>NC_045789.1:102510250-103110250 GCF_009873245.2 Balaenoptera musculus
CTCGTGATGTGGGCCCTGTGGTGTGAGGTGGTTTCTCATCCCCTTTGTGATGTGGGCCCTGTGGTGTGAGGTGGTTTCTCATCCCCTTTGTGATGTGGGCCCTGTGGTGGGAGGTGGTTTCTCATCCTGTTTGTGATGTGGGCCCTGTGGTGTGAGGTGGTTTCTCATCCCCTTTGTGATGTGCGCCCTGTAGTGTGAGGTGATTTCTCATCCCCTTTGTGATGTGTGCCCTGTGGTGTGAGGTTGTGGCTCATCCCCTTTGTGATGTGCGCCCTGTGGTGTGAGGTGGTTTCTCATCCCCTTTGTGATGTGGGCCCTGTGGTGTGAGGTGGTGTATCATCCCCTTTGTGATGTGCGCCCTGAGTTGTGAGGTGGTGTATCATGCCCTTTGTGATGTGCGCTCTGTGGTGTGAGGTGGTTTATCATCCCCTTTGTGACTGTGCGCCCTGTGGTTTGAGGTGGTTTCTCATCCCCTTTGTGATGTGGGCCCTGTGGTGTGAGGTGGTTTCTCATCCCCTTTGTGATGTGGGCCCTGTGGTGTGTTGTGGCTTCTCATCCCCTTTGTGATGAGGGCCCTGTGGTGTGAGGTGGTTTCTCATCCCCTATGTGATGAGGGCCCTGTGGTGTGAGGTGGTTTCTCATCCCCTTTGTGATGTGGGCCCTGTGGTGTTAGGTGGTTTCTCATCCCCTTTGTGATGAGCGTCCTGTGGTGTTAGGTGGTTTCTCATCCCCTTTATGATGAGGGCCCTGTGATGTGAGGTGTCTTCTCATACCGTTTGTGATGTTGGCGGTTTGGTGTGAGGTGGTTTCTCATCAAATTTGTGATGTGGGCCGTTTGGTGTCAGGTGGTTTCTCATCTCCTTTGTCATGTCTGCCCTGTGGTGTGAGGTGGTTTCTCCTCCCCTTTGTGATGTGGGCCCTGTGGTGTGAGGTGGTTTCTCATCCCCTTTGTGATGTGGGCCGTTTGTTGTGAGATATTTTCTCATCCCCTTTGTGATGTGGGCCGTTTGGTTTGAGCTGGTTTCTCATCACCTTTGTGATGTGGGCCGTTTGGTGTTAAGTGGTTTCTCCTCCCCTTTGTGATGTGGGCCCTGTGGTGTGAGGTGGTTTCTCATTCAGTTTGTGATGTGGGCCGTTTGTCGTGAGCTGGTTTCTCATCCACTTTGTGATGTGGGCCTTTTGGTGTCAGGTGGTTTCTCATCTCCTTTGTGATGTGGGCACTGTGGTGTGAGGTGTTTCTCATCCCCTTTTTGATGAGGGCCCTGTGGTGTGAGGTGGTTTCTCATCCCCTTTGTGATGTGGGCACTGTGGTGTGAGGTGTTTCTCATCCCCTTTTTGATGAGGGCCCTGTGGTGTGAGGTGGTTTCTCATCCCCTTTGTGATGTGGGCACTGTGGTGTGAGGTGTTTCTCATCCCCTTTTTGATGAGGGCACTGTGGTGTGAGGTGGTTTCTCATCCCCTTTGTGATGTGGGCCCTGTGGTGTGAGATGGTTGGTCATCCCCTTTGTGATGTGGGCCCTGTGGTATGAGGTGGTTTCTCATCACCTTTGTGATGAGGGCCCTGTGGTGTGAGGTGGTTTCTCATCCAGTTTTTGATGTGGGCCCTGTGGTGTGAGGTGGTTTCTCTTCCCCTTTGTGATGTGGGACCTGTGGTGTGAGTTGGTTTGTCATCCGCTTTGTGATGTGGGCCCTGTGGTATGAGGTGGTTTGTCATCCCCTTTGTGATGTGCGCCCTGTGGTGGGAGGTGGTTTCTCATCCCCTTTGTGATGAGGGCCCTGTGGTCTGAGGTGTTTACTCATCCCCTTTGTGATGTGGGCCCTTTGGTGTGAGGTGGTTTCTCATCCCCTTTGTGATGAGGGTCCTGTGGTGTGAGGTGGTTTCTCATCCCCTTTGTGATGAGGGCCCTGTAGTGTGAGGTAGTTTCTTATCCCCTTTGTGATGTATGCCCTGTGTGTGAGGTTTTGTCTCATCCCCTTTGTGATGTGCGCCCTGTGGTGTGAGGTGGTTTCTCTTCTGGTTTGTGATGTGGGCCCTGTGGTGTGAGGTGGTTTCTCATCCCCTTTGTGATGTGGGCCCTGTGGTGGGAGGTGGTTTCTCATCTGGTTTGTGATGTGGGCCCTGTGGTGTGAGGTGGTTTCTCATCCCCTTTGTGATGTGGGCCCTGTGGTGTGAGGTGGTTTCTCATCTCCTTTGTGATGAGGGCCGTGTGGTGTGAGGTGGTTTCTCATCCCCTTTGTGATGTGGGCCCTGTGGTGTGAGATGTTTTCTCATCTCCTTTGTGATGAGGGCCCTGTGGTGTGAGGTGGTTTCTCATCCCCTTTGTGATGTGGGCCCTGTGGTGTGAGGTGGTTTCTCATTCCCTTTGTGATGAGGGCCCTGTGGTGTGAGGTGGTTTCTCATCCCCTTTGTGATGTGCGCCCTGTGTTGTGAGGTGTTGTATCATCCCCTTTGTGATGTGCACCCTGTGGTTTGAGGTGGTTTCTCATCCCCTTTGTGATGTGGGCCCTGTGGTGTGAGGTGTTTCTCATCTCCTTTGTGATGAGGGCCCTGTGGTGTGAGGTGGTTTCTCATCCCCTTTGTGATGTGGGCCGTTTGGTGTGAGGTGTTTTCTCATCCCCTTTGTGATGAGGGCACTGTGGTGTGAGGTGGTTTCTCATCCCCTTTGTGATGAAAGCCCTGTGGTGTGAGGTGGTTTCTCATCCCCTTTGTGATGAGGGCCTTGTGGTGTGAGGTGGTTGGTCATCCCTTTTGTGATGGGGACCGTTTGGTGTGAGGTGGTTTCTCATCCCCTTTGTGATGTGGGCCCTGTGGTGTGAGGTGGTTTCTCATCTCCTTTGTAATGAGGGCCCTGTGGTGTGAGGTGGTTTCTCATCCCCTTTGTGATGTGGGCCCTGTGGTGTGAGATGGTTGGTCATCCCCTTTGTGATGTGGGCCCTGTGGTATGAGGTGGTTTCTCATCACCTTTGTGATGAGGGCCCTGTGGTGTGAGGTGGTTTCTCATCCAGTTTTTGATGTGGGCCCTGTGGTGTGAGGTGGTTTCTCATCCCCTTTGTGATGTGGGCCCTGTGGTGTGAGGTGGTTTCTCATCCGCTTTGTGATGTGGGCCCTGTGGTATGAGGTGGTTTGTCATCCCCTTTGTGATGTGCGCCCTGTGGTGGGAGGTGGTTTCTCATCCCCTTTGTGATGAGGGCCCTGTGGTGTGAGGTGTTTCTCATCCCCTTTGTGATGTGGGCCCTGTGGTGTGAGGTGGTTTCTCATCCCCTTTGTGATGAGGGCCCTGTGGTGTGAGGTGGTTTCTTATCCCCTTTGTGATGTAGGGCCCTGTGGTGTGAGGTGGTTGTCTCATCCCCTTTGTGATGTGCGCCCTGTGGTGTGAGGTGGTTTCTCATCTGGTTTGTGATGTGGGCCCTGTGGTGTGAGGTGGTTTCTCATCCCCTTTGTGATGTGGGCCCTGTGGTGTGAGGTGGTTTCTCATCCCCTTTGTGATGTGGGCCCTGTGGTGGGAGGTGGTTTCTCATCTGGTTTGTGATGTGGGCCCTGTGGTGTGAGGTGGTTTCTCATCCCCTTTGTGATGTGGGCCCTGTGGTGGGAGGTGGTTTCTCATCCGTTTGTGATGTGGGCCCTGTGGTGTGAGGTGGTTTCTCATCCCCTTTGTGATGTGGGCCCTGTGGTGTGAGGTGGTTTCTCATCTCCTTTGTGATGAGGCCCTGTGGTGTGAGGTGGTTTCTCATCCCCTTTGTGATGTGGGCCCTGTGGTGTGAGGTGGTTTCTCATCTCCTCTGTGATGAGGGCCCTGTGGTGTGAGGTGGTTTCTCATCCCCTTTGTGATGTGCGCCCTGTGTTGTGAGGTGTTGTATCATCCCCTTTGTGATGTGCACCCTGTGGTTTGAGGTGGTTTCTCATCCCCTTTGTGATGTGGGCCCTGTGGTGTGAGGTGTTTCTCATCCCCTTTTTGATGAGGGCCCTGTGGTTTGACGTGGTTTCTCATCCCCTTTGTGATGTGGGCCGTTTGGTGTGAGGTGTTTTCTCATCCCCTTTGTGATGAGGGCACTGTGGTGTGAGGTGGTTTCTCATCCCTTTTGCGATGAGAGCTCTGTGGTGTGAGGTGGTTTCTCATCCCCTTTGTGATGAGGGCCTTGTGGTGTGAGGTGGTTTCTCATCCCCTTTGTGATGGGGACGGTTTGGTGTGAGGTGGTTTCTCATCCCCTTTGTGATGTGGGCCCTGTGGTGTGAGGTGGTTTCTCATCCCCTTTGTGATGTGGGCCCTGTGGTGGGAGGTGGTTTCTCATCTGGTTTGTGATGTGGGCCCTGTGGTGTGAGGTGGTTTCTCATCCCCTTTGTGATGTGGGCCCTGTGGTGGGAGGTGGTTTCTCATCTGGTTTGTGATGTGGGCCCTGTTGTGTGAGGTGGTTTCTCATCCCCTTTGTGATGTGGGCCCTGTGGTGTGAGGTGGTTTCTCATCTCCTTTGTGATGAGGGCCCTGTGGTGTGAGGTGGTTTCTCATCCCCTTTGTGATGTGGCCCGTTTGGTGTGAGGTGTTTTTTCATCCCTTTGTGATGAGAGCCCTGTGGTGTGAGGTGGTTTCTCATCCCCTTTGTGATGAGAGCCCTGTGGTGTGAGGTGGTTTCTCATCCCCTTTGTGATGAGGGCCCTGTGGTGTGAGGTGGTTGGTCATCCCTTTTGTGATAGGGACCGTTTGGTGTGAGGTGGTTTCTCATCCCCTTTGTGATGTGGGCCCTGTGGTGTGAGGTGGTTTCTCATCCCCTTTGTGATGTGGGCCCTGTGGTGTGTTGTGGCTTCTCATCCCCTTTGTGATGAGGGCCCTGTGGTGTGAGGTGGTTTCTCATCCCCTTTGTGATAGTGGCCCTGTGGTGTGAGGTGGTTTCTCATCCCCTTTGTGATGTGGGCCCTGTGGTGTGAGGTGGTTTCTCATCCCCTTTGTGATGTGGGCCCTGTGGTGTGAGGTGGTTTCTCATCCCCTTTGTGATGTGCGCCCTGTGGTGTTAGGTGGTTGGTCATCCCTTTTGTGATGTGGGCCGTTTGGTGTGAGGTGGTTTCTCATCCCCTTTGTGATGTGGGCCCTGTGGTGTGAGGTGGTTTCTCATCCCTTTTGTGATGTGGGCCCTGTGGTGTGAGGTGGTTTCTTATCCCGTTTGTGATGTGGGCCCTGTGGTGTGAGGTGTTTGGTCATCCCCTTTGTGATGTGCGCCCTGTGGTGTGAGGTGTTTTCTCATCCAGTTTGTGATGTGGGCCCTGTGGTGTGAGGTGGTTTCACATCCACTTTGTGATGTGCGCCCTGTGGTGTGAGGTGGTTTCTCATCTCCTTTGTGATGTCCATTATCTTTTTTAAAAATTCTGATATAACTCCCATACCATAAAATTCATCATTTAAAAGTGGTTTTTAGTATACTCGCAATGTTGTGCAAGCATTACTCCTTTCTAATTCCAGAATATTTACATCACCCCTGTTGATAAAAAATTAATCAGTCGATCTAAGAAAAAAATGGAAAATTATATTCCAGCCAAATTTGAGGATTATTACCCAGGAAGAGCACCTCAGAAAGCTCCAAGAACTGTTGCACCTGTTAGAAATGAAGGCACAGTTATATAAGTTTTTGGAGACAGAGGGGTGTACATTAAATGACGCTTTATTGACCATTTACACATTCCAGATCCAAGTGTCATCATGGCCCCTTCCAAGATCAAGAAGGAATGTTGTCTTTAAGGAGTTGTCTTGTTGATGCAAGCGGACTGGGACTGTTCCTCTTTATGGTTGAGCAGGTATTGCTGCTGATGGGGGAGGTTTGGTGGATGCTTAATGCAGATACACAATGCACAGTAGAGGGCGGGAGCCAAAGAGCAGGGAAAATTTTATATTTTACATTTTTCTTGTTTTGCCATAAAATATGAATTTTATTTCACACCCCAAAAGGTAACCCCACACCCATCAGCATTCCCTCTCTGCTCCCAGCCCCTCAGGGCCACTTGCCTGATATGCAGCAAAGGCAGTGTACTGCACCGTGTTGTGGTGAAGGAAAGTATAGCATTTATTGCAGGGCACCAAGCAAGGACAACAGGCAGTTCCTGCTCAAAAGACCCAAACTCCCAGATGGCTTTCAGGGAAGGGTTTTTAAAGACATTGTGAGGGAGGGGGTCACAGGGTGCCTGATCAGCTTGTATGCAATTCTCTGATTGTTTGATGGTGAGGCAACAGGGTGATGGTTCAGGAATCTAGATGTCGGTCTTCTGGCTCCAACCAGCCTGGGGGTCTATATGTTGATGGTCAGTCTGGGGTCTGCCTGCTGATGGTCAGCAGTTTCCATCTAGTGGTGAAACCGTGCACCTCAGATTGGGACCTGAACCCACGGTCTTTTTTTTTTTTTAATTAATTAATTAATTTATTTATTTATGGCTGTGTTGGGTCTTCGTTTCTGTGCGAGTGCTTTCTGTAGTTGTGGCAAGCGGGGGCCACTCTTCATCGCGGTGCACGGGCCTCTCACTATCGCGGCCTCTCTTGTTGCAGGGCACAGGCTCCAGACGCGCAGGCTCAGTAGCTGTGGCGCACGGGCTTCGTTGCTCCGCGGCATGTGGGATCTTCCCAGACCAGGGCTCCAACCCGTGTCCCCCTGCACTGGCAGGCAGATTCTCAACCACTGCGCCACCAGGGAAGCCCCCATGGTCTTTTAATTGAGATCACACACCTGGTCCCAGGGCTTAATGAAGCTCAGGTTCTTGATGTTTCATTGCAGAAAGAATTCAGTGAGAGACAAAGTGATAGGTTAGCAGTGGATTTATTTAGAGAGAAACACACTCCACAGACAGAGTGTGGGCCGTCTCAGAAGGCGAGAAGCCTCAAAATATGGCTTGGTTAGTTTTAATGGACTGGGTAATTTCATAGGCTAATGAGTCGGAGGATTATTCCAACTATTTTGGGGGAAGGGGCGGGGATTTCCAGGAATTGGGCCACCGCCCACTTTTTGGCCTTTTATGGTTAGCCTCAGAACTGTCATGGTGTCATGGGTGTGTCATTTAGCAAGCTAATGTATTACAATGAGTGTATAATGAGGCTTAAGGTACACCGGAAGTTGAATCTTCCGCCATCTTGGACCTAGTTGGTTCTAACCAGTTTTTGTCCTGTCCTGTGGTGGCAGGAAACCACGCATCTTGTAAACAGTGGGGGTCCATGGGCAGACAGAGAAAAGCAGGAAGCTCCAGACTGACAGGAAACCACACCTTTTGGGTGATGTGTCCTGGAAGCAGACAAAGAAAGATGAGGCAATTCAGGAATCTCTTGTGTTCAAATGTAACTTATTGTTCATTATGCTCTCATTACAATAAAATTAGCCTTACAGATAAGTACCCATCATGCACCGACACCGTGGCACTTCTGATCTAAGCTAAATAAGGACAAACATCCCTCCTCCCCTTGGGAAGATGGAGCTGAGATGAAAATCAAGGAACACAACCTCCAAACTCCTCCTTCCCCAGGGAATATTCCACGCCTTCATTTGTGTACCCTGGCTTGCCAAAGAAGCCCAGGACTGCAGCTCCTCACCTGTCTGCCCCTCTCTGAGAGCGTATTGTTGCTTAAATAAATTCTCGCGTTACTTTCTTAACCTCCCTGCTTTGTCTCCGAATTCTTCTGCAAGGAGACAAGAACCTTAAATTCACTGGGAACAAGGGCATCTGAACCTTCGCCCTGTGCGAAGCCTTTCTAGGTCTGGATGTGTCTTCTTTTCTCCTTGTACTTTCTTAGGAAATGAAACATTCAAGAATTCCACAGTGAGAACTTTGGGTTTTTTTCCTCTTTCTCCCCATCAGAACTGCTGTCTATTGATGTTCTCTCCTTTCAGAGACACAATGAGAGTTTATTTGTAAACCTGGGTTTTAAAAAAAAAATCAGGAAGAATGCTGCCTTAATCAGCATAATAATATGGGCCCCGTGCAGCATTTAAGCTGCATAATAGGCAAATGGTGCTGCTTGAAGGGACTCAAAATGCCTCTTGAATGGTGGGTGTTGCCTGCTTGCCTTTCACAGCCGTGGGAAGTGAAAAGTTCCCCCACCTCAGGGGCGAGCTGTGCCCGAAGGCCCACCACCCTCACTTCCCTGGGGACGTGGAAAAGCTCTAGCCCTTCACTGACAGGAGCCAGATGGGTCGGATATCCCGGGCCTCGGAGGCGTCTGGGTGGTGCCGCCCGCATAGTAGTAGTTTCCTCTGCGTACCTACTGGGTGCCAGGCTCCACAGTGAGAGCATCGTCTGATCCCACTCTCACGACTGCCTGAGGGGTGCCTGTGGCTGTCCCCATTCCCCAGGTGAGGAGAAGGGGATTCCAAGGGGCCGTGAGAATGTTTCCAAGGCCACACAACCAGGAAATAGCTGAGCCGCTTCAGGCCAGACTTGATGCCCCAGGGGCCTCTGAGTTGGCCAGCTCTTGGCTTCCCCGAACTCCACCTTCTCGGAGTCACCCTGAAGGTAACCACCTCTCAGGTGGCTCTGAGGATTCACCGACCCCCTGCATGGAGATACCAAACACGTGGGCCTGGTGCTAAACTGTTCCCAGAAGGGGGACCCCTTCCAGGGCCCGAAGGTGAGCTCTTGTCTAATACTCGGAAATGAATTGTCCAAGGAGACACATGTGCTGACAAAGCAAAAGACTTTATTGGGAAGGGGCGCCCGGGGAAGAGAGCAGCAGGGTAAGGGAACCCAGGAGAACTGCTCTGCCACATGTGTCGCAGTCTCAGGGTTTAGGATA
The DNA here is from genome assembly GCF_009873245.2 of Balaenoptera musculus. NCBI lineage: Eukaryota > Metazoa > Chordata > Mammalia > Artiodactyla > Balaenopteridae > Balaenoptera > Balaenoptera musculus. The sequence goes on from NC_045789.1 coordinate 102,519,007, forward strand.
ACGGGGTTGGTTTCCGGGTTGTCTCTGGCCAATCATCATCTTGCTTGTGCCCGTACTTGGTCTGACTCAGGGTCCTTCCTGGCGGTGTGCGCATCTCTCAGGCAAGATGGATTCCAGCGTGAGGGTTTCTGGAAGGTTGGCAGGACTTATTATGGGCTGGCATCTCCTCCCTCCTTTTGGCCCCTCCCGAATTCTCCCATTTAGTTTTAGGACCTCCTGTTGTGAGACAACTCATGCAAGTGGTTATTATCATTCCTGGCCAAGGTGGGTGGTTTCAGTCAGTGGTTCCCTAACAAAACCAGTGTCCAATCCCTCCCCAGCCTTTGTTCCTGGGGCTCACACTGTGCAGAGGGACCCTGTGCAGACAGCAGAAGCTGCCTGGCCCAGGGGCCTAGCCCGCAAATAATGACCGAAGTCCTCATCACTCACCAGCCTCCTCTTCTCCCTTCAGGAGAGCACCTGGCCGTACCTGTTTGGAGTGATTGCCGTCCCCGTCTTGGTCCAGCTGGTGAGCCTGCCCTTTCTCCCTGAGAGCCCACGCTACCTGATCTTTGAGAAGCACGACCAGGCTGGAGCTGAGAAAGGTAGGGGCCGCTTTGTCTGGTCCATGTGGCTCTGGCCGCTTCACAGGGGTCAGCGCTGCAGGGCATGCTGGGTGCCCTAGGGCCCCCTATCCTGTTTCATCTTCCCAACAGCCTGCTATGGGTGGCCCAGGGTGGGGACACAGATCAAAGTGTCAACTGAAAAAAATGCACAACGTGAGAGTTGTGAGTTAAGTTTTATTTGGGGCAAAATGAGGACTGTAGCCGGGGAGACAGCATCTCAGATAGCTCTGAGAGACCGCCCCGAAGCGGTGTGGGAGTGTCAGTATATATGATTGCAGTGAAAGGGGTACGTACAGTCAAGCACACATTTTGGCAGAAGGTTGCTGCTGGTCACGAGCAGATGTCACCGTTAATGATTTTAGTGCTTTTCTAGATATGAGGACATGCAAGAAATTTCAGCTCATAAAATCTTCTGAAAATATCTGTCTGAAGGCCTGTTCTGCCCATTTTTCCCAGAGCGCAGAGTGCCTCATTCCTGATCCTTGCCCTGAACTCCTTTCAGGGGGTGTTGAAGGTCAGCAACTGCAGTGGCTAGTGACTTAATCCTTGAAGAACCAGATAGCAAGTGACAATTTTATGGTTAGCAACAGGGAGCCTGGAAAAGCCAGGACAGAGTAGGATAAGGCCCAGGTCTGCTCACCTCTGCTCAGTGTCTCTCTGTGGTCACCTCTCGGGTTGTCCCAACCCCAGAGATGCTGCATATTTCTTAGTGGTTTAAGTCTATCCCGGCCCTCCCTCTGCTCCTCTCTTCCTTACTGATCAGCTTTCCCATCTTAACATTCACATGCAAGGAAAGGGAACATACAAGCACAGAATGAGCCCTCACATCACACCAGCATGGGGCCTCTGCAACAAGACCCACTGGACCATTCCCGTTAGCCCTGCAAGGGAACAGAAATATACCCATTTTACAGGAGGGAAGCATGAGGCCCACATGGGGTTTGGCAGTCATCTTGTGTAGCTTTCTGGGCCAGATTCAAAGTACAGCTTTCAGAATCAGAGACATTTCTACAGCCCGGAAAAGGCAAAATCATTTTGCCTGGAGACAGACGATGTAGAATGAACAATAGCATCCCCATTCGTTTAGTTTTATGAAACAAGACTTGGTCGACAGCACCGAGGTTCAGCCTGAGGGCTGGGAATAACTAGTGCTGCCTTCACATCCCAGCTCTGCAGTCTGACCTTGACCAATTCTTTTCACCGTTCTGATTCTCAGAATCCTCATCTGTAAAAAGGAAATGATATGAGCCTCCCCCATGGGCTTGTTAAGGATTAAATTAGATGATATCTATATCTATATGGTCCACAGTATTACCTGCTGTCATTATCACTGAGGACTCTGTCCAGTTTCTTATTATCCATATCCTGTCCTCTAATCTAAATTTCCCAAATGTCCACATCCAAGAACAAACTGAGAATTATATGTAGTCCTTAGCTCACTATAATTTGTGCAACATCTTTTAAAATCCAAACAACCTAAGTATTTTCTGAATTGACAAGTGTCATAATGAAATATTAATAATTGCCTATGTCTGTCCATCAGTTTGTGATTCAGATCTATTTCCTCATTTACGACATTTCTATAACATGAAATCAGAGAACACTGTCATTACTTTCGTCTTTTGGATGAAGAAACAGAGGCTTACAGGGGTGAAATGACTTGTCCAGGGCTGTGGTTATATGGTTTCTGGTTTCTAGAGGCCTTTAAAAATTGATGGAAAGGACAGATCTTTCTTCGATAGACGCCCAAATACACAAAATTTGTGGAGCATGGTGGTGGGGATGGGACTTGAGCCCTCTCCCCCAGAAGCCCACAGGGGACCCTGGTTAATAGCTCCTCCCCCATCTCACAGCCAGTAAGTGACAAAAGAAGGACGGGAACCCAGGGGTGATTTCCCTCCCACCACCCTCACACACAGAGGGACACATGTGGGTAGTGGTCTAGGGGGGCTTCCCGTGGGGCCCTTGGGGAGGCAAACTATCCAAAAGTCAGGCTTCAGGGAAGAAGGCTGATGGTCAGATGGTGGAGGCTCAAGTAAAATGAAGGCAGCTGAGGAAGAGCCAATGGGATCTGACTTCCAAAAGCAACTGGGTTATAGGTTGTTAGAAGACAGCAATTCCTCCAGCTTGATCTCCTGGCACGTGAGAATGCCCATCTGGCTCCACTGGGGAGGAAATCCTGGGAAACGCTCCAGTTAAGTACAGTCGGAATGGGCAGTGCATACGAATGCCAGACAGCAAAGAAGGTTTAAAAGATTTATTTCATAGCACAACAGGGAGTGAGAGAGAAGGCCAGTTGTAAAAAGTGATAAATATTACATGTACACTTTATAAAAAGAACAAAGATGTTGGCCTTAGGTTGAAATAGAACATTGAAACCTGCATCTATACTAATAAAAGTGCTAAGTTCACTCCAGGCATTCAGCAAACAATGGATGTTTACTATGCTGGGTGCTCTGCCAGGTGGTGGGGAGAGGGGAGCATAAGTGGTCTTCCAGCCCTCCAGGAGGTGAAGGGGGCGTCCAGTTAAGGGAGGCAGACACACTCCTCAATGCTCATCGGCATTGAGAACATATCATTCTAAGCACTTCACACGTGTTAGGTTGTTAAACCCTCACGACAACCATGGAAAGTAGATTGCATTATTATTTCCATTTTAAGACAAAAAAAAAAAACACAAAACTGAGGACGAGATAACTTAACCAAAGACACAAAGCTAGCAAATGACAGCGCTGGGATTTGAACTCTGAAAGTCTTGCTCTGGAACCTATGAGCATAAATAAAACACGCTCTATTACCTACCACCTTGTTTGGCACCATGGGAGATACACCTTGCCCAGTCTGTTGGTAATTTGGTAGAAAGGACCCTGTAGCAGTTAGCTATTACCATAATAGTGCTGCATAACAAACCACCTCAGAACTCACTGGCTGAAGACAATGGCAGTTACTCTGTTAATCTTGATAGGGCTTGCCCTTGCAACTCTTCTTGTCTCAGCAGAAGCCCTCTCACATATCTGGTGGTCAGCCAGCTGATCCAGGATGGCTCAGCTCTGTTCCATGTACCTCATCCTCCAGCAGGCTAGCTCAGGCATATTCTCACAGCAAGCACAGAGGTCCCAGAGAGGAAGCGAAAAACACAAGCAGTTTTTCAAGCTTTGAATCAGCTAAAATAGTATTGGCCAAAGTCACATGGTCAAGCCCCAGAGTCAGAGTGGGAGGGGCTACACAGTTACAGCGCAAAGGACGGAGATGTAGAGACGCAATGAATGGAGGCCATCAATGCAGACAATGCAGACACACTCCCCTTTCCGGCTTTCCCATCCTCCCCACCCCCAGTTCAGAGTGGCAAGGGGTTAAGTTCCAGCCCTGAGTCTGATTTATTTGTGCCCTCTTGCCAGTTGAGGAGAAGTCCCCAGCACCTAAAAATGGGGGAAAGAGCCCAAACTTCCACTGTGAGAAATGGTGTTTATTTAATTGAATAGAAATGGAATATGAGCATAGGGAGTGTGATAGGACACTGGAGTCAGGGAAGTTGCATCTATCAGGACCTTTTGGGTTATAGGAGACAGAAACTCAAAACAGCATAAGCAGGCTTCCCTGGTGGCTCTGTGCTTAAGAATCTGCCTGCCAATGCAGGGGACACGGGTTTGAGCCCTGGTCCAGGAAGATCCCACATGCCGCGGAGCAACTAAGCCAGTGCGCTACAACTACTGAGCCTGCGCTCTAGAGCCCTCGAGCCACAACTACTGAGCCCACGTGCCACAACTACTGAAGCCCGCATGCCTAGAGCCTGTGCTCTGCAACAAGAGAAGCCACTGCAATGAGAAGCCCGTGGACCGCAACAAAGAGTAGGCCCCGCTCACCGCAACTAGAGAAAGCCCTCGTGCAGCAATGAAGGCCCAACACAGCCAAAAATAAATAAATAATTAATTAATTTAAAAAAATACTATTAAAAAAAAACAACATAAGCAAGAGGGGAACTTTTAACACATGTCCCTAGGAATGGGATTTGAGGGCACCAATAGTTACCACTCTTCTTCCTGGCTCAAGTTTGACACCAATTGAGAGATGGATGCAGAAGTGGAGGAGATGCAACAAAAATGTCATTTTTAGTTTGGATAAAGAAAGGCCACTTGGCAAATTGGCTTTCGGTCTGATGGCCAGGAGAGCCTCATAAGACGGTACTCATGGGCTCCCAACAGGGCCCACCCCTGAAAAATGCAGAACATGGAAGAAAAGACTGTGTTCTCCTCCAACCAGAGAGATCTCAAAATTAAAGGGAGGAACTAAGCTGTGTGGGCCGTTTCTCTCCCCAACTTACCAATGAGCTAAGTCCCTTCTCGTTTCTGGGGACCAGTGAGTGAGGGGTGGGCAGAGAGGGCGGAAAGAATGGTACCTTAATGAAATGCCCCACCAGGAGGAAAGTAATATCAGAAGTGAGCCATATGTGTTCTGCCTTATAATAGGGATAGAGAAGGCTGGATTTCCTTAGGCATGGTGGGATCCAGGAGATTAAACTAAGTCATCAAGGTACTGGCCCTCTCTCAACAACTCCTAGACATTCTTAGGATTTCATTGGCTTCATTCTTAGACGGGTTTTCTCCATTTGGCATCAAGACAGTCTTGAGCAGTTCCAACTTTTAAACACTGTTTTAGAAGGAGAGAGATTCCCTTTCACATAGCACACATCTCAATCCCTGAAGGAAATAATTCTAATTGACCCTTCCTGGGTCACATGGCTATGCTTGAACCAATCACTGCCCCGGGAGTTAGAATTCCCTGATGGGAATTCCCAGAATTGACCAGTCTGGGTTACTATCCAGTCTGGTGATTGGGGGATGGAGGGCTGCAAGGTTTGATTGACATCTCTAGTAGAATTATAGAGTGTACAGGAGGATGGCTTCAAGAAAAAGATACAGGCAAGAGAAAAAAGTAATATATGCTCATCACCGTGAAGGAATGATACCTCTGGATGCTCCTTCCCAGTAATGCTTTGGCATCCCAGCCCCCACGGTCTGTATTTTTGTCGCCAGACCCCGATCAGGCATGTAGACTTGGCAGAGAGCTCAGACCTCAATCCCCAGATAAATAAAAAAGCAATTCTTTTTATTGCTGTTGTTTTGTGGCTGGGAGGGAATGTATTTCTATGGCATTTAGAAGCCAGTTACTGGCTAGACCCTGGCCTGACTAGAAAAAGAAGACTGTCCGTTATTGGCTGCTATTGTAATTTTGGTTGACATCATAATCAGGGGAAGTTTGTTTGTTTCTTTGGTTTTTGTTTTGTTTTGGTTTGGTTTTTTTGAGAGAAAGGTGTACATATCAGGATTCAAGTCAGCCACCTTATGATAGAAAACCCAAACGATAGTGTCTTAAAATAGAAGTTTATTTCTCTCTCTCACATAAGAAAAGGTTGAAGGTAGGCAGACTAAGGCTGTTACAATTCTTCATGGTGTCAGGGACCTTGTTCCTTTCATCTTTCCATCTGCCTCGAGCCCTTCATCTCTAGATTCCCAGAAGGTTGCCTCATGGTCCAAAGTGGCTGCCATCATATCTGCTTTCCAGCCAAGAGGAGCAGGGTGAGAAGGAGGGATTACTTGCCCTTCTATTTTAATAAGTCTCCTTGAAGGCTCACATGTATCTGCTAGGTCTCTTTGGTCAGAATGTGATCATGTTTCCTCTCTTAACTGCCAAGGAGGCTGGAAAATATAGTCCTTTAGTGCAATGTTGTCACAGAAAGTCAGGGCCTGCTCCTAAGGTGGAGGGGGAGAATGAATAATAGCATCTGGCCACCAGCAGGCTCTGCCACAGTCTGGAAAGAAAGGAACTCAAGTACCCACTGGCTGGGACCAGCCAGACTGAGGCATTTCGTGCGCTCTGGAGGCTGATAACTCACGACTCCTTCAAGATGGCGCTGCTTAAACAGCCATTTGAGGCATATTTAGAGGTGAGGCCGCGTGAGCTCTGGTAATGAGCTACCTGCACCCAGTGAGCCAAGTAAAAGCCCTGAATTTAGTGGGAGCTGCCTTCATCTGTCATTCCTGAACACGCCCACGGTAGTCTCACTCCCACCCCACGAGGACTGTCAACCACATTCTGGTCTGCATATCATTACATCTCCAGTGCTGCCTTTGCGCCTTAGGGGATGCCATCGTGCCCCTTGTCCGTGGATGCTCTGGGCAACTGCCTCGGCGGCCTGAGCTGGATTAAGGGACTGCTCTGCAGTCCAGAGCTGGGCAGAAACATTCAGGAGGCAAGGTCACATGCCAGATGGACAGAAGTGGACCCCAACAATGGCCCTTAGGAGAGACGCTGACTTCGTTCCCTTTTGTGCTAAGGGCTAAAGTACGTTACCTTGGTCACAAGGAGTCTGGTTTTTATTAAGGCAAGAATAAAGTATATTCCAGTGGATTCATGCTAGAGGTGCATTGAAAATACAAGCTTTTCCCAAACCATTGCAACACCTGTCTTCAAAAAGAACAGAGATTCCTGAGGATGGCCAGGTTGGAGGTCCAGGCCCTTGGACCTGCATGGACCCTCCATGGGGTAGCAGAGCAAGAGCAGGTACAAACTAGAGGTCTCAGGTCTCTGCCCTAAAGGACTCACCATGATGTGAGTCTCCTCCACCCCCCCAATCTCCTTCCCACTCATGGCTCAAGAGGGCTGCCATCACAGCTGCCTCCACCTTCTCCAAGTTCCATCTAAGGAAGAAAAGACCCAGGGGCATGACCAAACCATTGACAAGCTGTCAAGGGGAAGAGAGAGCAGCCTTATTTGGGATGATAGATTGAGAGCCAAATGGGAGAAGCCACAGCGAGGAAGATCTTGATTCACCGTGAGAGAGGAGATGCAGGAATGGAATAGGCCACTTATGGAGGCGGGGAGTTCTCACTTGTGGAGGTGTCTGAGCACTAGGCAGGAATGGGAAGAACCACTGGAAGTAGCCAGAAGGTCCAGCTTAATCAAGACCCTCTAGGCCCACCAATGTCCGCTAGGCCTTGGTTTCCTGATTCCTGAGAAGAAATATCACAACTGTCCTGCCTCTGGGTAAGGTAGACAAGTTCAAGTACAGTGGTGTTTGTGGGAGGAGGGCTTTGCAAACTGTAAAGGATTGTGCACATCAAAAGGAGATTGTCTGCTTTTGCCATGTGAATATCTGCATGACCTTGCATTTGAAGAAAGGGATTCTATGGATAAAGTGATTTGAAATCTTTTGCTCTGGGAATGGAGAATTTGTTTAATGTTGGGGAAAAATCACCCACAACTCTCTAAAAAATCAATCGTCATTTATACCTGAGCTTTTCCTGTCTTTTTCCATGACATTTCCATCATGTTTACAGGGGGGGGGACAATCATGTGGATTTATCTATGAGGCTGCTTTTATCCACCACCCCCCATGTTTGTGCCTTAAACATGTTTTCTTATTATTGTTTTTATATTATCATGTATGGTCAGAAGAATAATGGCCTCCAAGTATGTCCACCTCCTAATTTTCAGAACCTGTGAATGTCACCTTGCATGGCATGAGGGACTTTGCCGATGTGATTAATTTAAGGGTCTTGAGGTAGGGAAAATTATCTCGGATTATCTGGATGAACCCAATGTAATCACAAGTCTTCTTATAAGTGAAAGAGGGAGGAGGAGAGTCAGGGTCAGAGAAGGAGCTGTGAGAACAGAAGCAAGTGTTAAGAGTCAGAGACAGGTTGAAGATACTGTGCTGCTGGCTTTGAAGGTGAAGGAAGGGGCCAGGAGCCAAGGCAATGCAGGAAGCATCTAGCAGCTGGAAAACGCCAGGGAACAGACCATCCTCTAGAGCCCCCAGGAGGAGCAGAGCCCTGATGACACCTTGATTTTGGCCCAGTGAGACCCATTTTGGACCTCTGACCTCCAGAACTGTCAAATAAGTTTGTACTGATTTAAACCTAGTGGTGATTTATTTGTGGTGATTTATTAGAGCAGCACAGGAAATTCAGACATCACATTAAGTAAGGAAAATCAGTTCCAGTTGAAATATGACTTTACCTGCATTTTAAATGTAGTTTAAACATTTTTTTACTTGAATTCTCAAAATTGTTGGACATTCTGATTTTCATTTATAACAAATAACTGAGTGAAAGGGCTTTGAGCATGAAGCTTTTAAAGCTTTTTCTTTCCAATACACCATTTTCTTGCTATAATATATCGAGCGCCTGCTCCATGCCCAGTGCCCTGCTTTCATTGTCTCCAATATCACAAGTCTCCAGAACCTCAGAGACTTCAGAGAGGAAATCAACACTCAGAAGTTGAGCCCCTTGCCTGCAGTCCCATGGCCAGTAGAGACAGAAATGAGGTTCAAACTCAGTTTGCCTCACTCCAGTCCTGAATTCACTAGAGGGCAGTGTGATGCCTTTGGTGTATGTTTAAGTGTATTTCTAATTGTAAGACACAGCATGTACATAGAGACAAGTAAAATAAGCAAAAAATAATTGATCCATTGGTTGCTAGGTTTAAGGGCCAGAAAAATGTCCACTGCCATATGATGATTTTCTATATTTGAGCCAGAGTTGAACTCCAGATATGCGTTGATTGCATCAGAGAACAGTTAAGTCAGTCGTTGCACATCTGTATTCGAAACTAAAAATCCTATCCCCAAGCCAACTTGATTCACTTATGTAACAAACAGTTATAAGATGATTGTAGCCTGATGAAAGCATGCTTCGTACATAATGCTCAGTGGGGAAAAAATAGAACATAAAATAAATCCATGTGATCACAAAAGTGTGGAAAGAATAGAGATAAGTAGGACAGGAAGGGAAGAAGGCAGGCCTGGATAGAGATTTCTGCTGTGCTCTGTGCTGGGTGGGCTCTTGATAAGGGAGGATGTGCAAGGTGAGCTGGTCCTCTTGAAGCTTCCTGCTCCCCAAATGCATCCACCAAAACCCAAGCCAAGTACCCAGGTGGTCACCCAAGGTACCAAGGTACCAACCGAAGGAAGCCCTGGGGTGGTCAGCCCCTCCCAGGCCCTCCTCTTGCCTAGAAGCTTACAGCCACACTGTGTCCACCTGGAGACACCAAAGAGAGAAGGGGGCCATTTAGTGCCCTGGGCTCACACTTGCCAACTAGAAAGATGGCGCCATCTCCTGGACCCAGCAGAGGGATGTGGCTGAAGGAGGAGGAGATGCAGTCCCTCTGAGGTCTTATCTCTGCCCCCACCAGCACAGTCACTTGCTCCTGGAAGACCAGGGCCCTCCCCTGTTGTCACTCCGCTTTCACTTTTACGGTGCAGCGATGAGTGACCTCTGAGCGTCTCCCCACTTTGCCCCTGGACGAGCTGTCTCCCAGGGCTCCGCATTCCCCGGCTGGAGAGCCCGCTGATGGGACAGGCTGCAGAGCAAAGGACCAGCAGTCCAGGGAGACAGGCACCTTCCTACAAAACACCCAAGGGTCCACAGCAGCAGCAAAACACAGCTCAGAAACCACCCTGTAAAAGCCCCAAGCTCCCAGAGCACAAAGGCACATCTCCATTCCAAAGAGCGAGAGACTGAGAGTTAGCGACTTGCACTCACTTTATATTTTTGTTTTTTAATTTCTTGCATAGATTACTTTTTCAATTTTTTATGCAATTTTTTAAAGGTTACACTCCATTAAAAGTTATTACAAAATATTGGCTCTATTCCCTGTGTTGTACAGTACATCCCTGTAGCCTATCTTACACCTAATAGTTTGTACCTCACCCTCTCCCACCCCTTTAAGGCCCCTTCCCCACTGGGAACCACTAGCTTGTTCTCTATATCTGTGAATCTGCTTCTTTTTTGTTTTATTCACTAGTTTGTTGTACTTTTTAGATTCCACATATAAGTGAGATCATACAGTATTTGTCTTTGTCTGACTTATTTCACTTAGCATAATACCCGCCAAGTCCATCCGTGTTGCTGCAAATGGCAAAATTTCAGCCTTTTCTATGGCTGAGTAGTATTCCATTGTATGTATATAGCACATCTTCCTTATCTATTCATCTGTCGATGGACACGTAGGTTGCTTCCATACCTTGACTATCGTAAATAATGCTGCTAGGAACATTGGGGTGCATGTATCTTTTCGAATTAGGGTTTTTGTTTTTTTTCAGATATATACCCAGGAGTGGGATTGCTGGGTCATATGGTAGTTCTATTTTTAGTTTTTTGAGAAGCCTCCATATGATTTTCCACGATGGCTACGCCGATTTACATTCCCACCAACAGTGTACGAGGGTGCCCTTTTTTCCACACGCTCGCCAACATTTGTTATTTTACACTCACTTTAAATTTAGAGAATCACAGAGGGTTCCAGCAAAGCAAAAGATGTTTTCTACATTGTGCCTGTGGTCGGTGCCATCCTTGTGCAGCCCCCGGGTCTGCTGGGGGTCCGTGTGCCCCTCAGTGCTGGGAGGAATTTCCTGTCCCCTCAATTCCACAGCACAGGGATATTCAAAGGCTTCTTCAAATGTCTCTGAAGTCCTGAGCATTTCTGGGCTTCGAGCTGTCTTGGGTACCAGCATTCTTGCATGCTGCCCTGTCTTATAGCCTAATAACCCCAACTTGAACTTCAGCACCTACTTTGGTTTCCTCAGACGCACAGCAGCAGTCACGCCCACAGGATCACTGGAGGGTTTCCGGAGGGGCGCGCTACCCAAGGTGCCTGACTTCCTGCCTCTCACCAGCCTCTGTTTTCCCCTCTTATCTCTGCTCGTCCTCTCCGCCTGCTCAGAGGGCCCCTGAGCTCCAATTTCTTCTCCTTCTAGTGTGTGGAGCAGCTTCCCTCCCTTCTGAGGCTGGAGCCAGCCGCCATGCAAATGTTCAGCAAACCCTCCTACTCCAGGCACTTATCAAAATATTTTTCTCAGTGAAGACAGTTCTTTCCTTGAGAGACATTCTGGTGTCAGCCGTTAAGTTTACACACTTTTCTTTCCTTCTTTATACCGGTAACATCACTGCTGCTATTTGATGCTCCCAGGCTCTTTGGAAGCCATGATATGTGGGCTCCAAAGCAGCAGCCCAGCCTCTGGGGTTCCAGCCTCTGCTTCTCCACATGATAGCCCTGTGAGCCCAGGCAAGATGCCCATCACCTCAGATGAGGCTCAGTTTTCTCATCTGTGAAATGGGAATAGCACAAATGCCTATCTCGAGGGACCAGAAGGATGATGAAATAAGATCATGGATGTGAGAATACTTTGCAGTGTGCAAAAACACTGTAGCAACATCAGCTGTGGTCATTATAATCATGTGGCCAAAATAGTCAGTCAACAAACACTTGTTTTTTATCAAGTAGGTCCTTGTCCAGGAAGGGAAGGAAACAACTGCCCATACAGGCCATGAGCATCCTGGACACAGCCGAGAACTTGGGGTCAGGCAGAGAGGTCCTGGGCCTTGGGAAGACCTTCCATGTCATCTTGTAATACCAGGCCTCTCTCAAAGGGCTGTGGAGAGGCCAGGAGATGGCCGCCTTGTTGAAGATGCTTGTCCTTCCTTCTTGCCCAGCTTATTCCTACTTATTCCAGGAAGCTCAGTGCAGCCCACTGAGGGGTTCTGAATTCAGTGTTTGGGCTGCCAACTGTTAGTCGGGGTCCTATAAGAAGCGGACACTAGGTGGACCAGTGGGCAGGAACTTACTGGCATAAGTGCGTGTGAAGGGAATGTGGAGGGACCAGGGGAGGTGAAGAGATCACAGACATGGGACCAGCCCAACCCCCGGTGGAGAAGAGAGGGACAGGGCTGGGGCAGAAGGGTCTAGGTGCTGCACAGGACAGGGAAGGTTCAGCAAGGCCCTGGCATGTCCTCCAGCCAAGGTCAGCCCCAGAGGAGCCCTGTGTGTGTCCCAGGAAAAAGGCTGCCTTTGCTCCCTGGCTGTGTTCCGCCAGTGGCTGTGAGCTGCCCCCCACAGCCTGGCCTGGACACCCGGGGTGAGGGATTACAGAGCACAGGGGCTGTGGCCCTTGGTCAGGTCCAGCCCTGTAGTCGGGGGTCTGTGAGCACGTCCTCCTGCCGCCACTGTGTGGTAGGCCACGCGCCTCTAGAACAGCGCACTCAGAGGAGGAGTGAGACAGAATGACGTCTTCCCTGGGGTCCCAAGGTGGTCAGGGTGGCCCCTGTACTAGTCAGGGCTCTCCAGAGGAACAGAGCCAATATGGTGTGTGTGTGTGTGTGTGTGTGTGTGTGTGTGTGTGTGTGTGTGTGTGTGTAGAGGGGGAGAGAGAGAGATTTAGTTTGAGAAACTGGCACATGTGATGGTGGGCGCTGGAGACCCAGGGAAGACCTGATGCTGCAGCTCGAGTGTGGAGGCCGTCTGGTGGCAGTGCTCCCTCTTCCTCAGGGACCTTAGTCATTACTTCTTCAGGCCTTCACCTGATTGGGTGAGGCCCACCCACATTCCAGAGAACCGTCTGCTTTACTCCAAGTCTACTGATGTAAATGTCATCCTCAGCTAAACTGGTGTTTGACCAAATATCTGCCTTCTGTGGCCCAGCCAAGTCGACACACGACACTGAGCCCTACCCCATCCTTCAGCCCTACCCTGTCCCTCACTCCCCTAGTCATCTCACCCTGGTACTGGTGACACTCTGGAATCACCTGCTGTTTATGTCACTCTCCCTGGCAGGGACCGCATCTCCTTGAGTGCTGAGCACCACCCGCCTTACCTTCCCCCTTCCCCGGCATCCAACATAGACTTCCACTTGGCTGCGTGCCGAATAGGTAAGAAAAAAAAATCAAGGACTTGAAAGCGTGGTCCAAGCTGTTGAAGAGCATTCACCTGTGAAAGTCATTAAAAATAGTCAGTCTCACCAAATTCCTGGGCAGGGAGAAGGCAGCTTGGCCTCCCCTTCCCACAGCCAAGCAACTCAACCCAGAGGGGTTTGGGATTCACCATCCCCCCCCCACCTGACCGTCCATGGAGCAGGGGCTCAAATGCCGGGGCCCCTGACTCCCAGAGGGAGATTCTTGCCAGTTACCTGTCATCTCGTGTCTCACGGGGCCCTAATGCTGAGGGTTCTACAAGAATCTCCCCATTTTCTAGGAGGGGGCAGCAGAAGACATTTACCCACTCTCGGGACTCAGAGATGAAGAACCTGCCAGAATTCACGAATGTGCTTGGTGGGCACAGAACACGTCCCCAAACAGATCCCCAGATATCCCAGAACTCGTTCTTCGTACACTGGGTGTTTAATGAGATAGCAACGATGTCCTTTTTAATATTTTATGAGCCACGGAGCTCCCTGCCGGAAGCAGTGAAATAGAGACTTTTAAGTCCCAGACCTGGGCTCCGGGACTCATCAGCTTTGCCTGGGCGGTCTGCAGGGGAGATGCAGCTAGGAATGGTCGGCCGTGTGACTCCTGGAACAGCAGGTGCATCCTCTGAGCATCCGTGCTAATTATTTCTTGCGTATCAGTCTTGTCAAGCCCTTATAGACAGCAGGCACCAAGAGAGACCCCAGAATCCGGTGTTACACCCTTGCTGGCATCAGGAGCCCTGGTCCTGATGTGCTGCTTCTCTGGGCTGTGGTTTCCCCACCTGTGTAATCAGGACGGACGAGTTACTTTCTATAGGCTGGTCCAGCTGCAGGCTCCGTGGTCAGGATCTGGCACATTGGGGCAGGATCTCGGGTTGGGCCCAGGGCTCCTGGAGAACAGGCACCCAGTGTCTGCTACCACTCATGGGCTCACACTACAGGGTGGTCACAGATGCCATTGCTGGAGTGTCCTGTCACCCAAGGGGCAGTGAGATGGCACGAAATAAAATGGGCTCAAAATGGTTTCTGTCATGTGAGTTTCTATTGTGTGCTAGTGTGGGAGGGAGAATAATGATCCCCCCACCTCCAGAAGGTGTCCACATCCTACTTCCTAGAACCTATGAACAGGTTAAGTTACGTGGCAGGGGAATTAAGAATGCAGGTGGAATGAAGGTTGCTAGTCGACTGACTTTGAGATGCAGAGATTATCCTGGGTTATCCACGTGGGCCCAGTGTAATCACAAGGATGCTTATAAGTGGAAAAGGAAGGCAGAAGAGAGAGAGCCCACAGACACCTGTATGGGAAGGTTTTGGCACAAGGTTGCTGGCTTTGAAGATGGAGGAAGGGGCCATGAGCCAAGGAAAGCAGACAGCCTCAGCCAGAAAAGGCAAGGCGTGGATGCTTCCCTAGAGCCTCCAGAAGGAACTCAGCCCTGACAACACCTTGCTTGCAGTCTAGTGAGACCCTTTTCAGATTTTGACCCCCAGAACTGTAAGATGATACTTTGCATTGTTTTAAGCCACCAAGTTTGTGGTAATTTGTTACAACAGCCATGGGAAACTAACAGAGGTATGTATACTGCATCCATTGCTTTAAGCCTCACCCAAAAAAAGGCCTACAAAGTTTCTACTCCTTATTATACAGATGAGGAGACTAAGACTCAGAGAGATTCAGGGAGATGACGTCATGGTCCCTGAGCAGGTCGATACACTGGTCAATGTCACCCTCAGGACACAGGAATAATAGGAATAACATTTCAGACAGAGAGGCATGGAATTCAGGACATGGTTGCCAAGGCGCTGGGGCAGGGGAGCAGGCTGGGTCCCCCAGAGTCACCACTCAGGCTCGAGCCCAAGTCCTCCCTCCTCGCTGAATCCACAGGCAGCCCATCTCCGCTGCAGAGCAGATGCTAGAGCTGCTGGCAGGAATGTGGCGGGTGTCATCGCCAGTGAGGATACAAGAGCTTCTGTCTCTGAGACTGAGCAGGAGCTGCCACCACTCACGGTGCCAGAGGTTCAACCAGATGCAGAAGAAAGTCTTTTTCCTCCTATCTTCGGTGCACATCAGTGCCTCTTATGGGTGGACTCTAGCAGGAGTGGGCTAGCACGGAGTCCTGGGACTGTGGTCTGCGGGCTTCTAGCCCCAGGGACCCAGGAGAGATTCTAAAAGGGTGATCTGGGACTGAGTCCCAGTGGGCAGGATCTGACTCAACTAGTGAATGGTGGAATGCTCCCGGCACATGTCACCCTCGGGCCTTTGCACCTGCTGCTCTGCCTGGAAGGCTCTTCCCCCAGGTATCTGCCTGGCCCCACGCCCTCACTTCACTGAGTTCTCTGCTGCAGTGGCATCTCTTCAAAAACATCTTCCCAATTACAGTAGCTCAAACAGCATGCTCTCCTCTTCACTATCACTCACCCTGATTTAGTTTTCTTCTTTTACTGGAACTTTATCAACTACCGGAACTTACATAGTTCTATGTTAATTTGTTTAGTATCTGTCTCCTCCACTCAAATGAAAGCTCCCTGAGGGCAGGGACTTTTCCTGTTTTGTTCTTTGCAGAGAACACCAGCACTTAGAGCAGAGCCTGGCACGTAGTAAGTGCTCATTAAACAGTTGTTGAAAGAATGAAGGAAACCAGAGTACAGAGTATACCTCACAGCACAGTGTGTCCTCTGGTCTCCAGAACACGCTGCTTCTTGAAGCTCTGTGCTTCACACTTGGAGTTGTTCATGGCAATTGGAGAAGAGGCTGACTTGCCCTGGGAACATGGAAGAGAAGAAGGCTAAGGGGGAAGACAGGAGTGAGGGACCTGTAGGATGCAGACCAGCCATTTTCACCAGGGAGATGTTTCAGAGAATTTGGACTTTCTGATGTTTTTGCCTTGATAGTTTCTACCTCTGCCCTGGAGAGGTCTGCCTCAGGGTAGACGTTTTCCAGGTTAAAGCAAAGCATGTGTATATATACGAAGTCACCCCGTTTCGAGACTCCTTGCAGTCACTCGCGGTGGCAGGGAAGGCTGTGCAGGCAGGGATGTCTGAACGTGTGCTGAGAGGGAAGGAACCGGACGTGCAATATCGTGGAAGTGTTCAGGATAGGCTCCAGTTCAAAGTGATCGTAGTCAGACGTGGAGACTGATGCACGACCTGAAGGCTGCCCTTCCGTAAGGTCAAATCTCAAGCACTTGAGATTAGCGCTCACAGAGAGCTAGCTTTTGGTATATTGTAGGTGCTCAATAAATGTGTGTTGAATAAATGAACAAATACACGAGGCCTGCTTAAAACAGGTGCACAGGTGGAAGGCATCCTAACTTTGTGCAGTGGCCCGAGAGAAGGGAGGAGGGGGCCTGTCACGTGCTAAGGACCTGCGGCACCTGGGCGCATCCCAGTGGCTCGCCCGTTACACCATTCCTCAGCTAAGAGATCTGCGTTCTCACCCCCACTTTACAGGTGAGAAAATAGAGGCTCAGGGAGGTTGGTACAACCTGCCAAGGGTCACTCAGTTGGTAAGCGGTGGGGCTGGTTCTTGAACCCAAGCTTGCCTGGCTCTTTGTTTATAAAACCACAGAATCTGGGTTATACATTGTTGACCAAAAAGCATGAGGACAAAGTTTGGCTCAAATGGAATGCGTGTGGAGGAGAGTAGCTGAGCTCAGCTTAGACCTTCCTCCAGCCTCAGGAAATAGAAACGAACCAAAGCTGATGCACCGCCTTCATTTTGCAGACTGAGACCCAGAGGGGTGAGCGCCTTGCCTGAGGCCCCAGGCAAGTCAGTGGCTGAGCAGTGTCCGGGCCCTTTCTCCTGGCCCATGTCCCCTGTACTCTCATCGCCCCCTCCCATCCCCAAAGGTGCAGGAGATGAGCTTTGGGCCAAGTTCACGGGAGGACCAGCCTGCATTTGACGGTGGCCCCAGTGGTTCTAACCTGCTAGACAACCATGATCACCCTGCCACTATCTTTTTGCTCCCATATCAGTGGTTTATTGGAGCAAGAGTGGCCATAACTTTTACAATCCCTTGTATTTGGCATATGGGAGAGTAAGTACCACAAAGCTGTGAGGGAACCTGGACACATGGTTCTTATCGTAGGGATGAAGAAGCTGGAGGTTAAAGGTCAAGTGGCCTTGCCACACCACACCCTAGAGGCTTCTTTTTTTCTCTTTTTATTAAGTATTAGCGACTCCATCTTCTGCTTTATAGGAGTCAAGGAAAAAATTGAGGCAGCTTATAAGCAAGTGAGCACATGTGTGTGCACGTGTGTATGTGTGTGTGTGTGTGTGTTACAGATGAAACTCAGGGCCCTGGAAGGAGAAGGAAGAACCTCTACCAGGTTGCACAGAGCTATGGAGAGGTAGCACACCATGGAGGTTAAGAGCTCAGATTTTCTGAGCCAAGCTGCTGGGATTCATACTCCTTCATTGCCATTTCCTGGTTATGTGCAGCCTTTATCTTGGGGCCTCTCTCTGTGGCACTAACCTCATTGGATTGTTTTGAACCTTTAAATGATTTGGTTCACACAAAAGGCTTAGAACAGTGCCTGGAAATCGCCTTCATCATGGGAAGCATTTCTGTTGTTTTTCTAGGGGGAAGAACCAAATTAGCCTCTGAGCGTCCTGGCAGCCAGGGCAAAAAAGG
Source organism: Balaenoptera musculus (assembly GCF_009873245.2). Taxonomy (NCBI): domain Eukaryota; kingdom Metazoa; phylum Chordata; class Mammalia; order Artiodactyla; family Balaenopteridae; genus Balaenoptera; species Balaenoptera musculus. The sequence goes on from NC_045789.1 coordinate 102,536,982, forward strand.
CACTGGGGCATCCACAGACTCTCTCTTTAGGAGAAGCAGATCAATGTCTCAGGAGAGAGAGACTTTACTTACACACGACTCAAAAAACCGTTTATTACAAGGGACCCTCCAGAGGGGGGTCTTGGGACTCATAATAGAGCCTTGAACTAAAGTTAAAGCAATTGAAAATGATATTTTTCTATGCTTTCTTTTTTTATACAGACCCTCTGTAGGAGCTGAAGGTGCAAGTCTGAAGTGCAGCTTAGAGAAGGCCATTGTAATAGAGTCTGCACTGTGAGTAAACTAGGTCACCACTCATTTGATGCCCACTTATTTATGGAGTTTTTACTGTGTACCAGGAACAGTGCTAAGCCTGAAGGATAAAATATGGAGCAAAACCAGACAGGACCCCTGGTCCTGAAGCAAGCAATCAGTGAGAGAGCCTGACAGGAGCCAGGCAAACCTCGGGACTAGTGTGAGATTGCCCCAGGCCAGGAGCTACAAAGGGAGGAGTGTGGAGCTCCTTTGGGATGATTAGAGGGAGATCAGGGAGAGATTCCTGGAAGAGGTGGCAATTGAGCTGGGGTGAAAAGATGTGTTGACATTAACTAGGTGAAGGGAGACAGGGCAGGAATCCATCCACAGTCAGAGAGTTGATCATAAACCAGTGAATACCTGTGGCTGGGTGAGGCAGACATTGACCTGGGAGGAAGCCCATTTTTGTTGTCATTTGCTTTCTTGTTTGTTTGTTTTTAACAAGTATTTCCACTATTTCTACCTCCAAAAGCTACTTCTAATAGCTATTGTTCATCAGGGATAATTCACCTATTATACACCGTGTCAGTTGATTCTTACAAGTACCTTCTGACACACAGAGCAGCCTTCCATGAATGTTGGCTAGTCTTGTTGGTGTTGATATTAACTCCAGTTCCTTACAGAAGGCAACTGAGGTTTTAGCTGCCAAGTGACTTTCCAGGTTATATAGGGAGGGAATCTGCTGTAGCCCAGCTCTCTCTCACTCCAGTGTGAGCCTTTGGTCCCATTGCCATTTTGCCCATTTCAAAGCCACAGCTTGTTTTGACCAGTTGATCCTATATGCATGGGTTTATTTCTAGGCTCTTTGTTCTATTCCATTGGTCTGTATGTCTGTCTTTATGCCAGTACCATACTATTTAGATTACTATAGCTTTTTAGTTTGATATAATCCCACTTGTCTAATTTTGCTTTTGGTGTCATATCCAAAAAAATCCTTGCCAAAACCAATGTTATGTAGTTTTTCCCCTCCATTTTCTTCTAGGAGTATTTACAGTTCCAGATCTTATGTTTATATCTTTAATCCATTTTGAGTGAAGATCGGTTGGCCATATATGCAGTGGTTTATTTCTGGGCTCTTTATTCTGTTTCATTAGTCTATTGTCTGTCTTTGTGTCAGTACAATACTGTTTTAATTACTTTAGCTTTGTAATATATTTTGAAATCAGGAAGTGTGATGCCTCCAGTTTTGTTTTTTTCCTCAAGATTGTTTTGGCTATTCATGGTCTTTTGTGGTTACATATGAATTATAGGATTATTTTTTTCTATCTCTGTAAAATATGCCAATGGGATTTTGATAGGGATTTCATTGAATCTGTAGATCCCTTTGGGTAGTATGGACATTTTAACAACGTCAAGTCTTCTAATCCATGATCATGGAATATCTTTCCGTTCATTTGTGTCTTTCATCAATGTTTTTTCAGTGTAAAAGCCTTTCACCTCCTTTGTTAAGTTTATTCCTAAGTATTTTACTCTTTTTGATACTTGCAAATGGGATTGTTTTTCTAATTTCCTTTTTAAGTAGTTCATTGTCAGTGTGTCGAAACACAGCTGATTTTTGTATGTTGATTTTGTATCCTGCAACTTTACTGAATCCACTTGTTAGTTCTAACAGTTTTTGGTGAAGTCTTTAGGATTTTCTATATATAAGGTCATGTTGTCTGCAAACAAGGACAATTTTACTTCTTCCTTTATGATTTCAATGACTTGTATTTCTTTTTCTCACTTAATTGCTCTGGTTAGGGCTTCTGAATAGAAGTGGTTGAGAGTCACATCCTATCCTTGTTCCAATTCTTAGAGGAAAAGCTTTCAGTTTTTCACCATTGAGTATGATGTTAGCTATGGGCTAAAGTATCTTCAACAAACAGTGTTGGGAAAACTGGATCACTATATGCAAAAGAATGTTAGACCCTTATTGTACACCATACACAAAAATCAACTACAAATGAAGCAAACACTTAAATGTAAGGCCTGAAAATATAAAACTCCTAGAAGAAAACAGGGAAATTTTCACAACATTGGTCTTGATAATGATTTTTCTTGAATTTGACACCAAAAACACAGGAAACAAAAACAAAAATAGACAAGTGGAACTATATCAAACTAAAAAGCTTCCTCACTGCAAAGGAAATAATTAAGAGAGTGAAAGGCAACCTACATGAATGAGAGAAAAGATTAGCAAACCATATATCTGATAAGGGGTTAATCTCCAAAATACATAAGGGACTACTACATCTCAATAGCAAAAACAAACAAGCAAACCAAAAAAATGAGTAATCTGATTTTTCAAAGGGGAAAAGGACATGAATAGATATTTCTCCAAAGAAGACATGCAAATGGCGTATATATATATATGTAGTTCAAAGTCACTAATCATCAGGAAAATGCAGATCAAAACCACAATGAGATATCACCTTACACCTGTCAGGATGGCTATTATGAAAAACACAAAAGACAACAAGTATTGGTGAGGATGTGGAGAAATTGGGAAACTTGTACGCTCGCACACGGTTGGTTGGCATGCAAAATGGGGCAGTTGCTGCAGAACACAGTTTGGAGGTTCCTCAAAAAATGAAAACTAGAACTACCGTATGATCCAGCAATTCCACTTCTGGAATTTCATCCAAAAGAATCGAAATCAAGATCTCAAAGAAATATTAGCACTCCTATTCCTGTTAGCACCACAGCACTATTTACAATAGCCAAGACGTGGAAACAACCTAAATGTTCATTGTCGGATGGATGGGTAAAGAAAATGTGGTGTATACATACAATGGAATATTATTCAGCATTACAAAAGAAGGAAATTCTGTAATATGTGACAACATGGATGAACCTGGAGGACGTTAGGCTAAGAGAAATCAGCCAGTCACAGGAGGACAGACACTGCATGATCTCACTTACATGAGGGATCTAAGATAGTCAAATTCATAGACTCCAACTGTGGAATAGTGATTGCCAGGGACTGGGGTGCAGGGAAGAGGGGGTGGGAAGTTGCTATCAATGAGCCTAAAGTTTCAGTTATGCAAGATGAACAAGCTTGGGTGATACCAGGAGGCCTGTTGTCTGTGACTGCCTCCCATCAACACCATCCTCTGAGCTAGGCTTGCATCACCCCTGTGGGCAGAGGCGGTGTAGCAGTGGAAACACCAGCTCTCCTGTGTGACACGGGCACATCACATCATCCCACTGAGCCTTGGTTTCCCCATCTGTTAAATGGCAGGGCTTTTGTGAGGCTCCTGCAGACCCCGCATCCATCACTGTTCACCTGGAGCGGCAGTGAGTTGCATTCTGGCTCCCACTTGAGAGAACTCCTTTGAGCAGAAACCGTGCCTTTTTCTTTCCTTAACCTCTGCACCCGCGGCACATCACAAGCTCTCAGAAGCCGCAGGTTAATTGAAATGAACTGAATTTGCTTCCGGTAGCTTCTCAGCTCCGCAGTTTCTTTTCGTCATCCTTTGAGGTGTGTGGAAAGAAAGATCAGACAGATCCAGGTGGAACGCTGACTGTCTCCCTTTCGACCTGGGATCTCCGGCGTATTTCCTAATTTCCTGAGGCTCAGGGGACCAAACCACACTAGGAATCGCAGGGAAGTCTGTAAGACACCCAGCCCAGAGTCTGGCATACAGTAGGCACACAATAAATGTTAGACTCCTAGCGCCTGCCTGGTGTCCTGAGTCCCCTTGAATAAAGGTGAGTCTTTAACTGGTACAAGATCTGGTTACATAAGGGGTCCCTTTCCCAGCCCGGAAGTTGACTGTGCCTCCCAGAGGGGTTTCTTTCCAGTTGGGAAATGCAAATTCTCATTCTTTTTTCAAGTTCTCTGGAGTTAGGGATTAGAGCACGGCCAGGAATATGAATGAGGTGTGAGCCGGGAAGCCAGGGCGAGGGTGGGAGGCTGAGCCGGAGGGGAGGCCCTGGGGTAGATGGGATGAACTATTGCAATGGCTTGGAAATTCAAGCCGATGGACTCCTCTGGGAGGGTTGTCTTCCATAGAAAATGACTTTTTGAAATGGCTTATAGATGACCAGTTTCTAAAGCCCTTTCCTCTCTCTCCACAGACAGCTAGTTACGACTGCATGTGTCAGTCCCACTGCTTCCCCCTCCACCCCACAGATGCCACGCCCCAGTCTCCTATAGAACCTGCATGATTCTGGGGTTCTGCACTTGCTTTAGAGACCTTGTCCATCTTCCTGTTTAATGCCCGGGTTCCTCCCACAACACCTCTGACAGGTGGTCATCAGGCCTCTCCTTGCTTACCTCCAGGGATGGGGAACTCACTGCTCAAGAGACCGCCCAGCCCACCCTTGAACACATCAATCAGACAGTTCTTTCTAGTGACGAGCTGACATCCGATGCATCACAGCTGCTGCCCTTGGTCCTTGTCTGGCTCAGGGCCAAGGAGAACAAGACCAACCCCACCCACATCCAGGCCCCTCCCCCCAGAGCACCCGCTCCTCTGGACTAAACATTAGCAAATATGAGTAGGGTCCAGTCACGTTTATCCAATGTAGTTTGAGCACCTGCTGCATACCAGGCCCTGAATAAGACCCAGCCTCTGGTATGACGTGTCACAAGCCTCACACCAGCATAAGCACCTGCCCAGAGCTGGTAGGACTCCGGTGATGACAGGGCAGCGGTGGCGGCCGTTCACTGGCCGCAGGACACCCCCAACACCACGCCGCATGCTCTGTTCCCCCAGCATGGTTTCCTGCCCCTTTGTGAGTGGGATCCCTGCTCCGGAGGCTGATTCCAGGCTGTCACCTAAAGACCGGAGGGAAGAGATGTAGTTGTTCATGGGCTCTGGGTGAAAAAAAGAATGCAAGAGTCAGTCCAAACCACTCCTCCCTTGCTTCCCAAGTGTAATGAGATCCCTGCTAAATTTACAATCTAGACATTCGCCTCAGTCTGATGAAAGTGATGGGCAAACAGATGGTTTAGTTAAAGCCAAAGGATGCTTCCGGTCTCCTTCAGGAATTCAGGATATAGACCGAAATTTAGGAAGAGAGAGGAGGAAAGAGGGAAGGTGGGAGGGAAGGAAGGAGGAAGGGAGGAGGGTAGAAGGAAGAAAGGGAGGGAGGGAGGAAGGAAGCATTTCAAAGATCTGAAAGGTCTGGTCCTGAGTCCCAGGGAGCATAACTGAGCATTGGGAAGGAGCAAAGTTTTTGGAGCCCCTGCTTGGGTTCTAATCCCAACTATTCCACTACCAGCTGGTGACAGTAGTGGCCTCCTCTGGTGCCCCATCACATCATCCCAAGGCACACTCTGACTTCAGCCCAGATATGATGACAGTCCCACGAGAGCACAGAGGCAGGTTGCCGTTTCCCCCCACCTCCAGCACACTCAGGCCTTCTCCACAACCAGGATGCCACTCAGCTCGTCTGCAGTGCCATGTGGACATGTGGGAGTTAATGCCCCTGGGGGCAGCCTCCGCCATGCAACAGTTCTGGGAGACGGTCCATGGGCTGCTCAGACGTCCAGCGGAATTGACCCCTTTTGTCCGTAGAAGCCTCCTTCCTCAAGACATGCCTCGTGCAACCTCTTCCTTCCATGCCTCACACTCCCCACCCCTCACACCTGCTTTCTGCAACCATCATTTGTGTCAACTTGCTGCACCCAATCCTTGTCTCAGGCTCTGCTCTCAGGGATCCCAGTTCTCCTGACTGTGGGCAAGTTTCTCCTCTCTTCTCACCAGCAAAATGGGAACACTAACAGAGGGTGGTTATAGGAGTGTTAAACAAGTAAAGGCACAGGAAGCATGTAGAACTGTGGCTGGCATAGAGTAACCTTCAGCAAGTAATACCCATTATTATTTCAGTATTGGCCTTGATGGTGATGATAGCTGAAGAAGAACCTCACGAAGTGATATAGATCCAAATGGAAGAAGGTGAGAAGGCTGGCTGAACCTAACACGTTGGTATTCATCCCGCAATCCCACCCTCTAGGAATGAACCATCCCAGGGAAGGGGGAGGAGCAAGTGCAGCTGGTAAATTTCCATCTTCCCTGCTGTCAACCAGTTGTTCTTGCAAAATAATCGGAAGATGTTGCCTTTTTATATTTTAACAACCAAAATTTAGCAAGACGCACTGAAACCCTTCTTTAGGAATATTTTCAAACAGGAATATTTTTTAAATTGTTCACAAAAATTTTTTTAATGTGCAGATTTGAGAGTTTGAATTGGTGGTCTGTGTCCGTCACTTTGGTTTCCAAGCCACACGGTGATAGAAGCATTTCCAAACATCTTTTTTCATAGAATAACTTCTATCAAAAGGTTGCTTTGTTCTCTCTCTTGTTAAAACGTCACCTTACCTTGAAGAGATAGATTGCTTATGTCTTAACTTTTAAGACCTCTGCTAGGCAGCTTTCTGTCACGGTCACTGGAGCTGACAACAGGCTTGTGCCTGGAGCGAGATGGCAGGTCTGCTGCTCTGTCTTTGTGCTGCCTCTCTTCATTTTATCTTTAATCTGTGGTTTCTTTGGAGGATTCTTTATCAGCCTCCTGTACATTTGTCACGGTTGATTCCATTAAAACTGAAAACTATCATTCTCAAATCCGCTAACCAGTAAATTGCATACATAACTTCAATATATCACTCTACGCTGAAAGCAAAGAAAGAAAAAGGGCTGGCAGCTCCTGTGCACGGTGGAGCCCCCATACCCCCCTCATGTGGGCCCTGTGAAGACTCCAGGGTTGGTCCATAATGAAACGTTGTAAAAGTATAAACATGAGTTCCAATATCTTTTACTTCCCCCCTTCTGACATCCCCCCCGTGGATCCTACTGCTGTCAGTAATAAAAAGAAACCAAACCTGAGTTAAAAACCCAATGCTTTCCTCCTCTTAAATACCAATAGCAGTTGAAAATCAGTGCTTCGATGAAACCTCCTATTTTTAGAAACACCGAGGACTGCACCGTGCTGAGTTCAGTGCTATCCCCAACACGTGACTGCAAAGGGCCATCGCCCTAGGCTCCCACCAAAATCCCTCAGCCTGCCTTGTCCCAGGGCCCCTCTGGGTCACGAGAACAAGTCTCCAGGTTGCTCTGTGCTTTGCTCTAGCACGAGGTGATAAATGCTAATGGAGGTGATCACATGTGGTAGCTGCTGTAACAAAGAACCACAAATCGGGTGGCTTTAGGACAGCAGAAATGTATTCTCTCCCAGATCTGGAGGCCAGAAATCAAGGTGTCGGCAGGACCTGCTTTCTCTCCCAGCTTCTGGTGTTGCCAGCAGTCCTTGGCTTAAAAGCCGCCTCGCTCCAGTCCCTGCCTCTGTCATCACGGGGCCGTCTTCCCTGTGCGTGTCTGTCTCTCTGTCTCTTCCCCTCTTCTTATAAGGAAAAGAATCATACTGGATTAAGGGCCCGCCCTCCTCCAGGATGACCTCATCTTAACTGACATCGAAATGACACCTGCAAAGACCCCATTTCCAAATAAATTCACATTCCCAGATACAGGTTAGGACTTAAACATATGTTTACGAGATCACAATACATTATAGTGTTTTGTACCCATTGTCAGGTTAAGGTAAAAGGAAGATAAAAGGAGGAAGGGCCAGGAGGTACTGTACCAAGTACCTTCTGTAATAGTTAACGGACTTCTAGTACTTACAGCTCATTAAGAGTCAGCCCTGTTCTAAGGACTTCGTGACTGCTGACATTTAATACTACTGGCAGCCCCAATGCTGTTATGCTCATTTTATAGATGAGAAAACTAAGGCACCAAAGCATTAAGTAACTGGCTTGGCATCAGACTAGGTGAAGAGTGGTGATGTCGGGATGGAGACCCAGGCAGTGTGGCCCCAGAGTTGGGGCTCTTAAGCACCTCCCCACCGTTACACGACCCATCACAGGTGTGCTGAACTGTCAGGTGTCACTGCACCAGATCATCACACTGACCCCTCTGGAGCCCGAGGAAGCAGGTACGCGAGGCTCCGGAGGCCTGCAGGCTCCGCAGCTGATGGGCAGCAGATCCGGGGTGGAAGCCAGTTCAGCCCATCTGCACGGCCTGTCCCTTTCCTCTTCGTCACACACCTCTTCCCATTTTTACTCAGGATGCGGCATTTTGTGGGTATTTCAGGGCCTGAATCACGTTGCCCTTAACCTTCAGCTCTTTCTCCGAGTTTGCCAGGCTCGGGCACCACTTCCAGACCGCGCAACATTGATCTGGGAAACTTCAGGGCTGTGAGTTGGACCTGGTCAAGAACGCCTGTTTTTCTTTATTTCGTGTTGCGGTGTGAAGCGTGGGCGGGCAGAATATGGGCTCAGCCCTCTGCGACAGTGCGGACAGGAGCTCTCAGGGTCCCGTAGCCTCCAGCTCATCACCCCCGTCCCCCATCGCCATGCTGCCCACTTCCAAATCCCCGAGGCCATCCAGGCTCCAGCCACAAAAAATGTCTCCCAGACCTGTCCCTTGGAGGCTCCTGGCCTGTGTTGTCCACGTGGGTCCCGCTAACACGTGACACATGAGCCAAACACCCCTCCAGATGTGTGCCCACTACCCAGTCCTCACACCCCTGAGAGGCTGGCACGAGTGTCATCACTGTGTTAGAGGTGAGGACGGGACCCAGAGAGGCTGAGCGATTCTTCCATGGGTACCCAGCCAGGACCCGACATCTAGGGCCGTGTGCTTGAACACCAGGCTGCCAGCTGCACAGCCTGAGCTTGTAGCCCCCCTCCCTTCCAAACCCTCCCTCCTAGACCCCAGGCAGCACTGGACAGATGTACCCCACATTTGCCCTTATTAGGTTTTGCATGATGCTGGTTTCACTCATGCCCGCTGGCCTCCCAGTGGGTTACTTGTCCCTGAAAGGGGGCACCGATGGGCATCTGCAGTGAACCAGGCTCCAGGCTGGTGCCCTGCCTACGCTCCCCCAGGTGGATGTCATAGTGACCTGGAGACACAGGTGGCCTCAGCCCTACCTTACAGGTGAGACCTAAGGCTTGAGAGGTCAGATGCTTTTCCCATGTCATACAGAAAGTGAGTGGTGGTGGTGGGGTTGAACCTACAGCTATCTAATTTCAGTGGCTCTGCATTTGTTTCCCTTTGTTGCTGTAAAAAATGACCACAAACTTAGTGGCTTAAAACATAAATTTATTATCCTACAGTTCTGGAAGTCAAAACTCCAAAATAGGACTCAATGGGCTAAAATCAAGGTGCCAGCAGGGCTGTGTTCCTTTCTGGAGGCTCTAGGGGAGAATCATTCCTGTCCTTTTCCAGCTTGTAGAGGCCACTTGCATTCCTTGGCTCACGGCCCCTTCCTCCTTCGTCAAAGTGCGTCCCTCCTCCAACCTCTGTTTCCATGGTCACTTCTCTTTCTCACTCTGACCCTCCTGCCTCCCTCTTATAAGGACCCTTGTGACGACATGGGACCCACCCAGGTAATCCAGGGTAACCTCGCCATCTCAAGGTCCTTAACCTAATCACATCTGCAAAGTCCCTTTGGCCATGAAAGCTAACATATTCACAGGTCCTGGGGATTAGAACATGGACTGATTTGGGGGGTCATTATTCTGCCTACCTCAGACTTTTTCTGCTCTTCAAAGTGCTTCCTAAAGACAAAATAACCTTTTGTCTGGTGATGTTTGCCTCCTCTCTCTGCTCAATGCCATCCATGAGATTCCCCCTCCAGGCCCCCAGGATGTTCTGGATTCACTGCCTCTGTGATACGTGCCATATAAAGTTAGAATCACACTTCTTGATGTACTTCTGCAGGTTGTTAGTAGGTACCCCAGCAAATACATTTGGGAAAAGTGGAGCCAAACAAAACTAAATGGGTGTCTTTCCTGCAGGACTTATCAGAACCTTTACTATTCTAATGTGAAGTTTGAACCACCAAGAGACAGAGTGCTCATGCAATGACACTAAACTTCTCTGATCAAGGAATCTGGTTTCCATGGAGCCTCTCTTGGGATTAGAATTCCACAAAAGCTTGTTAGGAAATGTGATGTGATGGGGACACCATCTCGCCGGTGCAGGGTCTGCGGCTTTTGTTTAGCACAGTGCCTGAAGCCTAGTAGATGCTCAGTAAGTTCGTGCTGAGAATTGGCTCTGAATGGCCTGTGACTTCCATCAACCAGGCCTGAGACCCTCCCTTTAAAAGGCCAGTGCTGTCCCCCGCAAGGGCTCTGTGTTCTGTAGAACTGATCAGAGTCGATGATATGCCTGGGGTACCTGAAACTCAGTTATCTGCCCATCAGCAGAGCCAGGCAAAGCCAAACCACCCCGCCCCCCCCGCAAGACATCCTGGACTGCGGTCACTGGCCCGGCCATAGACCTGCTGGCCTTGAGGCTGAGGCAGAGGAGGATTCAAAGCCATGTCCCCCCCTTGACCACAGGCCCATGGCCTCCAGGGAAAAGAGGACATTAGAATTTACCTAAGGAAGCCACTCACCCCCTTCCTGCCCCAAAGGACTCTGTGTCCAGCCAGGTGCCATGGGCAGGTTTTGAGCAAAGCAAGCTTTTCTTAGTATTGGTGGACATCTATGGGGGTCTCCCACCTGGGAGGGGCCTCTGAGCCCCTGTGCCAGGCCACAAGGCTCTCTGAGGCCCCCGCTTGACACACTCTTTTAGCAACTTTCAAATATCCAATACAGTATTATTAACTATAGTCACCGTACTGTCCATGGCACCCCAGGACTTATGTATTTTCTAACTGGAAGTTTGTACCTTTTGACCACCTTCCCCCATTTCACTCACCTACCACCTCCTTCCTCTGACGGCCACCGATCTGTTGTCTGTGCCTATGAGCTTGGTTTGGGGTGGGGAGAGTTAGATTCCACATATAACTGAGATCATACAGTATTCATCTTTCTCCGTCTGACTTATTTCACTCAGCATAATGCCCTCAAGGTCCACCCATGTTGTTGCAAGTGGCAGGATTTCCTTCTTTTTTAAGGCTGAATAATATTCCATTGTGTGTGTGTGTGTGTGTGTGTGTGTGTGTGTGTGTGTACCATATTTTCTGTATCCATTCATCCATCAATGGACACTTGGGTTGTTTCATGTCTTGGCTGTTTTAAATAATGCTTGGAGACATTTTTGATTGTCACACTGAGGGGTGCTTCTGGCATCTAGTGGGTAAGAGGGCAGGGGATGCTGCTAAACGCCTTACAATGCACAGGACTGCTCCCATCACAGAGAGTTCTCTGGCCCCAGATGTCAGTAGTGCCAAGGTGGAGAAATGCTGCTTTCAGGGAAGGCAGTGGGTTTGCCAGCTGGGTTGGTTCAGCTCAGATCAACAAGCACGAACTTGGCACCTGCCCTCCACTGGGCACCAGGAACTGGGATTCAAGGTGCTCACAGCAGGTGGAAAGGAGGTGCCGATGACAGTGTGGGGAGAAAGCACCGAGGTGGGAAAGCTCAGAGGGCTGTGAGAGCCTAGGCTCTGGCATCGGGAGGGAGGAGAAGTTAGCCTGGCAAGGAAAGGCAGGAAGGACATTCCCGGCAGAGGGAAGGGCATGGCCAAGTGCAGAGAACCAAGAAAGCACAGCGTGTGTAGGAAAGATGAGGTGCATGTTTGCACATCCAAGAGAGATGCATGCAAAGATGGGGGCAGCAGGAGAGAAGTTGAAGGAGAGCCATGGGCTGGGCCATGGAGCCTGAGCTTCACTCTGTGCAGAGTGTAGAGGCCAGGGGGCCTTTTAGAATCAAGTGCACTGGTGAGATGGGTGCTGATGCTGCAGCGTGCAGAGGGGGTCATGGTCAGAACTCCACAGGGCACGAGAAGACTGGACCCAGGAGAGCAGTTATGGACTACTGGGATAGTTCAGGATAAGGTGTGAGAACCAAAGCAGCTTGGCACTTCCAAAGTTGGAAATAGAGTGAAGCTGACTGATGATTTTGCCCTGTCAAGTAATTAGTTGTTGCAGGTTGGCTGCTCCAGGAAACAGAGGCTGAGAAAGAGTTAGGAGTACAGACGTTTCCCTGGGGAGTAACAGCTGGGCAGGGAAAGGGCGCAGCAGGATTGAGCAGGGGGAGCGTCAGATCACAAGGCCACCTGGCAAGGTCTCTGCCAGCCCCGGAGGGAGCCCCGGAACAACACTTGTGCATTACATGAGTCCCTACTGGGCAAGGATGGCTGGGCCCTTGTACACCAGCCATGCTCAGTCGTGGGCTGGGACCACTATGAGAATAGCATTTCTTGGGCTTCAAAGATGAGATGGATGCCCATGAAGCTAAGAGCTGGAGGCTGTCAACTAACCAACCTCCTCACAGTCCAGAAGCCAAGTCCTTTCCTGAAGGGAGCCTGAGTGGCGCATCTTCATGCCTGCCAGGCCAGTCACATGAGATACGCTTCGTCACCCATTCAGGGGAACCACAGAAGAAGGGGTGTGGGACAAGTAGAAGCAAACTTTTTATGAACACAAATACAACAGGAAAGTTAAATGGATGCTTTAAAAGAAGAAGGAGATCAGAACTTTTAAGAGGAAGAAGAGAGATTTTTGCTCCAGGAAACTCTAAAAGTTGAACACTGAATTTAGCTGAGAGCTTCCTGGCAGCCAAGGTGAAAAGGGAATAAAAAAAGTTCTAAAGTTCTCCTTATTTTATATGGAAAGCATGTATGTCAGGGAGGAGAGATAAATATTTTCTTGCCCTAATACTCTAGGATTACTTTGCCACATGAATGTTGCATTTTTGAACTTTGAGAAATACTATGGTTTAGTGCATGCTGCAGAAACATTACTCATTCAGTTGTTTCTTCCACTTACCCTTAATAAATGCTAGGAAAAATATTAAATTACAGCTTACAAAAGAGACATTCTGAGACAGTTTTTAATATACTCCTGGAAATAATATCCCAGAGCCTTCATGGGCTTGCTTCTTGGAGAATCTGGAGAAATTTAACAGCTTTTTTTTTTTCCTACCTAAGAAGAGCAATTTCACATGGCCTGTGACGCAGAGCAGTGTTTTTAGGGATGACGCCCACCGTGTCTGGAATGGAATGTCCACAGGAGCCGTCACCGTAGCCACCATCCCTGTAGGAGGATGAATATCTAAGTGCTGAATATTTAAATCCATGTTCTAAAAGCGTCTCCCCTGATCTGATTATTGTGATCTCAGGGGTCTAATCAGACAGCCCACATTTGGGCATATATCCATGGAGGTTTTCACAATTAAGGGCTTGGCAAAAAAAAATGACAGGTTCACTGAAGCTGGAAATTTGCAGTGTTCAGCCTGGGAAAGGCCTGAGTCACACGGGTGAGCTTGAATCCTGGGAAGGTTAGCTCTTTGAGAATATTCCAACCCAGGTTTCTGTGTTTCAGAGGGGCTTGTAGAAAGGACCCTGGAGGTCATTTAGTTCAATCCTCCTTCTGAAGATAGAATCGACCCCTGGGCATCCTGAGCAAGTGGCAATCTGACCTCTGTCTGGATGTCTCCTATGAGGACGAGCACACAGGGCCGGGCAAACAGGAGGTGCTCAGTTATATTCATGGAACCAGGGTTTAGCATGTGTTACATCACCCAATCATTACAGGAGCCATGTGAGGCACGGGGCACTGCCCATCTACCCAGTGGTAGAGACGGGATTTGAACCCTGGGCATGCTCAGCTTTGCTGTGGGGTCGATCAGGAGAGCCTGGTTCTCTCTTGGCTCTTCTCCTGGCCAACTCAGTGACCTTGGGCAAGTCATTGCATCTCTCAGGGCCTCTGTTTTCCAACGTTTAAACAAAGGCTTGGCACTCCATGGTTTCAAAGATCCCTGCCAGCTGCATCCCTGACAAGGAGTGTGCCTTGGATGGACCAACCATCCCTGTGGGACCCAGCATCCGACACAGCGGACATCCTAACCCCACTGAAATCTGTGCTTGTCCCTGTTGGCAGCCTTCCAGACATTCCTGGGCAAAGAGGACGTCTCCCGAGAGGTGGAGGAGGTCCTGGCGGAGAGCCGCGAGCAGAGGAACAGCCGCCTGGTGTCCGTGCTGGAGCTGCTCAGGAGTCCCTCCGTCCGCTGGCAGGTCATCACTGTGGTCATCACCATGGCCTGTTACCAGCTCTGTGGCCTCAATGTGGTGAGCACTCCTGCACAAGCGGAGGAACCAGAGGGAGGCATGGGAGAGGGGCGGTTCAGGGCCTGGACGCCCAAGTTCCAACCCCAGCTCGGTGCCATTGGGCAACCACATAACCTGATCTTCAGTTTCCACATCTGTAAAATGGGATAACGTAATACTGAAAGAAATAATCCATGCAAGGTGTTCAATAAAGCAGCTAGCCCAGAATTACCCCTTAATAAAGGCTGCCTATCAGTATAATTACTTATCCTTAGAAATACTTAAAAGTCATATTTCTTAATAAAATGGGTATTAGGAAGTCATAAGTGAGCAACACTGAGATGATTTAAATAAAAGTACCCTTGGCTGGGCTGGCTTCGGTGCACAACTTGGACTGAGAAAACCTCAAGGCTTTAAAGAAAAGGTTTCTTGGGGCCTGAGTTGACGTGGGCAGGGGAACCGGAGGAGGGAGTCTTCCATGGGGTTCCGTAACCCTCTGATGGACAAAGCCGCCCCTTCTCTCTTGGGGGCTCCAGAAGGTAGAATTCAGGAATTTGAGGCCTAGGAGGCAGACTTAGGATTATTACTATTATTGTCCCTTCTGGAAAAGAGTGGGTTGCCTCCAGGGGTGGTGAGTTCCCCATTCATGAAAGTGTGCAAGCCAGCTGGCCAGCCACTTGGCAGGGATGCATAGAGGAGATTCTTGTACCGAAGCATCCAAACTACCTCTGAGGTCACTTACGTAGCTCAGGACAAGTGTGGCTAGGCCTAGAGGGAGGGAGAAGGGAACTTCTGAAGAGGTCTGGGTAAAATAGCTGCCCTGTGTGTATGAGCCTGGCATACAAAAGTCAGCAGGGAGGGTGTTTGTGGGTATGTAGGGGAGGTGACCTGAAAGGGGAGTAGTTCCTGTCCGGAGAGGGAAGATGACAGCACAGGAAGTTACAACCACAATGCTCTGCCTCATTTCATCAACTCTTAATTCTTTTTTTGGAAACATTGGGATGGAATGAAATCATCTCCCTACTTATTTGTTTAACCTTGGTCTGGTCAGCAGAATGAGGGAGCACCTGGGTTAACAGCGTGACCTTGGATTAGTCCTGTCGTTTCCTCCTCTTTGTAACACCAAGGTCATGGTAGACAGTCTCAAATGCACCCTGCCTGTTCTGAGAAAGCAGAGAGAGAATGTATCCACTCTTTAAAATTAGCATGTGGAGTCATAAAACCACATATGGAATCTGTATTTAACGAGGCATTTAGATTGAGAACCATGACATTTCTAAACAGAATTCTCTCCTCCGCTGGGACATAATTTCCCAATTTGCATACCCTGTATAACTTTATAAATTCCCCTCGGGTGCATGTATAAGCCCCACTGCATAAGCATAGATGGAAAAAAATGTCTCTCCACTCCCAGAGCCAGCAGTGCAGAGATCTCAACCACCCTCCTCGCGTTGACTGCGTTCCATCTCTTTTCTTATTGTTGTGAGAACATTTAACATGAGACCTTCCCTCTTAACAAACGTCCAAGTGCACAACACAGTTTTGTTAACTCTAGGCACCATATTGTGCAGATCTCTAGAGCTTGTTCATCTTGCTTTACTGAAACCTTACACCTGTTGATTAGCAACACCGAGTTTTCCCTCTACCAGCCCCTGGCAACCGCAATTCGACTCTCTGCTTCTACGAGTTTGAGTATTTTAGATACCTCATATCAGTGGAATCGTGCAGTATTTGTCCTCTGTGACTGGCTTATTTCACTTAGCATAATGTCCTCCAGATTCAGCCATGGTGTCACAAAATACAAGATTTCTTTCTTTTTTTTTAAGGCTGATTAATATTGCATTAAATGTATATACTACACTTTCTATATCCACCCATCCATCAACAAACATTTAGGTTATTTCCATATCTTGGCTATTGTGACTATTGCTGCCTTGAACATAGGAGTGCTAATATCTCTTCAAGATCCTGCTTTCAACTCTTTGGGATAAAAACCCAAGAGTGGAGTTGCTGGATCATAGGGTAACTCTATTTTTAGTTTTTTGAGGAACCGCCATACTGTTTTCCATTGTGGCTGCACCAATTGACATTCCCACCAAGAGTGCACTAGACTAGGCTCCCAAGTTCTCCACGTCCTCACCAGCACTTGGTAGTAGTAGTAGTAGAAGTAGTAGTCATCCTAACAGGCATGAGGTGATCTCTTGTTGTTTTGATTTGCATTTCTCTGGTGATTAATGGTGTTGAGACTCTTTTCATATGCCTGTTGGTATGTTTTCTTTGGAGAAATGTCTATTCAAGTCCTTTGTCCACTTGTTAACAGGGTTTTTTAGAAGCTTTGGCGGGGGGGGGGGGGGGGGGGGGGGGGGGGCGGGGGGGTATTTTGTTATTGTCATTTTGCTTTATTTTTATTTTTTTGCTATCGAAATGTAGGAGTTCCTTATATATTTTGGATATTAGCCCCTTATCGGGTATATATGGTTTGCTAGTATTTTCTCCCATTCTGTAGGTTGCCTTTGTGTGCTGTTGATGATTTCCTTTGCTGTGCAGAAGCTTTTTAGTTTGATGTAGTCCCACCTGTCTAATTTTGCTTTGGGTGTCATACTCAAAAAATCATTGCCAAGATCAATGTTATGAAGTTTTCCCCCTATGTTTTCTTCTAGAAGTTTTACAGTTCCAGGTCTTATGTTTAAGTCTTTAATCCATTTTGAGTGAAGATAAGGGTCCAATTTCATTCTTTTGTATGTGGATATCCAGTTTTTCCAACACCATTTGTCAAAAAGATTATCCTTTCCCCACTGAATATTCTTGGCACCCTTGTTGATCAGTTGACTGTATATGCATAGGTTTATTTCTGGGTTCTCTCTTCTGTTTCATTAGTCTGTATGTCTGTCTTTATGCCAGTACCATACTGTCTTAATTACTGTGGCTTTATAACATATTTTGAAATAAGGAAGTGTGATGCCTCTAGTTCTGTTTTTTTCCTCAAGATTGTTTTGGCTATTCATGATCTTCTGTGGTTCCATATAAACTATAGGATTATTTTTTTCTATTTCTGTAAAATATGCCATTGGGATTTTGATAGGGATCGCATTGAATCTGTAGATTGCTTTGGGTAGTATGGACATTTTAACTAATATATATTGTCTTCTGATACGTGAACATGGAAGATCTTTCCATTTATTTGTGTCTTCTTTCATTTCTCTCATCAGTGTTTTGTAGTTTTCAATGTAAGAGTCTTTCACCATCATAGTTAACTTTATTCTCAAGTACTTTATTATTTTTGATGTTGTTGAAAAGGGGATTGTTTTCTTAATTTCCTTTTTGGATAGTTCCTTGTTAGTGTATAGAAATGCAACTGATTTTTTTTTTTACATTAAATAAAATTTTTATTGCAGACAAATGAATAGTAAATAACTGTGAGAGTTACTATCTAGTACAGATTTATTCCAAAGCACTACTGAAGGATACAACACTCCCCCCATCCCATGGGGTAATGTTAATCATAAATGCTGCATTCTCTACATTATCAAGATTCAGATGGAGCAAGAAAAAAATTATTCAATGCTAGGTTGGAGCAAAAACAGAGTCTTGGCAAAATAACACTTTAAGCTTTTACTTGTCTACAGGAAAATATTCAGATTGCAAAAAACCTCTGTCTGTAAGAAAAGACCAAACTGGACAAGAATATTTTAGGCACCTTGAGATGGGGAGAAGGGCAAGGGGCTATATTATTATAATAAGAGAGCCACCATATTTATGAAGGATAGGGTTTAACCCATGATATCACCATATTTGTGGTATATCCTAAAATCACTGATTGTTATGATTTAGCACCCATTTTCAGAAGGGGAAGCTAAGGCTCATAGATGTTAAGAGTTTTGTCCAATTTCTCCATCACATGTCAAGGCACTTTAAAGAATGGTTGTCCTGAATCCTTCAGCCAGTGGCTAAGACGACCCAGATTATAGAATGCAACTGATTTTTGTATGTTGATTTTGTATCCTAAAACTTTACCGAATTTGTTTATTAGTTCTAACATTCTGTATGTGTATGTGTGTGTGTGGTATCTTAGGGTTTTCTACACATAAGAACATGTCATTTGCAAACAGTGATAATTTACTTCTTCCTTTCTGACTTGGATGCATTTTCTGTCTTTTTCTTGCCTAATTTCTCTGGCTAGGACTTCCAGTACTATGTTGAATAAAAGTGGCAAGAGTGGGCATCCTTCTAAGACCTTCCTGACCTTAGAAGAAAAGCTTTCAGTTTTTCATCGTTGAGTATGATGTTAGCTGTGGGCTTATCATGTATGTGCCCTTTATTTTTTTGTTTTGTTTTGTTTTGGGGCGGGTTGTTTGTTTTGCATTTTTTTTTTGTTTTTAACAAAAAGGGTATATTAAACCCAACTATATCAACAATTATATGAAATGTAAATGGGAAATAATACTCCAAGTAAAAGACAGAGATTATTGGCATGCATCTGAAAGCAAAACTCAAGTATATCCTATTTACAAGAGAAAAACATTTAAACATAAAGATACAATTTGAAAGTAAAAAATGGAGAAAGGATACACCATGCAAACAGTAAACATGAGAATTCTCGTGTGTCTAAAATAATATAAAACAACTATATGCCCTTTATTACATTGAGGTAATTTCCTTCTATTCTTAGTTTGTTGAGGATTATTTTTAATCTTTAAATCAGGAGTAATACTTCTGGCTTGCATGGAACCTGACATGGCCTAGAGTAAAGAGCTCTGGGCCAAGATCCAGAGGCTTGGCTTTCTGTCTCACTGTGACCACAAACCTGCAGTTTTAAACCAGGCCAGTTGCTTTCCCTTGCCCAGCCTCTGTCTGCTCAGCTGTAATAATAATCAAGCACACACTTACTTAGCACTTAATATGAGCCAAGAGCTGTCTCCATGGCAGCCCTGTGAGCTAGGCATGACTGTTAGGCACAGAGACATAGGTCACACAGCTAGGAATGGTGGAAAGGGAATTTGAGCCCCAGCCATTTGGCTACAAGGTCTGGGTGCTTAAGCCTCGAGCAGGAAGGATCCCCAAGGCCCCCTCAGAGCATCCCCATATGTGTCACTGGGCTGTGTCCCCAGGTCATCCCTAGGAAGCCAAGGGGACAAGTCTTACTTCCGTCTTACATACAAAAGGATAAACACTGGTTAGCAGCAAATCCCAGCCTCAGAGCCCAACTGTCCTGTGCTTCAGTCCAATCTCTCTCCCTGCACCTGCTACCTTTTAATCCAAATAATTCATGACACCAAGGAAGAGAGCTATCTAACACAGATGAAAAACTTTAAATGTCCTTTAAGACTTGCTCTGTCCCCTTAGTTTTACCAGAAATTATTTGGGGGTGGGAGGACATGGTGCATATGTTAAGACAGTTGTAAATACTGCTAGACATCTCCATTCATCACTTTATTCTGGCTCCAAATGTCCTTCAGGGTAGGTGGCACCATCCCCATTTTCTAGATGAAGAAACTGAGGCTTACAGAGGGTCAAGGACTTGCTCAAGGTCACAGTGGGTGATGCCTGTGCTGTCAAAGTCACATGCCCTGCCAGTTTGGCCAGCCCATCTCTAAGACCTTATACCTTGCACTAAACCAGACTTTCTCACCCTCAGCACTATGCACATTTGGGGCTGGAAAATTCATTGCCACAAGGACTGCCCTGTACACTGTAGGATGTTTTGCAGCTTACCCGGCCTCTACCCACTAGATGACAGCAGATATAACAATAAAAAATTTCTGCAGACGTTGCCCAACATCTGCTGGGGACAAAATTGCCCCCAGTTGAGAACCACTGTCCTAAACAAGCATTACGTATTGTTCAGTACTTTTTGGCTAAAGAGTCAATGAATGGTTTTCACATACTAGAAAATCAAGTGAAAGTTGAATTTAACATTTAGTTATTTCTAAATTCCTTTTCAGTGTCATATTGGTTTTTTTCCCCTCCTTCTCACAATAGCTTTCAAGTTCATTTCTCTAAAATTAGACTTGTCACTTAAAATTACTTATTTTATACAGCTGCCTTCCTCCTGAGCAATTTGTCGTTTGCACAAAAAACAGGATTTTGTGCAAATATTTAGTCTCTCTGACACTGCTCCCCTCCCCCCAACCATCCTTGAGGATGGAGGCCCTTCCCACGGTGCCTGTGTCTCCAGCAGCCCATGGCATATGGGAGGCAGCTGAGTGTTTAGGAAGGCAAAGAGTACAGGGTGAGAAGAGCAAGGGCAAGGAGGGCACTGTTTCTACCAAGTCCTTGGGTTGATGAAAATTGGACCAACTGCCAAACCTGGTGCAAGGAAGCCATAGTTTTCTTGAACCTTCTGGAATCTTCTAGAAGGTCAAGGATGATGATGATGGTACTCTTACCTGCCTTGGGTTTCCCTTCCTTCTTCTGGATTCCTCTCTTCTTGAACAGAGGAGGCCAATCATACCAACTTCTCCAGACTTCAGTTTCCTTTTATGGAAAATGGAGATGATATACTCATTTTTTTTCAGAGTTGCCTTGAGGATTATATGAAATTGTGTACGTGGACTATCTCTGATGGTAACTGCTGAGCTTCTGTTAGGTCTTCCTTCCTCCTGGCTGGTATCAGCAAAACTGTTTCTAGCATTGTTTACTTCTCTCTCGATGTCACACATTTTCAAACTTTGCTGCTTCCGATATGCACTGTGGCTGGGACGCAAGACACCCAAGCTTGTTAGAAATAAATGTAAAACAAGAGTGGAGCGGCTCAGAGTGCAAGCTGGAAATAAGCCACATGGGCCTGGTGACATCTGTTCTAGATGCTCAGAGGCCTTTTACTGCCACCATATTTGTCCACTTGGTGGGGGCCCAAGCATCACAGGGCTCCCAGGGAGCTGGTGTACCCCTCGAACTCTTTACCTGTGTGATTGTTGTGTAACACTTCCCTCCCCTGCTAGACTAGATCTGGGAGGGCAAGGATGGGCGTGTAACACCCGTGCCTAGCAGAGCACCAGACGTCCCACACCCCTGATAAACAGTCAAATGGAAGGGAGACAAGGCTGGGAGAATGGAGGGAGGGCAGGAGACAGGAAAGCCTGAGATAGGTTTGTAGCACAGCATGACCCCTTCCTCCTCTGCTGGCCGGGACCCATGTGAAGGTCCACCTCATTTGTCTAAGCATCATTAGGAATTCTGAAGCCCAAATCATGCTCTGCATGAAACTTCTAATCACAACTTCAGAAGCATTAGAAACAGCTTTCATTTTGAAGTTTCTTCCTAATAACTTTCTAACTCAAATTAGAAGAATGAAATGTTCTGTTACCCTAATAACTGAGACCATCTCACAGGAAGAACTTGCTCTGTCCCCATGGATGGAAAGAATGCTAAATGCGGACCCTCCATGTGGCCACCCTAGCATGTGGTCCAGAGCAGAAGTTCAAGGTCAACTGTGTGTGTTCAACTCCCAGCATTGAACTTGCAAGTTAGGGGACGAGTTGCCATAATTGCTCAGTGCCTGTTTCCCCAGCTGTAAAGTGGGGAAACTAAAGCCCAGATGAAGGTTGTGAAGACAGATAAAAGGATGTGTACAAAGCCTCAGCACAGGGCCAGCCGCATAGGTGGTGCTAGATAATTTTAGTTATTTTCTTGTTTTAAAAGCCCTGCCATGAGACCACCGGATGGTGGGTTCCAGCCCACTTCCTCTGACCTCCCAGCTGTGTAACCCTGGGTACCACTTAACCCCTTGACCTCAATCACTGAGATGTAAAATGGGGACATAACTCAAAGGAGACAAGAAAGGTGGTAGCAGTTAGCTAAAGGCTGGGTAGGGTGAGGTTATATTTTTATGTAAGAGGAGGAGAAAACCTAGGTAACCCAGCACTCTTAGAAAAGCTTTTAAAAGCTAAGATTTTCTGACGCCTCTTAACATTTGAGTCCTGACTTTGTATCTTTCTGGATTTCCATGAAGAAAAAGAGTGAGGGGCAGGGAAGGGAGCCGCCCTTCACTGAGCACAGAGAGTGGGGCGCTCCAGGTGCCTCATCCAACCTAATTCTCACACCACTTGAAGGATCTGAGCAGGGCCGGGAGGTTGAGACCCTGTCCGCGTTCTCACCGCCGGGAGTTGTTGCTGGGAGTCAAACCCATCAGGTCCACTCACAGCCTCCCCTATTTCCAAAGCTCACAGAGAGGGGACTTCAGATTTTAATTTGCCCTGACCCTGGCATTCGGCAGTGTTGGGGGCTGTTACAAGCCTGCTCGCCCTGGAGACGGCCTGGAGTGGATTGTAGGTCCTGTTTTCCAGAGTGAGGTAGGCCACTGCAGCTGGGCCTCAGCTGCTCCCACCCAGAGAGGCGGAGAGAGCCAGCCCATTCCTCTACCTCCATTATCAGGTTGAAGCAAGGCCTGATGAGAGTGAGGCATGACATTGGCTTGGGGCTTTGGATGAAGCAGTGCTGCCGAGGAATAGGGTCTGGGCTTTCGGGAGTTATCAGAAGAGCGAAGCTCCTCCCTCGGTGGTGGTCTTGCTTTTCTGTGCAGCAGACTTCTTTCCCTTGATGCACTCTGTTCCCTCCCAGCCTGTTGTTATCCTTTCCCATGATGCACTCTGTTCCCTCCCAGCCTGTTGTTATCCTTTCCCATGATGCACTCTGTTCCCTCTCACCTCTCAGATTGACTCCACCTGATCTAATACCCACCTCCTTCCATCTCAGGAGGGAATTCAGATGGCCTCTCACCCAGAGGCAGCAGAGGGCAGCAGAAAGGCTGACATCCCAGCTCTGCCACTCATAGCTGTGTAGTCCTCCCCTGGCTGAGCCTCAGTTTCCTCATCTGTTAAATGGGGACAAGATATCTACCCCACTGGTTATGGGGAGGATAAAATTAGGTCATGTAGGTGATAGGTTTGGGGATACAATATATAAACCCCTTCCTTCCCCTCTGAAATTCAGAACAGATTAGAGAGATTGGCACAGGAATCAGATAGATGAGATCAAAATGTCAGCTCTATTCCAAGTGAAACTAGATTAGAGGGTGTGACTTCAGAAGCTGGGGTTAATTCTGCATTCCCGGATTTAAGGCTCCAACCCAGTCTCAACAGAAGGAAGCAACCCCAGGCCCACTCCCACAGGGCACCTCCCTCCCTCCCGGCATAGAGCAGAGGAAACGCAAGCTTCCTACGGAGGCAGGTGCACAGAGAGCCCAGCACAAGCCGGCAGGCAAGTTTCCTCTTTCCAAGGGTACCTGCCTGCCTTATCCTGATCCCTTATGTGGTTCCTCATTTCTTGGGCTGAGAGAGAGGCCTGTTACCCGAATGGGAGAAGGAAATGAAGGGAAAGGAGGTCCTGCCAGACAGTAGGTGAAACATTGGCACGGTTTCTGGGACACAGTGTTTAATAAAAGATCCCCCCTGTCTTCTGTACTTCAAAGTAGATGCTGTGCATCACCATTGGTTTGTGGAGACCACCTCTGTGTTTACAACTCTCTCTCTCTCCCTGACCTCTGCTTTCATCCTTTGGTCTTCTCTCTCTGACCTCTGACCTCCCACCCTTTTCCCATATATACAGACCCTTGCCATTACATTTGCAGCTCACCTGGATAATCCAGGGTAGCCTCCCCACCTCAAGCCCCTTCACTTAACCACACCTTCAGACCTTTTGCCATGTAATGTAACATAGTCACAGGTTCCTGGGATTGGGATGTGGACACTGTTTGGGGGAACCACCGTTCTGCGGACCAGTCTCGCAAGCGTATGTTAAGTGCATACTCTGTGCCGGGAGCACCCTGCTCTGGGCAAAGGTCATCAGGTGTTTTGTTGCTCCTGATGTTTAGCCAGGGAGATAGGTTAGATGCATCTCTCAGCTGATGGCTGACTACAGTCAAGGCCATGGGTATATGTAAGAGTCAGGGAGTAACAGGCTAGAAGAGAATCTCAAGTCAGTAAGCTGGGCTCAGAGCCCAGCCCAGCCCGTGCAGGCAGGAAGCAAACAGGCCTGGCTCTCTGTCCTGTTCTTGCCTTGTCAGCTGTGTGTGGTCTCGCTGATCTTCCGGCACGGTCCCCTTCACACACGGTTGAGAGATGAAAATAATTTGCATATAATTTGCATGTTACACTTTGTCTCTAGAACACGTCATGAGTCAAGCATGAGGGCTTTAGGGCATTAGAGGCAGGGAGTGAAGGAGGCCCAAATCCTCCCCTGTGCCCCCCTCCCACCCCACCCCTGCAAAGTCCCCCAGAGGTCCATCCCACAGGGAGGAGGCTAGGCTGAGGCAGATGCAGAGGTGCTTCTGCCCCAGGCATGCACACAACTGGCCCATGTTCTCCTTTACCACGGAGCAGTCACATCTCCGTAGAGAGATGGAAATCTTCCAAAATGATACCCAGTATTTGTTATGCACCAATTAGAGAAAAGATGCTTTACTTCATCATTTAAAAAACTTACACGACAACCTTGAAAGACAGAGTATGATTACCTTCTTTCAGAGAACGGAGATTTCGAGACATGAAATCATTTGCCTCCAGACCCACAGGTCACAGAAGCAGTGCTGGGATTGAAATCCCGGCTTGTGGGCCTCTCAGAACTGCTGTTCCTTCCTCTCCACCATGTGCCTCAGTGGCTGAAGTCTGCCAGACCACCAGGAAAAGCACAGCTGTGTCGGGATGAGGTCAACACAAATCACAGTCCGCGGGAGGGTCCTCGGGGGACACGCTCCAAACTGCCTGGTGCCTCCGTGTTGGTCGACGCCCTCAGACCAAATAAAACTCAGTGGGAGCAGATGCAGAGAGTTACCTTCCTGCTCTGTAAGGTGATGCAGAGAGAGGGCGATGGCTTCGTGGAGCCAGCAAAATGAGGCCGACAGCTTGTGTGATGTACAGGCCTTCCCCATGGCGACAGGACCAGCCCAGCAGGTCCTCCCTGCAGGCCCTGGATGGGGAGAGGGTCCAAAGGGCCGATTTCTGCCTGTCGTTGCAGAAATGCATTTAAGTATAAGATGACTGGAGGGCCACTTATAACTGTCCCCGTGAGCCCATAATGTTATGCACCGTGACTCTCTTCACTAACACTTAAACCCGTCAGGGACGCTCCTGGCAATGTTGCTACAAGGGAGAATTGGAAGCAGGGAAGGAAGGGGGTTGGAAGGGGTGTGAGAAGCCAGGAAGGAGCACCACGCAGGAGGCCGGAACATAGCTTCCACGGAGAGCACATATCACATGGGATCAGAGGCTGGAAGCTTCTGGAATATGAGCAGGTCAGGGTGTGGGGTTCAGAGCTGAGAATGATCCAAATGTCAGATCCACCTTTGCAGCAGGGCAGCTGGGGGTGGAAAGGGCCCAGAGAGATCGCTGACTGTTGAAAATCCATGAATTTGGGTGAAGATTAAGAAAGGCAGCTAAACTCTTCTGATCCAACCCTGAAGGTGTGCTGGGGAATCAGTTACCTTCAAAAGGAGAAGAGATCATATAAACAAATCCAGTGGAGACTAAGGCTTTTTGGAATTATTTTAGCTTCTGTCAGAGCCCTAAGAGCTTTAGGAATTAATGAACTTATCAGGAGCTACTTCTGTACTCTATGGACATGACAGCAAAGATAGAGTCTAAAATTCTAATTTATCAGCTCATTCAAATGAGAGGCAGACAAAAGCAGGAGAGTCTTTGTTTTACGTGAATATTTTTTTAAATAATATTTTATTTTATTTATTTTTGGCTGTGTTACGTCTTCGCTGCTACAAGCCGTTGCTGCACACAGGCTTTCTCTAGTTGCGGCGAGCGGGGACTACTATTCATTGTGGTGCGCAGGCTTATTGCGGTGGCTTCTCTTGTTGCAGAGCATGGGCTGTAGGCGCGCGGGCTTCAGTAATTGCGGCACACAGGCTCAGTAGTTGTGGCTTGCAGGCGCTAGAGTGCAGGCTCAGTAGTTGTTTGGCCCAGGCTTAGTTGCTCCACAGCATGTGGGATCTTCCCGGACCAGCGCTCGAACCCGTGTTCCCTGCATTGGCAGGCGGATTCTTAACCACTGCGC
Organism: Balaenoptera musculus; assembly: GCF_009873245.2. Classification (NCBI taxonomy): domain Eukaryota; kingdom Metazoa; phylum Chordata; class Mammalia; order Artiodactyla; family Balaenopteridae; genus Balaenoptera; species Balaenoptera musculus. The sequence goes on from NC_045789.1 coordinate 102,563,262, forward strand.
CACCAGGGAAGTCCCTGTTTTACGTGAGTATTAAAACCAATTTTTGCCACCAAGTGCATCAATGCCCACAAGCTCAGAAAAATTCATGCGGTAGTTTTTACTGGAGTCTCTGGGTGTGCCTATAACTTTATGTAGAATTACTGATTTACGAAAAAATAAACTTTTGAATTAAAAAAAATGTGAAGTGAGAGCTATGAGTTCAGCTTACTGAGGACTATAGCCCAAGAAACAGCCTCTCACATAGCTCTGAGGAACTGCTCCGAAGAGGTAGCGGGGGAGATCAGTATATATATGATTTTGGTGAAGGGGGTACATGCAATCAAGCACACATCTCAGTAGAAGGTCGCTGCTAGTCACGAGGAGCATATGTCTCGTCAATGATTTTAGTGCTTTTCTAAGTATGAGAAAATGCAAGAAATTGGGTTCATAAAATTTTCTCTCAAAAACATCTATCTGAAAGCCTGTTCTGCCAGTTTTCCCAGAGCATGGAGTGTCTCATTCTTGACCTCCACCCTGAACTGCTTTCAGGGTGTGTTGAAGGTCAGCGACTGCAGTGGCTAATGACCTAATCCTTGTAGAGCCGGATAGCGAGTGACATTCTTTAGTTGGCAAAACCATCTGTAGATATGAGTAGGTCCTAAATTATAACTTCTCCCCCGATGTGTGAAAGTTTTTTTTCCAACCAATGCTGGTAAAAAGACAAATCTGTAGAAACAAGACCTTTCTCCAGAAACAAAGAACCAAATGCAGAGAGCACACCCAGCTACAGTCGACCCTGACAAGTTATAAGCAACAAGCCCTAATGTTTCTGCTTAACGATGATCAGTTTATAAATGTTCTCAAAGCCCTTCAAGGCAGCACGTTTTCTTGTCAGATTTCATGTATCAAGACTGCATGGTTTTCTATCATTCAGCAAACTCTTGCTTTTCAAGGAACTGGCTGGGATTGGGAGGACACAAACGATTTATGTTCAGCCTATTGATCCAAAACTTTAGATCCATGAATAGTGACTTACCCAGTTCCTGACATCTCCCAGGAAGGGCGTGGTTATCCTCTTTTGACCAAGGAGGAGAAGGAATCTCAGCAGGGCAGAGGGAATTGCCTGAGGTCACACAGGTAGTTCAAGATGCAGCCAGGTCTCCAAACTCCAAATCAGTGATTGTCTGATGCCCTGTGAGTATCTGTTAGGGTTAGGTTTGGCCTCATGTGGCAGAAACCTCAACAGTGATCTAAATAACATAGGTCTTCTCTCTCACATGAAGGAAATTGGGAGGGCTGATACAGCAGACCCAGGACCACACACGGTGGTTTGCAGAGGGCAGCCCTTATTTATGCCTGTTATCCTGCAATCATTATTAACACACTCCAAAATGCCCAGGTTTGAATCACGCTAGTGAGTATGGACACAGTCTCCTTCTTCTTCTTTTTTTTTTTTAACATCTTTATTGGGGTATAATTGCTTTACAATGGTGTGTTAGTCTCTGCTGTATAACAAAGTGAATCAGCTATACATACACATATATCCCCATATCTCCTCCCTCTTGCATCTCCCTCCCACCCTCCCTATCCCACCACTCTAGGTGGAGACAAAGCACCGAGCTGATCTCCCTGTGCTATGCGGCTGCTTCCCACTAGCTATCTGTTTTACATTTGGTAGTGTGTATATATGTCTGTGCCACTCTCTCACTTCGTCCCAGCTTACCCTTCCTCCTCCCCGTGTCCTCATGTCCATTCTCTATGTCTGTGTCTTTATTCCTGTCCTGACCCTAGGTTCATCAGAACTTATTTTTTTTGTTTTCTGAATTCCATATATATGTATTAGCATACAGTATTTGTTTTTCTCTTTCTGACTTACTTCACTCTGTATGACAGACTCTAGGTCCATCCACCTCACTACAAATAACTCAATTTTGTTTCCTTTTATGGCTGAGTAATATTCCATTGTATATATATGCCACATCTTCTTTATCCATTCATCTGTCGATGGACACTTACGTTGCTTAGATGTCCTGGCTATTGTAAATAGAGCTGCAATGAACATTGTGGTACATGACTCTTTTTGAATTATGGTTTTCTCAGGGTATATGCCCAGTAGTGGGATTGCTGGGTCATATGGTAGTTCTATTTTCAGTTTTTTAAGGAAGCTCCATACTGTTCTCCATAGTGGCTGTATCAATTTACATTCCCACCAACAGTGCAAGAGGATTCCCTTTTCTCCACATGCTCTCCAGCATTTATTCTTTGTAGATTTTTTGATAATGGCCATTCTGACCAGTGTGAGGTGATACCTCATTGTAGTTTTGATTTGCATTTCTCTAATGATTAGTGATGTTGAGCATCCTTTCATGTGTTTGCTGGCAATCTGTATACCTTCTTTGGAGAAATGTCTGTTTAGGTCTTCTGCCCATTTTTGGATTGGGTTGTTTGTTTTTTTGATATTGAGCTGCATGAGCTGCTTGTATATTTTGGAGATTAATCCTTTGTCAGTTGCTTCATTTGCAAATATTTTTTCCCATCCTGAGGGTTGTCTTTTCATCTTGTTTATGGTTTTCTTTGCTGTGCAAAAGCTTTGACGTTTCATTAGGTCCCATTTGTTTATTTTTGGTTTTATTTCCATTTCTCTAGGAAGTGGGTCAAAAAGGATCTTGCTGTGATTTATGTCATGGAGTGTTCTGCCTATGTTTTCCTCTAAGAGTTTGATAGTGTCTGGCCTTACATTTAGATCTTTAATCCATTTTGAGTTTATTTTTGTGTATGGTGTTAGGGAGTGTTCTAAATTTCATTCTTTTACATGTAGCTGTCCAGTTTTCCCAGCACCACTTATTGAAGAGGCTGTCTTTTCTCCATTGTATATTCTTGTCTCCTTTGTCAAAGAGAAGGTGACCATATGTGCGTGGGCTTATCTCTGGGCTTTCTATCCTGTTCCATTGATCTATATGTCTGTTTTTGTGCCAGTACCATACTGTCTTGATTACTGTAGCTTTGTAGGATACTCTGAAGTCAGGGAGCCTAATTCCTCCAGGTCCATTTTTCTTTCTCAAGGTTGCTTTTGCTACTCAGGGTCTTTTGTGTTTCCATACAGATTGTGAAATTTTTTTGTTCTAGTTCTGTGAAAAATGCCATTGGTAGTTTGATAGGGATTGCATTGAATCTGTAGATTGCTTTGGGTAGTGTAGTCATTTTCACAATGTTGACTCTTCCAATCCAAGAACGTGGTATATCTCTCCAACTGTTTGTACCATCTTTAACTTCTTTCATCAGTGTCTTATAGTTTTCTGCATACAGGTCTTTTGTCTCCTTAGGTAGGTTTATTCCTAGGTATTTTATTCTTTTTGTTGCAATGGTAAATGGGAGTGTTTCCTTAATTTCTCTTTTGTATTTTTCATCATTAGTGTATAGGAATGCAAGAGATTTCACACAGTCTCCTTCTAACTTCCTGCTCTAGCATCTCAACTGGGGCTTTCATACCATAAGGGTTCTATGTATAGTTATGCAGCTTGTGAGTTGCAGAACTCTCAGGAGCTTCATTCATATTGTACCCATTATAGATTTATTATGACAGTTTCCAGTGGATGACAGTAAAATGTCTTGTGGATCAGGGAACGTATCTAATTCTCACAAAGTTACCATGGGGGCTAAAAGCAGTGCTGTCCTGAGGTCACCTAGTGTCCCAAGAGGGCTGCTGAAGCTCCAGCCATCACATTCACCATCCTGGCAGCAGAAAGGAGGAAGGGCAAAAAAGGGATCACACCTCTTTCATGAAAATCTCCTTTTAAGGAGAATTCCTGGAAGCCTCACCAATATTTCTGTTCATATCTCATTGCCACACTTAGCTGAGCACATTTTGCTCCCAGTAATGTAGACATTCTGTTAGTATTGGAGAAAGGGAAAATGTGGGAGAAAGGAGAAAATAAGCAGTCGGCCAAGCCGCATAGCTCCACCTTATGCCTCTGGATTTAGCAGCTAATCTCAGAGACCACCCTGTACCTGAATTTAATTTAGAAAATAGACGCCTCTCACTGACCCTCCTGCCTTCTTTTTCTCTCCTGCTTTATAGATTTGGTTCTACACCAACAGTATCTTTGGAAAAGCTGGAATCCCTCCGGAAAAGATCCCATACATCACCTTGAGCACAGGTGGCATCGAGATTTTGGCTGCCATCTTCTCTGTGAGTAAACTGAGGGTTATTCCTGAGAACATCATGGGGTGGTAAACAGAGCTGCAGGGACCCCCAGGTAACAAGCGCATGAATTTAAAGAAACATGCCCTTTGTCACTCCGAAGTGTCTGAATTTTGGGAGTTTATAATGCAGTTTATCACTGACGTTTCACCTATCTAGAGAATATTCTTATCTACATCTTGTTTCCCTACTGTCTTCTTTTCAATAAGTAGTTCTTTTCTTTGAACTCTCATTTAGTCCCAAATGACACATTGGGGTGGGCACCCTGTAGAGAGGGCCATATCTCCCTGGGAGTCCAGATCAGAGTCCATGTGAGCCTAAGTTCTGTTGCCATCACTTTAAAACCATTAGCTGTCATCACCACCCCAAACATGTAGGAGTTTGCAAGGCAAAGAAAAGGAGAAAGTACACTCCAGTCCATTGGTCCATCAAGAGGGTAACTTATTAATAAGCAACAGTGTCCAAAAGAAGAGAGATATAGAGCTCATCACTTTTTCTCAACCTTTGATATGTAAAATAAACATATGGGGAGGGGGGGTGGGGGGGATGGATAAAACATTAGGGAATTTCAGAATCTAGCAGAAATTGCAGAGGTTTTGCAAACAGACCTAACTGGAGTAGAATCCTGGCTCTGGAAATTCTTGGCTGTGTGATGTTGGACAATGCAATCAACCTCTCTGGTCTTTGGTTTCACCCTTTATGAGCTATTCCTATGTCTTCTACCTTGACCTTTTATTTCCACTCTTGCTCACTGATTTGCACTGACAAGATTGACGCCAGTGCAAACAGGCAGAGGCTTCCAAGTGTATTTCTGACTCATTTCTGAAAGAACACATTATTTTGTTCCCTGCTCTTAATGGGGCATTCTAACAAGATGCTTTTAAAAACGGATGTCATAAGAGTGTCGAGACCCGATGTTCTGCCTCCCTCTTCCACTCACAGTCTTTTGTTAGAGGGACAATATCTTGATGTTTCACAATCTGGAAGTTTCTCAAAATTCTTGTCTTGAGTTATAGACTCTACCCAATTGTTGTTATTAATTTTTACATTGATCAGCAGGAAATCACAGTCAGTCTGGAATGAAAGTCATGGGGAATTTACAGCGTTTGTTTTTTGGATTTTCCCTTTTTTGTTTGTTTTTTTTTGGTAAAGTATTTTGTTATGAGAAATCAGCATGAGCTCATTAGGGTAAATTTGTAAAATACAGAAAATAGAAACAAAGAAGAAATCGCCTACAATCATACTATCCACATAAGTTTGGCAAAATCTCTCCTTGTGTTTTCTTTTTTTTAAAAATAAATGTTATGTATTTATTTTTGTCTGCGTTGGGTCTTCGTAGCTGCACGCAGGCTTTCTCTAGTTGCGGCGAGCAGGGGCTACCCTTCATTGCGACGCGTGGGCTTCTTATTGCGGTGGCTTCTCTTGTTGCGGAGCACAGGCTCTAGGTGTGCGGGCTTCAGTAGTTGTGCCTCACAGGCTCTAGAGCGCAGGCTCAGTAGTTGTGGTACACGGGCTTAGTTGCTCTGCTATTGATTATACATCATGAACAAATCCCAAAAGCATATTGATGACCATTATGGAACTCTCATCTAATCTAGACTAATCTAATCTAAACTGATGGAAAGCATATCAGTGGTTTCTTGGGGCCAGGGAACTTTGGAGGGACAAGGGAACTTTGAAGTGACAGAAATGTTCTGTATCTTGTTGTGGTCAGGGTTTTATGGGTGGAGAAATCTGTCAGAACCTTCCAAACTGCACAGTTAAAACAGGTCCATTTTACTGAATCAAATACACATCAATCTAACAAACCAAAAACAAAAAGGTTTTACCATTATTATTCCACCACTGGTCCTAGCACTGTGGGGTGGGCAGTAGGTACAGGTAAATGGCTGCTGAATGGATGACAAACCTTGGCTCAAGACGGACTTTCTTGGAAGCATCAGGAGGCTGACAGTTCATCCCCAGCTGACACCAGTAACCTTCAGAGGCTGCTGTTCACCTTGAGTTCATGTCTTCACTCATGATTCAATGTCGAGTGGAAATACCGTGTTTACTCTAATCCCTTTTGACAGGCTGCACTTCAGTGCTATTTAAAGGAGGAAGAGAGCCCTGGAGACTGACCCTGTTTCTCACTAGGATGGAGAGGGTTGTTGCCATCTCTTCTTTCTCTTTCACAGTCATTGCCTTGGCGTCTTCCCAGACCATATTTACAAACTGTTTCCAAATCAAAGACACTGTTTCCAGCTTTACTTTGGCTCAGGTTAGTGGATCATGCAGGGACGTTAGTGACACGAAACAGCCAATTCCCCCGCCAAAGCGCTCGAATGTTGGCACCATGGTGTGAGACAGTGGTTCTCACTGGTCTGTGTTTGGGGCACAATTTCTGACTCTGAAATCAGTGTTGATGCCTTTAAAGAAGCTAAAACAAACAAAAAATAAAAACCCAAAAAAAAAAAAAAAAAAAAAAAACACCCAATACACTGAAATCAGTAACAAGTTCAGCGTGACAGTGCAATACACGTCAATCTCAGTGTAGCAACCTCAGTGTCTCCTGAAGACTGTGACGGTTGTCATGATAATGTCTCTAGTCACTTCTGCGCTCTGTCTCTGGGTACACTAACTGAACCCCCTAAGATATTTATGAGATGAAGCCCCCAAATGGTCCAGTTATGAGCAGGCTTCATTTCCAGTGCTAGCTTAACTCTGAGCTCAGCCCCATTAACCGTAAGAATGGCTATGACATCCTTAGATTGTAGCAGAAACAGATTATACACAGTGATGAAAATTTGCCAGTGCAGGTATTGGAAATCATTGATGATCAGGAAAAAGTAAAGATTTGTGGCTCAGGGAATAGGAATTTGCATCTCTGAGTTTTAGCTAAGTCTATCTTTTACTCTCTTTTTAAAAAAATTTTAAAAGCTCATTGTAGAAAAATTGGAAGTGACTGAAAAATAACAAGTAAAATCACAGTCACACATTATTCCCCCAACCAGAATTTGCCATTACAAACTATTTTTGCATATATTTTTCTAGAATGTATTAGTTTCACATAACTGTAATTTACAAAACTGTATATGTCTATACAGCTTTATGCCCTGCTCTTTTCACCTAAAATTATACACTGAAGATTTTTCTATGTTATTTTAAATTCTTTTAAAATATGTGAATCCCTACATAATTATCATCTGGATGTTCCAGAATTTATTTAACCAATTCAGTTGTTGGACTTCTAGATTGTTTCTATTTCCTCATTAGTATAAATAACACTGCGATGAAGATCTTTGTCCACAAATTTTTGACCAAATATCTATTTCCTTAGGATAAATACCCAAAAGGTGAATGACTGAGTCCAAGAGCATAGATATTTTTCAGCCATCCCTGTGGTGTGAGAGAGCATTCATTCCACTTCCTTATCTCTGAAGAGCTCTGAGTGACTTTTGACAAATTCCATAATCTCTCTGGGACTCTGATCCTGGTGTCCCCGACCTTCTCCATCCCCACCTCCCAAGGGTCCAGCTTCCCACCATGTTTCTCTGGCCCTGGCAGCCCCTATCAGGGCCTCACCTTTGATTGGACTCAAGTCATGAAAACTTGGAGAGGAGAGATGACTTAGATGCATTCCCTTCTTTCTCTCTAGAACTTTCCCAGCAACTGCTAATCTTTGCTTCCTCCATGGCTCTCACTGGGCCTGGCTTTCCATGGAGTAAACTTACCATCCTCATCATCCTTCTCCTCTGCGAAATGAGAACTGTCATACTTATCTTACAAAGATCAACCTTCACTCCATCAGCAAACGCTGGCTCCACACTTGCCAGGTGATCTTCTAGGTTCTGGGGAAACAAAGATGAAGCTCCTGACCTTCAAGTGAGGGAGATGGTCAGGGTGCAGGGAGGAGGGTGCCGGGCACCCAGATGCAACCGTGCACTCTTACGAAGTGGTGCTTTGTCTATTCTGCTTGGGAAAATGTTAATGTCTTCTTACAAACCAGAAGAGACTGTAGATGATGCCAGCTCTGCCTTCTATCATCCGTGTGACCTTAAACAAGTTCCCAAAGCCTCTGTCTCTCAATTTCTTTACCTGTAAAATCAGACAAATAACAGAACCTACTTATTTTTTAATTTTTAAAAATTTTTACCGAAGGATAGTTGATTTACAATGTTGTGTTAGTTTCTGATGTATAGCAAAGGGATTCAGTTATACATATACATTCTTCTTCATATTCTTTTCCATTATAGTTTATTACAGGATATCGAACATAGTTCCCTGTGCTATATATACAGTAGGACCTTTTTGTTTATCTATTTTATCTGTTGTAGTTTGTATCTGCTAATCCCAAACTCCTAATTTATCCCTCTCCCACCCCCTTTCCCCTTTGGTAATCATAAATTTGTTTTCTACGTCTGTGGGTCTGTTTCTGTTTTGTATATAAATTCATTTGTATTATTTTTTACGTTCCACATATAAGTGATACCATATAGTATTTGTCTTTCTCTGTCTGACTTACTTCACTTAGCACGATAATCTCTAGGTCCATCAGTGTTGCTGCAAATGGCATTATTTAATTTTTTTATGACTGAGTAATGTTCCATTTTATATATATATATATATGATATACATATATATATACACATCACATCTTCTTTATCCATTCATCTGTCGATGGACACTTAGGTTGCTTCCATGTCTTGGCTATTGTAAATAGTGCTGCAATGAACACTAGGGTGCATGTATCTTTTGGATTATAGTTTTGTTACAAGTATATGCCCAGGAATGGGATTCCTGGATCATGTGATAGTTCCATTTTTAGTTTTCTGAGGAACTTCCATACTGTGTTCTATAGTGGCTGCACCAATTTACATTCCCACCAACAGTGTAGGAGGGTAACAGAACCTACTTCATAAAGTTGTAGTGACGGTTAAATGAATTGACACATGGAAGGTATTTAATGAATGCAGCACCTGCCACATAACAGGTACTTGGCAAATGACCATCAGCTATGATCACCCACACTAACCCACCGTCATCAAAAAAGAGGAGTAATGAAGACACAGAAGCATTGACTGACTTGCTCAAGGCCACACGGCCTGTTAGAGGCAGGAGCTGGGACCAGACCCCAGGTCCCACCTTGACTGCAAGACTTGTTCTTGCAAATCTCCTGCCATTCTTCAGAAGCCCGGGTTGTTCTCAAGCCTATTTCAGGCACCATGAGTTCTTTGCCTCTGATCTCACAGCTTCACTGCAAAGGCAGGGTCATCATTTGCATTTTCCAAGTAGGGAAACAGGCTTGGAGAAGCTAAGTCAACTGTCCTGGGAACAGAGACCCTACGGGGCAGAGCAGGGACTTGAACCCAGACCTGCCCATTTCAGGCCCACAAGCCTCTGGACACCACCTGTGCTCTGCTCTGTTGGGTCAGGTGTCAAGAAGGCCAAGTTTAGACACGTGGGTCCACCCTGCCTCCCTGGGCGGCAGGGGGAAAACCTTGCCAAGGGAAAGTCATGGATGTTTTTTGAGACATGTAGCCGTCATCCAGGCTTGTTGTCCTCCCAAGCCCCTCCCGGGCACTCAGCAAGCCAGCAGAGCGGTGCCCACTCACCCCTCAGTGCCCATTGCACCAGCAGGACAGCAGCCCAGGCTGAGCCCAGGGAGAGCGTGCCCAGCTGGCTTCCCCTTGCCTGCCTTTTCCAGAGCAGGGCATGAGGAAAGAGGGAAAGAGGAAAAGGAGGAGGGCTCTAGGCTTCCTGCAGCAGGACTCCTTTAGCGAGAGACCCCGAGGCTTTGGGGCGGGATGGCGACAGTTCTTCTCTATGTTCTGGCTTTTGAACCGTCATCTGAAGCTGGTAGACAGCAGAGGCACTGGTCTGGCGTCGTGGCCCCCAGCAGTGTCACTGCTTCCCTTTGTCCAAGCCAGATCACTCACTTGACCAGGGTTTTCCAGCCTCCAAGCCTTTGCTCCCTGCCTCTCTGCCTGCTGTTGCCTCCTCCAGGAAGCCTTGCCTGATTGCCCAGTTGAGAAAAGCCATAGATTTTTATTTAGATGTCCTGAGTTTAATTTCTCTCTCTCTGTCTGTCTCTCCATCTCTCTCTCTCTCTCTCCCCCTCTCTCTTCCCCTTAATGATGTCTGTGTGATGGCCACTGAGTTACTTCACCTCTCTGATCTTCAATGTTCTCTTTCTGTGAAATGGGGGTAGGAGGGATGAGGAGGGGAGGGCACCTGACATCGGAAGACTTACTATGTGTTTTGAACACAGTCTCTTATTAACCTGTGCACACCTTCCAGACAGTTTTGTTGGAGGGTATTTTGTCCTCCTTTCACAGGTAAAGGCCCTGGGGCTCTGAGGGGGGGAAGTCACATGTCAAATTTCACACATCTGGAAAGTGTAGACCCAGGATATAAGCCCCAGGCTGCCTGTCTCTGAGACTCAGATAGGATCACGATGTTCCAGGGCCATTGGCATTTGAAGGAGCTCCGTGAAGAGCCTGTCCTTACCTGCCTGAGAGGGAGACACGGGGCAGCCGGCTGGAGGCCAGTGACAGCACTGTGGCTGCAGGAAGCTGGGTCGGGGGACATGGCTTCAGGGGCTGCAGTCACCTGGGCTTCCCAGTATCACACCCAGAGTGAAGCTGAGCCACCCAGGCACAGGCAGCGTGGAAAACGACAGAACCTTCTCTGCCCACTCCCCCGCACCCAGGGCTTCCCCCCAAGTCTGCCCCCGGAACACCCACGACACGCGGCATAAAGGATGGAAAGAGTTTAACTTCCACCCGCTGGATCCAAAGGTGGGGGAAGAGCGGGGCGACCACATCTCTTCTGAGGACAAGCCCGCCCTCCCCAGTGAGGAAGATTGGGGCGAAGGTGACTGTATCAGCACATTGCCGGTGCTCAAGAGCTGTGACTTTCTTCTCCCTCCCTTTTTTCCGTTCTCGTAAAGATCATTCCTCTGTCTGTGGCAGGGTAGGAAGTGGCCAAGCGCCTCCAGGTCAGAGCCATCCTTTAACAACGACCCCAGTGCAGTTCCAAGCATCATGGTCCCCTTCGCTCGCTGCTAGAAGGGGAGTAGTAACCGTCTCTCTCTGACCCTGACCTAGGGCTTGGTCATCGAGCGCATGGGGCGGAGACCCCTCCTCATTGGTGGCTTTGGGCTGATGACCCTCTTCTTTGGGATCCTCACCGTCACGCTGACGCTGCAGGTGAGAGGATGTGTCTGTCGCTCCCCAAGGGAGGACAGCATGGGCATGGCTTCTGGCTTCGTGCTCCGGGACCTTCAGCTTGGGAAGTCCATACAGTCTACAGACGACTCTTGTAATGCAGAGTTCCCAAGGGCATCTCAGCTCTGAAGCTGCTGGGTACCCTTGGGGAGGGGGTTTAGTAATGGGTCCTTGAACTGGGGGGATAAGAGACATGACTTCTGGTCCTGTCGCTGCCACTAATGAGCTGTGTGATCTCGGGCAAGATATGTCCCCTCCTGAGCCTCAGTTTACCCATCTGTGGAATAGAAGAGATAGCGCTAGATGACTCCTGAGATGCCTCTTGCAACTCTCACATTCCAGCTCAGGGTGGCTGGCACTGCCGTATGAGGCACCTTCACAATTGTCACATCGATACCTGGGGGTACCAGCAGGGGCTCTGAGGCCAGACCGCCGGGTGGGAATCCTGGCTTTCCCACTTACTCTCCATGAAACTTTTGGCAAGTCACTTAACCTCTCTGCTCCTTGGGGCCCCATGTCTAAAATGGGACAGTTATCCCTATATCCAGGGGTATCGTGAGGGTTAAATGGGAAATGCACTTACAGTACTTGGAACAGTGCCTGGAGCATAATAATCGCTCAGTGAATGTATATTTGGGGGATGGATGGATCCAAAGCTAATTCTTATGAAAGTGGTATTTTTTTTCCTTTAATGGTGATGAGGAAACCGAGGCATATATCTAAATGAATAAGCTGCCCAAGGTTTCACAGCTGGTGAATGGCAGAGCTGGGATCAGACCCCAGGATCTTGGGGTTTCTTCTGCTCCCCGCACTGCTCAAGGCAGCCTGCATTAATTGAGCACTTACTCGGTGCCTCGAGCCCATCTAGGGGAAGCATGATGCAAGGTCACAGTGGTCAATAAAACTTTGCATTTTTCAAAAACAAATCCCTAAATGGAGAGTTGCACGTGTTGGTCATCTGCCAAAGGTCTCAATGTCCCCCACATCTTTAGAAAAAGGCAATATTACAGTAGTTCCCCTACATATGAACGAGTTCTGTTCCGAGAGCACGTTTGTAAGTACAGTTTGTTCGTAAGTCCAACAAAGTTAGCCTACGTACCCAACTAACACAATCGGCTATATAGTACTGTACTGTAACATATTTATAATACTTTTCACACAAATAATACATGAAAAACAAACAAACAAAAAATAAAGAAAACATTTTTAAGCTTATGGTACAGTACCTTGAAAAGTACAGTAGTACAGTACAATAGCTGGTATCCAGGGGCTGGCCTCGAGCGAACAGGCAAGAAGAGTTACTGACTGGAGGAGGGAGAGGAGGTGGGAGATGGTAGAGCTGAAGGATCGTCAGCAATAGGAGACAGAGGGCAAGCGGCAATTTCACTCATGCCTGACGTTGGTGGCACATGTTCGGGTTCCTTGCTGGATTCAATTCTACCTACCCTCTTGAAAAAACAATCCAGTGATGTCTGAGTAGTGCTGCACCAACTACATCACCACTGCTTTTACGCTTGCTTCTGGACATCCTGGGTTTGAAATAAAGAAACTGTACAACTGTACTCTATCCAGTACTATACAGTAAATTACACAAAAGCACAACCACTTGTAGAGGATGCACACACGTGACAATGTACGCCAGACACGTGAACTACCTTACGTGATTAGACATGTGAAAGCACGTTCCCAACTTTGTAAGTTCACAACTTGAAGGTTCGTATGTATGGGACTTAACTGTGGTGTGCTGGTGTCTGACAGGCAGTAGCTTGTCCTTCAGAAAGGAGGTGCTGACCAGGCAGGAGCTGGAAACTTCTCCCTTGGGTGATGTGCTGGCAGAAACCTTCCTTCCCAACCGCCAGACAGGGTTGTCCCGGGCAGGGAGCGTCACAGGCTGGATGTTCCGGGTCACTGTCTTTCTGCAGCATGTGTCAGATGTCAGAAGGGCCGCCGGGAGCACATGGGCCCCTCTAGGCCTCACCTCACGAGGTTTCAGAGCACTTCCCTGCTCAGGTGCCCTCATCTTCCCTGTCCCCGCAGCCCTGTTCCCCAGCAGCCCCCCAAAGAGCCTGGCCCTGCCCTCTTTGTTCAGCTGGCCTCTCTGCTTTCCAGACTCAGGAAACCCTGGCTGCCTCCTGGATACCTCTTCCTCCAGGAAGCCTTCCCCTAACCCATCTCTGAGTGAGGTGCCCCCCTCTGTCTTCCCAGGGATCCAGGGGCAGCCCTGCAACATCACTTATCACACAGCCGGGCTTTCACTGTTGAACCATCTCTCTCCCTCCCGATGGACAGTGAGGTGTGTGGGTGAGGACGATGCCCATTTGTACATTCCCACCTCCCAACGTGGCATCCACGGGGAGCTTGGAGCAATCTGCCAAATGGATGGAAGGATGGATGCGTGGACAGATGGATGGATGGATGATGGTGCAGCAGAGAGCTATACAGTGCAAGAGCCTGCGGGGCTCCTGCCAACCCTAGACCCTCCTGCAGCAGGAGCTGGTGGACTTGGCATGGAAGGGCCGCTCTCTCCCCTCTCCCCCTGCCCTCCGCTCTGGATGTTTGCACTGTGCTCTCCCGTGCGTCCGAGCGCTTGCCCATGGGGAGGCCTCTCCTAGAATGCCTTTCCTTTCCTTTTCCTCTTGCCTGACTTCGACTCAGCCTTCAAAGGTGAGTGCAGACCCCTCCCCTCCCCGAGTCTCTCTAGACTGCGTTCAGGTGCCCCGGCACCTCACCCACCGTGTCCCAGCGCGGCTGACACCCTGTTCTAACCATCAGCCCTCCAGTCCGCTAGAGCAGAGGCGATTTCCTAAACACCTCCCCAGCCAGCGTGAAGCCATCCCCACTCGCTAGGCAAGGGGCAGCCCCTCCAAGCGTACTTAATGATGCAAGTTAACTCATCTCACACCTTGCCAGGACGGCAGAGGGAGAAAGGTAGTGTTTTGCAGGATAATTGGGATTGACTGAGAGAAAAATTTTTTTAATTAATTAATTGATTTTATTTTACTATTTTATTTATTTTATTTTTGGCTGCGTTGGGTCTTCATTGCTGCGTGCGGGCTTTCTCTAGTTGTGGAGAGCGGGGGCTACTCTTCGTTGTGGTGCGCAGGCTTCCCATTGAGGTGTCTTCACTTGTTGCGGAGCACGGGCTCTAGGCGCACGGGCTTCAGTAGTTGTGGCTCGCAGGCTCAGTAGTTGTGGTGCACGGGCTTAGTTGCTCCGCGGCATGTGGGATCTTCCCGGACCAGGGCTTGAACCCGTGTCCCCTGCACTGGCAGACGGATTCTTAACCACTGCGCCACCAGGGAAGCCCAAGAGAAAATCTTTTAAATGTGAAATTGCCTGTAAGAATTTCTCATATTGCCTGCTTCCGACTAAGCACTCAATCAGTGTTAGTTATTCATTTATTTAGCACCCACTGTATGCTGGGACTATGCCAACTGCTTCACCGGCATCATCTCATCTCACTCTGACATCTGTAACATAGGCGGATGGGATGGCTGAAGGGTTATCATTATCCCCATTTTATGGACGCTGAAACTGGGGTTCAGAGATGTAAAGTGAGCTGCCTCAGGTCATGCAGATGGACTGAGGAGGAGCTGGGGTGGGTACCAGGTCCTCCAGCACAGCTGCCTCCTCACCTGCCCAACGGCTGCTCTCTTGCAGGACCACGCACCCTGGATCCCTTACCTGAGTATCGTGTGCATTCTGGGCATTATCGCCGCCTTCTGCAGCGGGCCAGGTAAGGCGCCCCTCCTTCCTCACATGCCAGCCCAGGGACTCATGGCACCACCAGGGTGGGGTGTTCTTATTGTACGGATAGAGAGCTCGGGGTCTGGGGAGGGGCAAGGGCCACTGGGAGTGGAGGGGGAGGGGAGAGTCCCCATCGATTTAAATGCAGTGACCGCCTTGGTTTCCATCCAACCGATGGTAGGTAACAGGCTCACTCAACGATGCATAGACGGTAACATGCAACAACACAGCAACCATGAACAGCTGCGAGAGCTGTGAGCCAGATTCACTAGTTTGGGATGAATCGAAGATACTCAAGTTACCGTCTGTGCCCACAGAGAAGCTACAGTTTAGTATGGAAGGTATAATGATAGTTATAATAATAATGGTAACGTCTAAGATTTATTCATCACTGATTATGTACCATGCTCGGCCAAGCACTTGATGTGTGTTAACTCGTTTAAGGCTCGTGACCGCTCTAGAGAAGCCAGATGGGAAGGTACTTGCACAGAGCAAGCAGCGATGGAATTGCCCACCCCCCAGGCCCTAACCACCACCTTACACTGTACCTGCCTGAGTATGGAGTCTGGAGTACTCTGAGCCTCAGTTTACCCACGACCCACCTTCAGCCCCAGCTCTGCCATTTCCCTAGTGGGCAAGTCCTCTGCTCTCCTAGGGCCTCAGTTTCCTCATCTCTCCAATGGCCAGGGGAGGTGGGACTGAGGGCCCTGCCACCCCCAGCTGGGGGTCTGTGTCCCACAGGGGCCCAGTCAGAGGCTGCGCTGGGGCTGGGAAGATGGTGCGGGGCAGGTCTGAGGACTGTACAGATCTCTCCAGGAAGCACTGCTGTGGTTCTGATTTGTTTTGGTTTTTGTGTTGATGAAAACAACAAGTTTCTATCAGAACAAATGGACCCAAATTTCTCTCTCTCCCTCTGCACTTTTGATTTTCATGGGCCGTCATGTTCCGAAGCCTGTCACATTTGTCCCCAGCCACGACAACAGACGGTTGTAATGAGATGGTGGAGAGGGCCGTGGAATGACTGGGGGAGGGCGTCAGGCACGCACACCTGTGTGCACACACATACACGCGCACGCACACACACATACACACACTGTGCTGTGATGATGAGATGGCCAGAGGAAGAAGGCACCTTCCGGGGGGGCAGCTAATAACAGGAGGACAAACAAGGAGCCCACGTTGCAGTTAAAGGAGATTCAAGCAGGGAATGTGCTCAGTCCCACGGGGTCTCCGCACCACCAGCTCCACGGGCAGCAGTCACGTCGGTACCCCTGGAGGTGGGTGGCCAGCGGCCCCGTGCAAGGCCTGGGGACACTGGGGAGGAAACCCAGGGGGACAGTCTCTGCTCTCACGGAGCTCATAGGCTGGTGTGGCCATCTTCCGGGGATGTCACCTGCCCAGTGAGGCCTGTCCTGACCACCTAGTATACATGCACAAACACATACACACTCACATGTATACACACACACACGTGCCCACACGTGTATACACAAACACACACATACAAGTATACACAAACACATACACATACAATACACACAAGGATACACATACACACATGCACACACGTACACATGTGCACACACATGCCATAGTCACACACATACACACGCATACTCTCGATCACATCATCCTGGTTTACTTCCTTCACAGCATCTTTCACTGGCTCATCTCCGTACTGTATCCTCATCTGTTTAATACAGGGATTGGCAATCTTTTTGTGCCAAGGGCAAGACAGTAAAGATTTTACAGTCCACACAGCTTCTGTGGCCACTCTGCAGCTCTGCAATGGTAGTGTAAACACAGCCACAGACAGTGAGTAAATGAAGGCTGACATGGCTGTGTTCCAAGAAAACTTTATTCACAGGAGCAGGTGGTGGGCTGGATGTGGCCTGTGGGCTGTAGTCTGCTGATGCCTGCTTAATGTGTCTCCCCCCAGCTAGAAAATAAGCTCCATGAAAGGGCATTGTGTGTGGTTCATTATCTTCTCCTGAGAACCCTTCTAAGAGGGAGACAAGGGAGAGCACCCCAAAAGTGATTTGGTTAAACCCAGAGGCAGTGGCGTAGGTCTTCCCTGGCCCCATCCTGCTCCTGGCCCAGTCCTGGCCTCCCTCATAATGGCATTCGGGCGTTAACCTCTCTTGATCACGCTGGATGTCTGAATACACGTCATCCCTGCTCTGCACAGTAGTCTTGATATTAGGATTAATTGCTCCCATTTACAAATGACGAAACTGAAACCCAGAGAGGTTACAGTGTCCCCTAACATGAACCAGCTGGTAAGTGCTGGAGTCAAGATTTGAACCAGGTCTTTAAAAACCTGTGCTCTCTCTACCCCATTGCAAAGAATAAGAATTCACAGCCATGCACTGCTCTGAGCTTTTCCAGCACATTCCCTCTGTCCCCTGATCTAGTCCTCACACCAGTTCTCTGATAATAATAACATTTATTGAGCACTTACTATGCTCCAGGCCCTGTTCTAATGCTTTCTCATAAACATACGCTGTGAATATAAGATAACACAGAGTCAGACTGTCAAAAGAAAATCACAACAATCAGAGATTTTACTCAGAATCAAACTTTACTAATAATTCTTAGGTCATCGTAAGACCCAGGTGAAGACTGAAGCCATCAACACAGCTCCCCAGATTCCTCCTTGCATGTTAGAGTGCACTCTGGCCTGGATTAAACTTGTGAGGTCTCTGAATAAAACATGCAGGGCAACACTTACATACAGGAAGTATTTTATTCATGAAGCATATTCATTTTATACTTTGATAATTACACAGCTGACACTGACACTATTTTCTAGTGGACTATATCCATAGCTATACATTCCATTCTAAATAGACCAGGTGTAGCCTCCTAAAAGCATTTTGTACATAAGGACTCTCTTATCTTTCTGCTAGAAAATACCATTATGAGGTTGGCTTAGCAAGTTTACAAACAGAATGGACCAGGTCATTTCTTTTTCTTTCTTTCCTCTCTTCCTATCCCAGTTGATAGAAGATGAATTACAGGTAAGCTGCAAAACCTTTCCTTCCCAAACTAATTTTATTCCCATTTTATAGATGAAAAAAAAACAAAGATCATATTGATTAAGTCATTTTCCCCAAGTCACACAGCTAAGAGACAAGTGCTAGATTGGAATCTACACCATCTTGTTCTAGGACCTGCAGTCTTAACTCTGATCTATGCATGTGGTCAATACTCATTGGCTGTTTGCTAAAAGGTGCGTGGAGTTAGGCCCATTTTGAGATTGACTTGCAAGACTGACACAAAGAATTTGGGATAAGAGGGGAAGCTTCTGTTTTTATCTTCTTAGGATGGGTCTACTCTGGATCATTGTGAATCAGTCCTGTTTGTGTCTACACAGAAAGGTATAATGTTGCCATTCGTATCTAGTTGTCAGATGTCTGTGGCTGAAGATGAAATCAGAGCATTTTGATTTTCATGGTTTCCAGCTGTTCTTGCTTCAAATATCATCTGTACACAGAGATCAGGAGCAGTCTTTCTTCTTTGTCTCTTGAACTCAGATACCTAAATCACAGCTCTTCGTGTTGAAACAGAGGCCGTGCTGACACACGCAGAGCTTCACAATGAACTGAGGCAGAACAGAGAATTGGGATGATTTCAGAGCTGGCAGGGGACCTCAGATATCTTTTGGCAGATGAGGAGCTGTGTCCAGGAGCTGGGATGAATTAGAACTAAGGCATCCCAAGTTCATGAAAGAACAGAAAGGTTTTCAGTCCAGTTATTCATTGGAAGTTCAAGTCCCATCTATGGTTTCCCTGCCAGGAAGTCCTCCAACCATGAGTTGATTGCTTCCATTGACGGGGAACTCACTACCTTACAAAACAAACAATGCTGTGGTCCAGGGTCAGGGAGCTACAGCCTGTGAGCCAAATCTGGCCCATGGCCTGTTTTGTATGACCCACAAGCAAAGAATGGCTTTTACATTTTAAAAGGAAAACAAGAAGAATGCATGACAGAGACCACAGGCAGTGGCCTAAAAGTGTAATATATTTCCTATCTGACCTTTTTCAGAAAAAGTTTGCTGTTCCCTCTAGAGTCCCTCAATTCTGAGATTTGGAAGAAGGGAGAATGAGGTAGCTTATGAGGGAGGGAAAGACTAATTTCCATACAGCAGGAAAAGCCAGCGAAAATGCCAGAATGTAAAAGGAAGTTAATGGCAAAGGAACAACAAATAACCCAGCAGGGCCAGAGCAGTGGTCCTCAAACATTGCTAAATCACCTGGCAAGCTTCTAAAAGTCCTGATGGCCAGGCTGCATCCACAGCCAACCAAACCCTAATCTGGAGGTGGGACCTAGGCCAAACTTGGAAATCCCTGGGCAAGAGACGCCTTTTCCAACCTCGTCTGAAAGCATTACAGTCACCTGGGTGGCTTGAGAACTACAGTGAACGCTGATTCAGGCCTCACCTGACGCTGGCTCAGTTGGACCTCCAGGGTAGAGACAGGCAAGAACCGCTGTCCCAGTGTGGGGCGGGGGGAGCGTTGGAGCCGGGTGTACAGCACAGGACAAGTCAGAGATGTGCTGGAAGCAGGTCCAGGGAAGCCGGGGTGGTGCGTTAAGATTTGCCATTTTATCCTGAGCTCCAGAGAGGTCTGTTGGGGGGATTTTTAAGATTTGCAGTGAGAAGAGTGGATCTGGGAGGCAGATGGATGGAAACAAATCAGAGGCGAAGCCGCAAGCCAGGGGCCGGGTGGGAAACGCAGGCGGCAGGAAATGAGGACCAGACGAGGGCAGTGGGCCTGGGCAGCGCCAGCCAGCAGGGACCCCGTGGACGGGGGCCCTGTGCTGAGTGCAGGCCGCTGAGGGAAAGCTCCACGTTTCAGGGTGGGATGTGAGCACTTTTCGGGTTTTTTCCGATAACAGCTCTTCTCCCAGGAAGAACAGTGAGTGCTGACATGGTCTCTCAGTGGATGGGTTGGCCTTTTTCTCTGTCCACTTACACAAAAATACTAAATTGAGCTCATCCACAAACCTGCCTGAAGTGCTTACCTGACCCAAATCACAAAGCTTTGGCTTCTGTGCTTGTTCCCAAACCCTCTCCCTTCTTGCAATGATGTTGGTTCCCCTTGCAGTGTTTGCAAACACTGCTTTTTTGTGATTGCAACCGTATTGCATGCTGAGTTTCCAGCATTTTAGATTCTGAGCTCTCCACCAGTGTCAGGGGGGCTCCCTAAGGAAGGTCCATCTGCCCCCCTGATCTCAGATCAGCTGCTGGTCCCTACCCTGTGCTCCCCAAACCCCCTGTGTTCACCGAGCCACTGGGCCTCACCCACTCCAGCTACTGTACCCCGAGACTGACCAGGGCTTAGAAACTTCACTTGGATTCACATTGACAGCACACAGCTTAAGGCCCTGGGGAAATTACCTGTCCAAGGGGAACTGCCATTGGGGTTGTGAGATCATCTTGCATCCTCCTAAGTGTACATGAAGGAACAGATCCCAGGAGGAGCCACCCTGGGAAAGCGTGGCTCGGAGCCGATAAGAGATAAATGGCCAAGGGCCTCCCCAGGGAGGCCGCCCCTCCATGATTAAATGAAAAGAATCTTCTTCCCAGGAGAGAAGCTGTAAGTTTGCCTGAGGCAGCTTCTGTGATTAGCAGATCCATTGAAGGAGACTTGACAGGGAGTTGAAATTAGGTGAAGAGAAAGAAAACAAGAAAGGCAGTTTCCTGCTACATATTTTATGTGTGCGCGTAACCCCAAGGCAGTGGCAGAGAAGCCTAATAAATGAGGCACAGGATAGAAGAGCTTTATCTCTGAGGGAAAGGTGATCATCCCCAAAGCATGTAAATTACAGTTTGAAAAATCTTATTACCCACTGACTCTGCCTGGCACTAAGTTCAGCCCTCTAAGGGCAGTTTATGAGCCGATGGGGAAGACAGACACACCCTGGTCTACACAACAAGATGGAGTTTGATCACTGCTTTGACAAAGGAGCACATTAGTATCTGAGCCTTCCAGAAGGCTGGAGCAGTCCTGATGGGAGAGATGCCAAGTGCCCAGGGAGCACATGCCTGGCTTGAAAAGGGGACACCTCTATCTATCACACTGATGTAATCTGGAAAGACTGCCCGCGTGTACTAACCTTTGCAGGGACCATCAGGATCTCTGCCCTGCCCACCCCTCTCCCCCTACCCCACCCCACTGTCCCTGCTTTACAGCCACGTGGAGCTGCATGCAGCTGCCCCACTGTCACCCATGCTTACATGATTTTACAAATCTGTCCCCCCACCTAGAACTCCACCCTTACACATTGTCAACTAAAAAAAAAATGCACGTGAGAGTTGTGAGTTAAGTTTTATTTGGGGCAAAATGAGGAGTATAGCTCGGGAGACAGCATTTTAGATAGCGCTGAGAGACCACTCCGAAGACGTGGGGGGAAGGTCAGTATATATGCGATTTTGGTGAAGGGGGAGTACATGCAATCAGCACACATTTTTGCAGAAGGTTGCTGCTAGTCACGAGGAGCAGATGTCACCGTGAAAAGTTTTAGTGCTTTTCTAGATACGAGGAGATGCAAGAATTGGGCTCATAAATTCTTCACCTGAAAATACCTAACTATCTGAAGACCTGTTCTGCCAGTTCTTCCCAGAGCACAGAGGGCCTCATTCCTGATCTCCACCCTGAACTCCTTTCAGGGGGTGTTGAAGGTCAGCGGCTGCAGCGGCTCATGATTTGATCCTTGTAGAGGTAGATGGCAGGTGCCAATTTGTAGTTGGCACCATCCATTTGAGGAATGGCTTCTCATCTTTAAAAAGTCAGCTCACACTGTCCCTTGAACCTTTCTTAGAACTAGACAGCCCCTCCTCTGTGCTCCTTCAGCCCCCAGATTTGCTGCTGGTTTCACCCTCTCCACCCCATATTACAATGGCTGAGGCTGCTCAGTTTCCTCTAATATCTGGGAATGTTTCAAAAGCAGAGAACTTGTTTCCATCACTTCTGTATTCCAGGCACCAAACACAGAGCCTGGCAACTGGTCAGCACTCAACGTATGATTGTATTTCTCATGCATTCAGTCAGCACTCACGCATGAAGACCCTACTGTGTTTTCTAACACTGCTTCTGACACCAAATGTGTCATTTTCCCCACACCCATCCTCCAATTCTCTAACACCAGCTGGGTGTCCAACAATTCAATTCAGTTCTGACACTCCCTACCCAGAGGGAGCACAGACCCCACAAGTTAAGGGTTCAGTCCCACAAGCCTTCCCCCATTTCAGGCACCAGCTGTGATTGGGGTCCCCAGGTGACTGCATTTCTGCCCGGCCGACTACAGTACAGGGGTTCCCAAGACCCATCCCCTGAAGTTCAATACTTGTTAGAACGACCCCCAGAACTCACAGACATGCCCTACTCATGACTACAGCTTACTCTGAAGAGATGCACAGGGCAAGGTATGGGGGAGTGGGTGTGGAGCTTCCGTGCCCTGTTGGACTGCACCCCCTTCCCAGCCCCTCCATGAGTTCGCCAACCTGCAAACTCCCCACCCCATTGTTTAGGAGTTTCTGTAGAGCTTTCATTACGTAGGCATGGTCGAGTCAATCATTGGCCAACCTCCAGCCCCTCCCCCCTCCCTGGGCATTAGGGGGTTGAGTTCCAACTGTGTAAGCAAGGCCAGCTTCTCCCTGAAACCATCTAAGGGCCCACGTGAGTCACCTTGTTAGCATAAACTCAGGTGTGTTGGAAAGGGGCTCATTAGGAAAAACAAGATACTCCTATCACTCAGGAAATTCCAAGGGTTTTAAGAGCTCCATGTCCTGTGCCAGCAACTGAGCTCTGTGCCGGGAACCGGGGGAAAAGACCAAATATATATTTCTTATTATACCACAGTGCAGGCTCTGGGCCAGGGTTGGAGGTAAAGAGTGAACGAGACAGACAGCTTCCCTGCCACCACAGAGGAGGAGACGCATCGCATACAAATGACTTGCCCAAGGTCACACAGCGAGTGTGGCAGATCTGAGATTCAGACTGAGGCAGTAACACTCCAGAGCCCACTCTCCCCACCAAGAACCCTGCCTGGCATGGTTTTGTAGCCCATGCTCCCGTGGGCCTGAGTCCTGGAAGTCAAGGGAAGACCCTCAAATATCCCATCCAGGACATCGATCTGTCTGTCAACTGAAAAAAAATGCACAACCTATAAGTTGAGAATTATGTTTTATTCGGCAGACAAAACTGAGGACTTCACCCCGGGACACAGCATCTCAGATAGCTCTAAGGGACTGCTCGGAAGAGGCAAGGGGGGAGCCAGGATATACAGGGGTTTTGCAACAAAGACCAGGTA
Organism: Balaenoptera musculus; assembly: GCF_009873245.2. Lineage (NCBI taxonomy): Eukaryota > Metazoa > Chordata > Mammalia > Artiodactyla > Balaenopteridae > Balaenoptera > Balaenoptera musculus. The sequence goes on from NC_045789.1 coordinate 102,586,713, forward strand.
GTTGGAACATCACAAGATGACTGTTCATTAGAGAAAACCAGACATCTCAAGGATGTTAAGGAATTTAGTGCTTTTCTATGTACGGGAAGATGCAAGAGTCTGGGCTCATTGAAATCTTTCCTTCGATCTGCACCTTAGCTCCCTAGAGACAGTATCCTGTACTTCCCCATCCTGAGTCCCCTCAGGGTGCACCGTGTGGGGCTGGCTGCAGGGGCTGAGGGCTTGGCAGTGGACAGCCTGTTTGTCTCCATCCTGAGTTTCCTCAGGGCTCACTGTCGGCGGCAGCTGCAGCGGCTCCATGGTTGCAACATCCTTTGTTTGCTGGTATGGCAGGCAACCTTCTTCATTCACAATAGTTAGATGTCCACCTCGAACATTTTACCCTCTGTGGCCTTGACACTGTGGAGCCCTTGAGGCACCGGCCACGGGCGTCCCCTGAGGGTGGGGGAGGGGCTGGAGCGCCACCTGCTCAGCCTCTGGCCAAGGTTGCCCCCCACCCCCGGGGGACCCTCCCACAGACACTGTGGGGAGTGCCAGCCAGGCTCTCAGAACTGAACTTTGAGGGTCCACTCTGATGGGAGCTCGGTGAGACCCAGAAAGGGGAGAGGCCGAGCCCCGCAGACCAAGCAGCCCAGAGCCCATCCAGCCCCAGGGCGGGGGGACTAGACGGGAGAAGAGCCAAAGGAAATAGAGTCCAAACCACACACTTGCTCGACATGAACTGAATGCCAGCCCCGCACCCACCCTGTCTAGGGAGAAGGAGATGGAAAACATCCCGCTCCTGCCCTGGAGGAGCCCACGAGAGACAGACCTGGAAATGGATGATCGTTGTTCAGCGGATTTACCGGAGGGCAGAAGAGGGAAGAAAGGAGAGGGAACCAGGGGATGTCAAACAAGCAGTATTTGTGCAAATGTTGCCTGGACATTATCCCTTTTAATTCTCTCAAGTCTGCAAGGTTGGATCCATTATCTCACTGCTGGCAGGGGTGGGTGGAGTCCAGAGTCAGCCCCAGCTATGTCTGCCTCTGAAGCCCATGCCATGGGGCAGGTGCTACACCAGGCCCGGCGGGGACAGTTCTGTCCCTCAGGGGATGCTGCCCCAGGAGGGAGCTCGGTCAGCAGACAACAAAGCTCCAGCTTGGAATAGATGTTCCCCAAGCCGTGAGCCTAGTACAGTGCCTGGCAGGTATAGGTGCCCAGACATGTCTGTTTGTTGAATGAATGAATGAATGAATGAATAGATGAGATAATAACTCTATCCATGTCCTTGGCCTCCACTCAACTGCATTAAGTAGCTCAGAGTTTAGGTGGGGGTCAAATCAGATGATTCATTTCCCCAAGAAGTTAGGAAACTATGTGCAAAGCAGAGTAATGAGTAAATCAATTGCTAACTTTCTTGACCAAGCAGAAATGATTGGGTGGAAAACATCAGTATATATACATTAAAATGAGTAGAGCTACAAATCAAGAGATTTAGCCTGACAGCAAATCAGTATATGGTCTTAATTTTTGAAAAACTGTTTAATGACAATAAATGGGAATGTCTCACAAATCCAGGCTAAAAAAAAAAAAAAATAGCAGTCATTGCTCAGGACACATCTGTATCTGTAAAAGGAATTTATACGGAAGGTGAGAATTCACCGCATTGCTGGTGTGAATTCTTAGCAGGTTTCATCCAGAGCAGGAGACCCAACCCCTGCACCATTACCACATGGGATCTGAGGAGAGCACTTATGAGATGACCTTTCTAAAGCTACCCTGTAAACTCTCAACTATTGTATAAACTTGAAATTAGGTCAAGGTCCAGCACGAAGGTACTGACAGCTGGTATTTTAAAGGGAATTGCACAAGTGGCCTATTTCCAGGGGGTGAAGCAGGGTCAAAGGGTTCAATAGAAAAGATGGAGACACCTGAGAAATAGGGACAGAGGGAGGTGCCACCATCCCCTCAAGCCTGAACAGGCATGGGGGAGACTAATTTTAATTAATCTTAATTTCTCCCTAGTAAGAGAAATTAAATACTAAGAAACAGGATTGTGCCAGGTAAGACTGAGGTTGGCAGCTCCACAAACCATTGTGATGTTTAATATTTTTTGGCCACCCTTCCCCACCAAGAACTAATTTTCATCCCAGTTGAGAATGCATGATGTAGGTAAACATATGGATTTGTTAAAGTCAATACAAGCTGTACCTTCATCCCTAGGAGCGTGAAGAGGAATGAGAAACGTCCCAACCAGGAGCTTGGAGCCCAGGTTAGAGGCAGTTTCCAAGTAAAGAAAAAGAAGAGGAAGTAACTGACTATCATTGGGGAAGGGGACTGGATTGACAGTTGAGGCTCAGAGAGGTTAAGTGCTTTACCAAAAGTCACACAACTAATGAGCAGGGGAGCCAGGATTCCAGTTCAGGTTAGTGTGACTCCAGAGCCTGAGTTCTTAAGCTCTACAGTAGACTACCAAGATAACACAGGACCCGGGCACTGTGTGAGCACGAGGAGATAGTTACCTGGACAAGTGGGGGGTCAGGTTACCTGGCGGGGGTAAAGTTAAACTGCTTTCTGAATGTTGAGCTGAAGCGAGCAGAGTTATCAAGCATGGGTTTTCAGAGTGTGCACTCCCCGCAGTGCCATGTCTAAAGATGCATCATCCCCATGTTAGACGGAGAATATATGCTGTCTCTGACATCAGCCCACAGGCAAACACGGTCATACACATACTCGGGAAAGCATGCCCACACACTGGTTCACACATATACATACATATACACACGTGTGTGTACCCCTCTCTGCAGATGTCCCCCGAGGCTCCTTTCTTACCCACTCTCAGAGGCCTGACTCCTATCCCTTGCCAGATTCCAAATCTGGCCTGGATGCCCGACTTCAGGGAGGTGGGGAGGCGGGGAGCATCGGTGGGCCCTGGCCTCCTGGGTGGGGTGAGCAGACAGTGTGACATGCACGGGCACCAGACAGAGTTGTTGCCTGCCAGGTGTCTGGAGAGCTTCCCCGACTAAGCTGAGCTGGGCCACAGTGTCTGATTGTTCAGGTCATCCAGAAACATACTAATTTATGAATTTTTTTTTTTTGAGGAAGGGCCACATTTTCTGGTTTACAACAGTGTCATTTGAGCTAGCAGTGGCCCTGCAGTTGGTTGGCTGAAAAGAAAAGGAAGAACTTCTGGGCAGAGGACAAAAGTCAGAGAGCAGGGTGTGCTGATGGACTCAAAGGACACAGAGTGTCCAGGAGGAGAGAGTTGAGCGGAGTGGGGGGGCTGCAGGGAAGGTCCAGACACAAGGAAAGCAATGTCAGATTGTCATTGCCCTCGCAGGCTGAAATACTACATTTTGTCCTCCCTGAAGTAGGCAACCACTGAAGATCTTCAGGCTAAAATGTGACATTATCAGACTGGTGTTTAAAAAGTCTATAGTGTGGGGACTAATTGGAAGTAAAATATGGAAGATGGGAGAGGCTTAGTAGAAGTGAATTTAGGGGTCATTAAGGAATTTGTATCAGTGAGCTATCACTGTGTAACAAATAACCCCAAAACCTAGTGCATTAAACAATAACCAGCTATTGTTGCTCCCAAGTCTATGGGTTGCCATGATAGTTTGCTATACTGGCCCAGGCTTTACTGATATCCACGCATGTCTGCCTTTGGCTGGCAGATTGGCTGGATTCCAGTTAGTCTGAGGTGGCCTCAACCACTGTTTGTAATCAAGAGGGGACACTTGATGTCTGTCACCATCCAGGAGGCTAGTCCAGCTCATTTACATGATGGTAGCAAAATTGCAAGAGAAGAAACGTTCAAAACCTCCCAAGGTCCAGGCTTGACCTCACTTCTGCTGCATTCTCTTGGCCAAAATAAGTCACAAATCCAGCCCAGAACCAAGGGGTGGAGAAAAAGCCTTTACCTCTCCTGGGACAGTCTACAAAGTACTGGGGCCATTCTGCAATCTCCCCAGAAGCTGTAACCATAGAATAGGAAAGGGATGACAATTATGGACTCTCATTTTAGGAAGAAATATAAGTCATTCATTCATTTACCCATTTCATGAGTAATTATTGAGTGCAAACTGTGGAAAAGCCATCCTTCAAATCCTGGAGATACAGTGGTGAACCACACATACACACACACACACACACACACACACAGTCCCTGCCTTTGGGGAGCTTACTTTAAGCAACAGTCAGAGGTCAGGGTCTCCGCTGGAAATGTATGACACACTCCACTGGGATAATTTGAAAAGACAAATTGCAGTGGTGATGGCAGGCTACAGGGAAATGTCAAAGACCCTAATTATTTTTAAGGTCTCAGCATATGACACGCGCGTCCACCCCTCCACCTATTACTGGCTATGTAAGAAGCAATTTACTGAAAGTTAATTCATCACAAGTCAACTCACTGAATGGTTAAATTGCTGAAAGCCATATCATAGAGAAAAACAATTTGCTGAATTTATCTTTTTTTAATGATGTTATCATATTTTTTAAACTATCTCTCAAGAATGTAGGGAATTTTGTATGGAACACAGCAATTTTAACACCTTTCATCGATTTCTGTGTTGTTCTTCATTTGGCTGCATAAGTGAATTTGGAAAATTTTTCCCTTTTTTTAAATTTAGTTCCCTGTTGTTGTAGCTGAACGCTACTGGGCAAGAGAAGGCACAGTTGAGCCACATAAAATATGTTTGTATCCACAGTAAGAATATATATCTTCCTCCCTCTTCAAATCCATTTTATTCCAAAGACTCATACACACAACAAGTAACAGGGTTTGGATAGCAAGAGATGTGTCAACACATTTATCTTAATTTATTTGATTCCTGTGTTTGGAAAACAAGAGTTTGGATAGCAAAGGTGCAGAGAGCAAGGGATACCTGCACATCTGTAGATGAGGTTTCTCTTGTTCACGTATTCTTATTCACGAATGGATTTTACATGTTTGTCTTTTGGTGACTTGACCTTGAGCTGACCATGTGCCCTTCATCAGTCACTTCTCCGAGCCTAATTTCTGGCCAGGTCAAGGAGATACCGTACTCCACCGCCCCAGAGCCCCAGGGAAACCCCAGGGAAGTTGCGGGACTCAAGAAAGATGCTCAGTGGATGCTCCTGGGATCTCACTACAACCTTGTCAAAATCTGCATCGATTTTGGCAAGTTCTTGTTCCTCTGGGTCTCAGTTTCCCCATCAGTGAAATGTGGGGCTGAGCCAGATTAGGGGCTCTCCAGCTGGGTGGCTGTGTTTCAGAACCCCCTGCTATGGTCAAATGTTCCTCCCCATCCCCTGTCCAGGCCGCTGGGTAGGCAACAGGACTGGCATTTTAACCCATTTTCTAGAAGATTCCTGAGCAGCCAGTCCAGCCCAAACCGTTCCCTGCTTGTGGAAGCTTTCAGGCTTAGTGACCAACTCCAGGGCTGCCCAAAGACCCACACCCAGGTGGCTGGCCAGACTGATCACTGGCCCCTCACTTCTCCTGCACAGACCCCCAGGGCAATGGGAAAAGTCATATGACCATGATGACAGTGTGAACAATCGAGTGTTTAGCCAGCATTTTAGCTTCTGTGCTGAGTATTTCACTCAAGTGATCTCACCCAACTCTCACACCAGCCCTAAGGGGCAGAGCATCTTATTCCCATTTTGACCATGAGGAGGCTGAGCCTCCAAGAGGTTATGACTCTTATAGGTCATACGTGCAGATGCTCCTGACGTCAGTGGGTGGCAATGTTTGTGCTCTTTTCTACTGTAGTTCGGTGAATATTGCCCCCCCCCCCCCGAAGATTCATGTCCATTCGGAACCTCAGAATGTGTCCTTGTTTAGAAGTAAGGTCTTTGCAGATGTAATTAGTTAAGGATCTCAAGATAAAATCATCCTGGACTCAGGGTGGGCCTTAAATCCAATGTCTAGTGGCCTTATAAGACGAGGAGAGAACACAGAGAGACACACAGAAGGCAATGTGAAGATGGAAGCAGAGATTGGAGTGATGTGGCTACAGGCCAAGGAGCACCAAGGAATGTCAGTAACACCAGAAGTTAAGAGAAAAGCATGGACGCTTCCTCCCTCACAGCCTCCAGAGAAAACCAACCCTGCCAACACCTCGATTTCAGACCTCTAGCCTCCAGAAGAGAAGAAATAAATATCTGTTGTTTTTGGTCACCAAGTCTGCGGTGATTTGTTAGAGCAGCCCTAGGAAACTAGCCAAGAGGTTGGCAGGAAAGTATTTCCTTATCCCCAGAGAGCTGTTGATGCGGGGCCAATGGGCTTTGGAAATGACAGATTTCCATCATCTAACCATCCTCATTCCCATCATCATTAATACCAAACAGATGGCTGACAAGCTGCTCGCCAAGCTTACAGTGGGCATTCCACTTATTCAAGAAGACCAAGGGGAGCTTTTAAAACTAATATCATCTTCCTTAAGGGGAGCACCTGTTCAGAGCTAGGTACCACATTCACTCTGATCCTCAGGGCATCCTGCCAAGGAAACACCCTATTCCTGACAGACATACCTGGGCTCCTGGAGCCCGCCTTGTCCACATCACGCGGGCATAGGCGGTGTAGGATTTGAACCCATGTCTACCTGACTCTGACGTCACCTTTCCTGCCATACTCTCTCCTGTTTTTCCAAACACTTAGCTTTCCTCTTTATCTCTTTCCCACAGCCTAAGGCAGAGTTAATTAGTGAGCTTATCTCCTGCAACGTTAATTTGGAATTATGACAGTGCTCTGTACGGACTGTCTGCCAAGTCCTCCCTGGAAAGGATGGTTCCTCGGAAGCAATCCCAAGCAAACGCTGTTCTGAGAGTGAATTTGAGCCCTCCAAGGTTTCAGGGCAGAAGCCTGGATTTGCAACCAAAGTGTGGAAAGTTTTGAAAACTCTGGTTCTGCAGCCCTGGAGTCAGTGACACCCGCCGGGCTTCTAGGCTTTCCTGTGGTTCCCCCAGCAGCCATCTTCCTCCTGGCTGGGATGGAGCAATCCTGGGACCGGGCAGGGGAACCTGTCACTTAGTTGTTCCTTGCAGCTGCTAAGATGAGGAGAGCATGATTCTCTGTCGGGTTATTAGTGTCCCATGGCTGCTGTACCAAAGTGCCACAAACTGATGGCTTTAACAACAGAAAGCTAGTCTCTCACAGTCTGGAGGCCAGATGTCCAGAACCAAGGTGTCAGGAGAGCTGAGTTCCTCTAGAGGCTCAGGGGAGAATCTGTCCACGCCTCTCGCCTAGCTCCTGGTGGCTGCCAGCATTTCTTGGCTTGTAGCCGCATCACTCCAATCTCTGCCCCATCTTCATGTTGCCTCCCTCTCTGTGTCTGCCCCCAAATCCTTCCACCTTTCTCTTATAAAGGATGCGTGTGATTGCATGTAGAACCCACAGCGATAATCCAGGATAAGCGCCTCGTCTCAAGACCCTTAACTTAATCATCCTTTTTACCATATAAAGTAGCATTCACACACTCCGGGGGTTAGGAGATGGGGTATGTACGTGGAGGGCCTCTCCCCGCTCCTCGGTTCACTGCTCTGCAGCAGCGCCCCACCACCACCACCGCCACGCAGCTCCACCCTCCTTCTCTCCTGTCTCACCCATTTCTAACCTCACAGTGGGTGAAGGGGCTCAACAGCTGTGAACCAACGCTTGTTGGCCTTCCTCGCGCAGGCAGTGACCTGGCAGCTAGCTGCCTAGGGAATTTCCACCTCTGTTGTGTCTTGGTTCTGAGTCCAAATGAAGCTTCTGTGTTAACCTCCTGTTACGCATGTAACGTGAATGTTAAGTAGACACAATGTGGTTACAAGGCAAGGAGCGGTCACCTCCGTTAAAGAGGGTCAGGGAGGCATAAAAAGGAACACATGCAGAGTCTGGATCTTGAGGAGTTAATAGGAAGTAGTTCTTGGGGGCAAGGTGGGGTGGGGCAGGGGCTGTGTCAGTGTCCTGTGGCTGCTGTTACCAACCACCACTAACCTGGTGGTTTAGAATAACATACATTTATTCTCCATGGTTCTGGGGTCCAGAAGTCTGAAACCTCTTTCACTGGGACAGAGTCAAGGTATCTGCAGGGCTGGTTCCTTCTGCTCTGGGGGCATATGTTTTCTGGTCTTTTCCCACCTAGAGGCCGCCCACATGCCTTGGCTTGTGGCCCCTTCCTCAATCTTCAAAGCCAACAGGGTAGCACCTTCTCTCCTCTCTGAACTCTCTGAACTCCTGCCTCTCTTTTATAAGGACCCTGCGATTCCACTGGGCCCATCTGGATTGGGTAGGGTAATCCAGAATAATCTCCCCATCTCAAGATCCTAACTTAATCACACCTGCAACATCTCTTCTGTCCTATAGGTAACATTCACAGGTTCTGGGGATTAGGACGTAGACGTCTTTGTGAGGGCAGGGGGTGCTGGTTAGGGACATTCCAGGTAGTAATAGCATTTCCTAAGACTAAAATGCATAAGAAAGTGGGATATATTTTGAAAATGGCAAGTAGTCCAGGTGGCTGGTGGCATCATGGGGGAGCAGTGAGTATTGGCAGAGGGGCTAAGAGGTAGGCAGGCCCAGATCAGACCCTGCCTTGTATACTCAACTTCTATAATGAGTGTATTAGTTTGCTTGGGCCGCCATAACAAAGTCCTACAAACCAGGCAGCTTAAACAACAGAAATGTGTTGTCTCACAATTCTAGAAGTAGGAAGTCCAAGATCAAGATGTCAACAGAGTTGGTTTCTTCTGCAGCCTCTCTCATTGGCTTGTGGATGGCCCTCTTCTCACTGTGACCTCACGTGGCCTTCCTTCTGCGTGTGTCTGTGCCTTAATCTCTTCTTATAAGATTGGGTTAGGACTCACCCACATGACCCCACTTAATCTTAAAGGCCCCATTTCCAAATGCAGTCACATTCTGAGGTATTGGAGGTTAGGATTTCAATACATGAATTTTGGAGGGGACACAATTCAGCCCATAACAGTAATTTAAAATGAAGGTCCTAGAACAAGAAACATCCATGGTTCAGGTACTAATTCTTCCTCTTACTGATGGTGTGGCTTGGGGCAAGTTGCTTAACCTCTCTGGGCCTCATCTGAAAACTAGAGATAACAATAGTATCCACCTCACTGGGCCACTGTAAGGATTAAATCCATCCATTTATTCAGTGGATAATTACTGATGGCAGCCATGTTCCAGGCGCTCCTTTAGGTGCTGGGGATACAATAATGAAGAGACAAAACACCTGTCTCCATGGAATGTTTATTATAGTGAGACGTTGTATGTTGTACTGGGAAACAATATAAAACAACATGAAAATTCACTTATAAAGTATATTGGACTGGAATAAGCACTATGGAGAAAATTCGAGCAGGAGAGGTGGCCAGGAAACATCTATGGGAAGGTATTGCAACTTGATACAGTGTTGTTAGGGAAGGCCCTGGTGGCAAGGTGATAACTGAGCAAAAGTGTGAAACCATGAGGGAATGAGACATCCAGAGAGCTGGAGGAAGAGCACACTGAGCAGATGTAACAGCCAGTGCAAAGGCCCTGGGGTAGGAGCATGTTTGATCTGTTTGAGGAACAGCGAGGAGGCCAACGAGGCCAGGGGAATAAGTGAATGAAAAACGGCAGGAGCTGGGATTGAAGGGTTGAGGATGGAGGGCGAGGAAACAGCAGATCGTGGACAGCTCCATAGGCCATTCTAAGGGCCTCGGGCTTTTTCTTTGGGGGAGATGACAACCCTCTGGGGATTGGGGGTTGAAGAGAAACAGTGTCTGAGCTCCATTTTAAAAGGATCATTTGACTGCTGTGTTAAAACAGCCTGTAGGAGGTCAAGGTAGGAGCTGGGAAACTAGTTGGGAGGTTTTTACAATCATGCACAAGCTGTGTGGACTCTTTGTCTCTTGGTAAGGAAGCGTTCCAAGCCCAAGGCTCACGCTTCTGCAGCCTAGTGGAGGTTGAAAGGCTCCATGCAAGGGACCACCTTTTCCAACACCATCATCATCATCATGACCACCACCACCACCATCACCATCATCACCATGACCACCACCACCATCATCATCACCATGACCACCACCACCATCACCATCATCATCACCATGACCACCACCACCATCATCATCACCACTGCCACCACCATCATCAACATCAACGTCATCATCATCATCACCAATACCATTTACTGAGCACCTATTATAGGCCAGGCACAGTGCTAACTACATTACCTGCATTATCTCCTTTAATAAGAAACTCAAGAGTTAATTGAGAAAGAAAGAGAGGGCTTCTCCTTCCTTTGCCTCTGCTCACATCAGAAACCCAGGTGGATGCGGAGACTGCAGGCTGGGACGGGCGGTGGAAACAGGTCATGAAGGAAATACCACATCCACCTTCATTTCCTCTTTCACAGTTTTAATGACCAAACTCTCATGGGGGTCAAGAGGATTGGCATTAACCTTGTTTTAATTTGTATATTTCCAAATGAAATACAATTCCATGACAATGATCACTTCTCTGAAGTATCAAAAATAACAGTTAAAATGGAAAGGCGGCCCATCACATTCACACACTGTCTGCTGTTTTTCTGGTAATCTGAGAGAAGGCAAGATTCACGCTGATAAAAGTACTTGAAGGATTTCTGTTCATCTCCCCCTATTAGGAGCATTCTGAGGAGATTTTAGGGACCCAAAGTTGACTCTTAAGGAGTAAAAGATGATGTTTCCCAAAGAGGCACCATGATGAGGGGAAGGACCCTGGGCTCTGAGTCCCACCAAGCTTGGTTTGAATCCGCCCAGGACCACCAGTGTGGCCTTGGCCTCTTCTTACCCTCTCTTGCATCAGTTTGCCAGCACGTAAAATGGGTCCTGGGTGTTGTGAGGATTAAAGGCACAACGTACATGAAGCAAGTGTAGATGGGGCCCATGTGCCGGCACATAGAACACATTCCTTGGGTGTGTGCCAGCGCTTGGAGGGCGTTCACTTCGTGCTGGCCGCCCCTCCCTTCTCCCAGCGCCTGCTTTAGGAGAAGTAGCGGTGATCAGATTCTTATCACCATATTCCTGTATGTGCCATTTTGCTTGACACCCCAGGTCTCTGCTCCTGGCTTCCTTCCCCAGTTCTCAGGCTGTCAGTGACCTGAGCCAGGGAGCATGAAAGCCACCCCAGCTCCCTCCACGGCTGAGGACAGGGAAGGGACAAAATAGTTCTCTGTTTCTGCTATCTGTAAATGAGGGCCTCCTCTGTGCCCAACTGTGCCCCAGATGTTGGGATAAATAAGCATCTGGAACAGCCCATGGAGCTTATGCTTCTAGGGAGGCAGTATATGAAGTGAAGCCAGGTCATCATAAGTCCCATGGGGAGGGGGGAGCAATATAAGGGAATAAAGGGTGACAGACAGAAAGGGGGTGCAGTTTAACTAAGGTCGTCAGGAAGGGCCTCTCTGAGCAGGTCAAGTATGAACAAAGATCTCCTCAAAGTTACTAATTGAGCCTTGCAGACAGCTAAAGGGAAACTCTCCCAGGCAGAGGCAATAACTGAGGCAAGAGCCTGCCTGGCATGTTCTAGAACAGTGCTGCCCAAAGACATACAATTCAAGCCACCTATGTAATTTTAAATTTTCTAGTAGCCACGCTGAAAGAGTAAAAAGGGAACAAGTAAAGTTACTCTTATTAATATATCGTGTTCACCTCCATATATTCAAAGCATTATCATTTCAGCATGTAATCACTGTATAAGAGGTGTTGATGGGGTATTTTAAATTTCCTTCTTTTCATAGTAAGTCTTTGAAATTGTCAGTGTGTATTTTACACTTACAGCACATCTCAGTTCAGACTTGGCTGCGTTTCAAGGGTTCCATAACTGCCTGAGGCTAGGGGCTACCATGTCAGACAGTGCAGTTCTAGAAAGAGCAAGGAGGCGTGAACAAACAGGGTAGAGGTGACGAGACATGAAGTCAGGAGTAGGAAGGAGCCCGGCCCACAGTGGGGATTAGTTTAGCTGTTGGATTCCAAGCGCAGTCAGTGGGGAACTATTGTAGGGTCTACTCAGAGGGCTGACAATCTGATTTCTACTTCCAATGCTCACTTTGGATGCCGTGTGGATAACAGATTGGAGGAGGTGTCCCAAATATCCTCAGAGAGCCACTCTGAGGTGAGTTTTTCACTAATAAGAATAGCAACAGTAGTAGTTGTTGTAGTAACACAGCACCAATAATAATAATTAAGGTTTTAGAGGTTACCAGCCACTTTCACACTCATCACCCTATTGGGTCAGTGTCCCCATCTTCCAGATAAAAAAACTGGGGCTCAGAGAGGCAGTAATTGGCCCTACGCACCACCGTTAGTGTCAGGACAAGGTCTAGGGCTGTGTCCTTGTACCACAATTCCCCCTCACCCCCTCCTGAATCCCTGGCTGGAGGCAGAGGGGTCCCAGGTGAGGCACTGGCTGTGCCTTTCATCCGGGAGCCATAAGCTTTGAAATGCTCTGTTTGCTAAGACGGCAAATCATGGGCCCTGGGACCAGATCTCTGCAAACCAGCACTACTGCAGGGACCTTGGGCTGCCTCATCCATCCAGGAGTGGCAGATCGTCAAAACCCATCAAGCGTGGAACCAGCTCCCACACATTCTTCTCTCTTCTGTCCAGAAAAGCGTAGGAAACTCACCCTGGGTACATGGCGCAAAGGGAGAGGCACGGGCTTGAGGTCAGATCACCCCTTCGACTACTGTGACATCCTTGGAAAGTCACTTAGCTTCCCTAAGCTGCGTTTCCTCATTTGCAAAATAAAACAAGTAGCCTTCACCTTGCTCTGCAAGAAGGATAACTTAGTAATGCGCAGAGTGCGGGGCACACAGAAGGTGCTTGGTGAGCTGTAATTTCCTTCCTTGCCTCCCTCCCTTTATGAAGGCAGATTTCAATACATTCTGTAACAACACAAATTATAAATTGAGTTCTAGAAAGATGATAAATGGTCTGATAGAAATTTGGTTTCTTCACAAGCCCCCCGCCCCCGCCCCAGGTGATGAACACATGGTAACTTAACGCCATCATGTGACTTGCTGGAGAAAATTCTAGGCAGGTTTCTCAATCTCAGCACTGCTGGTATTTGGGGCCAGATGATCCTGTGTTCTGGGGGTGATCCTGTGCACTGTACCATGTTGAGCAGGGTCCCTGACCTCTACTTACAACGGCCAGTAGCATCTCTTTTCAGTTGTGATAACCGAAAGTGGCGCAAAAATGTCCCCTGGGCAGAATCACCCCTGGTTGAGAACCACTGTCATAACTGGGTGTTTTGGAATAAGCGCTGGCTCAAGATTCACATCCACTTGGCTCCATCTCTTGCTGTGCGATTTGGGGCAAGCCTCTCTCTCTCTCTTCCTCTCTCTTTCTCTCTCTGTCTCAACCTCCCGCCCGCACCCCGCCCGTTCTCTTCCTCATTTACCCACCTCTTATTCTCACCAAAAGCCTATGTGATTATTATCCATTTTACAGATGAAGAAACTGAGGCACAGAGAGAGACAACGGGCTCACCCAGGGCTACACAGCCAGTAACAGGCAAGCCAGGTTTCAAATCAAGGCAGTTCAGCTTCCTAATCCACACTGTTCGTCACACTATGCTCCCTGCCTCTGAAATGCACACGAGACGGTGGGCTAGGAGATTTCAATGAGACATACCACCTACCGTGTCTGAACTGGCCCTGGCACATAGTCAATGCTCAATAAACACTAGTTCCCTCCTCACTAAATTGATTTCAATGAAGAAGATCTTTAGGGTCCCACATGCCATGGTTGCATCTCAAAGTGTTTGCACTGAAATAGGAAAAAAGCTTAAAATCTCCTGGCAATCATTTTCTTATGTTAAGATATTACACCTGGAGGTGTTTGACTCAGTATTAGGGGAAGGAACCCTGAAACAGCAAGGGACGACTCAAATGCTGATGCCCACATACTCAGAAGAGGCAGGAGCAGTGGGTCTTCAAACCATCTCTTTGCTTTAAGCCGAGATCTTTCTAAGGCACCAGTGTCTGCATGAGTAGAGTACCTTTTAGAGTCTGCATTAGTTTCCTATTGCTGTTGTAATAAATTATCACAATCTCAGTGAATGAAAACAACACTAGTTTATTATCTTACAAGTCTGAGCCCCAAAGTCTAAAATGAGTCTGCAGAGCACCTTTCCTTCTGGAAGCTCTGGGGGGAGAATTTATTTCTTGCCTTTTCCAGCCTCTCAAGGCCGCCTGCATCCCTTTCCTCACGGTCTCTTCCTCCACCTTCAAACCTCTGCTTCTGTCATAACATCTCTTTTTCTGAATTTGACCCTCTTGCCTCCCTCTTTTAAGGACTCTTATTTTAAGGACATTGAGCCCACCTTGACCAGGCAAGATAATTTCCCCATCTCAAGATTCTTAATTCCATCTGCAAAGTCCCTTGGCCATTTAAGGTAACATTTTCACAGGTTCTGGGGATTAGGATGTGGATTTCTTTGGGGGGACATCATTCCCCCTATCACAGCATCCTTTAGGCTCCAAGTTTGCATGAGGGGAAGAAAAAAACGGGAATATGAAATGGCATTTCCTCTATATTATGTTTCCCACGGGCAGCTTCATGTAGTTGGAAAACTATGGGCTTCATCCTCTTCCAGCCTTGGGCCTGAAGGCCGGGACCCCACTTACCAGCTATGTGACCTTGGTCAGGTTAGCTCAGCTCTCCGATTCGGTCCTGTCTGTAATATGAGGATATGTATATGTAATATGAGGGTAATGCATACAAGAAAGCTATGGTCTGAGTGTAAAAGAAATCTCTGCCAAGTGCCTAATAAAATTCCAACTCACAGAAAGCCCTCAAGAAATGGGTGCTGTTACAAGGTTTCCTAAGCCACAGGTCAGCTTCCTGTGCTTAAGAAAACTGCCCCTGATGGGTGGCATCTTTTCAGCAGAAGCCGGTCCCCTGCGGCGCTCTGCAATTCTGGAGGCCAAGCTTTGGAGACCTGAGAGTCTTCACTAAATCCAACAAGCCTTCGGGAAGAGAACTGCTTCTGAGAGGACATCAAATTACCCAGGTCAGGGGGTTATTTTTCTAACACAGTAGCACCTCTAACAGTAAATCTCACCCACATGTAGTCCCATTTCTCAGACCCAGTCGGGAAGAGCTGATGCATGTCCGTGTACCGCCTCACCCCTGAGGTATGGCCCTGTGTGCATCCAGCTGCTTTCTTTGAGTAAAATATGGGTGAAAATAGAAAATCAAGCTCGTGAGAATTAGGTCTTAAAAGGGCCTGCAGGGGCTTTCTTTATAAGGAAACTCATGCATGCGCTTTAGCGCATGGATTTTCTGAAACCTATGTTGGTGGCTTACAGTACATTTTTTGCTCTTTTATCTGTTCTCAGTTATGTTCCCAATTAATTCATTCAACAAAATATTTTGAACACGTACTATGTGCCAGGTACTGTGTTCCGTACTGAGGACGCAGAAACAGACATTTTCCGTCTCTGTGGAGTTCATCATCTAATTAAGATAGACAATCAAATAATTGTAGCCTAAAATAATTATAAATTATAAAATAATTATAAATAATTATAAATTAGGTTGTAAATAAGTATAACCTAAAAAACTGAAAAAATAACCTGGGAAGTGCAAATTCCGTGGACTTGACTGTCAAGTACAATAGGGAGGAGCAGGATGAGTAAGGTTGATAGGAAAGTGCATTTGTTAATTTAAAAGTATTTATCAAGCACTCCTTATGTTGACCCAGCACTCAAGAAACACCGGTGAATGACGCAGGGACGTGGTCCTTGCTCTTGGACCTTATGTCTTGGAGAGGAGGGAGGGGTGGGGGAGTGTTCAGACCCCAAGCTGCCCCCCCCCAACAAATGCATATTTATAGAACCCTGACCAGTAAACTAATGAATACTTTATAATGAGTGACATGAACTAAGAAGGAATAAATAGAGTAAGAGAAGGACTGCTTTAGTGAGGGCAGACAGGAAGGGCCTCTGTGAGCATTGAAGGCAAGACTTGGATGCTTAGAAGGAAGCAGCCCTGTGAGGATCTAGGGAAAGGACGTGCAAAGGTCCTGTGGCAGAAACTTGCTTGAAAGGTTCAGGGAAGGCTAGAGTGTTGTTAGGAAGGGAAAGAGGTGAAGTTAGAGGTGAAATTGGAGGAATAGCAGGGACCAGGTGATGGAGCAGCTCATAACTCTTTGGTAAGGAGTTAGGATTTTATTTTTAATGCAGTGGGAAGCTATTGGAAGTTGGAAGCAGAGGAGGAATTTGATCTAGCCTCAAAATGCAAGAGATGTGGCTATATTTCAATCCTTCATTCAGCAAATCATTATTAATTACTTACTGTGTGTCCGGTGGATTCAGGCCAACTGATCAGCTGTAGTCCCGCCCAGCAGGAAGGTTTCTGCTCCCCCAGGAGCCAGGGCTGAGCAGACCCCCATTGGGTTTAGGCTTTTGATCTGGAAATGGTTCAGCTGTGCCGAGGCTGGCATGTCACAGCCAACCCAGGATGAAATCGCAGCTGGGGCGGCTACCTGCAAAGGCAGTGCTCCCTGACTTCCAGGGGTAGCTTTTTTCTCAGCCTTAACATCTGCTGCAGCCGTAGGAGCTGTGGGCTGCGAGGATTTGAGGAAGACACCTAGAAAAAGAGAATAATCTCACCTCTCCACTGAGGGAAACTCCCAAGGAAAATCAGGAAAAACCCCAAGGCCTGCCTAGGTCACACGCACACGGAGCACTTCAACTTGACCTCACGGGATCTATCCCAGCATCCCCGGGTCTCCTGTTTTAATCATCTGAACGTGGGCTCCCTTCTCTGTGCTCCCCGACTCAGCCTCATAGCTGGTGTGTCAGGAAGACCACATGTCAAATCCTACCTCTGCCACGTGTTAGGTAAATGACCTTGGGCAAGTCACCTCCCCTTTTCGTGCCTCAGTTTCCTCATCTGTAAGTTGGGGATAACACTGCTGACCTAGTAAGAGTCTTAGGCAATTAGAATTAATTACTATGACTCTGCACGGACAGCCACACCGTGGGTGGGCAACACAGGGTAGGTATTATAATTTAAGCTGTTCACCTTGACTGAGAGGATTCCATGGAAGGTCCAGTAGACCTGGGTTAGAATCTCATCTCTGCCACTGCCTTACCAGCTGTGGGACCTCAGCTGAGAGTTTTTACCTTGGGCCTGATTCCCTCATCAGTAGTTTGCCTGGGCCAGTCTCAGCTTGCCCCAGATATCCTGACGTCATTATCAAGAGCAACCCCTGAGTCTCTGAAAACACATCATACAGTCTCTTCACCCATCAGTCAGTTGGGCATGACACGGCCACCCTCAAGGACTCCTGGGAGGATGAACAAAGAAGAAGCAAAGGAAAACTCCTGATGAACCCAAAAAGGCCCACCCGCCATACGCCGGACTCAGCAGAGTCACATTTACAGAAACATCGGTCTGAGAGCCAAAAACAAGCAGCAATTTAAATTCTACCACAGCCAAGCACTAGGGCACCATTCTCAGCAGGTGGCAGGATTTGTTGAAAACTTCATTCTCCATCTTTCTTGATCTCAGCATCGCTCATGTATTGAGTTGCCACAAAGCCCAGCTCCTGCCCCGTCTAGGCTCACATTTGAAACCCTTTCCATTATCCCTTCTCCTTCTTCTCAGTTCTTCTTTATATAGATCAATTCAGCCTGTCCAAAAATATTTACAACTTGAATTTTCTCTTTCCCCGCATCTCATAAACACAATAAATGCTGCTAAGCAATCAGGAAATAGGTTGAGATCCCACTGCGGTGACCAACCACTCCAGGGGTTTCTGAGATACAGGATGCTCTGTTTGTAAAGCTGGGACAAGCTGGTCACCCCAGATGCCCCAGGAGTCTAGACTATAAGTCAATTTTTGTTCAGAGAAGGGCAAATTGGTGTCAGCTTCAGTCTTGGACAACACATGACTTTGAAAAACCAGGATGGGTTTCCCCAGAAAGAGACTAAGACAAGGACTCAAGGAACCCGGTTATTTAGGAGATGGTCCCAGGAAACGCCTGAAAATGGGCACCTGAGGTGGGGAAAGGAAGGCAGCAGAAGGGAGGTGCATTGTGGAGTAAGTTACTGCCATGGGCAACCAGAGCAGCATCCTGCTGGGAAAGTCTGAAAAGCTGTAGGAAATAGACATCTCAGAGTCATTCCCTGGGAAGTAGCTATAGCATCTCCCTGCAGTCAGTCTGGGGAGAAACTGGTGTCAGCTCCCCAGCCCTCTGGCAGATGGAAAGCCAGACGAGGCCTTGTGCCTGGGATGCGGCCGGGAGGTGGGTGAGGGGCCAGCTGCACCGAGGTGGGAGGGGGCACCTGGAATAAGGGGGGGCCACCAACCACATCTGCTTCAGCATTCTGGGATCTTGAGCCAGACAGCACCATGAACCCACAGGATCTGAGATGCCATCTAGCCCAGGGACCATGACTCCATCAGAGCTGTATCCCCAGTGCCCGGCACAGCCTCAGCTCAGAGCAGGAACTCAGTCATCTGTGTTCACTGAATGAATATACAAATCCACTCTGCCGAGACCCAGGCTGAGGGTGTGACTGCCTGGAATTGCAGGTGCCAGGCTCTGTCCCCAGGGTCCTTGACTCTATTCCAGGCTGCCTTATAACTCAGCATCCGTACTAAAGACCCTTCCTTATCCAGTCACCCTCGCTTGTCTGTTTCGACAGCCCCTCTAGTGCTCATCCAAATAAGGAAGGATGTTAAATTGTGCCCATGAGAACTGACTCCTGAGACCTCTGACCTCTGGCTTTATTGAAATGTAAAGTCCTGATCAAGCTTAGTCACATCCTCTGAGTGTGCTGAACCTACCAAACAGAACACGTCCTGATAGATTTGAACTGTGTTTTCCTACCTGCACTCATTAGAGTGTGGCAGCTCCGCATTTTTAGTTAGGATTAGCAGAGTCCGTTTGGCCTTATGTGGCCCATTTGCTCCTGAGCTGCTTCGAAAACATCCCCTCCCCCAGAAACTCCAGTACAGAGACCTTCAAACCTAAGAATTTGACTTAAAAGTCCAGATTAAAGAAATTCCACTAGACTAAAGTCTTCATCAAAACATACTAATTGGTGGTCAAGAGGGGCCTCACTTGGTGTTTCAGTGGAGTGCAGTTCAGAAAAGAGTCTAAGTCTCATGATGGATCCTATGCAAATTCAGGATAGAATCACAGAAGATGGTTGTTAATGATGCTGAAGGGCACAAAATACTTTTACGCAAACATTTTTCCAATTTTTTTCTCAGGTTCCCAGTGATCGTGTCCTAACCAGCATCCCTGTCCGCCTCCACACTCTCCCTCCACAGACACAGGCTCCACCCTGCATCCAGGACTGCTTCCCATCACAAATGTGATCGTGGCTCTCTCCTGCTAAAGCCTTTCAGCTGGTCACTGCATCTCCCACCTGCAAACTCCAAACCCCCTAGCATAGCAATCTCGACTCTAGGATCCACCCAGCGGACCCTCCAGACGATGCCTCTGCTGTCCTATCTCCCCCGTCCAAGCTGGGTTCCCACCAAACAGCACCCTCTAGACCCACCCCCGTGCTCTGCCCCATGCTGGCCCCCGGGCCCAGCTAGCCCTCCATCCACCAGCCACAGAGTGAATTTCCACCTCACACTTAAAAGACTTAACTGTCTGTCATCATTTCCTGTTCATTCGTCCATTCCACAAACATCTATTGAGCGTAAACGTCTATTAAGGAACACAGTTGCTATGGGGAAGGCAACGGTGAGCAAAAGAAACAGGGTACCTGCCCTCAAAGAACACAACAAACAAGCAGAGAATAAAGAAATGAAAAGATAGTGATACCATCCATGGAAGGAATAGGTGGTGGTGATGGCACTTCCTCCTTCTGTCTGATTAAATTCACGCCAAGTCTCATTTCCCCTCCTGGAGGAACCTCCCTTCCCTTTCCTTAGGAGACATGCTCCATGCGGGTGAGACCACAGGCTGGGGTCAGGACCTCTGCTGCTTAGCTGCTTGGGCTGTGATTAGGCTGGGAGGAACGGGAGAAAGATGCCATCACTTATATATTATCACCTACTGGGAGCCAAGCCCATGATAAGTAAATTGCCCACATCCCTTGTGCCCTGAAGTATGTCCAAAGCTGGGGCCATTCCCAGCAGTGGGAATAGTCAGCATAGGCAGGAGCTACGAATTCCCAAGGGGAACAGTGACCAGAGCAGACAGGCTAGTTTGGAAACCCTGAGACATGGAGAATCTCCCTTCATCCATCTGGCCTCAGTCTCCCCATCTGGAAGATGGGGATGGGGCTGGACAGGTGGTATCTGATTTTGCAGCATCTCTGGATACAAAAGGAGCAAACTGCCTTTGCTCTTTCAGTTCAGGCCAAGGACTCCTGCTGACTTGTAATTCCTCCTTATCCATGACCGGCAATGTCTGATGCTGTATCCCTATGGAGTTTATCACTCCCTTTCTGAAATAATTTAAAACTCCACAAAGGGGAAGCTTTTCCAGAGTCTGACACATAGGAAGTACTCAACGCATGAACTATTTTTTACTGTTAAAATTGCCCTGAAGAGGTGTGGTCCAGGAGAACGTTAATCTTGTGATGGGTTTGGCTTTCTTGACTTAGTGGATCCCCAGATGCTGGAGGCTCCTTGAAAGCGGAAGTTGAGTCTGCTTCTTGCTCACCATGGATGTCCCAGCATCTGGTTCATAGTTGATACACAAAGAACATGTATTAAGTGAATGAATGATGAGAAGATTGTAGCAGTTGTTATGATTGAGCCTTTGCTACATGTTGGACACGTTGCTAAGCACTGTCTCATTTAATCCCCAAACTATGCTAAGAGGTAGGAATTGCAGCTCTATCCTCATTTTATAGGCGAGAAAATTGAGAGCCATATGACTTGCTGTGGTCACACAGACTGTAAGTGGAGAGTTTATCTGACTCCAAAGCCGGTGCTCTTAGCCACTAGCCTGGGCGCCTCAGCATGGTCATAATTTACATGTGCTGAGTAAACAGGCTTTACTAAGTTTTCAAATAGCTCATCCAGTGCTCAGGTTATAGGTGGGGAAACTGAGGCTTAGAGAAGGACCACAGCCTCCCACATGTGGTCTGTGGAGCCAGAGGTGCCCACTGAGGGTCAGGATGGGACGAACCTCTGGAAGGGCTCCAAGGAGGTGGGCATCCGAGCTCCCCAGAGACAAGAGGACAGCCTTGCCTCTTCTGTTGGGCTGAACAGGCATCCTCCGAGGTAAGGAGCTTCCAGAGCGGGTAGCCCCTTTGGGCACTGCTCACCTTCCTGCACCGGCTGGGTTCTGGTGCCAGCTCCCCCCAAGGCTGCAGGCTGTGCTCACTGATTGCTGACATGCTCCCGCCTGCCATCGTGAAACAAACCTGTTTGGAAATCCTGCCTTTATCTTCTCTCTAATGTCTCCTGGGGAAAGGGCAGGGGAGAGAGTCTTTTTCCCCAACCAGAAGCTCTTGGTTTCGGGACAAGGCCTATCATTTATAGCTTGTTCCACCTTGAGCAAGCCACTCTGTTACTCTATGCCTTGATTTCCTCACCTGTCCAGTGAGGATTAGAATGTGGACCAGTAGATTCTGAAAATGCTCAGCACAGGACTTGGTACATAAATGTTGGGTGAAAATGGGTGAGTGAAGGTACAAACAAGATTAAGTCTAGGGAAAGAGACACAGCAAACTAACCGTAAAGAATTTTCAAAATGATTATATTTGATTTAAAAAAATTTAATAAGCTATTTTTCAAAGCTGGTACTTAAGGGGAAAATGTATTTAAAGGGTTATGTGACTTATGGACACACATATGGAGATTTTTAAAGGGATTTCTAGGCATTTTAAAGGGCTTTTGAAATTGATGATAGTGGTTCCATTGAAGAATTTTAATAAATATGAATTATAGAAAAATTTGGACAGTTGCCCTTTATTTCTTTTATATACAAATTGAGATTTTTCTCAGGTACATGGCAAGAGCTAGAAAACAGCAGAGGAGGAGGAAGGGAGCTAAAGAAAATGTGCAGGGAAGCTTGCCGGGGGCATAAATAACAAGGGCTGTGTTTGCTGGAACACGACATACACACATTGCTAAGCAGGCTGCATTTGATCCTCAAAACAATACTAAGAGGTAGGAAGTAGTGTTATCTTCATTTCATAGATGCAAAAACTGAGAGCCATAGATGTCCTTTCCCATGGGTACATAGCCAGTAGGTAGAAATGTGGGAATTTCAATCAGGTTTGTCTCCAGAGGAGAAAGAACGGTTGTGAGAATAGACCTGGTGTCAGATGGCTCCTTGTGGTGGACACCAGGGGGCGCGGTTCTCCAATACAGCTTGGTTGTTACAGCAGTGAGCCAGAGACAGGAGCTTTGTGCCACACCCTGCTCCATGCTCTAACCATAGTGTGATACCCCACCCCATCTTCTTAACCTTAGTGTGATATCCCCAACCATGCTCTAACCGTAGTGTTACATCCCACCCCATGCTCTAACCATAGTGTGATACCCTGCCCCATGCTCTTAACCACAGTGTGATACCCTACCCCATGCTCTTAACCATAGTGTGATACCCCACCCATGCTCTTAACCATAGTGTGATACCCCACCCATGCTCTAACCATAGTGTTACATCCTACCCCATGCTCTTAACCATAGTGTGATACCCTACCCCATGCTCTTAACCATAGTGTGGTACCCCCACCCATGTGCTTAACCATAGTGTGATACCTTAGCCCATGCTCTAACCATAGTGTTACATCCCACCCATGCTCTTAATCATGGTGTTCTACTCCCATTCCTGAAGCAAATACTAAGGTGTCTAAGATATAAACACTTAACTAATCAGACATACATATTGCAGTGGCCATTGTGAAGTCTAACGCCTGGAGAATAGATGTCAGTAGCAAAGATGATTGGTGTCCCTCCTCAAATCCCCTCTAACCCTAACCCGAACCCTTTCAGGGCATCCCAGTAGGACCTACAGCTGCCACCACATGCACCTTTACCCTGAGGGCCTACAGACGTCACTTTGCCCAATCTTATGGCCGCCAAAAGCACTGCCCGAAGAGCAACCTTCATTCGATGACTGACAAGTTTGGTGAATCCATACCCAGCTCCCTTGCCTCTCAGATGGGACGGCTCTGAGATGTGTTTTCCACAGTTTCCCAAGGGTCCCCAATTGGAGTAAGCTCTGGTTGCCCACAGTGGTAACTTGCTGATGACATATCTTTTATTCACTTCCTTCAGTTACCCACACTTTTACTAGTATTTCCTAGGATCAACTCACACATAAACTACTTGTCAGTGTTTGCTTCTGGGGGAATCCAGAATAAGATAGCCAAATAAAATAACAAATAATCGCCAAATAAGATAATAAGATATGTTGAACAAGAGATGTCATCATTGGGGCTTATTTTCAGTGTTTAAGTTGTATTGTATGATACCTATTGCCTAATAGGTATTGAGTGCTGTAATATGTCTTGTTTCCATCCTGTATCCAGGCATATGGGGAAACAACAGCACAAATTCATTGTCATCTTTCTATCCTTTTTAGCTTAAAGTTGCAGTCAAAAGAAAGCAGGGTTTGCGGTCAAAAGATCCAACTCTAACACTTACAAGTGGGACTAGTAACTTAGGTAAGGCCCTTCATCTTCTAGAGTCTTAGTTTCCTAATCTGTAATAATAATTCATAACTCATAGTTTGGTCGTGAAGAAAGAGTCAATGAGATCAGGCATGTAAAATCTTTTCTCAAATAATAATGTCCACAAAATAAAAGGCCCCCAAACAGATCATTTTAAACAAGGCGTTCCCTTGTCACAATCCTTTACACAAAAGTATTGTCTTCAACTGCCCTTTAATTTTGAAGCATATAATTTTAAGATAAGCAGCAATCTACACACCTACCAAAAGGAACACCAATACCTTGGTTTTAAAAACCTAATTATAAAGAGATTTCAGGTAAATACGGTCATGTATAGCCTGGTTATAGGATCTCCCTCCCCCAAATATCTAACAAAATGAGCAGGAAAAAAAAAAACTTTTTTTTTTGAAAAAAAACAGTAATAACAACCAAACAAATCTTTACACCGAAAAAAACTAGTCATCAACCAAACAAAAAAATTATACCATAGATTTTGAAAATTTGCACCAATTAAGGATAATTCTAGTGTGGGGCTAGAATTCGGTCTCCACTCCTCAGAAACATCACTAACCAGAGAAGGGGATTCAAAAACGGTTAAGAAATCTCACTAACACCCTAATCTGTGGGGGAAATAGAGTAAGGAAGTGAGTCAGCAATCCTGGGGAAAGATAAAAAGATGCCTTCCCCCACGGCAAACCTCAAAGGCCCTGGGGCTTCTCAATTTCCAAGACTTTGTCCTAATTTGAGAAGACCAGTGGAAGCCCAGAGAAGTAGAAAATCCCCCTGACCCTGTGGAATGGGTTCTGCAGATCACTTCACAAAATCTCAGAGGAAAGAAAAAGCAGAGCCCAGACCTCCCAGAAAGGGCTTCCGGCAGCCCTCACCACATTCCCCCTACAACCCCATTCCCACCTTTTATAGAAGTTAGTGGAAGATAGTACTCACACCTCAAACTGTGACTTGAAAGACAAGACAACCCAGAAGACAAAAAGAAAAAGTGCCAAAGATGAATCACTTGCCATATCAGAGCAGATAGAAATCTGGATGGAGCACCTCAATCTACATATAGGAAAGGTGAACAAGAGCACAGGGAAAGCACCAACATGGCACATGGAGGAAGGAAGAAAGGAAAGGAAGGGAGAAGAGAAAGAGGGGAGAGATTGCCCAGGGTGTGAGGAATCTATGCAGAAAACAAGAGAATAAAGTCATTTGAGAGACTATAGGTGCAGAAGAGAGACAGTTGATCCGACATAAGGGTAACAATTGTCTCAGAATAAAGAATCCAACAGGTAGAACAGAAGTTTTCAAAAGTATAACCTAAGAAATGAATAAAGCCTGAATCTGTAGTCAAAGGGATACACCATGTTCTAAGAAAGATGGTTATGGGAAGATCAACACAAGACCCACCATAGTTAAGTTTATAAACTTCAAGGATAAGGAAAGATTTCTTCAGGGCTTCAGGCAGAAAAAGCCAGTCACTAAAGCAGAAATATCAGACTCGCTCTAGGCTTTTTTATAGCAACATTCAATTTGCCAAGTACCAAAATACAAATGGGGATCAATCCTGGGTGGAAGGTTTAGGGATGACTTTTGTTTTCTTTTTATTCCTTTCTATATTACATGCTTTCCTTAATTGTTTAAAAGGAGCAAATATTACTCATGATAATCAGAAAAAAATAATAAAACTATTTTCATTTTGAAAAGCAAAACAAAGATAGAGGACCTGCAAGAAACCTGTTCTGTTTCCATATCAAACCCCATTCCTTCTCATTTTACCGTGGATTCAAAGAAACAGACCATGAGAGACTCAGGAAATCAGGCCACCCATGCCTTTAGGCAAAAGAGAAACAAGTGAATTGCAGGACTTGGGAGAGCATTCAAATAAAACCATGAAGACTGCTAAGTTCCTTTCACATATTTTAAAGATTGTTAGTGTCTTACACTTGCTTCCTTCACAATGGAGTAATTAAGACTCAAACTTGGAAGTCACCCAGCCTTGAGTTTGAGTCCCACTAGTGATGTGATTTGAGGAAATTACTTAACTTTCTTAAGCCTAGGTTACTTTATATGTTAAATGGGAAAAAAATGATAGTAGTAACTACCACCTAGCAGTGATAATTAAATGAAATAATGTACGTCAAATGCTTTTCCCAATGCCTATCACATAGTTACCACCACCATCATTCAGCAACTGCAGCAGCACCATTATCTCTATTATCATCACTACCACCATCATCTTCATTTCTATCAGCATTTCTATCAGCATCATTGTCATTATCACCATCCTCACTAGCATCATCATCAAGACCATCACCATCATCACCATCATTATCACTAGCATCATTACCATCATCACCATCATTATCACTAGCATCATTACCATCATCACCATCATTATCACCACCACATCATCATCACCATCATTATCCCTAGCATCATCATCATCATCATCATCGTCACCACCACCATCATCATCACTAGCATCGTTATCACCACCACATCATCATCACCATCATTACCCCTAGCATCATCATCATCATCATCATCATCATCATCATCATCATCATCATCATCACCACCCCATCATCACCATCACCACCATCATCATCATTACCATCACCATCATCATTATCATCATCACTCCTTGTTAAGAGACCTTGGGCTTGTCACTCGCCTTCTCTGAGCTTCAGATAACTCATAAAAAGGGGGGAAATAATTCAGAGGAGTTTTAAACTATTATCATAGTAGCTAACAATTATTAAGTAGGTAACACTTATTGAGGACCTCTCATGGGGCAGACTTGTACTAAGTACTTGCACACAATTGTTCATTTAATCCTCACAAATACCCTCAGCAGTAAGACCCTGCTATCATACTTCACATGTGAGAGATCTGAATGCTAGAGGGATCTGGTGGAGCCAGGACTTCAACCTGTTCTTACTGACAACAGAGCCCAAACCCACTATGCCTCACCACCTTCTTTGGTTGTGAGGTTCAAAGGAAATAATGGAAATGGAAACCCATCGGCACAGTGAGCTGTGTAGGATCCTCATGGTTGCTTATATTTGTTCTCTGGGGGTGGCCTGAAGGCCTGATGAAGGAAAGAGAGAAGAGACCTGATGTAGATGTCCTGTGAACCCCAGGGTATCTTAATCATTCCTCCACTGATCCTGAAAACCTTTACAGAGCACCTGTACGTGTGTCCTAGGTGCTGTGCTGGGAGGAGGGCCATAACCAATAAACAAGTCATGGCCTCAGCCCTGAAGCCACAAAGAAAGTACAGGGAGGCAGGTTCGTCAATGTTCTGCTCCATTGGAAGCTGGTGCACCAATATTAACTGAGTTATCCACAGATGCTTCAAAAACACACCTAGGAAAGTCAGGGAAAGTGAAACACCAACCCTCAACCCTCTTCAGGCTTCAGAATAGCTGTGAACTGCCCCCTGGGATATGCAGCAAGGCTCACGGCAGTGTTATCTGCAGGACCAACTGGGTGTGTGACGCATACGCTTTCCAACAACGCAATATCACATGCTCTACAGACCTAAGGTTGGTTTTAGCACATTTCAACGTGCAATCATTGTTCTTGCACATTTTGACAGATACCTTTAAGATAAAGAGAGTCCGCCTTTTGTAATAAACTGCATATCAAAGCTTTTCAAAATGAAATGTTGAGCATTTAATTCAAGTAAGTAAATATCAATCGCCTGTCTACTCTCTGTCAGGCAAATGGAGATGCTGCCTGCCCTGGAGGCCTCACAGTCTAGCGAGGGGTCGGGGGTGGTTCATTCTGAGTCATTTTTGATGTGTGGAATCCAAGGCTTGCTGGCAGCGTGCTGGGGTGAAAACTCTGGAGAGACATAGACTTGAGATGGTCCTCTCTGTGACCTTGGTTGAACTTGGTTGAACTTGATGATGAGTGTTGCGGTTGTGTGCAGCACTCTCTCTAAAAGCTTTGCGTCCATGGGATGGAGAATCCCCAAATTCGGCCCCTTCCTTCCATCCCCACCGCCACCATCTGCACCCTCTAGACACCATCACTTCCTCCTGCATAACCCAACAGCCTCCTGCATCCACCCCGCATCCTCCAGCCCTTTCTCCAAGCAGCAGTGATCGCTACAAAATGCACACTGATCACATCAACCCCTACTTCAACCCCCTCATTGGTTTTCTTCAATGGCAACCCCTCTCCTTGATCTCCAGAGGCTGCTTAATTGGCCCTGCTCACCTTTGCCACCTCATTCCATGCCTCTCTACCCTCCCTCAGATGTCCAGACAGACTGGCCTCTGTACTGGACCTTGACCCAATCCTTTTCACCCCTAAGGGTCTCAGCCCTCCCATCCCTCCACCACATGATCTTCCCCAAATCTAGCAAGATCTTCCCCAAGTCGTCACAGGCTGCATCCCTTCCTTCAAGCCACATCTCCACCATCACCTGCCCAGAGGGCCCTCCACACAACTATTAACCTAGATCCCCACCCCCTCCATTGCCCTGAGCATTTCCTCCAGTGCTTATCACATGCTGCGATTATCTATTGTTCCTTCACTTCCTTTGTAAGAAACAAGTCATCTTGTCTCCCTCACCAGATGAGGGAGTCTCAGGAGGGCAGGGGCATTTCCACTCTCCTCCAAGACTGTGGGACCAGCCCCAACACAGTAATCACCGAATCTTGATGGAATGAGTGGAATGAGCCTAGTGGTTCCCAAACTGAGATGGGCAAAGGCCCTCAGCGTTTCCCCTTCTACTACCCATCCTGTTTTTTCTGTGGACCTCCAAGGTGTAGGTCTGATTCGAGTGGAGACTCCTGTTGAGGACGGCGGGGAATGAGGGTGTCATCCTGAACCCCAGGTCCTGGACGTGGTCACAGGGCCCAATCCTGAGTCTCGCTGAGCAGGACAGTCGGGAGGGGGAGGGTGCAGACCTCAGAGAATCTCAGCCAGGTGTGGTGCCCAGGGGGCACTGGGGAATGTGACCAAGCAGTTTGGGTTGCCATGCGACGAGGGGCACCCCTGGCTTCTGGAGGCAAGGGGTGAGAAACATTCTGCGATCACACAGGACAGCCTCTCAAAATAAACAATTGTCTCACCCCATGACAATGATGTTTCTGCTATTGCTGCA
The DNA here is from genome assembly GCF_009873245.2 of Balaenoptera musculus. NCBI lineage: Eukaryota > Metazoa > Chordata > Mammalia > Artiodactyla > Balaenopteridae > Balaenoptera > Balaenoptera musculus. The sequence goes on from NC_045789.1 coordinate 102,615,433, forward strand.
CTGCTGGGGCAACTCAGGGACCGGGGCCCACCAGGCGTCCAATCGAGAGTCGGTAAGGAGGACTCCTCTCAAGCAACGATTAGCAGAAAAACCTTGAGATTTGGAGGTCTGAGTCCCAAACCTGAATCTTGGCTCTGCTAGTCAGGAGCTGAGTGACCTTGGCTAAGTCAAGTAACCTCTCTGAGCTTCAGTTTTCTCATCCAGGGAATATGGTAGCCAATACCTGCCTGACTCAGTTGTTCTGAAGATAAATTATAAGCATTCCTAGCACAATATATTCAGTGTCAGTTGCCTGGTACATCATGTTGATACACATCGTACTCAATTTGTGGAGGAGCACAGCTTGATTCAGAGGGCATTTGCAAAGCCAAGAGGATGAATCATCTCTCATTTGGGTGGGCCAGGTCAGAGGAATGGTTTATGTTACCTTTAGGGGTTACAGGCCGTAACTCCAGCACCCACTCCCAAAGGCATCACTCTCCCAGGTAGAGCTGGCGCTCACCGGGTGGAGGTCCCCTGCCACGTAGAGATGGGTGCTGGCGGCCTGACCTTCCCAGGGGGATTAATCCGCGCCCTGGTTCTGCTTGCAGGCGGCATCCCCTTCATCCTGACCGGCGAGTTCTTCCAGCAGTCACAGCGGCCAGCTGCCTACACCGTGGCAGGAACCGTCAACTGGCTCTCCAACTTTGCCGTCGGGCTCGTCTTCCCGTTCATTCAGGTATGACCAACAAGGGGGCTCTCGCTCACGAGATCCCCTTCGAGTGATGGGTGATTCATAACGCAGACGCTGAGCCTCTCTCAAGTGGAAACTCTATTGGCCCAAGGATGGGAAAAATGTAGTTTGCCTAAATCCTTAATCCTTTTTCTCCCTCCTGCATGGTCCGGGAGCTGCTCCTAAATGCTAAGGGCCGTCTCAAAAGAAGTGGGCTTCCCATCGCTGAGGGTCTGCAGGGAACCCTCGGTGAGAATCTCAAACCTGCATTTTACATCGTCCTGGTGTGAGACAAGGTCCGTGCCATGTTTCCAGTGCACGCTGCCACCCTGCCATGCATGTAGCACCCTCATTGTCGTCGGCATCACCACAGCTAATGGGGTCATTGTCCCAGGGGTGACCACCTTTGACAGGAGAATGATAACTCAGGAAACAGACACAAGTTCTTTTTGCATAAAGAATCTATTCATTCGCTCACTCATCCATTCCACACATATTTACTGAGCCCCTACCTTGTGCCCGGCACTGTTTCAGGCAATGAGGATACAGGGGAACTAAAGCCTGTGTTCCATGGTCTTGGAGCTGAAACGGGAAGCAACAACAGAGGTGGACATGCTATTTTAGGTGGGGCAATCAGGGAAGGCCTCTCAAAGGAGGTGACATCAGAGCAGAGACCTGAGCGAAGTGAGAGAGCAGCCTGGGAATGGAGATGTCCCGGCAGAGAAACAGCAAGTACAAAGGCCCTGAAGCAGGGCCATGCTTGGACTGTGTAAGGAACAGCAAAGAGGCCAGTGTGGTTGGAACAGAAGGAACAAAAAAGACAGGAGAGGCAAGAAATAATATCTGAGGATTCTCCAGGGCCAGGAACACAAAGACAAGGACTTTACAAGTGTTCCGCACAGAGCAAGGGGCCCAGCTACATTCCAGGAGGGAGGGTCAAGCTTCCCCGCCCTCATTCCCACCAGGGTTCCCTGCGGCCCAGAGAGCAGGTGACACCACTGGTGAAGGTGAGAATCCATCAGAAACCTCTGAGAAGGAACCCACCACCCATTTTCAGGGCCTAATTCAACCCTCCTCTTTTCATTAACTAGTGCCAAGCCCAGCACATTCCAGAGACTCTGCTGCAGGCTGGGCTGAGTGAAGGTCAGTGGCCCAGCTGCAGGCCCACGTGATGGGTACTCCTGCATCCCCAGCTATAGAGCAGTTACTCTGCACCAGGCCCCCTGCACGTGGCTTTATGAATTCACGTCACCCTCATGCAGCCCTGAGCTGCGGTTTCTCATCCTCTGCATCCTGCAGAGAAGCTGAGGCTCAGGGAGCGGACGGGGTCGGCCCCCAGTCCTGAGTCACTGTCTAACCCGGTGGCTCTGCCCTGCCCCCTCTTCCTCATCAACATTCTCCATGTGCCACTCTGTCTCAGTCTCAGAGTTAGGGGCTGACACACTATGTAACTTTTAAAGCATCCTGACTTAGCTACAGCCATTGCATCTCTGAAACGTAAGTGCCACGGGGAGGCCATGGACCAGAGAATTAGAGACGGCTCCTCGTCCATTGACTCCATCCTCGGGGCACCTTCGCTCGGCTGGACCCAGAACACAAGTTGTCTTTTCAATGGATTTCAAACCTTAAATGGCTTTTTCCACTTTGGTTCAAAGCCAGCAGAGCCAGGGGATCAGTAAAATATTCATTATTGTGGGGAAAATTCACTTTAAATCGCTTCTTTGCCAACGCACATCTCCCCACCACCCTTACAAGTTAAGTGAGACATTCTAGAGCCTTCACACAACCCAAACTAAGCTCTATGTGTCCTGGAAGTAGGCCACATCTTCTGAGCGATTTTGGGGGGGCATGAAAGAGCTCTGGACCCCCAGACCAAAAAGGGGCATCTCACTTTCCCGCTGCAGTTTGGGAGTTAACAGCACTGACATGCCACTAATGCTAGTGTTTACTGAGCGCTTGCTGAGTGCCAGGCACTATTCAGCCCTGTCAGTGTTGGGAGGTAGGGCCTGTATTTCTCCCTTTACAGACCAGGAGCCTCAGAGAGATGCTCAGAGAAATGACAGAGCCAGGTTTGAACCCCTTCTCTCACCCTCACCAGTAAGACATGGGAGGGAAAAGCCTTTGGTTATAAGCAGATGACTCTTTTAAAAGCCCATTTGACCTGGGGTTGAGTAGTTAACTTACCTTTAAACACACACTCACACACACAAACACACACACACACACCACACAAACCGCTCAGAGAGGTCTCCAGCTGAAATTGGATTTCTGTGACTTTTATTTCACGTTGTTCATTTGGCAAATCATAGCCCATCCACAGCTTCTCCCAAATAGAAATGCGGTACTGCATTTACCTTGAGATATTTTCTTAGTCCGGTGAGTCTGGCCCAGATTCACGCTCAGTGCATGCTAGCTCAACGTACGCAGCTGGCTTACATGTCAAGGAAAGGGTAGAGGAGAGGACAGTGACCACAGCTGAGCATTTACTATGTACCAGGTCACATGTGCAGTCACACCACCGCATGGAAAGTCTTATCAGCCCCATGTATCAGTCAGGATGGGCTGGGGTTTGCTGCAGGAAGAAACAGCCCCCAAGCCTCAGTGGTGTTAAACCACCTGGGATAGTGGTAATGTTCACTGCAGGGGGAGACTAGAGATTCTGCCCCAGAGCTTCCCGACTCAAGGATGTTGGCTGGCAGGACCCTTCTCTCTGAAATAACTGCCCCTATGCCAGGTGGAGGGAATGCGGCAGGTCTCACACCTGCCAGTTAAGACCTTGGCATGGCAGTGACGTGTGTTCTGTGCAACTTTCCATGGTTGAAAGTCACATGACCACACCTTACCTAAGGGGAAATGCACGCTGCCTTGCGTCCCAAAAGGGAAGAGCCAGAAAGTTTGTGTCCTTCCCTGATGAGGACCCTAGCCCACTTTTCGAGGAGGAAAGTTGGGCTCAGCAGGCTTGGGAGACTTGCCCGAGGCACCGGAGCTCAGTAAGGACATGGTCATGGCCACGGACTTGTACTCTTCCTCTACCCACAGGGCTTTTACCGGTTTCACGCTCCTTTCACAATAACCCAATTTCTGATGGCCTCGAAGACGTGTTGGGGGATCATGTTCATTCCAACTGGCTCACTTCCAGCCCGGCGCTCACCTGCCTGGGAACCCCGGGAGCCTGAGAGGTTCCTGGGGTCACAGCTCATGCTGGGTCACCATGCCATGATACATCTCTGAGGGCAAAGTAGGACCAGGACTCCGAGAGTTATAATGTCCCTCCTGCAAGAGCCGCATGCTAAAACTGTCACCACATGTAAAAATGCATCCATTCGTGCTTTCAGGATAATCTCATAGAGAAGTCAGCTCCAGGGATGCTGAGAGCCTGGCCTGGAGCAGGGGAATAAGGTGAGGGAGGGCTCAGCCTGGTTTAAGGGCTGAGGGGCAGAAGGGGTGCCACCCGCCCAAAGAGCCGAGGTCCCACCAGGCACAAATGATACACATCTGCATGCCCATCTTAGAACATCCAGACCAGCTGTTTCCTCTCAGACACGTTGGGGCACAGGTGTCATGGGAGGGTTGGGAGAATCACTCTTTATAAGCTTGGGTTTCAGGGCTTGGGGCAATGCAGGGAGAAGTACAGGGGGTGGCAAAGAAAGACAAGTGTCTGGGGAAGGCCTGGAAGACAGGTCTCTGATCCATTCCCTGGGAGGTGCTGGGCTCATATCGCATCACTGCCTTTGGCATTTGGGGCTAGAGCTGGAGAGAGGCATGGGTCCCACATCAGAGAGGGACCACCTGACCTTGACCTTGACCTTGCCTGGAAATGTCTGCAGGATGTTGTGAAAAGCTGGCAGGATCTTGTGGGAAACAAGAGACTTGTGAGGACCTGGCCCATCCCAGTGTAGGCAGGGAACCCGCTGTGAGCACGTGAATCACCTCGCTGCCCCTCTGCCAGGCCATCAGCAAGCCTTCGCTTGGAGTCCTCTGGATACAGGAGTCTCAGGGCCGCCGGAGGTGGGCGATTCCATCGTTCCAAATCCAATCCTTAGAGCCTGCCCCCTTGTACCAGCCAAGACTATGGGCCTATGGGGGTGAACTTCTGTGTCTGTCTCCGGAACAAGGCGACCAGAGCCTGCAGGCCGGGCCCTAAGCTACGCTGTATCCAGATGTGTGGCCCGAGGCCTGGTCTCAACCAAATGAATGGCTGAGTGGGAGGTAGCGTCTGTCAAGGACCCACAACGGGGCACGGGACACACTTGATCTCATTGAAGTAACACTGAATGTCACGACCGGGCCAAGATCACGCTGTTACTGAAGAGTAGGACCAACATTCAAAGCCCAGTCTCTCTAGACCCTCCAGGGCGCCCCCCCAAAAGACCACCTAGACTTCAAAATGCACATATTCATTCATTTATTCATTCATTCTATAAACGCTTGCCAAGTCTACAACATGCCAGGCATTGCTCGAGGGTCTGGGGACACAGCCTTGGGAGGCTCTAAGCCAGGGAGGTGGTGGGCTGTGGGAGGGGACAGGTATGAACCCCAGGGGGCTCACACCAAGCAGTTCTCACAAGAGGGAGGTTATCCCAGCTGCAGCAGTCGGCCCGGGAGGCATCTCAGAGAAGAGGCACGGAGCGCAGCCTTGAAGCATGAGGGGTACTTAGATCCGTGGTGATGGAGAGGAAGGGCATCCCGGCCGAGGCAACAGCGTGAGCAAAGGCTCGGATCTGTGGAGGTGAATCATGGTAGAGGCACCAAGTGGTCCAGAGTGGCCGAGGGTGTTGGGGCGTAGAAGGAGTATTATCAGGAGGAGGGCCAGGCAGGAAGATTCGTCCCCAGTCGTGGGAGAGCTTAGATGCTGAGGTCGAACTTTTGGGCCCAGGTATAAGTGAGGACTTGACTCCAGTGTAAATGCCGAGCTTTATCGTTGACATCAGAACCGCAGACACACCCTTGTTGCGCAGCTGCTTCCGGCTGCTGGGGGATAGTGAGTCCCGTTTTCCTCCCGCCTGCTCCGCTGGGACAAACTTACCTTTGCCAGGAGTAGCAACCCATCAGTCAAGAGCGTTCCACCCTGGCATTGGCCCCAGGGATTCCCACTCCTGCTGCACACCTAGGTCGCGTGGGTGGGTGGTGGGCGTGACCGTGCAGCAAAGCCACGGAGACCCTTCCGAGCCACGACGCGGTGCTGAGCACCCATGGTAGCCCACCCCCTGGGTCCCTTCACTCCTAGGGGGTCTCAGTTTCCATTTCAATTAAAATGGAAATAATGGTCCACAGGGTGGTTGTATAGATAAAACGGGATACTACACTGTCCTGGGCCGGGTTCCCTAGAAGCAGAGTGAGAGACAGATGCTGGTGCACAGAAACATCTCAGTCCCATGGGTGTAGCTCACAAGGTGCTGCCACCTGTGGGGCATCATACAGCTGAGACGCGTGAGGCTGGGCACGTCTTTGACTTGTCCAAGGTTGTCTAGCCGTTGACGCTCAGGTTCAAGACTCCAGCTGAAGTCCTCTGGTGTCCACAGCCCAGTCCCCAGCCCAGCACAGGTGCAAATCAGAAGGGATTCATGAATGTGTGAATCCAGGTGTAGCAGGTTGAATGATGGCCCCCAAAGATATCAGGTCCTAATCCCTGGAACCTCCAAGTGTTCCCTTATATGGAAAAGTTGTCTTTGTAGAAGTGATTAAGTAGAGGATCTTGAGACGGTGGCCCCAGATGCCATCATAAGTGTCCTTATGATAGGGAAGCAGAGGGAGATGTGACATGGACAGAGAAGCATGTGAGAGGAATTCCTTGGTGGTCCAATGGTTAGGACTCCACGGTCTCACTGCCAAGGGCGCGGTTTCAATACCTGGTCGGGGAACTAAAATCCCACAAGCTGCACAGTGCAGCCAAAAATAAAAATTAAAAAATTTTTTTACTTTAAAATAAAATTTAAAAAAAGAAGGAGCATGTGAGATGTGACCATGGGGGCAGACTGGAGTGATGTGGCCACAAGCTAGGAATGCCAGCAGCCACCAAAACTGGGAGAGACGAGCCACAGATTCTCCCCTAGAGCCTCCGGAGGAAACGGAGGAAACGTGGCCCTGCCAACACCAGAGACACTGATTTCAGAAGTATGGCCTCTGGGACTCTGAGAGAATGCATTGCTGTTGTTTCAAGCCACCGAATCTATGATAATGTGTTACAGTAGCCACAGGGCACTAATACAGTAGGAAACCACCCAGATTGACAATCAGAGCTGACACTGATTGAGACTTACTGTGCTCTGTACATATTGTAATTCATTTAATCCCACAACAGCCCTGTGGGGCAGGTGCCATTATGGCCCCATTTCACAGATGGAGAAAAGGATGCACAGAAAAGTTAAGTCACTTACCCAAGGTTGCGCAGCTAATCTAACGAGTGGCAGAGGTGGGATTGAAATCCATGCATCTCCAGGGCATGCGTTCCTGACCACTGCACTCTACGGTGTCCCCCAGGAGTCACACATCTTGACCAAAGTCTTTCATGCAGAGGGTGAGAGGTGCTAATTCAACCTTGAAAATGACACCATCAAGTGCTCTAAATGACTGTGTCAGATCAAATTCCTCAAGCACATTATTTGGGGGAGACAATTTAGGGTAGAAGCCGGTGATCAGGGCAGACACGTCTACCGCCCTTACTTACCCGAGGAACCCTGCGTCAAGCCCCTGGAGGCCGGCTCTCCCTGGCATTCAGACGCACACTGGTTCTGTACAGCCTGCTGAGCAGACCTGCTCACCACCGCCTGCTCCTGGGCTCCCTGCTGGGAAAAGACCAGCAAAGGGTCTGATGCTCCAACGTGCTGAGAGAGAGGCCAGGCGAGTCACTCTGTGGATGGGTCCTCCACCCTGCTGTCCGATTTTAGGAGCTCTGTTTGTAGCACTTTAATAAGCATGGAAACGGGTTGAGGGATCAGGATTTATCATCAGAGGGCCTGGGTTTGAGGCCCCGCTCTCTGTTGATAAGCTGTGCAATCTTGGATTTCTCCAGACCTCTGCTCCTCATCTGTATATGGAGGTTGATAACAGAGCCTCCTCGTAGGGCTACTGTGAGGAAATCGTGCGATGCTTGAAAAGCATTATTATACATGGTAGGTCATAGCGTAGGACAGTCCATGGGCAGAGATGACGATGGTGCAGGTTGGCAGATGAGTTTTGGGAGGGGGTGTGCAGGGGCTCGAGACAAGGAGGAACTACAGAGTTGAGGAATGGGGAGTGTATGCCTTTCCCGGGGCTCCTATAACAAATTAGCACAAATTGGGTGGCTTAAAACAATAGAAATCTATTCTCTTACAGTTGTGGAGGCCAGAAGTCCAAAATCAGTCTCCCTGAGCTAAAGTCAAGGTGTTGGCAGGGCCATACCCCCAGCAGAGGTTCCAGAGGAGAATCCATTTTCTTGCCTTCTCAGCTTCTAGGCTGCTTTCCTTGCACCCCTTGTCTCCTGGCCCCTCCCCATCTTCAACGCCAGCACCTCGCTTCAGTGGTCACGTGGCCTCACCTTCTGTGTCAAATCTCCCTCAGGCTCCCTTTTATAAGGGCAACTGTGATGGCAGTTATGCCCAGCCAGATAATCCAGGATAATATTCCCATCTTGAGACTGTAACTAAATCACATCTGCAAAGTCTCTTTTTGCCATATAAAGCAACATTCACAGGATATCAGGACCTAGATACTTGAGGGCCATTGCATAGCTGACTACAGGAAGTACAGGTGGGTTTTGGAAGCCGGGCTGAGACACATGGTCGGAGGCGGCCCAGAAGCCAGGCAGATGTGATGCTGAGTCCCTGACTACTGCCCCACAGGGTGAGCCCAGGGTGGTCCTGAGACCCCCGGGAGGAGTCCTATGGTGACAGTTCTGGGGTGATAGAGCTCCTGCTAGATTACAAAAGGGCCTGAACGTGCCTAGTAGCAGGAGACAGACTGGACATTCATACACTAAATACAAATAGTAATTGCATACCAGGTCTTTATGTCAGGCATTTGATATTTCTTCAGTGAATGTTGGGTAGACCCTACTACACCTTGAATGCTCTGCTAGAGAACTTACACTTGATCCTGTAGACCAGAGGTTTTCAGCCCTGGAAGCACATGAGACCCACGGGGAGTAGTTTAAGATAAATGATTAATGCTTGGGACTTACCATCACCATCACCAAGATTCTGAGCCAGTGGTTGGGGGTGGAATTATCAGGATCTTTTTAAAGTGCTCCAGATGATTCTAATGGGTAGCTGTGGTTGAGAACCCCAATGCAGAGATTTGGAAACAGTGACGGATACTAAGCAGTGGAAGGAGAAATTGGGTTTGTGTTTCGGGAAGACGCTTCCGGCTGCTTGGAGGCTGGATTGGTGGGTGGGAAGACCTGGTGCTTGGGATTGTCTGTCACCTGCAGGAGAAATGGTGCTCAGGCTTGGATTAGGATGATGGCCAAGGGGAGGGAGCAGTCAGGAGCAGAGTAAATCCAGTTTGGGGAGGAGGATCTTGCATGAGGCAGTACCGGGCCCAGACGAATCACCCCAGCTGGGCAGACAGCCAAGCTGGTGACAGTCACCTTGCCATCGGGGCAGCTCACACACCCTTGGTCTTCATCACCTGCAGTTACAGACCAGTGTCAGCCAATCAGCAGCACTGCCTTCAAAGTTGAACTCACAGCATCGTTACTTCTGAACTGGTCCACAGAAGATTTCTACGATTTAAACACTGCCATTGGCATCATCAGGAGGGGAAAGAGGATTTTATCCATACGACAAGGGCTCCGTGAGAAGCCCACTTGATGGTCAGGCCTTCTTTCATCCTTAAGCTTGGCTTTCAGCCCAGCTCGTTCCTTCTCTTTCGCACTTGCCCCCTTTAGTGCTGTGCTAATTGATTGTCGGTTTGTTCCCAGGAAGGATGTCCATGGACGTGACCCTGGCTTCACAGTTCAGAAGTTCAACAGTACAGAGCCTTTCAAAAATATTCAGTCCCTTCTTCCTTCCTATTTATAGAGAGGGCATTTTATAGGTCAGCAACTTTTTTTAACAGTTTTATCCATTGAACCCTTTGTGTAAGCAAAAACTTTCAAACTTAAAAAGAAGGAGCAGGGACTAAATAGATAAAATGTGTAAAACGATTCCAGATGGATTCAAGAATGAAATGTGAAAAGTAAAACTAAAAATTAAACAGAAGACAAAGTAGGAAGGTATCTCTGTGACCCAGGCTGGGGAAGGACAAGACCCCTAAAAGCACAAACGATGGGGAGAGAAGGGACGGATCCAATTATATCAAAATCGCGGGTTTCTGCCCAACAAGGAGCAGCAAGTTCAAGGGTACAGCAGAAGCGGGTGAGAGAAGCCATGTGTAACCTCTAAAACTGATCAGGGATTAACTCCTAGAGTAGTAAGGACCTCTTGCGAGTCAACAATAAAAAGACATGAGTCCCTGTAGGAAAGGGGATCAAGGATAAGAAAGGGAAGTTCCCAGACAAGAAGCCTAAAGGGTAACACAGGGGAAGAGAAGCTTTAAACTTGTTTAAATCAAATAAAGGCAAACTACACTAATAACCTACCTCTGTAAACAGTTAGTCAACTGTTTGCCCAATTGTCAAAATTAGAAATTTGGAGAACACTAAATGTTGACAAAGACCTAGGGAAATGGGAGACCTCATGCACTGGTGGAACAGTCTAATGCCAATTAATCAAATTAAGTATCCATATACACTATGACCCAAAATTCTACCCAGAGATTTTTGCAAAGGTCCATAAGATAGACTGTACAGGGATATTAACTACAGCACTGTTTGTGGCATCGAAAGGCTAAAGGTAACCTGAGTAGCCATCCCTTGGGGAAAAGAATAAATAAAGCATAGTAGATACACACTACAAAACAGTTATGCTGCAGTGAAAGCAAGGAACTAGAGCTTCATCACCCACGTGTATGACTCTAAACCCAGTGCTGAGAGAAGTAAAGCACAGAGTGGAGTCTGTAGCCTGGTACCACTTATGTAAATTTAAAACACACACATAAAACAACAATACAGATTTTCACAAAGAAAAAGGCAGACAGATGATAGAAAGATAGATAGAAAGATAGATAGATAGATAGATAGATAGATAGATAGATAGATAGATAGATAGATAGATAGACAGACAGACAGGATACGTTGATTTTAAGAACATTCATCAAACACTTAAACATGAGTTTGTCTAGAGTCAAGGGGAGACCACTGAAGGGCAAAAGGAATGAGAGCAGAAGATGAGGATAAAAAGAGGAAAAACAAATAAATATAAATAAGAGAGGAAAGTTGCCCAGTTCAGTAATGATAGTATGTCAAGAAACAAGGAATATGATTAACTCATCCTTGTGTCCTTCTCTTCCCCCTCCTCTTTTTCCTTTTTTCCTGTAAAGTTAGGAGGCATTTCTAATTATAAATGGCTCAGGTCCACTATAGAAACTATGAAAATATAAAGAAAAAGAAGTGAAAACACCCATGTTAAGGGTTAATGATGCTGCTTCCTTCCTTTCCTCCAAATACACGTAATTTTTCATATTTATAAAACTTGGGACCTATTTTTTTTGTTTTGGTTTTTGCTTTTCTCACCCAGCATGAACTCATGAGCATTTCCTTATGTCCGTGGGCATTTTAAAGGCAAATTCCCTCTGAAAGCAGAGTTCCTGCCAGCTGGGGCATCCCCAGGGCCTCTGGGTTCTCAGGAATTGTTCAGGAAACCTTGAAGTTATGACTGTTGACTCGAGCTGAATGGCCCCGCCGGACACGCTGATGGAGACACAACAGTCAGGTGGCCACATTTAGATTTGGGGAAAGGTCAGCCTCCTGGCCCAAACTGGGGAAGGCAGTGATGCTTAAGTTTCCTTTCTGGATGGGAGCTTGCTAGTTTCCTGGGGCTGCCGCTGGCAGTGATGAAAGCATTGGAGAAATGCGGGACTTCCAAGCTCGGAGTCGCACCCCTCACCCCACGCAGACCCTCCCGTGGGGTCAACTTCTGCTTGCTGCAGACTCCGTAAAAGAACCATTTCCATTCTACAGTCCTTCTGGGAGCCACCTCAGCCATAATCGAAAGCCACCGTACTCATTTCCTGGGGCTACCATAACAAAGTACCACAGGCTGGGGGGCTTAAACAACAGAAATTTGTTTTATCGCAATTCCGGAGGCTGAAAGTCTGAGACAAAGCTCTTGGCAAGGTTGATTTCTTCTGAGGCCTCTCTCTTTGGCTTGTAGACAGTTGTCTTCTCCCTGTGTCCTCACATGGTCTTCCTTCTGTGTATGTCTGGTCCTAATCTCTTCTTTTAAGAAACAAGTCGTCTTGGATTAGGGCCCACCCATATGACCTCATTTTACCTTATCACTTCTTAAAGACCCCAGCTCCAAATACAATCCGTCTGAGGTATTAGGGGTTAGGATTTCAACATATGAGTCATGAGTGGACATAATTCCACCCATAATAGCCAGCAAGCACTGTCGCTCACGCATTTTGGTCCTTTCACTCATTCCAAAATGTGTCAGTGGCAAATGTGTCCCAACACCCAAACAGAGGCTTGCAAGGAGCATGAACTTCTTCAGAAAAAAATATCTGGGCCAGCTTGGTTCTGGAGATTGGCATGAATCAAACCAGTATTCTAACCCACTCATTAGCAGAGGGGCCCTGGGGTACTTTCTTAACCTCTCCAAGCCTCAGCTTTCTCAGTTTTCTCATCTGTTGGAGGATAAATAACCCAGCTGACCCCTCCTCGTATGTGTCAGGGCAACTCTGATGTGTGGTCCGCTCTCCCAGAGGACTCCAGCGAAAGCACTGAGCTCCCATTGGACACGCCCCCTTCTGTGTTAGTTTCCTAGGGCTACCATAACGAAGTCCCAAAAACTTAGAATGATGGAAATGTATTCTCTCACAGGTCTGGAGACTAGTAAGTACAAAGTCAAGATGTTAGCAAGTTTTGTTCCTTCTAAAGGCTGTGAGGGAAAAATCTGTTTCATACCCTTCTCTTAGCTTTTGGTGGTTTTCAGCATTCCTTGGCTTGTGGTTGTATCACTCCAATTTCTGCTTCCATCATCCTATGGCCTTCCATATGTGTGTGTCTCCATGTTTTTTTATAAGGAGACCAGTGATTGGATTTAATGACCTCATCTTAACTTGACTACATCTGCAAAGACTATTTCCAAACAATGCCAGATTCACAAGTACCGGGGGTTGGGACTTCAGTATATCTTTTGGGGGGAAACAATTCAACCCACCACACCTTCCCTATATAGGGTGACCATCTCGTCTTAGTTTTCCCAGGACTGTCCCTGTAAGTCTCATATCCCAGAAAACCCCTTTGTCCCGGGGAACCTGGGACAGTTGGTCACCCTCATCCCATCTCAAAATTGCTCCTCGACTAGTACCCCCTGGATCACCTCCCAAATAAGCTCTCATGCCCCAGTCTCAGGCTCTGTGTCTGGGGCTCCCAGCCTGGGGCAATTCCTGTAACACTGGCCTGATCTCTAGGACAGAGTAACTTGGTAACTGGTAGCTGCTGTGGTCGGTGGCGGTTCTGATTGCCCTTATTTGCCAGGCACAAAGGCAAATGTCAGGTGCAAATGATTATATCATGAGTCCGCCCCTCCTACCCATCTTGTTGTGGTTCCTTCTTTACGTCTTTGTTGTAGAAGATCTTCTCTGGTAGGTTCCAGTCTTTTTCATCGATGGTTGCCCTGCAGATAATTGTAACTTTGGTGTGCTCGTCAGAGGAGGTGAGCTCAGGGTCTTTCTACTCTGACATCTTGGCCACTCTCCAGGTACAAATGAGACACAAGAAGAAACTGCACAGACTTTGGGGTCAGACAGCCTGACCTTGAACCCTGGCTTTGCAGCTCAGCAATTAGGTGAAGGGCAGTCTGGTCAAACTTTGTCCAACTTTGGTTGCCCTCTTAGCCATAATTTTCATTTCTATGAAACAAGAGAATTGCCCCACTTTTGCAGCAGGGCTCCCCAAAGAATGAGAGACAAAGTCAAGACTTCGGTGCAAAGTCTACCCACAGACACTCAGGATCAGTTGCTGTCATGATCACTATTAGTACTGGGAAGGCTGTTTCCTGCCGTGCGATCTTAGGGTCACCTGGAAAGAGGAGACAGGACAGAAAAAGCAATCATGGTAAACGCTGGAAACTTGCACCACTCCTTACCAGCTGAGCCATCAGGACAAGTGGCCTCTCAAAGCTTGCCTTCTCCCCGTCCTTCCTCCTTCTCTCCCACCCACCCTGCCCCCTTCCTGCAAAATGTTCTTGATGGGCTGGGCTGGGCTGCCTTGGCCCCTGGGGAGATTACTATCACTCTCTGTTTCTCTGCCCTCAGCCGCAGGCTGCCTTCTCCTCTGAGACTTTGCTGTGGTCAGCGTCACTGGGTCCCTTGGGTCGTTGGTTGTAAAAGCTTCCAGATAACTGGGCTTCTGCCATTAGCATCAATATTTTCTGGTTGGGAGAAAATGGCATGCAAATGTATGCCTGCTTGATTCCACTGGAGTTCTAAAATTCCTTTTGAGTTCAACAAAATCTGAAAGCAAGAAAATGATTCTTTTCAACTTGAAAAATATCCCAAATGCCTGTGCAAAGTGAGGGGGAAAGCTGATGCAGATCTGAGATGGTGGGCTCTGAAAGCAAGCAAAACTGCCCCCAGCCTCTCCGGATGGGCCAGGGGACCCTCTGAGGAGAGAGCATCTTTCATGCGCTCAGTGCCTGTGGGTGCCGGCATCGTGCTGCGCCCTGCAGACGGGCACTGAACAGGAGGGCACAAACTGCCTGACGTTTCAGGAAGAACCGACACGACTCTCACGGGATGGGTGTAGCTTCACGGGAGGAAGTAAGATGGGGGGCTTAAGTGGGCTGACCAGTGCAGGGACCTTTCAAGCTGAGATTGAGGAAGCGTGTGTGCGGAGTGGGGGAGGGAGGCGATGCCTGGCAGAGAGACGGAAGGTGCTGGCGAAGCCCTGAGCAGGTACAGAGCAGGCATCCAAGGATGCCTGCCAAATCCCTCGAGGCGCTGAAGGCATGATAGGGATTGGGGGTTTATCCGAAGGACTCTGGGAAGCCACTGCATGATTTTAAGACATGATTCGTTTTGTACTTTTAAAAGACTTCTTTAGCTGTCTGCTGGGAACTAGATTCAGGTCAGGGGCAGGAAAAATGGATGCTAAGGTGATAGAAACCAGAACAGTGGTTAACTCTGTGGGGGAGTGGGTCGGGGGGGGATGGACTAGAAAATGGCACAAGGAACTTTCTGGGGAGGTGGGAATGTTCCACATCCTAATAAAGGTGTTGGTTACACAGGGGTATACTTTTCTCCAAATGCATTGACCTATATATACATTTAAGATCTGGGTAAGTTACCGTATGTAAATTCTTTCTTGATAAAAAGTTGTATGTTTTTTAAGAAAGAAAAAAGGTGTTTCAGGGTAAAGTCATCAGGACTTAGTAACAAAAACAGGCAGAGAGGGAGGAAATAGTCAAAGGTGATGTCGGGTGTCCGTCTTGGGCAGGTGGGAGGATGGCAGTGCCAGTTCTGAGAGCGGGTGGAGGAGGAGCCAGGGGCAGGGAGGCTGCGAGTGGGAGACGTCGGCAGGGTGGTTAACGTGGCTTCCAGTGAGTTGACATGCCATCCATCAGGCAGCCACAGGGCTGTGTCTACTCAAAGGCTCCTGGGCAGCACCAACAAGACCTTAACTGTACACGTGACAATGACTTGGAAGCCACAACACATGCCAGAGATGTAAGTCATCACTAAGAGCCCTGCCCTATTCTAACTTCCCCCAGAAGCATCCTAATGTTTCAGGCCCACTCCGCTCAGAAAGTAGAACAGCCTGGCCTTGCAAAGCTCTTTGCAGAACTGGAGTTACAAGTGTAAGGCACCTGGCTTCCCATCAGTTCTTAAGTGGTGGTCTGGGCCCTGACTTATCCGAGAGCTCGCTTGAATCACCAATGAACCAATGTTCCAGCTCCATGGGTGGGAGTGGAAACTCAGCAGAAGAATTCTGTTTTTGTCTCATCGTGAAAATCTAACTTGGACCACCTTTTGTACCTTCATGCATCTCCATAAGAGTCCTCCCATTTCATTCATTTATCCTCTCATTGGACATATTTATATTAAGAAAATGCTTAGAGTGAGCCGGGCACTGTCTTAGGCTGAGGGTACAATAGAGAGCAGGGGACGTGGATTCTGCCATCATGGAACTTACAACCCAGGCTGGGCTTGGACACCAGGCGAGGAGATGAAAAGCTGGGGGGAGAGGGAACAGCAAGCACAGAGGCCCAGAGTCAGCAGGAATCATGATGGGAGGCGGGAGTGACCAAGAACCAATGTGAAGGAAGCACAGGGGGTTTTTTGTAAATAAAGTTTTATTGGAATGCAGCCAAGCACATTCATGTGTGTTTCATTGTCTCCGGTTGCCTTCCCACAAAAGCAGAGTTGAGAGGTCCTGACAGATTGGATAGCCCTTTACAGGAAATGTTTGCCGACCCCTGGGTTAGACTTCCAGCCTGGAGATGCCAAGGGGAGGCTAGATTGGAGGCTACTGAAGGAAGGAAACACACCAGGACTTTTTGGGAGGATCTGCTGAGAGGACAGGAGGTGTGACGAATGACTTTCAGAGTTCTAGCTGGTGTGGTCCAGCCTCAAACATCCCCCTCTACCTTGTGCAGAGCCCCACAGAGAAGGAGGAAAGCCAACATTCACATCACACTGGATGCTCAGCACTGTTCTAAACGCCCTGTGATTAACTTACTTAGGAAAAGAGTCCACACCAGACACTATGGTGAGTTCCTGGGACCCAGAGAGGGGTGACGTGTGCCTCTGTCCCCAGGGAGACGGCAATTGGGATGCCGCCAACTCGCAAACAGTGGGACATACCCTGTAGAGGTTTGTGGACATGCTTGGACCCAGTGTGAAAGATGAAGAGAAGGCTTCTAAGTCAGAAAGAGTGCTTCTGGTCAGTTCTTCTGGGGGATGGAGCTACTATTGCAGGAATTATTCATTCTAACTCAGAACGCTTTTTGCTTTTGATCATCTGTTTGATGGCTACGTCTAAACTGAACCCAGAATTACACCAGGTTATCATTTTGTTACCTCTAGAGCTCATGGCTTTTGGTGACTAGATTTCTAGGCAGTGCCCATGCCTCTCCCCCCGCCCACACCCAACAAGGCTGATATGCAAAGGAATCCAGGACTAATTTGTCAGAGCTCAGGACTTTGTTCCCAGCACTGTACTTCACATCTACTTTCCTTGTTCAGGGAAGCTGGCAGCTTTAAAGAGCTGCTGTGTTTTCACATCGTTCTGATAAACTGGAGTAGAAGAAAGCTGAGATTTCTCTTTATTCTCAAGGATCTTTTCCTAAAAGTAGCACTTTGCCACAATTGCCTAATATTTTTAGCATAATTTGGTGGTATAGTGCATTCTCAAAAGAAAATTTGTTTCTCCGTATTAAAGAATATGGAACACTTTCATGATCATTTGTAATAACACAATGGGTGTATTCAGAGAAACGATGTAACTATAGCTTATAACATTTTCATAAGTTGGAGAAGGAAGTTTACCCAGGTGAGAGGGCCAGACACCTACACCTGATGAAGTTCTACTGTTTCTACTACTTCTGTTTCCTCTGAGGCTCCCAGGAGATCCTCAGGACCTCAGGGTCCTGCCTCTACTTCCAGACTGGTCCTCAGCTGAACCACCTGGGAAGGTGAGCCCCGCATCCTGGAGGATTTTTTTTTTTTTTTTAACTAAAGTGCTTACATGTGACTCCAGCTTTAGAGCTTTCTTTTGGTAAGATTCCTTTTGATACCTGTTCACCATGAGTGAATTACTGCTTGGGTTTAGGCTCTTTCATTTACACTATTAAATGTATATTTATATATGTATATTTTAATTATGTTATGAAACACATCATATGCAAAAGAGTATGAAATGCATCATATACATATCGACTGAAAAAAATGCACAACCTGAAAGTTGAGAGTTATGTTTTATTCGGTGGACGAAACTGAGGACTTAAGCCCGGGACACAGCATCTCAGATAACTCTGAGAGACTGCTCGGAAGAGGCAAGGGGGAGCCAGGATATACAGGGGTTTTTGAAACAAAGACCAGGTAGTCGGAACATCAGAAGATTGCTGTTAATTTTTAAAAAACAGATTATCCCAAGTTAAGGAATTTAGCGCTTTTCTGTGTATGGGAAGAGGCAAGAGTCTGGGCTTACTGAAATCATTCCTTTGATATGCACCTCAGCTATCTGGGGCCAGTATCCTGTGTTTTCTCATCCTGAGTTTCTTCAGGGTGCAAAGTTGGGGGTGGCTACAATGTCTGATGACTTGATGACAGGCATTCTGTTTCTATCCTGAGTTCCCTCAGGGCTCACCTTCAGGGCGGCTGTCATGTGATGGCTTGATGACTGCAACATCCTTTGTTTACTGATATGGCAGGCAATATTTTTCATTCATATATACAAAGAGAAAAATTGCTATTATTGTAATTATAGAATGCATTATATTTAAAAGTAGTAGGGAAAATCAGTGTAGTTAGCCAACTTAAGCTATTGCAATGCCCTGGGTGCCTCTCCCTAATCCCTAGCAGGGATTTTGTGCTAATTATTCTCTAGGTTTTCTTTAGGATTTGACCCCTGTATGAATGTGTCCCTTAAAATCTAGTGTTTTGCTTTTCCTGGTTTTTATATTTATACAAAGAGAATCACCCTGAAGGTATTTTCTCTGCCTTGTTCTTTTACTCAACATATACTGTTGAGCACCATCCACGTCATATGCCCAGCTACAGGCCGTTGTTTTTTACTACTCCGTAGAATCTTTTGAATGAACGTAACCCAGTTTATTTATCCCTTCCCTTTTCCATGAGCATTGGTGTCGTCTCCCATTTCCTTGCTCTAGAAATAGTGCTATTATACCACATTGTAAATCAACTATACTTCAATAAAATAAATTAAAAAAAAAAAAAAACTACATAGTGCTACGATGAACATCCGGGTACAATGCACAGGAGTTTCCGTGCTGACGGGAACGTTGGCCGTCTGCTATGCAAAGCAGGAGCCACCAGCCATGCGACTGCTGAACACTTGCACGTGGCTAGTGCAACCGAAGAACTGAACTTTTAATTAATTTAAATTCAAACAGCACCACTCCAGAACAGATCCACTCTGAGTGTCATTGCTGGGTCATAGGACACGCACAACTCGCCTTGACTTGGTCATGCCCAGTGACGCTCCAAAGTGGTCGTGGCTATTTACAGCCTCAACTGTATGTATATCCACAGGTATGAAAATGCGTGTTGCTCATCAACACTTGGGATTGTCATTGTCAGGTTTTTCACATTTTTGCCAATCCGGTAGTGTGAAATGGTATAAAATTATGGCTCTAATTCCTATTACCCCAAATTACTAAGGAGAATGAGCACCTTTTCACAAGCTTATTTGCCATTTGTGTTTCCTCTTTTGTGAAACGCTCATTCATACATTCTGCCATTTTCTCTATTAGGTCATCTTTTTCTTATTGATTCATAAATGTTGTTTTTTTTTAATTTGGGGTACAAATTCTTTGTTTGCTATGTATCACAATACTTCCATTTGTGGCTCTTGTACTCTTTGTATGGTACCCTTTTTTGTTTGTTTGTTTTTTTGTTTTGTTGGGGCAAGAAGTTGTGACTTTAGTCGGAAAGCCAGCAGATCAAGAAGATGGTGGACTAGTGTCCCAAAGAACCGTCTATGTATGGTACCTTTTGATGAACAGACGCTCTTAATTTTAAAGTTGCCAGATTTATTTGTTTTAATTTATGAACTAAGCTTTATGAATGTGAAAGTGTTTTACAGAAAACCTCTAATATGATTGTGTCCATTTTACTAATGGGGAAAACAAGGCCCACACCAGTTGTGGGTGCTTCCCAGGGTGCCATGATGAGTTGAGTGTTTGACAGAGTCAGATCTGGAGTCAAGGTCTATTGCTTCTTAGGTAAGGTCCTTCCTGCAACAGACGTGCTGCCTAAAATCTCGCTCGGGGGACACTGGACTTACCCTCCCATACCAACCATACTTAGGAGGGGTTGAGTAACTTCTCAGGAGCAGTTGGGCAGAAAGTGAATTTCCAAGCTGATTTGAAGTAAGAGAGGAGACAGGGAAAAAGTGACACGTATATCCTCTGTGCCAGGCACTTTGCCAGATCAACTGCAGTGAATGAATTTGCCCAAGGGAGGCAGGTATGGAAGTGAGACAATGGCCTCCATATCAGGCCAACCTGGGTTCAAATTCCAGACACGGCCCTTACCAGCTGGGTAACTGCAGTCAAATCACTTGCCCTTTCTGATCTTCACTTTCTCACCTGTAAGAGGTTAGGAAGATCTGCTTTGCAACTGCTATTGGGGAAAACTGAAGGATCCCAGTAACATTTATCCGCCCACACACACACACACACACCCCAGACAAGGAGTCCTGATAAATAATGGAGAGAGTGTGAGCTCCCAGCCGGGCCCACTTCAGTGTAAGTCCTGACTCTCATCGATCCCTACATGGCCTTGGACATGTTTCAGAAGCTCTCTAATCCTCAATTTCATCTTTTATAAAAAGGAAAGAAAAGTGGCTGTATCATCACAGTGTGGGCTATGGGAATCGGATGAGATAATGTCTATAATATTGCTGGCACCCAGGAGGTGCTTAATAAGTGCATTTCTCTTCCCAGATTAAATGCAATCACAGCTTGCAGGTTGATTGCCAGGTTGCCACATGACTGCTGGCACAATATGTATTCAATAACTTGGCCCCTGAGAGTCCTGAGGTGGGCAGTGTCCTTTCCCAGGATGCCTGCAGTACCGCAGGGTTCTTGGCTCAATTCTGTGAAATGGTGAGAAAAATCCTGTTGCCCACCTGCACATTGGGTCTCTTGGGAAAGGAAGCGAAGCAGGTGACTGGTCCACCGGTGTCAGCTCTGCAGGTGGCAGAGAGGTCCCAGGCAGCTCCACGTGTGGCCTGGGGTAAGCAGGGAAGCTCTCTGAGCCTCAGCACATTTATATATTCAGTGAACACTTGTGAAGCACCTACTATGTGTCAAGGAGTCTCCCAGGTTCTGGAAATACAAGAAAAATAACAACTCCTGTCCTCGGGCAGCTTACCATCTGGTCGGGGAGACGGTTAATAAACAAGTGACGATCCTGTTGGGTAGCGGTGAATGGTTTAAAGAACAATAAAGCAGAATAAGTGGAGAGCTGGGGGAGCCCTTAGAAACAGAGGCCAGAGAGAACTTCTCTGAGAAAGAAAGCCGAGATGAAGGGGAGTGGGAAAGCAGGGTGTGCAGAAGAAGAAGAAGATTATTCCAGGAAAAGGGAAGAGCATGTGCAAAGATCCTGAGGATACTGGAGGAGTGTCAGGAAAGCAGTGTAGTGGGAGCAGAGAAAGAGAGCGGGAGAGGGAGGTCAGAGAAGTAAGGGGGCCATGTGGGTGCTGGGCTTAGAGGCCATGGTAGGGACTTAGGCTTTGCTCACCTGCCTTGGGATGTCATGGTACATTTGGAGCAGAGGAGCGACACGCTCTGTCCTTTGCTCAACAGAATCGCTGTGGCTTCTCTCTTGAGAATAATCTTAAGCCGGGACACAGGAGAAGCAGGGAAATCTGTTGGGAAGCTATACTAACAGTCCAACGCAGAGATGATGATAGCTTGCACCAAAATGGTAGCAGTAGAAGTGGTAACAAGTGCTCGGATTCAGAATATATGTCAAGGTAGAGCTGACATGATTTCCTGATGCATCAGATGTGGGTGTGAGATAAAGATAAGTGTTCGGTTGGCTTTAGCAAATGGCAGGATGGAGGGGCCGTCAACCGAGGCCAGGAAAACCAGAGCAGGAGCAGGTTTAAAGGCTCCATTGGGACTTGGTAAGTCAAGATGCACATTCAGCATACAAGTGGAGATGTTGAAAGCCACATTGAATATATCTCATTTCATCTTTAAAACAATATGTGGTATAGATCACCATGTTAGAAATGGGGAAACTTCAATCAGTGCATTGAAGTTCTATCCTAAATGGCACATCTTAAGTGTTGACACATCATGTAAATGATGGAGCCAGGATTTGAATTCTACCCAACTGACTATAGAGCCTACCCCCTCCCTTCTCTGTTCCACTCGTGGAATCTCTGTGGACAAGTGGGAAGGCACATGCCCTCCCAGCCAAGCGCTCCCAGGTGTGGACTCTTTACTCCATCCAGGACTGCTCTATGACCTCTACAGGGCAATGCCTCATTTAATTCTCACAACAACCTATAACTAGCATTATTATCCTCATTTTACAGTGGTGGAAACTGAGGCACAAAGAGCCTCAGATTCAGTACATGGTGCATCTAGGATGTGATCCAGAGATCAAGTTCTTCAACACTATGTCATATTCCAAAATTAAATGTTTGTCAAGTCAAAGAATAGCATGTAATTGACTAAAATCAAGATATCGCTTGCTGTGAAGTATCATTCAAAGACAGTGTCACCCTATCTTTGAATCAGTAGATGTTTGTTAAATGAAAAAGGCACAGCTCTGACAGCCAGAACCTATAAAGCCTTTTATTTAACAAACATTTGTTGATCAACTACTATGAGCCAGGCACTGGATAGGCACAGGAGCTACAGAGGTGACTGAGTCACAGAGAAGCTCAAGGTCTAGTGCAGTGGGCAGGGTCATTCCAGTGCTATAATCAGGATACATAAAGTAAAGTGATTGCATTCAACATTTCTCTTTTTTTCTAGTCTCTCCTATTTGTAAGAAGCCATACGTCTCAGAGCAGCAGTGAGTTAAATCTTTTGCATATTAGAAAAAATGGTGTTATCTTGTCCTAGCCTATGCTCTGGAATTTTTTTATGAACTGGGGAATTTCACTTCCCTTTTGACATTACTTTTCTCACGTGTATATTGGAAGGAGGAAGAATGGGGTTAATGGTAAATATGAACTTAGGATAACATTCAGCAAGTATCACACTTTGCCTTCATGATGAGTAATTTTTATATGCCTTGTTTTCAAAATAAATAAAGACTGCCATTTCCTCACCTTTACCAGGGTTTGAAGCTGATTCATTTGTGTCTCATGTGAGAACATCTCATGTAGACATTTATAAGGCACATTTGCCCATAGAGCCAGCCTCACACCTGCAGTGTTTTATCCAGGAACATTGATACATGAATGGGAAACTATTTTAAAAAAGTCAGCCCAGAGGTGGTTTCACAGCCACTTTAGCAATTGTCTTTCTGATGTTTTTTGTCTCTGCCTTCCCACAGAAAAGTCTGGACACCTACTGTTTCCTGGTCTTTGCCACAATCTGCCTTGCAGGTGCTCTCTATTTGTATTTTTTCCTGCCTGAGACCAAAAACAAAACCCATGCAGAAATCAGCCAGGCATTTGCCAAAAGGAACAAGGCCTACCCACCAGAGAAGAAAATGGACTCAGCTGTAATTGAAGATAAAACAAATGGAAGGCCTGAACCAGACTCCTCCTCCACACTGGAGAATTGTGTCAAAAAGAGGATTGTCTGAATGGATGATCTCACCATTTTTGGAAACGGAAGAGTCCCCTGCAAGTTTAATGTTATTAAGTATTTAAAAATAAACCTTTGCTAATCTAACATCACAGTCATTTGGGGTTTATTCACAGCTGAATCCCCCAAACTCTTCTGGCAGCTGGAAGGATGTTTCAGTGGACCCAGCATTCTTCTGTAGACATCCATGGCCTGCCTTCTTCATGACTTACCCCATGGTTTCAAAATGAAATTGGGGAAATAGCATTTGAATGCTTTCTCAAAGAATAACAATCTAGTCTGACAGGCGACTTGATGGACTAGAAATCCAGACTGAGTTTCCATTCCCAGCTCTGCCAGAAATAGCCTTGAGCCATCCTCAGCCTGGATCCTGAAGCATCCAAGGACCCTTTGATCCTGGATGAAGGTTTTCATACCTCCTAATAAATGCCTGTTTCCAATCTTTAGCTCTGCCTTGTGGATCTCAGACTCAGGAGAGGCTGATACCAACCCACCACCCTCCAGGTCCCGTCTCTCCCAGGCTGTCCTGTGGGGCTCCAGAAATATCTTCACCTCTGAGTATCAGATCTGCTCACAGAGGGCATAAAGGGGATCAATATGTAGAAGACCTAGAGACGCAGACATAAGAAGTAACTTCCCAGAAGCTGAGGCAGGGACTGCAAATTTAACACTGTTCAGTTGAAAAAAACAATGTTAAGAATGATTCTGAAGTTAAACCTAAGCTTGGAGGAAAGGAACACTGTGATTGATTAGTGATGTCTGCCACAGGTATAGAGTGAGAGTATCACACATGCTTTATGTTTGCCAATCTTAGAAGAGATTTACCTGAAAGACAATGTATTAGTCAGGGTTCTTCGGAAGAACAGGAAAAAAATATATATGTATATATGTAATTTATTATGAGGAATTGGTTCACACAATTACAGAGGTTGAGAAGTCCCACAATCTGCCACATGCAAGCTAGAGACGCAAGAAAGCCAAAGGCCTGAGAACCAGGGTAACCAGTGGTGTGAGTTCTACTCCAGGTCTGAAGGCCTGAGAAGAGAAGTGCTGATGGTGTAAGTTCCAGCCCAGGGGCTGGAGATCAGTGTCCTAGCTCAGCATTCAGGCTGGGAGCAAATCCTCCCTTTCTCCACCTTTTAGCTCTATTCAGGCCCTCAGTAGATTGGATTCCCACCCACACTGGGAAGGGCAATCTGCTTTACTCAGTCTACCAATTCAAATACTAATTCCATCCAAATTACCCTTGCAGACACACCCAGAAATAATGTTTAACCAAATATCTGGGCACCCCATGATCCGGTTAAGTTGACACACAAAATTAAACATCACAAGTCCACCCCTTGTCAACTTGGCACCTATATGCATCTCTTTAAATCATACTCAAACTCCAAACAAAGACCATAACGAGGTCATAAATCTGCCTAACACGATAGAACTATCCTATGTTCAACCAAAAGTTCACTAACCCCTTCTCCAGAAGAGGAGGTAAAGTCCTTGAGTGATGTTTACTCTTCTCCTTGATTCCTCATAACTGAAATGCTATGAGGTAAAATTAACAATACTTAAGTACTATGATACAAAGTCAATACATCTTCTGTTACATGGTGAGGAAATAAAAGAAGAAAGAAAACAAAGATATTGTTAGATCTATAGAGAGAAACATAAACCTGTTCATAAAGTGAGGAAATACTCATGATAATTAAAATCTTCATTCTGTAACTGGTCATATGGTCATAGTTGGTATTATCACTACCGTCTTCCACTATTTATTTTGTATTCCCTTGGCCTTCAGCAAACACCTCAGCTGGTCCTGGTTCTTTATCTGGTAGGGTGACCCAAACCTTCTTTCCTAAAGGATCTGGGCCATTATTAGTCCAGTAACAATTGGGTGGTTATAGTTTTTCATGACCCTTAATCACAGGGCTTGGTAATACTAATGATGCCCTAAGGGATCTCCTGTTTCCAGACACTCTCCCTTACCTCCACTGTGGAACAGTCATCCAATTTCCCCTTGGTGGTCTGGATCAATCACCCTAGACAGCTCAGTATCTCCCTTTTACTGTTTGCTTGTTGATTCAGAGGCACAAGGAGCCCAAAGTGGCCGGGTGACAGTCTCAGTGGAATCATTGTTGTACATCCTGGTGGAAGGATTCCTCCTCCTGGAACTCAGACTCCTAAGCCAGCAGAGCATAAGGCTGCAGGAACAGGAAATGAAAAATTTGCTAGGGGGTCACTAGGGGTAATAGTGAGTGATACCCCTCCCATTTCCATCCCTTGATTCCTGGACCCGTGAATCTGTGCTATGGGAGAAACAGCACCATACTGGACACTGATTCAGAGCATACACTGCCCCAGCTCTGCAAGGTATTGCCACCTAGCTGGCACTGTTAACAAGCCTTCAAAAGGCCATGCCAGCATTCTATGGAGCCAGCTGCTTCAGGATGGTAAGAACATGGTAAGACCAGTGAATTCCATGAGCATGAGCCCATTGCTGTACTTCTTTTGCTGTGAAGTGAGTTCCTTGATCAGAAGTAATTCTATATGGATATCATCACGGTGGATAAAAGATTCCGTAATTCCATGGGTGTATAAGAAACACTGTGTGCAGAGTAAACAAATCTGTGTCCAGAGTAATTTTCTATTCCAGTAAGAACAAAACACTGCCCCTTCCATGATGAAAGTGGTACAAGGTAATCAACCTACCCCAGGTAGCCGGCTGATCACCTAGGGGAATGGTGCCATATTGGGGACTCAGTGTTAGTCTTTGCTGCTGGCTGGTGGGGCACTCAGCCTTGGCCGTAGCCAGGTCAGCCTTGGTGAGTGGAAGTGCATGTGGCTGAGCCCGTGTGTACCTCGACTCCTGCCACCATGGCCTCTTTGTTGATGAGCCCATTGGGAGATGACAAGGGTGGCTGGGGAAAGAGACTGACTGGAATCCACCAAATGGGTCATCTATCCATTTGATTATTAAAATTTTCCGCTGATGAGGTCACCCTTTGATGATCATTCACATGGGATACAAATATCTTCACACTTTTTGCCCATTCAGAGAGGTCTATCCACATACCTCTTCCCCAGATTTCCTTGTCACTCATCTTCCAATCACGTTCCTTCCAAATCCCTGGCCATGCAGCCAGACCATTGACAACAGCCCATGAATTGCTACATAACAACATGACTGGCCATTTCTCTTTCCAAGCAAAGTGAACAACCAAGCGCACTGCCCAAATTCTGCCCAGCAGTAGGGTTTCACTTCACCACTGTCCTTCAGCGATGTCCCAGAGAGGGGTTGTCATGCTGCAGCCGTCCACTTTGGGGTGTTGCCTGCATATCACGCAGAACCGTCTGTAAACCAGGAAGAGAAGACTCTTCTCTTCCTCTGTCAACTGACTGTAGGGAACTCCTCATGGGGCCACTGGTGCAGACTGGGAGAGAGGAGGCAGTGCAGTCAGAGTGGGGACCATGGGCATCTGGGCTACTTCTTCATGTAACTTGTGTCTTCAGGGCCTGCTCAGGCCTGATCACATATACAGCATTTCCATTGGATAATAGAACTTATGGCTTAGTGGGTCAGATAACACCTAGTTCATGATTGGCAACTCAGGTCAAGTTGTAACTTGGTGGCCCACGGTCTAGTGTTCAGTTTCGACTAAGGCCAGTAGCAGGCCAAGAGCTGTTTCACAAAAGGAGAGAAGTTATCCACAGAGGATGGCAGGGTTCTACACCAAACTCCTAAGGTCCTATGCTGGGATTCACCTATAGGGGCTGCCAAAGACTCCAAATAGCATCCTTCTCTGCCATTGAGACTTCAAGTATCATTGGATCTGGTGGCCCAAGTAGCAGAGCAGCCTGGAGCTGGTGCAGAGCCTTATCTTGGGCACCATTCAAAACTAGCAGCTTTTCAGTAGGTGGGCCAGAATAATACACCCAAATGTGGAAAATGTTGTCTCCAAAATCCAAAGAGGCCCACTAGGCATTGTGCCTCTTTTTTGGTTGTAGGAGGAACCAGATGTAACAACTTATCCTTCACTTTAGAAGCAACATTTGACATGCCCCACACCACTGGACTCCTAGAAGTTTTACTGAGGCAGAAAGCAACTGAATTTTTTGTCAGATTTATTTCCCACCCCCTGACATGCAAATGTCTTACCAATAAGTTTAGAGTCCTTGCTACTTCTTGCTCACTGGGTCCAATAAGCACAATGTCATCCATGTAATGGACCGGTGTGATATCTTGTGGAAGGAAAAGACAACCAAGGTCCCTGTGAACTAAATTGTGACAAAGGGCTGGAGAAATGATAAACCCCTGAGGAAGGATAATGAAGTGGTATTGATGGCCTTGCCAGCTGAAAGTAAACTGCTTCTGATGGTCCTAACTAACAGGTGTCAACAAAAAAGCATTTTCCAGATCAATAGCTGCATACCAGGTACCAGTGGATGTGTTCATTGCTCAAGCAATGAACCCACATCTAGTACAGCAGCTGCAATTGGAGTCACCACCTGATTAAGCTTATAATAATCCACTGTTATTCTCCAAGATCCGTCTGTCTTCTGCACAGGCAAAATAAGGAAGTTGAGTAGGGATGTGGTGGGAATCACCACCCCTGCATTTTTCAAGTCCTTCTTGGGGACACTAATCTCTGCAATCCCTCCAGGAATTTGATATTGTTTTTGTTTTACTGTTTTCCTAGGTAAAGTCAGTTCTAATGGCTTCCTATTTGCACCATAATAGTCTTCATTCCACAGGTCATGGAATCAATGTGGGGATCTGCTGATGTGTATCTATCCCAATTTTGTGCTCAGAACTAGGAAGATAATCACAGGGTGGGTTAGGAGACCCACCGGACCCAATTGTGAGATGGACCTGAGCTAAAACGCCATTGATCACCTGGCCTCAATAAGCTCCTACCCTGACTAGTGGACCACAGTGATGTTTTGGGTCTCCTCGAATTAATATCAGTACAGAGCCCATCCAGTGTCCCCAAAGGCTGATTATTCTCTTTCCTAATTTACAGTTACCTTGGTAAAGGTTGTAGGTCACTTAAGGATAGGCTGGGAGAAAGATTAACAGGATACGTTTTTGGTATTGTACCAGGATCTTTCTTCAAGGGGAACCAGCCTCCCCTTCATTCAAGGAATTCTGAGAATAGAATGAGGGGCTGTGTCTCTGTTTTTAGACTTTTGTTCACTTGGTCTAGAACTTTTCTGGTAACACAGATCAAGTAAGAATTTACTAGGCTTTCTATCTATTTCACTTCCAGGAACACCACGATCAACTAGCCAATGCCATAAGGTCTATGCTAGTCAGACTATTCTGATTGCTGCTTTGATTCTACTGCCAATTATGGTAACACAGCCCACCTTGACTTTGGCAACTAAGTGCCACCACTTGGCCATGGTCACCCTGGGATCCAATTACTCCCATTGCATTTAGGTTTCCAATTCATTGACTGCAGTTCCCATTGTAAGGTCTTGTCTATAGGGAATAATCATTGAGCTCTTCAAGAATACCATCTTTTTCAAAGTATTGGTCAAATGTATGTTTTCTGGACCCTCCCAGTATGGGTGAAGAGGTCTTAAATGACAAATCCACTCTAACATGCCAATCTCCCTAAGACTTTGAATCCCTACATTAAACCAAGGAAGGTCCAGCATTTCTAATTTGCCCACTGTGGGCCACCTTTTTCATATCCATATTTCAGCCATCCAACCAAACTAACCATTGGAGCTCTTTCTAACTCCCTGAGCTACAACATTAATTGCAGATCTCTGCTGAGTCCATATCAGTAAGTTCAGCCTGATCCAACATTATGGTCCTCCTACCATTATCCCACACCTTTGACATCCATTCCGACACATGGTCCCCATATTTATGTTTGTTGAATTAGAAAACTCAAACTGTTCTTTAGGAGTGTGGCACACCTCCTTGGGCCACACTTGTACCTCACCTTTAGGGGCCTGCTGGCACTTGAGTCTAGAAGAAAGAGGGGTGGTGAGAGGTCATTACAGTTTCCCAGGCAACGCAAGGTTAACCCCCTTGGACAGAAGTGCAAAGGCCAATACCACTGTGGGTGCAGAAGCTGCTACCCATTGGGGATGGGGAGGCTGCTTCTACTGGAGGTGGGAAGGTCACTTCTGCTGGGGATAGGGTGACCTCTTCCACTGGCACAGAAGACTCATCAGAATGTAGGGGCTTGACGTCCCCAGCTTCATCAAGATCTTCCCACCTGTCCTCATCCCAATTTACAGGATCACAGTCAATGCCCTCACTTTAACAATAGACACCCTGTGAGGCTGGGAGTTCAACGTGCATTATAATCCAGCTGGCCACAGGATGAGATTTTTGTGTTTGATTTTCAGCAATCTCAGTCCTGCAGCTACAGGAGATAAGGGTCTCCTTCAGGGCACACAGAGAAGCTTTTAGGTCATTTATATAGTGCTTGAGCTGGGAATTCAAATCCCTAAACTCATCCTTTTCTTTCTTGCCAGCCTACCTCATTATATTAGTTTTCAAAAAATGTTCAAAAGAATCATACACAGTCACCCCACTCTTTGCTTGTTGTAAGTGGTTGATGAGGAGAATCCAATGGAAATACTTGACATATCTCCATTGCCAGACCATGCATGGACAACCAGTGCTCTCTTTACTACTGGAGATAGAGTCATTAGCATCTTTAAATCTAATCAGATCAGAGCGCCAATTACAGAAACCCCAGAACCAATTCAAACAACTCATCCTTAAAATTCTGTTTATTGAGAACTACTCCTGGTACCAAAACCTATATTCATCAGGGTTCTCTGGAAGAAGAGAACCCATAGCATAAATATAGAGATTTATTGAGAGGAATTGGCTCACATGATTATAGAGGCTGAGAAGTCCCACAGTCTGCTATCTGCAAGCTAGAGACCAAGGAAAGCTAGTGGTGTAATTCCAGTCAGAGCCAAAGAACTGAAAGCCAGGAATATCGATGACATAAGTTCCAGTCTGAGGGCAGAAGAAGACCTATGCCCCAGTTCAATCAGTCAGGTTGAATGAATTCTCCCCTCTTTTGCCCTTTTGTTCTATTCAGGCCTTCAACAGACTGGATGATGCCCACCCACATTGAGGAGGCCAATCTTCATTACAGTCTACCGATTCACGTGCTAATCTCATCCAGAAACACCCTCACAGAAACAATGTTTAAGCAAATATCTGGGCACCCCAAGACCAATAAATTTTGACACACAAAATTAACTGTCACAGGTAGTGAGTGCATTACTCAAAGTCACAAGCAAACTTTGGTTGATTACTTGCCTTGACAGTTGAGGAAATCTAAGTGTCAATTTGGGAGGAAGTTGTTAGGAGTAGATGTAGGCAGTATAATTAAGGGCTCTTCCAACCCTTCTATGCTAGCATTGTTTGGGTGGAAACACTTGCAGCCTAACATTATAATGCATGCCCTATGGTTTGGGTGCTTCCCTATACTTGCCTCCAGAGTGAAACAAATGCAAAGTACTTGAATTTAGTACGTCACGGTAGAAAGAGTTTGGCCAGAGGGGAAAAAGCCCTGGACCTAGCAACACCACTGGAATCCATTCAGCCATAATCCCGTCCGTATTACTGATCATCCTTGACAAAATAGGCCTTAGCCAAAACTTGAGTTCTGATTTTCCTTTCCTACAGAATAGTCTTTCATCACTGGACCTCTCCTTTGGTTGATTGCCAACTCAATGCACCATACCATCCAGCTTTGGTTTGGCTGGAAATTTTGGACAGTGTCAATATGGAGAGAAAATGATATGTGGGTACAAAAAGTGGCTGAAACCAAAAAAAAGCCAAATTTGGCTTAAAAAGAAATATTAGCTTTTGGGTGTTCTCTTTCATTTTTAGACTTGAGTATTTAGTCACTCCGTGTTTATTACGTACCTGCCATATACCAGGTACTGAGGATACATCAGTGAGCAAGAAAATACACTGCCTTTGCCTGCATTAGCTCATGTCTCCACAGGAGATGGAAAATCATAGAAGCGTTAACAGTAAAGTGTCATCAGCACTTGGGGGAGGAGGGACACAGTGATATGGGAACATGCAACAGGACCACCTTATCTGGGGTTGGAGTGAGAGATGAGACTCAGAAAGTCTTCCCAAAATAATGATAAAAATGGAATGAGAAACAAGACTATCAGGCAACAGACCAGGAATCATTTTTACATTTTACAGTTGAAAAGTTAGTAGAAAAACATTAAGAAATTTTTTGAAAAAGAAAACAATAAGACACCCATAATCTCATATGTTTCATTCTCCCCAACACTTTCATTTTAATTTTTATACATCTCTGTCCTTTTCTGGTCTATTATTTATCCTGTTATAATCACAGAATACATAAAGCACAATTTACAACTCTTATCTATCTTCTGTTTTTTACATTTTATATTAAATCAAATGCATCATCTCAATTTTCAGGCCTTTTGTTCATACGCTACTATCCACTGCAGTGAACTCTTCATGTGCAGAGTTGTTTTTCAGATACTGAAATATAATGGAGAACGGTGAGTCAGAGAGATGAGCATTTCCATGAGCCCGGGACACAGGCTCTAGGGCTTTGCTGAAAGGTACTAACCATTTACAGCACCCTGTATCCATTCATGGACCCTAAAGGAATCTACTCAAATTCACAGACCTCCTGTCCTAATTCTTGCTGAGGTCTTAGAGATTAGGTCCTGGTCTTACTATTTTACCTATTCTTTCATCCCCAAGCCATGGAGGTTGACATTTTTTCTTTTCAAGTTCACTGAAAGAAAAGTAACTCATCCAGCTTCTGGCTCTGGTTAAGATGAAATAAACACATTCCACCCCTTTCTGCCACTGATTATAAGTAAAAACCCTGGATATAATATGTAATACAAATATACAAGAACTCTCAAAATAAATTATAGCAGGCAAATTGACAAGGGAAATCAAAACTTGAAGAACAACCAATATGGCAGTGAGAATTTTGCATTTTTTCCTCCCATATCTCTTGGCTTATATTCCTGAACAGACAATTCCCAGAACTGCCCAATAATCGCTGGCAGAAAAAGCTCTAAGAGAAATCCTCCCTATCTGGCCAGAGGGACAGAAGTGGTAACTGGCCATGTGGGGAAAAGAATACAGTAGGTGTGAAAGAGTCACCTTTAAAAGTGTAAAAATCTCTCCCT
This sequence comes from Balaenoptera musculus, assembly GCF_009873245.2. Taxonomy (NCBI): domain Eukaryota; kingdom Metazoa; phylum Chordata; class Mammalia; order Artiodactyla; family Balaenopteridae; genus Balaenoptera; species Balaenoptera musculus. The sequence continues at coordinate 102,647,872 of NC_045789.1, forward strand.
TTTTTTTTTGGCCCTGAGACCTCAGCCGTGAAGCTGAACTCCTAGGATTGTGGCAGCAGTGGTAGCCACATAGACACCAAAAATCTAAGAAAAGTAATCTTCTCTCTGATAATAGGAACAGGCACAATGGACCTCTGTGGTCTGAAGATTGTGGGGGAATGCCAGTTATGTGTTCTTTATTTTTTTTTTCTATCAATGTTTTGCCCCAGATGCAAACCCATTTGTGAAGCTTAACACAATGGGGAGGCTCTATCCTTGCATTTCTAGCCAAAATACCAGAAGTGACAACTGGACACTGGAGATTATTAGGGAAATCACAGTGAGGAGCCAGCTGAAGAAAGGGATGCTCTGAATCTATGTATGAAGTCCTGGGCTCCCCTCTGAGCACCACATCAGGGAACTGACCAGAAGCAATGTAGAAAAAACTTTGAGAAGTGCACTACAAGTTAGACCACCACATGGGTCCAGACTAGCCCCTGGGTGGTGCACACACAGGGCAGACCCAGATAGCACTGCAAAAACTTTGAAAATTAAACTGAAAATGGAAATACTGTCCACAGAATGTGGGTCAGGACTTGCAGTCTGAACATAACTAGGTTGATTGCCTGCTTTTAAAAAATTGTCCAGAAAGCTTTAATAGGACACAGAGCTTCATAGTATAATATTCAAAATGCCCAAGATATAACTTAAAATTACTTGATATATGAAGAACTAGGAAAACCTCAGCAACACTCAAGGGAAATAACAATCAACAGATGCCAACCCCAAATGACCCCGATTTTTAAAAAATCTTTATTGGAGTATAATTGCTTTACAATGGTGTGTTAGTTTCTGCTGTATAACAAAGTGAATCAGCTATATGCATACATATATCCCCATATCCCCTCCCTCTTGTGTCTCCCTCCTACCCTCCCTATCCCACCCCTCTAGGTGGAATGACCCCAATTTTATGGCTCCTTTAAAGTAACTATTATAGTCATGCTCTGTGAAGTAAGGGAAAACACTCTTGAAATCAATGGAAAGATAGTTCTCAGCAAAGAAATTAAAACTATTTCTAAAAATTGAAAATTTAGAACTGAAAAACGCAATAACTGAAATGTAAAATTAACTTTAGTGCATTAGTAGCTGAATGGAGATGACAGAGGAAAAGATCAGTGAACTTAAAAACAAATCAATAGAAATTACTCAGTCTGAACAAGGGGAGGAAAAGAGTGAAAGAATGAACAATACCAAGTAATGGCAAGTATGTGGAGCATTTGGAACTCCCCTACATCACTGGTGGGAACTATAAACAGGAACAGCCTCTCTGGAATGGTGATCAAAGAAAACATCTAAAACATGTTTCCTAATATTGAGCTGAACGTGGGCACCAAGCCCAAGCTTCTCACCATCCCCCACCTCACACACACTGACACATTCTCTCTCCCACATATTCATGGGACCAGGGCATTCACGCATGGAGGGACAGAGAGTGTGTAGGTCGTATGGCAAGTCAATTCCTGATACAGAGAAAACAGTGACACAGTGATAAAGTGATAAAGATAGTGATAAAGATCCCCTCCTGACAAAACTTTAGTCAGTCTCCTCTGAGCACTCTTCTTGACTAGACCTTGTCCTTGGCCTGCAGATCCCAGTTTTAGCAAGAATCCTGCTAAGCCAGTTTAATGAGACTACCCCAACCTTTGATATCTAATCAAGGTCCTCTTCCCCCATCTTTCATATCCAATCAAGATCCTCTTTTCCCTGCTCTTGTTACCTAACCAAGTCCCTCTTAGTAGTTTCCATCCACTGACTCCCTCACCCTGCCCATTGGCTATAAATCCTTAGCTGTCCCCATTTTATTCAAGTTGATCTCAATCTCTCTCCTCTATTCAATAGTCTTAACCGGGGGCTTCCCTGGTGGTGCAGTGGTTGAGAGTCTGCCTGCCAATGCAGGGGACACGGGTTCGTGCCCTGGTCTGGGAGGATCCCACATGCCGCGGAGCAACTAGGCCCGTGAGCCACAACTACTGAGCCTGCGCATCTGGAGCCTGTGCTCCGCAACAAGAGAGGCCGCGATAGTGAGAGGCCTGCGCACCGCGATGAAGAGTGGCCCCCGCTTGCCGCAACTAGAGGAAGCCCTCGCACAGAAACGAAGACCCAACACGGCCAAAAAATAAATAAATAAATAAATAAAAATTATTAAAAAAAAAAAAATAGTCTTAACCGCTATTGCAATAGTCTTGAATAATGTTTTCCTTGCCTGCTTAACTCCATCTGGTACAATTTTCCTTTGGCAGTACTCACAGCTTTAAACCCATATATTTAATCCAATCAGAAAAGTTGAACCAGACTTCCCTGTTGGCACAGTGGTTAAGAATCTGCCTGCCAATGCAGGGGACACAGGTTCAAGTCCTGGCCCTGGAAGATCCCATATGCTGCAGAGCAACTAAGCCCTTGCACCACAACTACTGAAGCCTGTGTTCTAGAGCCCGCGAGCTACAACTACTGAGCCCGCGTGCCACAACTACTGAAGCCCATGTGCCTAGAGCCTGTGCTCTGCAACAAGAAAAGCCACCTCAATGAGAAGCCCATGCATGGCAACATAGAGTAGCCCCTGCTTGCTGCAACTAGACAAAGACCACGCCAGCAACGAAAACCCAATGCAGCCAAAAATTAATTAATTAATTTAAAAAAAAAAAGAAAGAAAGAAAAGTTGAACCAGTGAATGTCAGATTCTCCATTTCCCCAAGAAAACCAGTTCTCCTCACTTGGGGGAAGAGTGAGTATAAAGGGCAGAGAAGTTCCTGTTTAAGATAGTGGCTGGCCCATACACAGGGCCAGATGGAAATGAAAGTCTTACAAAGGATAACTTCTCAGTACAGCTAGAGTCATTCAAGATACAGCTTCCATCTTTGGAGTAAAGACAGGAAAGGGAACTCAAGGTTCTGGGCCCCTGACAATGAGGTGGCAAGTGGATCTATAATTCTCAACTCCAAATGGCCAGGCAGTTTGGGAAACTTTATAAGTAATTCAGCCCTGGAAGGCTGCCCCGCAAAAAAATCCCTAGCCAGGTATTCATTGGTCAATCCACCAGCCAATCACCAGCAAGCAAGGAAGGTGAGGCAAAGTCAGTGATTGGCCAGGCTTGGGTTCCCTCAGCAGGAATTGACTCTGCTCTCCCAGCACTGGCTAGAGTCACCTATGGGCCCTTGAGAGATGAGGAAGCTGAAATTATCAAGAAGCACAGGACTTAGTGGGAAAAAAATCTCCCCAGTTTTTATTTTCTAGTGAGACTGAGGTAGAGGTGTTTGCACAGAGCATTAGGGATGTTTTCCTTATAACAAAGCTTCACTCATTTAGAAACAGGTCACAGGGTGGGCATTCCATCCTAAACATTTATAGTCACAAGGGTACTTGTACTTGAAGGGATTATGTAAGTGAGTGAATGTGTCTGTGTCTGTGTTTTAAACACATGAAACATTCCTCTTATGTTATTGCATATGTTCACCTGCTCTGGGCATTATCAACTGATGCTTATCTAGAAAAATAAAGAACTGCTCCAAGAGAGAGGGGGCCATGTCTGTTTGATTCTACACTGTATCCAGATAGCATAGTATCTGGCACATAGCAGGTGCACAATAAATATTGGTTGAACGAATAAATGAATGAATGGGTAATGTAGTAGACAGAAAAATAGGCCCCAAAGATACCCAGGGCCTAATCCCCAGAACCTGTGAATATGTTACCTTGCATGGCAAAAGAGACTTTGCTGATGTGAATAAGTTACAGAGCTTGAGATGGGGGAATTAGGCAAATCCAATGTGATCACGATGGTCCTTATAAGAGGGAGGCAGGAGGGTCAGAGTCAGAGGAGGAGATGTGATGGTGGAAGCAGAGAGTGGAGAAAGAGAGATAGAGAAAGACATAGAAAGTGAGGGGGCGGGGAGAGAGATTTGAAGATGCTACACTGTTGGCCTTGAAGATGGAGGAAGGAGTCCTGAGCCAAGGAATGCAGGTACCTCTAGAAGCTAGAAAAGGAAAGGAAACTGATTCTCCCCTACAGACTCCAAAAGGAATTCAGCCTTGCCAACATATTGATTTTATAATTTCTGACCTCCAGAACTATAAGACAATAAATATGTGTTGTACTAAGGCACTAATTTTGCAGTGATTTGTTACAGCAGCAATAGGAAACTAATAGTTAGCCCAGAGCAGTTGTCTCCACAGTGAGATATGAGTAAGCAGAGCACAAGACAATTCACTGGGATCTAAGGAGAAAATATTATAAAGGATTTTTGTTCATCTTTCTTCTTGAAGTAAATATTACTGGACTTATTTTACATGGTTCAAACACCATCCCTAACCCAGACTGGCCATTACCTAGATTACATGTCTTGGCTTCTTCTCCTCACAGATGTTTTGAAGAACTTCTCTCTTCCTCTTCTCAGAATTTCAAGATTCCTGATTTTTAATGTAGCACATGTAACCCTTCTGTCTATTTCTGATACATAGTAGGCACCAGAAAAGTTGTGTTTATTGGAGGGAGGAGCAAATGAAAGAGTGTAAATGTAGTGACAGGAACACTGGCCACCCACCTAGACCGTGATGTTGAAGGTCACACCCGAAGGATGCAGGGCAGTGAGCAGTAAGGATCCTGGGTCTGGACCTCATGGAGCAGAGCTGCTATAACAGCCCTGAACTGGCTAGCAATAACCTTGGCTTGTGAGAGTCAAAACTTCTTTCTTGTTTAAGCTACTCTTATTTGGGGTTTCTCTTCCTCATGATTAAATCTAAACTCAATTCATACGGGTCATGACAGGAAATAGCCCAAGGCAAATGAGAATATATGAAGCAAATCTAATCATTTAGACACTCAGCAGGGTATTTCTCTAGGGCACAGGTGCCTCCGGGTTACGGGAGCACGAATTCATATTCATGCTGTGTAGTTACTGCAGCTTCACTGTAGTCTTGGAGCTGTCTGTGGTGCTTACCTGGGTTTTCTGCCTAAGAATACTAATTTCTCCTCTTTACAAGTTTGCAAAATACTTTCACAGTATTGCTTATGATGCTGGTGATAACTTGTAAAGCAAATTTTAACGGATTCATTTCATTTGATCCAAACCCTGTTCTTCCAGCTCCAAGCCCAGCCAAGTTTAGGGCTCCTGTCACTACACTACAGGATCTCAGAAATTTGGCCCCAGCCCCTTGCCTCCAGAACAATGACTCTGACATGCATCCCTACCTGTGTGTACCATACATGTATATTCATCCCTTCTGCTCTGACTGCCTGACACATACTGATCTGTGGTGGATTGTGGCATTAACAGCTCCGATGAATCATGCTTCCTGGTGTGCATGATTATGTGATCCCCTTGTGTAATCCCCTACTGCTTTGAGTCTGGACTTGGCCATGCAACTTTCTTTGGCCACTGAGACATCAGAAAATGTGATACGAGCAGAAGCTTGATGAGCACTTGTGCTCCAGGTCTCTCCCTCTTAGAGTGCTAGTATCATCCTGTGTGGAAGCCCAATCTAGCCTCCTTGAGGATGAAAGGCCATATAAAGGGAGAGGCCCAGCTGTATCCACTGTTCCAGCTAAGCCCAGATCCAGTGACCCTCCAGCTGAATGTAGCTGTATGAGTGAGTCCAAGAAAAAATAGCAGAAGAACCACCAAACCAATTCACAGAATCACAAGAAATAAATTATCGTTGCTTCAAACTGCCAAGTTTTGGCATTGTTTGTTAAACGCAATCAGTAACTGATACAGACCCATTATTTTGGTTACATGTTCTTATTATTCACTGAGTTATTTAGTACTGCTTATAGCCCAGACCCCCAAACAATACCAGAATTAACATTCTCTGGAGTAATGTCTCATTCATCCCTCTCCCAAACATTACCTATACATCTTTCCTAGGTGATGGGGATTTAAAAAATGGGTAAAATCAACCTTCAAGAGATTGAGAAAAATTAGGGAAGACAAACCACTGATAATTAGCACAGGTCTAGTGGTCCCTCTCCATAGAATGACTTTCTCCTTATCTTCCCTTGGGGAAATTCTATTCATCCTTAAAGACTATCCTGCCTCTAGAACTTTTTCTGTGTTTCCCGAGTCTTGGCTGGGTTCTCTCCCGTTGACTCCCACAAAAGCCCCTGTTCACCTTCACTGAGGGATTTATCACTGCACTAGAATTGTGGTGATCTTTTTTTACTTGAATATCTCCCCAACTAGACTCTGAGAGCCCAAAAGCAGATGACTGATTCATCTCAGGACCCCATATTCTTGGTAAGTGCTCATTATATATTGACTGAACAAATAAATGCCCTGACATAGACATGAAGAGGATGTGATGGGAGCCCTGAGGACACAATGACTGTAGCTTGGGGTGATTAGGACAGATGTTTCTGAGTGAAAGCATGTGAGCTGCCTCTCAGGTGAGGATTAGGATTTCATCAGACTGAGAAGGGGGTGGAGGAATTTGAGACAAAAGGGTCAGTGGCATGGAAATAAACAAGTAAATGGCATATTCAGAGAATAGGAAACTGTTGGTGTGGCCAAACATGGTGCAGATGAGGATAAGAGTAGGAGATGAGGCTGATCACTGCTTTTGGTTGGGACTGAAAAAGCATGACTGCGGCATCAACCTCAATTCCTAAATATACCTGGTACCAAGCCCTCCCCAGCAGCTTCCATCTATGGCTGGACCTAGGTCCATGCAGAAAACACCCTATTCTGATATTACTTCTTAACTGAATAAATGACGAAACTCAGGGAGGTCAGATGGCTATTATCAGGCTTCTCATTTTTCTTCCACTGAACTTCTATTAGCTGGTTGTGCACCCCAAAGGATGGAGGTTGCATTGAGTGGCAGGGACTCAGCAGCTGCCCACAGTTTTAGACATTTGCTGCAATTTACACTAAGATGTGGATGTAATTATCCTTATCAGAATCACTTCCCCAGGCAAATTTGTACATTAAGTAAATTTCCTCTCATTAAATCATAGCATTTGGGGACTGCAGTTTGTCTCAGCCAAGAACTAGAGCTTGGAAGTAATAAAGGCAAAGGGAAAAAAAAACTTGGTTTCTCAACAGGAAGTGTAGGTGGTGAAGACAGAGACAATATTTCACAAGTGTGTTGGAAGCTCAGACCTCCAGCAGTTCCAGGACTATATGCCTCCTGAATCTAGAGCAGGCACATCTCAGCTACTCACTACCCCACTATTTGGCAAATAGAGAATGTTGCATTCCAAGTAAGATTTAGAAGTAGAGAAGAACATCTAAATGAAGGTATTTTCAGTGATGGGATCAGATCCTTCAGAAATGAGCTTATAGTTTCATCCCATGAGTAAAAATAAAAATAAATATTTTTATGCTGGAACGATGTTAAGTATTTTCACACACATGATCCATTTGGTTCTCACAACAAAACTGTGGGGTAGGGGCTTCCCTGGTGGCGCAGTGGTTGAGAATCCGCCTGCCAATGCAGGGGACACGGGTTTGAGCCCTGGTCTGGGAAGATCCCACATGCCACGGAGCAACTAGGCCCGTGAGCCACAATTACTGAGCCTGCGCGCCTGGAGCCTGTGCTCCGCAACAAGAGAGGCCGTGATAATGAGAGGCCCACGCACCGCGATGAAGAGTGGCCCCCACTTGCCGCAACTAGAGAAAGCCCTCGCACTGAAACGAAGACCCAACACAGCCATAAATAAATAAATTAATTAAAATTAAACTTAAAAAAAAAACAACAATATATTAAAAAAAAAAAAAAAACTGTGGGGTAGGTTGTGCACATAACTTCCATTTCTCCACATAATGCCCATTTCTTTTTCTTGGAATTTAACACAATTCTAATTAAATAGCCTAAAGTGGAGATTGGGGACACCAGATGTGTCATAGTACCTGCTAAATCCCTAGCAGTAACCATAGTCCCTTGCCCGTAGTAAGCGATCAATAGAGAGCTGGTGAATGAATAAACTAATTGTGAATGAGATATTTTTTTTAATCAGGGAATTTTGACTGATAGAAGAACTAACTTTAAAGATATTGGAAGTCACCAGGCCAATAAAATTTGGCTGAAACCTAACTGCATATATTAACACACCCACCCAGCGAATGTGTATCACTTAGGGCTCCTTAAGTTGCAGGTGGCAGAATCCTAACTCATACTAACTTAAAAATTAAAGAAGGAAGTTTTTCTTCTGCTCAACTAGTAAGGCAGCCAGCTTAAGTCTTGGCTGGATTCAGGGGCTCAAATAATATCATTCGTGGTTCCATCTCTGTCATCTCTCTGTTCTGTTGGTCTCTACCTGGCTCTCTCTTCTTGAGTTTCTCAGGATAGCAGCCTCCTGTAGCCCCAGCCTTGCACCTTCTCAGCTTGGCCACCAGTGGGGAAAAAATTTCATATTTCTAGTGCTGTGGAACAAAACACCCCCAAAATTGGTGGCTTAAAAGAACAGCCATTTTTCTGCTCACAATTCTGTGTCAGCAATTCAGGCAAGGCTCAGCTGGGCAATTCTTTGGATCCGTGTGGCATCTTCTGGATCTGATCAGGCATCTGTGGTCAGGTTGTGTCAGCAGGGGGATGGTTGGTCTCAGATGGCCTCACTCACACATCAGGGGCCTCAACTGGGATGGTTAGAACAGAGGGGACGTCTGGGTTTCTCTCTCTCTACATCATCTCTCGCTGAATCAAGTGTTTTAATCTCAAAGAAGCTCCAGCCTGGCTTGCTCACAAGGCAGCAGGATTCTGAGAGTGACAACAGAATACTCAGAACTCAAACAACATCTCTTCAACTGATCAAATCAAGTCATGGGATCAGCCCAAATTCAAGAGTGGGGGGGGGGGGAATAGACTCCACCTCTTCATGGGAGGTGGCTAACGTCACATTGCAAAGGGGCGTGTGGGATGGGAGGGGTTACTGTGGCCAGCTTTGCAGTCTACCATCCCCCAATGTCCAGATAGCAACCTTACAAAGATTCTGATTGCCCTACTCAGGTCACGTACATCTTCCCGATCAATCACTGTGGCCAGGGAGGATGAGTTGCTCATATGCTCTACCCAGAAGTGGTGGGCAGGGCAGAGTGCAAGAGACAGTACAATCTAACTGACAACTCTTCCAGAGCCACCTAGAATCAAGGAGGGAGACCCCAGCAAACCAGAAGATGGAAAAGTGTTTTTAAAAGACAAAACTAAAGCTCGCAGAGTCCAAGGCAGGCTCTGTCCTTCATAAGGGGATGTTGATCAGCTGTGAAAGTCTGAAAACAAAGCTTGAAGTATCACAGGGCAGAGGTCATTGGTCTCCTCAAAGATAAAGATGCCTTGACTTACAGACTCAACCTGTCCAATCACTCCTGATTTTGGAAATGAATGCTTAGCTTTCAAAGCCAGATGCCAGAAAGGACAAGTATTTACATCAATTAACTCGTGCCCTGTTTTCTCATTCCATAATGCCCTAGCAGGCTTCGCATTATAATTTGGCTTCCAGCAAACTGCTGAAACTAGTTTGAACTCTGATTTTTCTCAATGATTCTGTTTTTCATAGCAAAAATTAGTAAGTTATGATGCCTGGCTTATATATCAGTCTCTTGTGAGAATAATAGAAATGAGTCATCCCCCATAAATCTCAGGTATAAGAAGATTTCATCTTTAAGGCTAAAAGCCAGACCGTGGTGAGTTTGTAAAAATATTATCCTTTAAGGCATGTCCCTGAGGCCTCCTTGGAGATGCCTGACCTCAAGCTGTATCTCCAGGTATTGTTGTCCCAACTTTAGCACAGAAGAAACTAAGGCTTAGAAGAGCAACTTGTCCAAGGTCACAAAGCTGGCCACCAGAATTTATAAGGTAGCTCCTCACCAATTTTAATTACAGAGGACACTTGCTGTGCCCTGCATTGTTCTAGGTGCTGGGGATATGAGCGTAAAGAAAAAAATTTACAATTATAATGAAACTGACATTCAAGTGGAAGGAGATGGAAAATAAATAAATAAGCCACAAAAACAAATCCAGTGGAGGTGAGTGCAATGCAAATACTTAGAACATGGAAATGTGCCAGGAAGTGTCTGGGTTGTGACTCTCAATTGGGTGGCCAGAGAATGATATCGTTAGGAATAGCATCAAACTGTTACTCATGGATCTCAAGTGCCCACCTGTAAAATAGGTTGGCGGGACACAATTCCCCCTAGAGTATCATCATGCACAAGTCTAGAATGGGGAGAACTGGTTTAGCAACACATCACATGGATAAAGGACCTGGAGGGTGAGTAGGTTAGTGCTGTATAGGTGAGGATCTGTTAAAGCCATTAATACTAATAGAAATATCTATCGATATAATTTATTGAGCCGTGCCGGATGCCTAAGATGAATTCTCTCTAATCCTCAAGACAACCCTGCCAGGACAGGTCTTAATCTCATCATTTAACCACTGGGGTCCTCTGAGGACACGAAAATAATCTCAGTGTTACACGAACTCATTTAATACTCACCCGGGACCATGGTGTTAAGTTACCCATTTCTCAGACAAAGAAACTGAAGCTAGGAGAGGCGCTAAAATTCAGACAATTAAGAAAGGGGAAGCTAAAAGTTGAACCCAAGGCTGTGGCGCTTCAAAGCCTAGGTAGTGCGGCTTTGCGACAGGCAGCTGGGATGTGGAGGTAGGGCCTCTCAGGGCCAAATAATTCTTTGTGGTGGGAGGCTGTCCTGTGCACCGCAGGAAGTTCGGCAGCATCGCTGGCCTCGGCCGTTAGGTGGCAGTGATCTCAGGTGGCCTCAGCCTGCAGTGGCTTGAAACGCGATTTCAGTTCCCGGCCAGAAATTGAAGTCAGGCTGCGGCAGCGAGAGCGCTGAATCCCAGCCTCTAGACCAGTGGCCGGTGACAAGGCCCTGGCCTGTCGGCTCTGTAGAAATGAATTTCCACAAAGAGACAGAAAGTAGTGAAACAAGTGAAGTGTTTATTAGGAGGAAAAAGGGTACATGTGAGTAGACACACAGTCAGGCTCAGTGTCTCGCCCTTGCGGTAGTTTGAATCACTTCTATGGGGCATTTCTTCCAGGTTTCCTCTGCCCAGTCATCTTGCTTTGCCTGGCTCTGAGTCCGTATTTGGTATAACTCAGGGTCCTCCCCATGTGCACGCGTGTCTCTTAGCCAAGATGGATTCTAGCGAAGAGGCCTATGGTTAAGTTGACATCACCTACTATGGGATGACATCCCCCCTTTATGGCCCCCGAGGAGCCTTTCTGCGCATGTGTAGCCTTGAGGGTCTCCTTGACCTCGAGAATGAGAAATACGTGGTCTCTTTATCTCTTACCTGGGCAGGGCTCAGCTCCTCTTGCTCCAGCTATTATCTTCATCTTGGAGTATCTCTCCACAGGGGACCAACTCCAGCTGCTCAGCCTGGGGCCCATCTATCTCCTGCCTCAGCGGGAGCACCTCACCCCCAATTGTGGCGACACGACACGGCCAAATGTCCCCTGGGAGAGAAAATTGTCTCCATTGAGAACCACAGGCCTAGGTAAAAACCCTGGTTCCACCACTTACTAGTCATCTAACCTAGGAAAACCAACTTAACCTCTCTGTGCCTCAGTGTTCTCATCCGTAAAATGGAAAAATAGTAGTACGTGCGGTTAATGCGAGGATCAAATAGGGATTAGGAAAGTACCTGGCCAAAATATGGGCTCCTTTTTTCACTGCTGCCTCCCCTCCGAACACAAAGGAGCACCAGGGCAGGGACACAATGGACATCAGCTTACACAAGCATATAGGAATGCATCAGTTAACCAGCTAATGAACAGACGAACGAGGAGTGTTCTGATCCAGGCATCAGTGCATTTGCTGATTGCCGTGCCTCAGCAGCCCCCTCTCACCACCTCAGGGCAGATAAGGAAGACGCAATGGCCAGGCTCTCCGGTTCAAGTCCGGCTCGGCCGCTCACGAGCTATGTGACCCGGGGCTAGTTACTTAGCTTCCTAATGCCTTCATTTCCCCATCTGTAAAATGGGGGTAACAAAAGTGCCTGCCTCGCAGGGTTGCAAGGATTAAATGAATCCGTACATGCGCAGCCAGGGCACAGAATGAGTCTCTACAGTGCCTGCCGTTGCTGTTAGCATTAACCCTCCACAGCCCTGCACCCACACCGGCCACGCTTCTCTCTCCCCGCGCGCCCCACACAGTCCCGTGTCCAGGCCTCTGCACTGGCCACTCCCTCTGCCCAGAGCACTCCTCCCCCTGGACGCTGGTGTCGCCCTGAGCCTTCCTTCTCCATCTGTGTCCCTCTTCTTCATGCCTCTTGCTTGACTGCCCTAAATCAAATGGCAGCCACATCACTCCACTCACTCTGTTTTATTTTGCGTCACATCAGTATCACTGCCTGACATGACATTTCAGAGTCTGGATAGCAAATACACTGCAGTACAGTACAGTATCATAGTGTTGGTTTGCTGTCTCTCTCCCACTGAAATTGTTCCCAGACCTCAGAGTAATTAATTGGCAACTATATTCCTAGAAGAGTGCCTAGCACGTAGTAGGTATAAATAATTATAATGAATGATGAGTGATATTTTGCAGAAGGCATTCCCAAAATCCTCACATAACCCGTGTTTCCTAACACAGAAATTATTTGAACTGGGGCCTAGAACAACGTTTGCCACCAAAAAAATTTTCTTGTAACAACCTGTCTTTTAGAATAGAAGAGTTGCATTTTAGAGATTTTTCAGATCAATTAGAGTTTCTGAAACTATGTTCCCTGCAAGTGTGATCTCCAAAGAGAGAGTAATAAGGAATTGTACCCAACAGGTATTCACAAGGCCAAAGACATTGGAAAACAATACAGAATTCTCTCCTGCTTGGGGAGTCACGATGCACAGGAAAAGTTCTAAGAAGCCCTGTAGAAAACAGGTATTGTACCTGGGTTTGCTGAATTTATTTCACCCTAGACCCTATCCACTAATATTTGCCTCATGAAACATGATTTGGAAAACTGTGCTCTAGTATAAGTCTTTCAATTTACAGAGGCAGACAAAAAGTGAGACCCAGAGAGGTGAGTTGACTCATTCGAGGTCACACAGCTATCTCCTGAATCTCAGAGCAGGGCGCTTTTCACTGCCCCTGATGTTTCCCTAATGGCCCACTTAGCAATCAGCTCACAGAGGTAAAAATGGAACACTAGACCTCAGATTCCGATATCAATCTGACTAAATCATATATGAAAACTAATGTATCAAATAGGATTCGCTTTCAATCTCGCCATACCAGAAAGTCAGTTATTCATTCAGCAGCTGTTTATTAAGCATTATGTGCCAGGCACTGCACATTTTGCAGTGAGCAAGACCTGGTTGTTCAGGAGACTGACAATAAAATTATCCCTAAAGAGACCAAAATTAATTGAACTATCCTTGAGAAGCCTGCTTCAAAGTAGGGACCTGTGTGAAATTACATATTCACATTTCATTTGCTTCCATTAAAAATGCTCACATTTAGATCTAATGGTAATAATATGCTCTGGTCTGGAGTGGCTCTGGAACTAAATGCTCCCCTTTGCTGTGCAGACTGCACAGAAGAAAAACAAAAAGACTGGAATTCATTGGGCTTTTTCGTTGTTTTTCCAATTTCAAGTTCATTCAAATATCATCTCTGGCTCCTACATTTTAGTTAAAATGCATTCCCTCACTTCCTATTGTCTACAAATGAAAATGCCTATTTAAAAATTGGCTTTGTTTTTTGAAAGCATATCAACTCACACATTTCAAAGCCCTTCAGAAAACATGGTAGATCAAAAGCCATGTAACTTTAAAACATTATAGATTTGAGGTTGAGAAAGACCAGGTGATTATTCTATATGATCTTTTCAATGAACTGATAGCATCTGTCTAGGAATCAGGAGAATTGTTTTATGTTATGTAATTTGAAAAAGAAGATTCCAAATGAGAAAAAAAAAGGAATTCCAGGCTTGAGAAGTCCATATTTGATGTTGTGGCATGAAGCCAGCTTTCAGCACAGACTCAAGATGTGTGTATCTAATTTTTTAAAACTCTGAGATATCAGAAACTCTTCAAGTTCTCTTGCCCCTGTGTGTACCTTTAAGGCCAAACTGACTGTAAAGAAAATAAATGGGTGCTTCCAGACCCAGCCAAAATCTTTCCTGCTTTTAAGGATGCTCTCATGGCTTCTCTAGGAGCTGTCCTGAAAACCAATCTGGCAAAGCAGCGATAATCACCCCCATAGAACACATAATTTGTGTCTATTAGACACCAGAACAAATCAGGAAGAATTCCTCAGCTGTAGCAAAGACACACAGCAAGTAGAAACTGCAGAAACACAGGCCACAGGAAGCAAGATACAGGAAAGCCACACACACTTCCATCAGCGCTACACACACATTGAACCTTATTGCTTAAAAATCAGCCCAAACACAAATAAGTCACTGAACAATCTATTCATTTAAAAGGGGAGGGGGAGAGTATATGTTTTAAAGAAAAATACCACTTTTTTTTTTTTTTTTTTTTTTTTTTTAGAATCAATCACCATCTTATCTTCTCTAACAGAGCCATTGATCCATCTCTGCTAGGCTAGGGTATGTTTGACTGAGTTTTTCCCAACTGCTTCTGCCAAATCTTTCCTCAACGAATCAGTCCGGTGAGGTTTCTAAGCACATGGACTGCTCCACCGACACGGAAGGCATGATAAACTGAGCAGCAGTGGAAATGTATGTGTGTGTCCAGTGTGTATTCTGCACGCTTGCTCATGTCTATGCGGTTATATAGATCCACGAAGAACAGTTCTTAGGCAGTTTAATGGAATCCGTTTGGGGTGAAAGGCGTTATTTTGCCTAAAGAAATCTCCCCTTCATAGTCCAGCTCGCAGACAGACCCGGCAGCAGGGTCACCATCTGGGGACGTCTGAGAGATCTGCGACGTACGACTGAAAGGGCTCTCCTCTTCCTCCGGGTTCACCTCCGCGTCACCCGGGGTCACCGCGTTGGGGATCATATGGACGTAGGTAGCTGCGATCTCCTCGTGGAAGGCGGTGTCCTGGTTGTAGGAGATGAGCTCATTGCTGATGTTCACTGTCTCCACCTGAGTGCGGGAGCAGAGGTGGCTGCACCCCAGCAGCTGGGCAAACACCTTCCGGAAGTCAGCGTTGCAGGCGTAGATGATGGGGTTGAGGGAGGAGTTGGCCCAGCCAAACCAGATGAAGACTTCGAAGGTGGTCTCGCTGACGCAGGGGAAGCCCTCGGGGTGTCCGCTGCAGAAAGGGACCATGCAGTTAAGGATGAAGAAGGGCAGCCAGCAGCACACGAAGACCCCCATGATCACCGATAGGGTCTTGAGGACCTTGGTCTCCTTCTTGATGGATGCCCGCAGGCCGGTGTCGGGCGCACAGGCCTCACGGCTCCGGCAGCTCTGCGCGTGCTCCGCGGCCCTCTCCAGGGAGGAAATCCTGCGGATTTGCACCTGGGCGATGTGGTAGATGCGCGTGTAGGTCACGATCGATCATGATGGCCACCGGGATGTAGAAGCTGGTGAGCGAGGAGGAGACTGCGTAAGTTCGGTTCAGGCTGGAGTCACAGTTTTCCGCCCTCAAGTCTGGCTCCCCGGCTTCCTCCCAGGGCGCCCCGTTGACCAGGTTAGATGGCGGGTCCACCCCACCCCAGGAGCCCATCTTGTCCCTGTGCCAGTGGAGCTGGACTCGGATGAAGGAGATGAGGATGGACAAGGTCCACGCCAGGTCGATCATGACCAAGGCCACACGCTGCGTCATCTTGCACTCGTAGCAGAAGGGCCTGGAGAGGGACCGGTAGCGGTCCACGCTGATGATGCACAGGTTCAGGATGGAGGCGGTGGAGCACGTGATGTCGAAGGCCACCCAGATGTCGCAGAAGGCCCCAAAAGGCCAGTAACCGGCCACCTCGGCGACCGCCTTCCAAGGCATGACCAGCAGCGCCACGAAGAGGTCAGACACAGCCAGAGACACAATAAAAACGCTGGTCATCTTGGCGCGCAGGTGGCGACTGCGCACGATGGACGCGCACACCAGCACATTGCCCAGCAGGGTCCAGACGATGAGCAGGGTCAGGAGGCCGGCCGTGACCACTTGCGCTGGCCCCAGCAGCGTCGCCCTCTCCGAGCCCCCCACGGCGCCCCCCTGCGCCAGCTGCTGCTGCCGGGACCGCGCCCGGTAGGCGGTGCCGTTTCGCCCCGGCGGCAGCATGTCGGGTTCGGCGGCACAGGCGGGCTGCGCGCGGTCCCAACTTCTGCCCTGCGCTCCCCGGGCGGCCCCATCGGGTACCCGAGGGGTGGTACCCCGGGACCCGCGGCTAAGGGATCCCCGAGCCTCGGGGGGCGCTCACCGTGCGCTGCGCCGGGGCCCCGGGGCGCGCCGGCACCCCTCTTGCCTCCTCGACCGCCACCGGGTCTGTGGCCGCGTTGCGCCCCTCCAGTGCCGGGAAGCGGCCGGTGCCCGAGGGGCTGTTCCCGGGAGCCGGCAGTGCGCCAGCCGGCGACGGCGGCTGTGTCTGGTTCGGAGCCGGTTAAGCGAAGAGCGAGCCACCACCGAGGGGGCGGGGGCCGGGAGCGGCCGGCACCGGGCTAGCGCTGCTGCGCTGCCTCCTCGGTTCCTCGCTGCTCCCGGGGCCCGCGCTCCCGCCCCCGCCCCCCGCCACCGCACTCCCCAGTCTCCTGCGTACCCGCCCCACCTATGCCTTGGCGCCCTCACTCTGCAAGCTGCGTCCGCCGGAGTTTGGGGGCAAACCCGCAGGTTTGAGAGGCGCTCTAGTACCAGACCCCGGCCCTCTGAAGACCCAGACCCGCGCCCCGGGAAGCGGAAGAGGTGCCTGGCACAGCCCTGGTGCCCTGCCCACTTCTGGGGAACAGGGAAGTGGAGTAGGAATGGGGAGAATCGCTGGCTTCTAGACTGGGAAAGGGCGTTTGTAGGGTCAAGAGGATGGCCTTGGATTTCTCATAGACCTAAGTCCCACTCCGGACTGGCTGTGTGACCTTAAGAGTCCTCCTTAACTTCCTTGGGCCTTGGTTTCCTCGTCCACAAAATGGGGTAAACGATTCCTTCCTTCTCCATCGGGTGGTGTAAGGGCTCAGTAAAGCCAGGAGGTGGTGTCTCCTGGGAACATCTTCTCCCAGCCTCCCCGGTAACATCCATCCTAAGATTGGGACTTAACCTGACCTCTTGGGAAAGCCTATTCCCCACCCCCAATCCTTACACGGCTTTTTCCTTGGGGAATAATTTTGGATGAACCCAGCAGGTCAGGAAGAGGAAGGGAGCTCCAGCCAGGTGCCTTCTCCCTGCAGGGTGCATTCAGTCTTTCTCTCTACAGGGATGGGTTCCTATCTCATGCTTAACAGATGAGGAACCTGAGGCTTGAATAAGTGGCCCAAAGCCCAAATTCTTAGAAAAGAACGGTGGGGAGACACTGGAGAGGGAGGGCGGTGTTCCTGGATCTTACCTCCCTCCCAGCTGACAGCTGCGCTTCTGAGTCCCCGGGTCTCTCTGCGGGTGTTAAGCTCAGCGGAAGGCAGCTGGCAAGAAACGGAGGAGGCGGCAGCATGCTGCTCAGGCTCATCTGAGACCCGCTGACCTGTACACCCACCCTGTGTTGGGGTCTAGAAACGGGGGCTGGACTCTCAACTCCTCCCTAGTCTCTCTCTGCGCTCTGACCCACCTGCCTCATTCGCCCTGAGCCCCACCTGTACCCTGGCCCCACCGCTGCAAGTGAAGCAGCTTCTCAGACCCAGCCTGCTCAGCCCTACACAGCCTCTCCCACCGCAAACCATCTCCCCCTTCAGTGCTTTATGCTGCCAGAGATGACAAGACCATCTGTCCAGGTGTCTATGCCTAAAACGGGGGAGTCACACTTACACCTGTCTCTCCCCATCTCCTAGGAGCTGGACCACCCCTCTCTCCACGGATGTCCCTGTCCAGGACTTTTCCTTCTCCAAGTTGTTTTATGGTGACGCTACCCTAGCCTCCAGGTTCTGTCCACCCTCCACTCAGTGGCAGGCAGAGTGATCTTTCTCAAATATAACTATGATCATGCCTCTCCCCAGATGAAAGACTGTGATCCTTGATCCTGAGGCAAGCGCGGTCTTTTAAGTCTTTTAATCATTGTGCTCTTGCTCAGTGCCCCAACTTCTACTGCTGCTCCTCTATATGCAGCCTGGATTCAAACCACTATCAACACACACACACAAATTGTAATTTCCCTAATGAGTCATATGGTAATTCTTCACCCTGAAATGACCTCCCTCCCATTTTGTCCTCCTGGGGAACACCAACACATGATGTTAGCAAAGAACTTGGGTTTTAGAGACAGGGGTTTGAATTTCAGTTTCTTATTCACTTATTCAGCAAATATTTATTGAGCACCTATTACATCCCAGATGCTGTTTTGTTTGCTGGGAATACAAGGGTATATAAATATATATATATTGCCCTTTCCCTCCACAAGGTTATAGTCTAGTGTTGGAGAGAGCCTTTAATCCAAGAACCACCCAGAGAAATGTACCATTACAACTGTGACAAGTACTATGAAGGAAAAGTACACAGCCTTATGAAAGTGTACAATAGGTTGGTTTGACCAAGACAAAATGTCTAGAGAAGATTTCCCTGGGGAAGTCTTTCTTTGGGTTGAAATCACGGTTAAGAAGGCAAAAGAGAAGATACGAGAAGGAAAGCATGGCAGGCAGGAGCAGGTATTTACTAGCTGTGGGATCTTGGGCAAGTTATTTGATCTCTCTGAGCCTCAGTTTCCTCATCTTCAAAATGGGTTGATCATAGTAGTTTAAAAGATAAATGTGATAATACCAAAATCATTCCTGTATGAGTGACTCTGAGCCTCCCTTTTTCCTCTGGCTGTACCGGGGCAGTTCCTTGCCCTAGGCTGCTCTCCAAGGAGATTTCTGCTCTGAGTTTTGTGAAAGAGAGTCAGAAAGTGGATGCATTATTGGACCTGAGAGGCTGGAGGAAGAAGGAATGGTCCCAGAGGAAGAGATTATGTTTGTCTTCATAATAAAGAGCAGAAGGAGAAAAGTGGGAAGAGGGATTGAAAGCTCAAGGTGGGGTTTCCCAGGGAAGTTTGATGTGAATGAGGTGAGGGAACTGGGGTCTGTAGGGAAGTGGATAGGAAGGGACAGGGAAGTTTAGAGGATTACCTGTTGCCTTCACAGAACTTAAGAAATGCAAGAAAAGTTTGAGGTAAGAAATTATCTTCTTGAACATAACACTGCTTGGAGACTGAAACACACGGATCATGGCTTTATATGTTGTATGGAGCACTTACCAATGTTAGTACCTTTCCCTCCTTTTAGATCTGACTTAAACTGCACCCCTCCAGGAAGCCTTCCTGGCTCCTCTGGACTGAGTCGGTATCCTGAGCTCCAGTGGAGCCCTGGGTTGGCTCATAAGGCAGCAGTTGTGACACTATATTGTCACCATTCATTTACATGGCTATCTGACCCTCTAGCCTCCGAACTTCTTAAATCAACAAACTGCATCTTATTTGTGTCTGAATTCCCCAAACCAACACAATGAGTGGGTGCTTGACAAATCTTTGTTGGTGGAGGAATAATAAAAGGGGGGGCTCGAATAGCACAGGGAGATCAGCTCAGTGCTTTGTGACCACCTAGAGGGGTGGAATGGGGAGGGTGGGAGGGAGGGAGATGCAAGAGGGAAGAGATATGGGAACATATGTATATGTATAACTGATTCACTTTGTTATAAAGCAGAAACTAACACACCATTGTAAAGCAATTATACTTCAATAAAGATGTTTAAAAAAAAAGGGGGGGGGGCTCTGTGCCCAACACTCTGACACTAATGGACAATTCAATCAGCAAAGGTACACACGAGCTCACCACACAGTTTTGCATTGGTTTTTCAGATAGTTCTGACTCCCTGAATTTCATCCATTCGTTCATCCAGCAAGCATTTATTAAGGACCTACTACATGGGAGATGGAGGGGAGGCTGTATGGGGTATACAAGTCATAGCCAGGGTAGGTTTGTATAGTGATTATTTAAAACTTCCAGCAAAAGGCAGTAAATTATATTGAGAAAGGGGTATCTTTTTCTAATTAACACAAAATTGATGTTTGAGCCAGGCTCAAACGTAACTACGTCCCAGGCTCTGCCCTAAGCTGGGGGATACAAGAAGAATCAAATATACATTCCTGTCCTCCTGGGGCTGACATTCCCAAAGAAGGAGAAGGTGGAGGAGGAGGAGGAAGGAGGGGAAGGGGAAAAGGGAGAGGGAAGGGGAAGAGGAAAAGGAAGAGGAAAAAGAGAGAGTGTGAGAGAGAATGACACCTTTGAGCCTCTACCCTGGTCTTTGCAGTTACAAAAGCCTTTTGCTAACACATATCTGAGTTGAGTTTCAGTTGTCACCTACGACTGAAAAAGCCCTGCCCAGAGCAGGGAATAAACAAGGCTCAGTGGTGACCTGAGAACAGGGGAATGAACTGCCCGTTTGGGTGGGCAGCACGGGGAAGGGCAGCATGGAAGAGAGGACACTCAAGCTGGAGGGTGGAATGGAGTCCACCAGCATTCCTAGCAGAGGGAACAGCATGTGCAAAGGCTCAGAGGCATGAAGCTTCGTGTGTGAAAGGACAGATTTCAGAACTCCAAGACTCTTTCCTTTGTTATCCAAAATATCAGGTTTCTCATCATTTTGGGAAACTGAGAGTATTCTCTCTATCCATAAGACCTTGGGCAAGCAAAGTAAATTAATATGCTGCCAGGGTGCTACAGCCCTTGTCTCTTCCATCTTCACAGGGAGCAGTCTGCCTGGTAGGGATGATGGTTTTGTGTAGGCAGTGGCTGCTCTCTCTCACCCAAGCTCTTTCCCACATACTTCAAAAGAGCTGGTTAACAGCTGAAAACCAAGGAGTCTCTTGGGTCAGCCTCAGAACCCAGCCACGTCTGCACAGACTCTAACCAACTAAGCAGCTAATAAATTCCTTCTCTTATTTTATCCCAGCTAGAGCCCTGCCCTCAGAGGATGACAGCAAGTAAGTGATCCTCTCACACTTTTGGCTCCTGCAAAATTGTACTAAGAGGATTTTCTTAGAACATTTTAGCACAAAGGGGGTTTTCCTAATCCGGTTAGCAAATAGTCCTCTATTTAAACTCATTGATCCTTCTTTTTCTGAAGATATATTTTAAATTGGATTTGCTTCGCTGAGACAAATGGCTAAATCAGTGGGCCAACAGCCAGGATTTTGCTGCTGCTGCTGCTGCCGCCGCCGCCTGTTGATAATATCAAAAGAGTCAACTCTGTTTTACACCAAGACGGGCTTAGTTCCTTGGCTATAGGGTACACCCAGGCTGTCAATGTACTCAGCTTGGCTCAGTGGAGCCCAGGCAGAAAGGTAGAGATGAAACATCAGCCTCCATCCCTGAGGCTGGAGAAGCCCCCTCAAGCACACATCCACTGATGGTGACCTGGAGGCCTCTTCAAACCCAAAGGCTGGTCCCCAGGCCCCCACCCCTCTCCCAACTCAGAAACACAGGAAGCTGAAAGCAGCCATTTCTGGCAGGAAAAAATAGCTATCCCAGAAGTTAGCATATTCATGTAGATAGAGGATGGAAGAGGGGTTTGCAAGTCATACAGTCCCATGTTCAAATCCCTCTTCTCTGACTTACTAGCTGTGGGACCTTGAGCAAGTTACTTAACTTCTCTGAGCCTCAGTTTCCTCATCTTTAAAATGGTAGCACTAATACCTACTATGCACAGATATTACCATTAAACAACATGCCATACTTAGGAAATGGTAAGCCCCTGTATTAGTCAGGTTTTGTTACCATAATGCTGTGTAACAAACAGCCCCAGGATCTCAGTGGCTTAAAATAATGAACTTTTATTTGTCGCTAATGGTCTGTGGTCAGCTGGGGAAGCTTAGCCCCGAAATGTGGGTCAGGTTCAGTTTGCTCTTCCACTCTCTCATTCCCAGGCCACTGATATCCCTGGGGCTTGCCTTCTCAGGATGCAGGGTGGGAGCCAAGAGGGTTGCCCCAGCCATTCACATACTTGGAGCTTCTGGTTGGATGGAGCATATGTTAACTCAACTCATGCACCCAGGACCAAAGCAGGTCAGTGGGCGAGCAAGAACTACGCCCCGTCCACAGGGAAGCCACGGCAATGTGAGGAGGCCAGGAACAATTGTGAGCAAATAATATCAGCCACATGGTCTGCAATAAAGGAAACCACTATAGTTTCATTGTCCTCAAATGGCTCCAACAGCCAACCCCTTCTACCTGTCCCCTCTGCTACCCCCAGTTCAGGTCCTCATCGCTTCATGCCTACATGGTTGCCAGAGCCTCCCAACAGGTCCGTGTGTCTTGGTGTCTTCTCTCCCCTCCATCTCGTGCTCTACCATCGAGATGATCCTCCTAAAACACAGATGAGATGTCTTTCATCAGCTTAAACACATCCCACGATGCCTTGTGACCCACATTATTAATTATTCACCCAACTAACAAAAGTTAACCTGTTAATTCCAAACTTCTTAGCACAGCCCTTCCCACCTGGTTATCAGCCTCATCCCTTGCCTCCCAAGCCTTTCCCAGTAGACCCCACCTTCTACCCACCTCAAATTGTTCCCTCTTCTCCCAGCACGCCTAGTTCTTTCAGGTCTTCTGCCCTTGCCCTGGCTCTCTCCTCTGCCTGAGATGTCCCCACCCTTTTCTGAGTGGGAGTGAACTCCCATTCACGTTTCAAACCCAGTGCCAATGGACCACCCAGATGGGTCTTCCTCAAGACCCCAGGGAGGTAACCATTCAGTGTCAGCGCAGCGCACAGCACCTACCCCTGTTACAGTTCGCAAGCCCACTGTCATGTGATGGTCTGTTCACTTACTGTTTACTTACCTTTCTCTCCCTGCTGTAAACCACCTGAGGTGAAGTCATCTCAGCCTCTTGGAGTCAGCTTGGCTACGAGGAACCGAGTTGACATTTGTTGCATGGATGAACATACTGTGGTTAGAAGGTGTAAGGGTGCACCAACTACCTGTGTGTTCCCTGTGCTGCCCAGACTCCCTTGAACTTCTGGCAAATGGCAATGCGAGCAAAAGTGATGTAGACTTCCTTGCTGGAAGTATCTTAAGAATGGGCATGGGCTTCCCTGGTGGCGCAGTGGTTGAGAATCCGCCTGCCAATGCAGGGGACACGGGTTCGAGCCCTGGTCTGGGAAGATCCCACATGCCACGGAGCAACTAGGCCCGTGAGCCCCAATTACTGAGCCTGCGCGTCTGGAGCCTGTGCTCCGCAACAAGAGAGGCCGCGATAGTGAGAGGCCCGCGCACTGTGATGAAGAGTGGCCCCCACTTGCCGCAATTAGAGAAAGCCCTCGTGCAGACACGAAGACCCAACACAGCCATAAATAAATAAATAAATAAATAAATAAATAAATAAATAAATAAATAAATAAATAAATAAATAAATTTAAAAAAAAAAAAAAAGAACGGGCATGACTCCTCGGCCTTCTCTTCAGCAATGATCTCATGCGGGGACGTCAGGGCTGCAAAGATTGAATCTCCCAGGATCCACTAATCTGCATCAGACTCTCCATGAGTGACACATATGCTTCTTTCTCCAGGTGACGCTAGTTAGCATGACTAATACACGGATGAGTAAGTGCTGCTCCATTTCTCATGGCTTCAGACTAAATGTTGCTCAGTACCCACAGGGTACCCAGATCTTGGTTTATAAACACCAGCCTTCACCAGAAGGACTCAGAGAAATGGCTGATGCCAGAGCTGAGCAGAGAAGGTACCACACAAGTCTGGGACATCTTGTGGTGCCAGAAAACAAGAGAGTGCTCAAAGAATGATGGAGACATGTGAAAAGGGCACAGCAACCAAGTTGAAAGGGCTCCCACTTGCTAAACCTGGGACAATGTGAGCATCAGAACTGATAATAATAACGGATTATAACCTATTGAATAAAATTAAAATTCATGAATCCATAGTGATAATCCTTTTAATAAGAATAAAAAGGAAGAAGAGGGGGAGAGAGGGAAGAAGGAAGGAAGGAAGGGAGGGAGGGAGGGAGGGAGAAGGGGAGGAAGATAGGGAGGAAGGATGGGAGGGAGGGAGGGAAGGGGAAGGAGGCTTCCTTACGGTAGAATGACAATTAATAAACATCAAAGTGGAGAACAGTATGGAGGTTCCTTAAAAAACTAAAAATAGAACTACCATACAACCCAGCAATCTCACTACTGGGCATGTACTCCGAGAAAATCATAATTCAAAAAGAGTCATGTACCACAATGTTCATTGCAGCTCTATTTACAATAGCCAGGACATGGAAGCAACCTAAGTGTCTATTGACAGATAAATGGATAAAGAAGATGTGGCACATATATACAATGGAATATTACTCAGCCATAAAAGGAAATGAAATTGAGTTATTTGTAGTGAGGTGGATGGACCTAGAGTCTGACATACAGAGTGAAGTAAGTCAGAAACAGGAAAACAAATACCATATGCTAACACATATATATGGAATCTAAAAAAAAAAAAAAAGGTTCTGAAGAACCTAGGGGCAGGACAGGAATAAAGACACAGATGTAGAGAATGGACTTGAGGACACGTGGAGGGGGAAGGGTAAGCTCGGATGAAGTGAGAGAGTGGCACGGACATATATACACTACCAAATGTAAAACAGATAGCTAGTGGGAAGCAGCCGCATAGCACAGGGAGATCAGCTCGGTGCTTTGTGACCACCTAGAGGGGTGGGATAGGGAGGGTGGGAGGGAGACACAAGAGGGAGGAGATATGGGGATGTAGGTATATGTATAGCTGATTCACTTTGTTATAAAGCAGAAACTAATACACCATTGTGAAGCAATTATACTCCAATAAAGATGTTAAAAAATAAAGAAAGAAAAGAAAAGAAAATTTTTTAAAAAAACAAGCCATTGGTTAAGAAAAAATAAAATAAAATAAACATCAAAGGAATAAGAGAATTAGAAAATCACATCTTGTGAATGGATAAAGAAGATATGGTACATATATACAATGGAATACTACTCAGCCATAAAAAAGAATAAAATAATGCCATTTGCAGCAACATGGATGCAACAGATTATCATACTAAGTGAAGTAAGTCAGACAGAGAAAGACAAATGTCATATGATATCACTTATATGTGGAATCTAAAATATGGCACAAATGAACTTATCTACGAAACAGAAATAGGCTCACAGACATAGAGAACAGACTTGTGGTTGCCAAGGGGGAGTGGAGGGCAGGGAGGGATGGACTGGGAGTTTGAGGTTAGTAGATGCAAGCTATTACACATAGAATGGATAAACAAGATCCTGCTCTACAGCACAGGAAACTATATTCAATCTCCTGGGATAAACCATAATGGAAAAGAATATGAAAAGGAATGTATATATGTGTGTAACTGAGTCACTTTACTGTACAGCAGAAATTAACACAATATTGTAAATCAACTATACTTCAATAAAAAATTTAAAAATTTAAAAAAGAAGAAAAGAAAATCACATCTTATAACCATAATAGTAATAATTGATTTAGACAAGAATCATCACTAAGTAAAAGTTTGGAGAGGAACAGGATATTTGCATGGTCTCAAAGCACCTCCACTCAGATTATTTATTAATTACAAAGAGAAAAAATGGTAACTTCAATGTTGAGAAACCTTAAAGAGGTGAACAAAGTTAACACCCCCACGAGTGGGACAAACAGACACCAAGTGGCCCTCGATGTGATGCACCAAGGACACAGCATCTTCATGTAGCATCCCTGCTCCCCGAGGAAACATCAGACAAACCCACATCGGGGACCTTGAACAACTGACCTGAACTCTTCAGAAGTATCAATGTCACCACAGACAAAGAAGGGCCAAGGGACTGTTCCAGATTAAAGAAGACCGTGGAAGCATGCCAGGGATCGGGGGAGACCCTTTAAAGGATGTTATTGCGACAGTTGGCAAAATGTTCATGTGGACACTACATCAGACAATCATTGACAAGTAGACCATTGACAATCGACAATCATTGACAATTAAGACAGTTGTATGGCAGCAACCTTAAATTTCCTGAATTTGATCATTGGACCTCCCTTGTTCTTAGAGAATACCTGCTGAAATGTTTAAAGGAAAAGGAACCAGATGTCTAAACTAAACTTCACATGCTCCAGGAGAGGATCCATAACAGATCACATCGGATCAGGCCATATATGCAGTAGAGACATGGTCAAGAACAATTGGTGCATCTGGGTAAAGGGTAGATGAAATTTCTTTGTCTTACTACTCTTCTGTAAGCTTGAAATGATTTCAAAATAAAAAAAATTTTATGGAAGCAACCTAATCGTCCATCAACAGATGAATGGATAAAGAAGATGTGGTACATATACACAGTGGAATATTACTCAGCCATAAAAAAGAATGAAATTATGCCATTTGTAGCAACATGGAGGGACCTAGAGATTATCATACTAAGTGAAGTAAATCATACAGAGAAAGACAAATATCATATGATATCGCTTATATGTGGAATCTAAAAAAAATGATATAAATGAACTTATTTACAAAACAGAAATAGACCCACATAAAAACAAACTTATTACCAAAGGGGAAAGGGGGTGGCGGAGGGATAAATTGGGAATTTACTACTATATATAAAATAGATAAACAACAAGGATCTACTGTATAGCACAAGGAACTGTATTCAATATTTTATAATAACCTATAATGGAAAAGAATCTGAAAAATAATATATATATGTATGTATGTATGTATAACTGAATCACTTTGCTGTATACCTGAACATTGTAAATTAACTGTACTTCAATTAAATTTTTAATTAATTAACTGTTTTTAAAAGAAATTTTAAATAAATATATTGATTAAGGGTGCTATCAGCTGTGCATAACAGAAAGCCTGACTATTCATGGTTTATGCACTAAAGACATACATACATACATAACATACATAACAGGAAATTCAGAGGGAGCCGGCAAGGGCTGGTGCAAAAGCTCAGTGATACAACTGAGGACCCAGAATCTTTTCATCTTTTCATCCAAAAGCTCCACCTTCTCAACGCTGTGGCTTTGTGCCCTTGGAGCCTCATGGTCACAGGATGGCTGTTACAGCTTTAAGCATCATGACCAAGTTCAAACTCCAGGAGAAAAATGGGGGGAGACTATGTCAGGGGGACTTTTCTTGATGTGTCTCTCACCTGTCACCAGTGAAGAAAATCTTCTTAGAAGGACCTTATGTCTCCTTAGCCAGAAGGGAACCACGTGGCCACCCCTAGCTACAAGGCAGACTGCAAAATGTTTCCAGTATCCGGGAAAAGGGAACAAACTGCCCATGCTTGGCTTCAACAGACCGTGAGTCATGACCTGAGACCGGGCACTTTGCGTCCCCAACCAAAGTCAGGGTTTTCTTAGCAAGCAAAGGAATCGTTCTGGGAAGGCAATTAGCAGTGTGTGTCATCATTGATACTTGCTAAATACCTCCTTGGTCGACATTGTACTGAACATCAGAGATGAATTAAAGAGATGAAGACTCAGTCCCCATCCCTGGAGCTCACAGTCTGTAATTCTCCCATCACAGCCCTCCATCTGGAGTGTGGAAGCCCCTTCACAGTTCAATTAGGAAGTGGTACCAAGAAAAGGTGACCTCACAAAGTTTATCTGTGTTTTTCCAATAGCAAATAAATAAATAACTTTTTAACCTTCCTAGCCAAATATCAAACAAATACGTGTTTTCTTACTGAGTTTTCCACAGTATTGAAACTATCTTCCAGTTCCCCATTTTTGTCTTACAAGATCTTTAAGCATTCATTCATTTATTTTTTCATTAGACAATGATTATGGAGCTCCTCCTCTCCTGGGACTGAGGACACAGTCCTCAGGAAAAAAAAAACATACACTGTCTCTCCCTCTTGAGGCTTACAGTTAAGTGGTTTTAAAAAAAGGACCACTATTCAAACAATCTGACACACAATTGTATGATTAAAAGGTACAATAGACACAGTGAAGGAAAGCTTCACTGTGTTGCAAAAGTTCATAGGGACACCAGACCTGGTCTAGGGGTGAGTGAAGACTTCCCTGAGAAACCATTGTTTGGATGGAGATCTCAAAGATGAGTAGGAATTAACTAACTGAAAGGAAGAGGAAGCAGCAAGTGCAAAGGTCCTGGGGCAGGAGGGAACATAACACATTAAAAAAACTAAAGAAGCTGGTCAGTGTGATGGAGCACAGAGGAAAAGTGAAGCACAAGGAAAGTGATATGAGATCAGGCTGGAGAGGTGGTCAAGAAAGATCATGCAGGACCCGGGGCCAAGGTAAGTTTCTCTGCCTCAGCAGTGAGGGGAGGCCACCGGAGGATGTTGGGCAGGGGAGGGATAGGAGCATCTCGGCCTTTCTCAAACACCACTCCAGCCATAGCATGAAGGACAGACTGGTAGAGGCAAGGGATGCACTGGAGAAATGAGTGAGGAAGCTACTTCGGAAGACCAAGATGGAGATGATGGTGGCTTGGAGTAGGTGGTGGGGTTGGAAGTGGGGAGAAGTGGATGGAACCAAGGTATTTGGGGGTAGAAGTGACAGGTGTGGCTACTGATTGGAAATGAGGCATAAGGGCAGTGTAAAGACAGCCCTTGTATGTCTGACTTGAATAACAGACAGAGGCTGGCACAATCCGTGGGGATGGAAAATATGAAGGGAGAAGTGGCCAGAGGAGTGGGATATCTTGAGTTTGGTGTCGGACGCATTCAGTATAAAATGCCTTTGAGACATCCAAGTATGCTGCTGGAAATAACCAGCCTGCAGTTGAGAGGTCAGGCTGAAAATGCCAATTTCAGAGCCAACAATATCTGTACGGTAGGCAAACCCTTGGCCATGAACTAGACCACCAAGAAGAGCAGTGAGAAGCCAAGAGGACCCAGTATAGCCCCCCAGAAATTCCAACACCAAATGGCCAAGAAGAGGGCCATGAGCCTGCAAACAGCTCTGAGAAGGGAGGCCAGAGAAATAGAACCAGCCCGGAGGAAGTGTGTCATTGAAGCCAAGACCCGATGCATGCTGCTCACCCGCTCCATCTGCAGACGGGGAAACCAAGACACAGACGGCTTGGTAGTGCCCTGGACCGTGACGCTTTTTCCGGCGTAAAGGGAAAAGGCAGTTCCTATGCATGCTATAACAAACTGCCACAAACTTTGTGGCTTAAAACATAAATTTATTATCTTACCGTTCTGGACATCAAAAGATCAAAATGAGTCTTACTGGACTGAAATGAAGGCGTTGGCAGAGCCATCAACAGAGGCCTGAAGGAGACTCCCATCCCTGCCTCTTCCAGCTTCTGGTGGCTGCTGGAACTCCTTGGCTTGTGGCCACATCACTTCAATCTCTGCCTCTGTAATCACATTGCCTCCTCCTCTTCCATAGTCAAATCTTCCTTTTATAAGGACATTTGTGATTACATTGAGGGCCTGCCCTGATACTCCAGGAGAATCTCCCACCTTAATATCCTTGACTTAATCACATCTGCAAAGTCCCTTTTGCCTTCTAAGGTGACCTATTCCCAGGTTCCAGGGATTAGGACGTGTGGACATCTTTAGGGGGCATTGTCTTTCCTCCTGCGGGCTCTCTGGGCCATGTAGAGGACCAGCGATCTGAGAATTCTCGGAGCAGCACTTGTCATGTGCAAAGAGAGACATCTGGTCCACACTCGGCAGCATCCCTGGAGGCAGAGACCTGAAATTGTCTGTGTAGCCGTAATAAGAGCTTGCTGCCCGCCAGGCTCTATGGTTCCAGCTTTACATGCATCATCTCAGTTCATGCTTTCAGTGACCCTTTAAGGTGTGTCAGGCTATCCCCACTGTCTTATAGAGGAGAAAAACCAAGTCTCAGTGAGGGGACAGTAACTTGCAGCAGAGACCTGAACCTGGACTCAAAGCCCGTCCATCTCCCCAAACCACACTTCTGCCACGGAAGTACCATTCGTCAGGGACACATTAAGGGGCAGCCCCGGCTCTCTGTGCACCTGGGAGGGTAGAATCAGGGCCCTTTTCTGGAAGGCCCCACCCCTAACTCTTGCTGGGATCTTGTCCTTTCTTCAGGGTCCAGCATAGCACTCAGGGAACACCCGGATTGTAACATCAGGGACAGAGCCCTCACCTGTTTCTGCAGTTCACCTGTGACCACGGTGCTGGCCATGGTCTTAAACACCATCATGCCATCATATCACCTTTATAAATTGTAGGAGAAATTGCACTTTCGGGGACGGTGCTCAGTCCAGGAAGGTGATCTGCCCTGTTCCTCCTTTGGCTACTCTTTGGCTCTGTGACCTGGTGGACACAGCTGTGGAGCTCAGTCCTGCCCAGTGAGCGGGCCACGCCATCCCCTGCCAGGCAGGGTGGGTGAAGGGCTGACCGCGGCCGGAGTGGAGCATGGAGGGGAAGCAGGGGCACCTTTCATTCCCTGGATCACATTCCTGGAAAAGGTGAAGCCATTTTTGTTAAGGTCATGTGCTCCCAGGACAGTTGTTAGGACTACGAGAAGATATTGGAGGAAACAGTGGGAAGCATGAGGTGGACATGGAGAAAAGGACATATCAGCGGGTGGGCTTTATGTGCTAATCCCCCAGCACCAACCAGCACTGCAGCACCTCCCCACTCTCAGGCTTACCCCTCCATGCTAGAGCCCAGGGGCACTTCTGAGCTGAGGCCGACTTCAGAGAATGCTAGTTAGGATGGGTCAGCTGCAAGTAACAAAATACCCAATGCACAGCAGGCATCAGCAAACTCCCAGGGCCAGATCCAGCCCACTGCCTGTTTGGGTCAATAAAGTTTTATTGGCACAGCCCCGTCCATTCATTGATGAATCACCTGTGGGTGCTTTCATGCTACAGGGGCAGAGGTAAGTAGTTGCAACAGAGAGCTTATGGTCCACCAAACCTAAAATATTTTCTACCTGGCCCTCTACAGAAAATGTTTGCCCACCGTTTGCTTAAACAACAATAACGTTTACCTCCCATAAGAAGGAGTTCAGAGGACGACAGTTCCAGGATCAGACAGGGGCTCAGCAGTGTATTCAAGGACTCAGCCTCCTTCCATCTCCTTCCTCTGCATATTGGCCTCTTATTCTTGGGCTTGCTTCATGGTCACAAACTGGCTGCCACAGCTCCAGGCTTGACTTCCTCCCACAACCACATTTAGGCAGGAAAAAAGGCAAACCTCCTCCTCATCTCTTCCCTATTAGGGATCCAAATCCTTCCAGGGCTATCCAGCAGAGGCCTCTTACCTATCATGGTCAAGACCAGGGGTCAGCAAACGTTTTCTGTAAAGGACCAGATAGTAAATATGGTAGGTTCTTATGGGCCATAAGAACCTTATGGTCTCTGCAGCATATTCTTTTTTGAATGTGGTTTTTTTAAAAACAACCTTTCAAAAATGTAAAAACCATTCTTAGCTCACAGGCATAGGTTACCCCCACCTGGTCTAGAGCTACTCACATGCCCACCTCCATACCGTCCATACCGATGCCCAGCGAAGGGGAGGAGGGTGTCACTATGCTTGGCTTAGACCAATCACCCAAGACGGGTGTTCTAGAAACATCTGCCAAGACATGTAGGCAGCCCTTGCGGCTGTCAGTGTGTCGGGGAGACGGTCAGATCACTTCCTGTCCCGGCGGGAAGAAGCGATTGGCCGCTGGTTCCTCCCTACGGAGGAGAACAGACCCCACCTACAGACCTCCGTAGAACTGGGTGCCCCTGCTTAGCTCCTGATGCAGAGCAGGAAGAGGGGAGCACATTCTAATGCACGGTCTTGTCTGGACTCTTTATTAAGCACCAGGCTTAAAGCGCCCTCTTGTGCCTTAAAGGCGAACGAGGGTCCGCAGATGTGGACGAGAAGCGGGCAGAGAAGTTCTGCCAGGTCTGAAACAGGCCAATCACAAGCCTTCCCGGGGTCTCCCCAAGCCCTGCAATAGTCTGGGGTCGAGAGGGCAGCACATGTGGTCATGCAACCCACGTGGTGAGGCCCTGGGAGAGAAAGAGGCAAAGCCCCACCCTCCCAAGAGAAAAGCACAAAAACACAAGTAAATAACTATGCAAGTAACGGTAAAGGGCGCCGAGGTGAAGCACAACAGAGGGTCTGTTTAGACAGATGATCAAGGAGGGGTGGGAAGCACTGCAAAAGTCCTGAGGAGCAGAAGAGCTTGGAATATTCAAGGACGTGCACTGGGAGACGGCTGTGGCTGCAGCAGTGCAGGCGGGGTGGCCGGGGGAGGGGGAGGCCGAGGGAGGGCCTGGCTTGAGAAGAAGATGAAGCTGCAGAGGCCAGGTCCTGAAGATCCCAACAGACCACGGTTAGGAGTTTGTACATTCTTCTAAAAGCAACGGGAAGCTGTTGAAGGGTTTTTAGCAGGTGACTTGATTTGATTTACTTTTTTTAGACAATTAACATACCCATCACTGTGGTGTTTCCTATGTTATTAATGCGGCTGAAACACCACACCGGAACTACCATCCCTTTTGAGCATTGAAACACTACACTCATCATTCTCCTGTCTCCTCACCACGGTCCCCTCAGCTCTGCTTTTAGGACAAGCTAATGTCTCGGTCATTCCCCATCAGACCCCACGGAGTGCCCTCCCGCCAGCTGCCCTGACCAAGTTCCACCCCAGCCTCATAACACCCTGCATACACCCTGTTCCTCCAAACCTCCCCCAGGAAGTGGGAGGTGGTGAGGGCACGGGGAAGGAGCATCCTTGTTGAAACTAACTAGTTCTCAGCTTCCCTGTGAGAACTCAGAATTTTCCCAGCCCTCCGCTGGGATGGTGACAGCCATCTCTGACACATCGCAGGAACCCAGAGCTATGGATAGAGTACAATCGGGGCATTTTTACCCTTAGGCTGCTATCACAACATCTCGCCTCACTTTGGCCTGAAAGTGCAAGTGGACTCAGAAGGAAAGGCACCAGCGCCCCCTGCTGGTCATGCTCTTCCACAGCAACGCTCATAATCCCAGGGAAGAACCAGCTGTTTGCAGCAGTTTCCGCTCGCTCTTCACCCTGTGAAGCTAAGTGTAGCAATTTACAACTGGGAGAAAAGGGAGACGTTCTGTCCGTGGATGCATTGGCCTGTACACAC
Source organism: Balaenoptera musculus (assembly GCF_009873245.2). Taxonomy (NCBI): domain Eukaryota; kingdom Metazoa; phylum Chordata; class Mammalia; order Artiodactyla; family Balaenopteridae; genus Balaenoptera; species Balaenoptera musculus. The sequence continues at coordinate 102,680,982 of NC_045789.1, forward strand.
ATCCTCAAGCAATTGTTTGAATGATATTTTTACCGAATTGGCTTTCTTTTTAAGATGATATGTCTAATAGAGAGGAAAGGCAATGGGTTTTTAAAAGGCTCAGTGGTCCAAATGCTACAACTTCCTCGTGATGTAGGCGTGGTCAAAGTTTCCCCGCATTTTTTTTGGCCGCACCGCGCAGCATGCGGGATCTTAGTTCCACGACCGGGGATCGAACCCCGTGTCCTCCTGCAGTGGAAGCACAGATTCTTAACCACTGGACCGCCAGGGAAGTCTCACCGCCCCCCCCCCAATTCTAATAGAGTAGTAATGCTTATCCAGTGAGGTCAGCTGGGAGCTGAGACTTCATAGACAGAGACAGACACGAGGAGCTTGGTGAATTTGAAGGGTTATGCAGTAAGGCAGGCGAGAGTAGTAATTACTCCAGCTGGGCTTCATGACCGATGTTCCCTGCGGGGAGACAAAGGAGGCTAATTTGACCTCCAGGCAAGGACGACTGGCAGATGCTGGTGCGGTTTAGTCCAGCAGTTCATAAAAGGTCTTGTGGAAGGGAAATCTTTTCTAAGGCACACCCAGGTGCCACGGGGCTAGTTGTGACCCTGGGTGTCCAGCTCCAAAGTTTTTGCCCTTCCATTCAGCCTCACCAAGAGCCACGGTACCCAAAAATCACGAGTTCAAATCCTGCCTTGACCAGGGTCAGGGATGAATGAGCTCAAGCTGCCAAATGCATAGGCTCTTCCCTGATCAGGTTGCCACAGGTGAGAACAGATGAGAAAGAGATTATCCTGGTAACTTGAGTGCCAAGGGCATCGGTCCCCACAGTAGAGAACCACATGGGAAAACAAATCCATGTCGGGTTTCCTGATGAGCACGGAATCATCCCTGGGGAGCGAGTCGGGTGATGTTTACAGCTAATGGCATTGAGTTAACTCCACCTCCGGGATCTACCTGCCGAGGAGGCCACACAGCAGTAGCCTTGACACACTCCTCCCAACAATGGTGGATGAATATTGCAAGTTCACCTTCTCTGATGACTCTGACTTCATCTTCCTTATGTTGACTTTCTTTTCCCTTTCTTTCAAATGTTTTTTATTATGAAATATCTTGTGTATATCAAAAAAGCACAGAAGAAACTATAATGAATACTTTTATACCAATCACTTTGTCTAAGACATCAAACATTTCAGACACTGCATGCACTCAGCTGTTTGTCTCCAATCCAGTCCTGCCCCTGCCTCCCTCCCAGCCCACAGGTAACCACTACACTAAACTTGGGGTGCATCCTATCTTCATGTGTGTTTATCATTTTACTGTGTATGGATGTATCACCTAAATATCAGGAATTGTTTTGCCTGTTTTGAAACATTATATTAATGGTATCATACCAATTATACCTTCATGCTACTTCATTCTTAATTCAGCATTGTCTTGAGGGACTACCCAGGTTGATACATGTTATTCTGGCCCATTCATTTTTTTCACTCCTGTGAAAAAATATTCCATTGTAGGAATCGTCCATAATTTACCTATTCATACTCCTAACTGATGGACATTTCGGCCTGTTTTCAGTTTTTCCCAATGACAAGCACTATTGCTGTAGACATTTCTGAACACATCTCCTATGTGTGATGAACACACCTCCTATGTGTGATGAACACATGTGAGTTGAGGGTACCTCTGGGGCATACATCAAGTGGTATTGCTAGGTCTTAAGGAATATGCACCTTTAGCCCGAGTCAATATTGCCAATTGTTCTTCCATGTGGCTTTATCAATATACTCTCCTACCACCTGTGTATGTGAATTCCCTTTCTTTCACATCTTGCCAACCAACCCTTGCCAATCTGATGAATGGGAAATAGTATCTCATTGTTATTTTAATTTGTATTGCTCTTATTCTAGCCCTGAGATCTGGGCACTTGTTAATTGCACACTCTGGTTCGTCTTCTGTGAATTGCATTGATATTAAGGTAATAAATTTTCCTTGGGGCCTAAACTGATTGAGTCAGGATGCTTAACTACTTGTGGGTCGAAGCTGCCTGGCTGGAAGAGCCACCCCTGAGGCTGTGGGCTCTTCTTGTTTAGGGACATCTTTAAGATCACTCCTCAAAAGCCCTGAGCCCAGCAAGGCTGTGCTGACTTTTCTGAGCTCTGATGGTGCCCCATGCCCACCCCAAAACCACTACGCCTGGACCAGTTGTTCCCAGCATTACTGTGATTCCCTATATCTCTTTGGCAGGGCCTAAAACCCACAGGCTGAGGCCCTAGGGCTGTACTGATGTGCTTAGAACAGGGGGAAATTAATAATGACCAAAATGGGATCTTTTGGAGAAATTGGCATTCACATGTAGTCATCTCACACAGTGTCGTTTACCAATGTGCACAAAGACTCAGCAGAAGATGCTTGCCATGGTGTCATTTATAATACCAAACAAACAAACAAGCAAACCACTTAAATGTCTCTAAATGTCCAACATCAGGGTTTCACTACATCAGGAATGGTACCTCCCTCCAAGGAATGTACTTTGAAGCCATGCAAAGTCACATTGCAGAAGAGAACACAATGTCGAGGAATGTCCTTCAGGAGTCTTAACTTGAGGTGCGTGGACTCCTGAGATGCTTCTGAAAGGGAGTTGGCATCACCTGAGATGCTTATTTAAGCATCCAGGACCCAGCTGTAGACCAACGGGAGCTGACCTTCTAGCTGGGAAGGCAGGAATCCTAACAGGCTCCCTAAATGATTCTAATGCATTCAGAAGTGTGAGAATCAATGCCGGGGGACCCTAAAATAGTTACAAAGCTTGCTGGTGTATTAAGATTTAAAAAGCAAGTTGCATGCAAATACAATATATATAAAAGCAATCCCATTTGTGCCTGTGTGAGTGTGTGTGTGTCTGTGTGTGTACTAATAGGTACCAAAAATTAGCAGCAGTAACCTCTAGATTGCAATTTCTCAACCTAGGCACTGTTAACATTTGGAGCAGAATAATTCTTTGGAGCACAATAATTTGTGGTGGAAACAGTCCCGTCCTGTGTACTGGAAGATGTTTAGCAGCTTCCCTGGCCTCTACCCATTAGATGCCAGTAACGCCCCCTAGCGGTAACAAAAATGTCTCCAGACATTGCCGAAAGTCCCCTGGAAGACAAGATCACCCACGGTTGAGAACCACTGCCCTAGATGGAAGGTATGATAGATAATGTTTTACTTTGCTTTTAGTCTATCTGCCCAATTCCTACTTTTTCCAAAAATGAATATAAAGTATTTCAGTTATGTAAAAATTTTGGTGTTTCTTAATGTCCCTCTGTCTGTGCTGTCAAAAAAAAAAAAAATATATATATATATATATACACACTCAGATGAAAAGATGTTCACATTAGTACTTACAGTAAGTTAACTAATTTTATTATGATTTTAAAAGAATTAAGAAAAAGCATATACAAAGCGATCCCAAATGTCAATATTCCTTCAGAGTCTTTAAACTATTTATAACCTTTGGATATGGCATCCTGATTTTAAGGATATATCTTAAGAAGCAATTCTAAATATAAAAAATGTTTTACATATATGGTGGATTTTTGCAGAGTCACTGATAAAAACAAAAAGTTATAAACACTCTAAAACCAACAATAGGAAACAAAGTTAATTACGGTACTCAATAGAATATAATATAGTATGAAAATGATATTTACAAAGAGTTTATAACAGTGTGGGTGGGAAGGTTTGTACCATATTGTTGAGGGTAAAATGCATACAAAATTGAATATGTTGCATCATCACTGGCAAGTATAACAAAACAACAATGAAAAGAATCCTGTGCGTCCAACACTGTTAAAAGAAACACATCAAGATGTTTAAAAAATGACTGTCAAGATCCTTATCTTTAATTTTGTATCTAAAAAATGACTGTCAAGATCCTTATCTTTAATTTTGTATCTATATAAGATGGCCAGTGTTCACAAAGCTTATTGTGATAATCACTTCATGATGTAAGCCAAATCATTAATGTACACCTCAAACTTATACAGTGCTATATGTCAATTACATCTCAATTAAACTGGAAGAAAAAGATGATTGTCAATTGAACAATGGCATCTTAGGGGATTTTTCTCTCTCTACTCTTCTGAAATGTCCTAATTTTCTAAGATAAGCATATATATATTTATAGTGAAAGATACTAAAAATGTATTTAAAAAAAAACTTTACAAATGAAAATATGCCAAAATTTCAGGTGAGAAATATGTCTTTATATTGATCTATACACAAATTTCCGTCCAGGCAATAAAAATAACTTTGTTCAAAAAAATGAAACGTATTCAGAAAGTACAATATAAACTAAATGTGATTTTAGCTACATTCATCAGCTCTGGGAAAGATAAAATTTAAAGGTGATTAGACTATGCAGATGGTCAGGAAAAGGTTGTATATAGTAACATGATAACAGAAAATATTTTAATGAAAAACAAACTGGATATATTTTTTTCCAACCTGAAATCACATTATTCTAAAACAGAGGATCTCATTTCGAAGGAGATCAAATAATTTAGGTTCGATTAGAATTAACTAACCAAGGGCAGACTTCAGCCATCTCAGATTTTGATCTAACTTGTTTACACTCATCCAGGGTGATGGGCAATTCCAGCTCATGGGAAAAACAATTATCGCAGACAAAAGGCAGCCCTTCTCACATTTGTAAGGCAGTATTTGCCCGACCTCGACATTCCCAGGTGGCTCCACTGAATTCTCTTGTTAGCTCTCTCCTCAGTCTTTGATGTGGACACAGATTATATCTTACAATAGACCTCAAAGAGGGAGGCAGCTGCGTGCATTCGGTAGAAAATAGAAAAAGGCATGGCCAGGTTGACCACTATTATCCAGGGTTCAAAGCCAAAGACAATTTCCTCCAATCCATTGTCGTACTCGGGGCGGCAGCCAAAGGCGGGAGGGATCCAGAGCTGCAAGAGAAGAGGAGGTGGTCCTAGCAGCCGCCCGGGGGTCCCCCACAAACCCAGGCGCTGACCTGGACTCAGGGAGACCAAGTCACACCTGTCACAGGGGTAAGCAGCCCCTGCGTGTTTCCCATCTCTATGGAGTGCGTCAGTCCACTGAGCCCCGATCCTGCACGAACGTTCTTCACACCTACCTGGTTCTCTCCATCCCCACAGCCCTCACCTTGGTCTGGTCCTCCGTCTCCCCCTCCCCGGACTGCTGCAATGCCTCCCATGATCCCCTCCACTCCAGTGGGCTCCTTCGATCCCCCCCCCCGCCTCCAGCCCATCACGTGGCTTCAGAGTGATCTTTATAAAGCACACATCTGACCTTGTCACTCCTCTGCTGACCACTCACCAGGGCTCCAAATGCCTTCAGGAGACAGTCAAAATTCCCTCAATGATCGGGAACACGTCCACATCTCCACATCCCTCATCACACCCTTCACTCTGGCCCTCCCAGGCTGTGCACAGCCCCCAAATGTGCCTTTCCCCAGCCTTCAGGGTTTTGCTCCTGCCTCTTCCTCTATCAGGGACTCCCTGTCTTCCTTCTTCTGCTAAGTCCTACCTTCTTCCAAGTCCTGAGACACCTCCCCTTCCAGGTAGCCCTCCTTGATCTAACCAGTCAGGCAGGAACTCCCTGTGTGTTCCCATAGCCCCCAGTGATTTCCTACAGTGGTGCTCCCTGTTTCCCACACCCGTCTTTACATTTCACCATTGGTGCTTGGGGGTCCCAGCCACGTGGGTCTGGGCTGGTGAGTTCTGTGGTCCTTTTTCTGGCTTGTCCTTGGCTTAGAGAGGCAGCCCAGGCCCTGCCCACATCCCCCTGATCAGGAGGAGAAGCACATGCCATGGAACCAGCCCTGGGTTCCTGCCACTTACAGACTACAATTTAACATCTCCAAGCCACAGTTTCCTCACCTATAAGATGGGAATACTAACACCTGTCTCAGAGGGCTCAGATGAGAATAAAATGGCAACTAAGTCTGCAAAACATAAAGCAATAACCTATTATTTTTGTTGCTCATGGAACCCACACACTGGTTCCCCCTTCTCAGCCTCCCTGTCCCAGCTCCTCCTCCTCTACCTCCCCTTAAATTGTTGGGCTCCTAGACCTGCTTCCCTCTCACACTGACATTTCTACAACTTTCTCCACCCCTACACTGTGGCAGGCAGCCTCTCGGGTGACTCCCAGTGGTCCCACCTCCTGGGAATCTTGTGGAGCCCTGTCCCCTTGAGTTGGACTGAATCTAGTGACTCTCTTCTAACCAACAGAATATGACACAAGTCATGGGATGTCACTTCTGAGATTAGGTTACAAAAGGACTCTGGAGTCCATCTTGCTCACCCCCTCTTGCAAGAGAGGAAGCTGGCTGCCATGTGAGCCAGCCTATGGAGAGGCCACATGGCCAGGAACTGAGGGGGATCTCAGGCCTGCAGCCAGCAAGGAAATCAAACCCTCAGCCCAACAGCCCACCAGGAACCAAATCCTTCCAACAGCCACATAAGTGAGTTTAGAAACAGACCCCCTTCCCCTCCAAAATCAAGCCATGAAATGACTGCAGCCCCAGTGGGCAGTTTGGCCACAGCCTGCAAGGGACCCTGAGCAGAGCCACCCAGCTAAGTCACACTCAGATTCCTGACCCAGAGAAGCTGTGAAATAAGAAATGTCTGGGGCTTCCTTGGTGGCGCAGTGGTTGAGAGTCTGCCTGCCAATGCAGGGGACGCGGGTTCAAGCCCTGGTCTGGGAAGATCCCACATGCCACGGAGCAACTGGGCCCGTGAACCACAACTACTGAGCCTGCGCGTCTGGAGCCTGTGCTCCGCAACAGGAGAGGCCGCGATAGTGAGAGGCCCGCGCACCGCGATGAAGAGTGGCCCCCGCTTGCCGCAACTAGAGAAAGCCCTTGCACAGAAACAAAGACCCAACACAGCTATAAATAAATAAATAAATAAATAATAAATAAATAAATAAATAAATAATAAAGGAATTCCTTTTAAAAAAAAAAAAGAAATGTCTGTTGTTTTAAGTTGCCAAGTTTAGGGGTCATTTCTTACGCAGCAATGGGTAACTGATACACGTGGCTTTCATTAACATCTCCGTATAGAACACTCGTGGCCTTATATTTCTAGCCCACTGTGTTCTCTGTGTTCTGGGTCCTTAAGGGTCATCCTCTTACGCCAGCTGGTTCTTCCTGCCCTCCTTAGCTGGTTCCTCCTCCTTTGCTCAGTCTCTTAATGTTGGCTGGTCCCAGGGCTCATTCATTCCTGGGTCCTCTTCTCTACCCTATACCCATGACCTCTGATGATCTCACCCAGTCCTGGTTGTAAATACCAGCTATGGGCCTACGACTTCCCAATCTAAATCACCAGCCTGGTCTACCCTTGAGAATTGCAGGCTCGCATATCCCACTGGCTACTTGGTTGTCTAAAATGCATCTCAAACTCAACATTACATTCCCATTTCTCCCCGCCTCCTCAGCAACATCTTCCTCCCAGAGGCTCAATCAAAATTTCAGGCATCATCCTCATCTTCTCACTCATTCTCATAACAATCCACCTGCCACCCAATCCATCAATTCTCAATCCACCCGTTTCTCTCCACTCCACCGGCCAGGCCACCACCCCCATCTCTCACCTGGACCATTGCAGTGGCTCCCTGCTTAAGCTCTCAGCTTACAGTCTATTCACCACTCATCGCCAGATTAATTATTTATGTAAGATGGTGTCCCTTTCCTGGTTAAACACCCAAGGGCTTCACAGCACATTTAAAATAAAATCTACCTGCTACACGGGATGGCAGAGCCCTCTGTTAGATGATCCCTTACCACCCTCCAACCCAGCTCCCCAGATTGTCCCCCACCCACCCACCCCAGTCACATGCCCTTCCTCCTCTTCTCAAAGGAGGCAAGCTCCTCCCACCCAGGGTTTTGTACTGGCTGCTTCCTCTGCCTGGAGCACCCATGGCTCCTTCTGCCATCCAGCTCTGGTCTCTAATCCCACCGCCTGAGAAAGCCCTTCCCACCAACTTGGCCATGTGATCTACCATGGCCATCCAAGCACCAGCTCACGCACCATCCTTTCTTACTTCCCTGCAGGGCACACATCACTATAGGCATTTCTCCTGTTTGATTTTTTGTTGCTAGTCCTGGCATCTGGTTTATAAGCCCCATAGGAGGAAGACCAGAGCTCTGGGGCATGTTGCACCCTCATCACTCACAGCACTGCTGGCCCTCAGTGGGCACACAGAGGATATATTGTCAGGAAGGGAGGGAAAATGAGAAGAAAAGGAAGAGACCTTCAAGATGGCAGAAGAGTAAGACGTGGAGATCACCTTCCTCCCCATAAATACATCAAAAACACATCTGCATGTGGAACAACTTCTACAGAACACCTACTGAATGCTGACAGAAGACCTCAGACTTCCCAAAAGGCAAGAAAATCCCCACGTACTGGGGTAGGGCAAAAGAAAAAAGAAAAAACAGAGACAAAAGAATAGGGACAGGACCTGCACCTCTGGGAGGGAGCTGTGAAGGAGGAAATGTTTCCACACACTAGGAAGCCCCTTCACTGGCAGGGATGGGGGGTGGGCGGGGGGGAAGCTTTGGAGCCACGGAGGAGAGCACAGCAACAGGGGTGCGGAGGGCAAAACGAAGAGATCCCTGGACAGAGGATCGGTGCCAACCAGCACTCACCAGCCCGAGAGGCTTGTCTGCTCACCCACTGGGGCAGGTGGGGGCTGGGAGCTGAGGCTGGGGCTTTGGAGGTCGGATCCCAGGGAGAGGACTGGGGTTGGCTGCGTGAACACAGCCTGAAGGGGTCTAATACGTCACAGCTAGCCGGGAGGGAGTCCAGGAAAAAGTCTGGAGCTGCCGGAGAGGCAAGAGACCATTGTTTCAGGGTGCATGAGGAGAGGGGATCCTCCCTGTCTGCCCACAGGGGGCAGAGCACCGCCTAAATGAGCTCCAGATACGGGCGCAATCCGCGGCTAACAGCTCAGACACCAGAGACAGGCATGAATCACTAACGCTGCTGCTGCTGCCACCAAGAATCCTGTGTGCAAGCACAGGTCACTACCCATGCCCACCCTGGGAGCCTGTGCAGCCCGCCACTGCCAGGGTCCCATGATCCAGGGACAAGTTCTCCAGGAGAACACACAGCACACCTCAGGCTGTTGTAACGTCACGCCAGCCTCTGCTGCCTCAGGCTCGCCCCGCATTCCAATTATGACTACCATACCCCTGCCTCTCCCCGGCCTGAGTAAGAGCCCCCTAATCAGCTGCTGCTTTAACCCCCTCCTGTCTGGGCGGGTAACAGACTCCTGAGGGCAGCCTACACGCAGAGGCAGGGCCTAAACCAAAGCTGAACCCCAGGAGCTGTGCTAATAAAGAAGAGAAAGGAAAATTTCTCCATGCAGCCTCAGAGCAGCAGATTAAATCCCCACAATCAACTTGATAAACCCTGCATCTGAAGAATACCTGAATAAACAACGAACGTTCCCAAAATTGAGGCAGTGGACTTTGGGAGCAACTGTAGACTTGGAGTTTGCTTTCTGCATCTAATTTGTTTTTGGTTTTATGTTTATCTTAGTTTAGTATTTAGTGCTTATTATCATTGGTGGATTTGTTTATTGGTTTGGTTGTTCTCTTCCTTTTTTTAAAATATATATATATTTTTCCTTTTTCTCTTTTTGTGAGTGTGTATGTGTATGCTTCTTTGTGTGATTTTGTCTGTATAGGTTTGATTTTACCATTTGTCCTAGGGTTCTGTCTGTTCATTTTTTGTTTGTTTTTGTTTTTGTTTTTTTTCTCTCTTCCTTTTCTTCTGAGCCGTGTGGCTCGTAGGGTCTTGCTGCTCCGGCCAGGTGTCAGGCCTGAGCCTCCGAGGTGGGAGGACCAAGTCCAGGACATTGGACCACCAGAAACCTCCCAGCCCCATGTAATATCAATCAGCAAGAGCTCTCCCAGAGAACTTCATCTCAACACTAAGACCCAGCTCCACCCAACGGCCAGCAAATTCCAGTGCTGGACACCCCATGCCAAACAGCTAGCAAGACAGGAACACAACCCCACCTTTTAGGCAGAGAGGCTGCCTAAAGTCATACTAAGTTCACAGACACTCCAAAACACACCACTGGACATGGCCCTGCGCACCAGAAGGACAAGATACAGCCCCATCCACCAGAACACAGGCACCAGTCCCCCCCCCCCCACCAGGAAGCCTACACAGCCACTGAACCAACCTCACCCATTGGGGGAAGACACCAAAAATAATGCGAACTATGGACCTGCAGCCTGCGAAAAGGAGACCCCAAACACAGTAAGTTAAACAAAATGAGAAAACAGAGAAATATGCAGCAGATGAAGGAGCAAGGTAAAAACCCACCAGACCAAACAAATGAAGAGGAAATAGGTAGTCTACCTGAAAAAGAATTCAGAGTAATGATAGTAAAGATGATCCAAAATCTCGGAAATAGAATGGAGAAAATACAAGAAATGTTTAACAAGGACCTAGAAGCACTAAAGAGCAAACAAACAGTGATGAACAACATAATAAATGAAATTAAAAATACTCTAGAAGGAATCACTAGCAGAATAACTGAGGCAGAAAAACGGATAAGTGACCTGGAAAATAAAATAGTGGAAATAACTACCACAGAGCAGAATAAAGAAAAAAGAATGAAAAGAATTGAGGACAGTCTCAGAGACCTCTGGGACAACATTAAATGCAACAACATTTGAATTTTAGGGGCCCCAGAAGAAGAAGAGAAAAAGAAAGGGCCTGAGAAAATATTTGAAGAGATTATAGTTGAAAACTTCCCTAACATGAGAAAAGAAATAGTCAATCAAGTCCAAGAAGTGCAGAGAGTCCCATACAGGATAAATCCAAGGAGAAACATGCCAAGACACATATTAATCAAACTATCAAAAATTAAATTCAAAGAAAAAATATTAAAAGCAGCAAGGGAAAAGTGACAAATAACATAAAAGGGAAACCCAATAAGGTTAACAGCTGATCTTTAAGCAGAAACTCTGCAAGCCAGAAGAGAGTGGCAGGACATATTTAAAGTGATGAAAGGGAACAACCTACAACCAAGATTACTCTAACCAGCAAGAATCACATTCAGATTCGATGAGAAATTAAAACCTTTACAGATAAGCAAAAGTTAAGAGAATTCAGTACCACCAAAACCAGCTTTATAACAAATGCTAAAGGAACTTCTCTAGGCAGGAAACACAAGAGAAGGAAACGACCTACAATAACGAACCCAAAACAATTAAGAAAATGGTAATAGGAACATACATATCAATAATTACCTTAAATGTAAATGGATTAAGTGCTCGAACCAAAAGACATAGACTGGCTGAATGGATACAAAAACAAGACCTGTATATATGCTGTCTAAAAAACACCACACTTCAGACCTAGGGACACATACAGACTGAAAGTGAGGGGATGGAAAAAGATATTCCATGCAAATGGAAATCAAAAGAAAGCTGGAGTAGCAATTCTCATATCAGACAAAATAGACTTTAAAACAAAGACTATTACAAGAGACACAGAAGGACACTACATAATGATCAAGGGATCAATCCAAGAAGAAGATATAACAATGTAAATATTTATGCACTCAACATAGGTGCACCTCAATACATAAAGCAAATGCTAACAGCCATAAAAGGGGAAATCAACAGTAACACAATCATAGTAGGGGACTTTAACACCCTACTTTCACCAATGGACAGATCATCCAAAATGAAAATAAATAAGGAAACACAAGCTTTAAAAGACATATTAGACCAGACAGACTTAATTGATATTTATAGGACATTCCATCCAAAAACAACAGAATACACTTTCTTCTCAAGTGCTCATGGAACATTCTCCAGGATAGATCATATCTTGGGTCACAAATCAAGCCTCGGTAAATTTAAGAAAATTGAAATTGTATCAAGTATCTTTTCCAACCACAACGCTATGAGACTAGATATCAATTACAGGGAAAAAAAGCTGTAAAAAATACAAACACATGGAGGCTACACAATACACTACTAAATAACCAAGAGATCACTGAAGAAATCAAAGAGGAAATCAAAAACTACCTAGAAACAAATGACAATGAAAACATGATGACCCAAAACCTATGGGATGCAGCAAAAGCAGTTCTAAGAGGGAAGTTTATAGCAATACAATCCTACCTCAAGAAAGAAGAAACATCTCAAATAAACAACCTAACCTTACACCTAAAGCAATTAGAGAAAGAAGGACAAAAAAACCCCCAAAGTTAGCAGAAGGAAAGAAATCATAAAGATCAGGTCAGAAATAAATGAAAAAGAAATGAAGAAAACAATAACAAAGATCAATAAAATTAAAAGCTGGGTCTTTGAGAAGATAAACAAAATTGATAAACCATTAGCCAGAATCATCAAGAAAAAAAAAGGGAGAGGACTCAAATCAACAGAATTAGAAATGAAAAAGGAGAAGTAACAACTGATACTGCAGAAATACAAAGGATCATGAGAGACAACTACAAGCAACTATATGCCAATAAAATGGACAACCTGGAAGAAATGGAAAAATTCTTAGAAAAGTGCAAACTTCCAAGACTAAACCAGGAAGAAATAGAAAATATGAACAGACCAATCATAAGCACTGAAATTGAAACTGTGATTAAAAATCTTCCAACAAACCAAAGCCCAGGACCAGATGGCTTCACAGGTGAATTCTATCAAACATTTAGAGAAGAGCTAACACCCATCCTTCTCAAACTCTTCCAAAATATAGCAGAGGGAGGAACACTCCCAAACTCATTCTATGAGGCCACCATCACCGTGATACCAAAACCAGACAAAGATACTACAAAAAAAGAAAATTACAGACTAATATCACTGATGAATATAGATGCAAAAATCCTCAACAAAATACTAGCAAACAGAATCCAACAGCACGTTAAAAAGATCATAGACCATGATCAAGTGGGGTTTATCCCAGGGATGCAAGGATTCTTCAATATACACAAATCAATATGATACACCATATTAACACACTGAAGGCTAAAAACCATATGATCATCTTAATAGATGCAGAAAAAGCTTTCAAGAAAATTCAACACCAATTTATGATAAAAACTCTCCAGAAAGTAGGCATAGAGGGAACTTACCTCAACATAATAAAGGCCATATATGACAAACCCACAGCCAACACCGTTCTCAATGGTGAAAAATTGAAACCATTTCCTCTAAAATCAGGAACAAGACAAGGATGCCCACTCTCACCACTATTATTCAACATAGTTTTGGAAGTTTTAGCCACAGCAGTCAAAGAGAAAAAGAAATAAAAGGAATCCAAATCAGAAAGAAGTAAGCTGTCACTGTTTGCAGATGACATGATACTATACATAGAGAATCCTAAAGATGCTACTAGAAAACTACTAGAGCTAATCAATGAATTTGGTTAAGTAGCAGGATACAAAATTAATGCACAGAAATCTCTTGCATTCCTATACACTAATGATAAAAAATCTGAAAGATAAATTAAGGAAACCCTCCCATTTACCATTGCAACAAAAAGAATAAAATACCTAGGAATAAACCTACCTAAGGAGACAAAAGACCTGTATGCAGATAGACACTGACGAAGGAAATTAAAGATGATACAACCAGATGGAGAGATATACCATGTTCTTGGATTGGAAGAATCAACATTGTGAAAATGACTATACTACCCAAAGCAATTTACAGATTCAATGCAATCCCTATCATGCTACCAATGGCATTTTTCATAGAACTAGAATAAAAAAATTCACAATTGTATGGAAACACAGAAGACCCAAATAGCCAAAGCAATCTTGAGAAAGAAAAACGGAGCTGGAGGAATCAGGCTCCCTGACTTCAGACTATACTACAAAGCTACAGTAATCAAGACAGTATAGTACTGGCACAAAAACAGAAATATAGATCAATGGAACAGGATAGAAAGCCCAGAGATAAACCCATGCATATATGGTCACCTTATCTGTGACAAAGGAGGCAAGAATATACAATGGAGAAAAGACAGCCTCTTCAATAAGTGGTGCTGGGAAAACTGGACAGCTACATGTAAAAGAATGAAATTAGAACACTTCCTAACACCACGCACAAAGATAAACTCAAAATGGTTTAAAGACCTAAATGTAAGGCCAGACACTATAAAACTCTTAGAGGAAAACATAGGCAAAACACCCTATGACATAAATCACAGCAAGATCCTTTTTGACCCATCTCCTTGAGAAATGGAAATAAAAACAAAAATAAACAAATGGGACCTAATGAAACTTAAAAGCTTTTGCACAGCAAGGAACCATAAACAAGGTGAAAAGACAACCCTCAGAATGGGAGAAAATATTTGCAAATGAAGCAACTGACAAAGGATTAATCTCCAAATATACAAGCAGCTCATGCAGCTCAATATCAAAAAAACAAACAACCCATCCAAAAATGGCAGAACACCTAAACAGACATTTCTCCAAAGATCTACAGATTGCCAACAAAACACATGAAAGGATGCTCAACATCACTAACCATTAGAGAAATGCAAATCAAAACCACAATGAGGTATCACCTCAACACTGGTCAGAATGGCCATCATCAAAAAATCTACAACAATAAATGCTGGAAAGGGTGTGAGAAAAGGGAACCCTCCTGCACTGTTGGTGGGAATGTTGATACAGCCACTATGGAGAACAGTATGGAGGTTCCTTAAAAAACTAAAAATAGAACTACCATACGACCCAGCAATCTCACTACTGGGCATATACCCTGAGAAAACCATAATTCAAAAAGAGTCATGTACCGCAATGTTCATTGCAGCTCTATTTACAATAGCCAGGACATGGAAGCAACCAAATTGTCCATCGACAGATGAATGGATAAAGAAGATGTGGCACATAGATACAATGGAATATTACTCAGCCATAAAACGAAACGAAATTGAGTTATTTGTAGTGAGGTGGATGGACCTAGAGTCCGTCATACAGAGTGAAGTAAGTCAGAAAGAGAAAAACAAATACCATATGCTAACACATATATATGGAATTTAAAAAAAAAAAAAGGCTCTGATGGTCCTAGGGCCAGGACAGGAATAAAGACACGGACATAGAGAATGGACTTGAGGACACGGGGAGGGGAAAGGGTAAGCTGGGTGAAGTGAAAGAGTAGCATTGGCATATATACACTACCAAATGTAAAACAGATAGCTAGTGGGAAGTAGCTGCATAGCACAGGGAGATCAGCTTGGTGCTTTGTGACCACCTAGAGGGGTGGGATAGGGAGGGTGGGAGGGAGACACAAGAGGGAGGAGATATGGGGATATATGTATATGTATAGCTGATTCACTTTGTTATACAGCAGAAACTAACACAACATTGTAAAGCAAATTATACTCCATTAAGTATGTTAAAAAGAAAGAAAATGAGAATAAAAGAAGAAGAGATTATGGACCTCTTTCCTGAAATCCAGATCTTTCCATCTGCTGTGAAGTTGGCTATAATTCTTGCTACTCATCCCCTTGAAAGGCGAACTATGCCCCCTTCCTTTGAATCTGGGTGGACGCTATCACTGCTGGACCCATAAAATATGGCAGAAATGGTGCCATGCAATGTCCACACCCAGACCTTAAGAGACTGGCACTTCCAGTCCTTTGGAAGCCTGGCTCTGGGTCCTGAGCCATCACCTAAGAAGTCCACCTCCCCTGAGACCGCCGTGCTGGAGAGTCCTCACGAATACGCTGCAGCCAGAGTCCCCGCTGAGTCCAGCCTTTCAGCCTCCCCAACCCAAGGCACCAGATCGTGGACTTTCCAACCCAAGCAGCCCATCCAGTAGCTTCAGTCAGTTTCATTAGGAATAGAATTGTCCAGCCAAGCCCTGCCAGAATTCCTAACCCACAAGGTCCTGAGACATAGTAAAATGGTTGCTGTTTTTGTCATGCATTTGGGGTCACTGGTTACACAGCAATAGAAAACCAAAATATCTGCCTGTTGGTTATGTCCACTTGGATGTCCAAGAGACCTTACCACTGAATGTGTCCAGTACTAAACCCACGTGCTTCCTTCCACCTGAGCCCCCTCCCAAGCCTGCTCCCCCTCCAGAGACCCTAATCTCCATAAATAGCATCACCATGTACCAGGAACTCAAGGCGGAACCTGGGAGCCGCTCTTGGCATCCCTCTCCCTTCACAGGCTACGACATGGATGAACCTGAAGGTCCTTGCACCACATGAGATAAATCCCGTATGATTCCACTTATATGAGATACCCAGAGTCAAACTCATAGAGAAAGAGAGTAGAACGGTGGTTGCCAGGGGATGGGGTGGAGAGGAAATGGAGAGTTGTTTCATGAGTACAAAATTTCAGTTTTACAAAGTGAAAAAGCTTTAGAGGTGAGTGGCGGTGATGGTAGCACAATCATGTGAATGTACTAAATGCTACAGAATCGTACACTGGAAAATGGTTAAAATGGTAAATTTTAGGTTATGTGTTCATTACCACCATTAAAATTTAATTTAATTTAAAAGAATAAAAACACGAATCAGATCTTGTCACTCAGAGCATAAAACCCTTAGATGGTTTTCTGTTGCATTTAGGATTAAGTCCTGGCTTGTGGCCATGGCTTACGAGGCCACGCCTCTCTCTTCTTGCTCTCCAAGTTCTAGCCACGTGGGTTTCCTTCCAGTTCTTGAGCGCATCCAGCAAGCCCTGCCTTGCTCTGCATCCGTGCCTTCCCCGTACCTGCTGCTCCGCCAAGACTGCCCCACTCCACCAAGAGGAGGCCTCCCCTGAATCCCAGTGTTCCCACAGCACCCAAACTCTTCCGTCATCACACCCACCACCCTTTACTGTCCACCCCACAGGTGCCAATTGCCCCACGTGGTCGTGCACACCAGCACCTCCAGCCGCTGCCTCTGTGCCAGCTCCTGGTCCCAGACAGAAACAGTTCCTGCCTCTGCCAGATGCCTTTAGCACAACATGGGATAAAGTGCAGGGTTTCAAAGTGCTGCCCA
Organism: Balaenoptera musculus; assembly: GCF_009873245.2. Classification (NCBI taxonomy): domain Eukaryota; kingdom Metazoa; phylum Chordata; class Mammalia; order Artiodactyla; family Balaenopteridae; genus Balaenoptera; species Balaenoptera musculus. The sequence goes on from NC_045789.1 coordinate 102,698,003, forward strand.
TGGAGTTGGCTCAGGTCATCCTAAGACATCAGCCTGCAATGATTTCCATCCTCTGGCTCACTCCCCAGGGAACAGAGGCAGTGCCTGGGGCCATCAGGGGCAGAGCACAGAGATGAAGAGATAAAACGTGTCCTTCTCCTGGTCCAGAGCCCTGGACCTGGCCTTCGGGTCCCAAGAGACCATCAGTTGCCACTCGATTCTAGTATAGCAGGGCTATTCTTGGTCAAGCTGGTCCAAAAAACCAAGCCAAGTGTATCACCTGGTGATCAAGCAAAAAACCAACACAGGGAAAGTGGTCTTTCCGAACTCACTGAAAAGAGAGATCTTTATACCTTGGGGTGCATAAAAAACAATACGCTTTAGGGGCTTTCTAGAACCAACTCTGACTTTATAAGAATCTAAGCTGATACACCCCTCTCTGGAATGTAAGCCTTACATGAAATGCAGCCCCATTGTAGTTATTAATATCCCTCTCTCGGGGCTTCCCTGGTGGCGCAGTGGTTGAGAATCTGCCTGCCAATGCAGGGGACACGGGTTCGAGCCTTGGTCTGGGAAGATCCCACATGCCGCGGAGCAACTGGGCCCATGAGCCACAACACAACTACTGAGCCTGAGCGTCTGGAGCCTCTGCTCCGCAACAAGAGAGGCCGCGATAGTGAGAGGCCCGCGCACCGCGATGAAGAGTGGCCCCCACTCGCCGCAACTGGAGAAAGCCCTCGCACAGAAACGAAGACCCAACACAGCCAAAAATAAACATAATAAATAAATAATAAATACAAAAAAATTAAAAAAAAAAAAATATCCCTCTCTCTTGTTTTCCTGTTTTAAGTCCTTTGTTCACTGCTGTACCCACATAGCTCCTGACACAGAGCAGGTGCCCCATAAATGTCTATAAGATGAAAGAAGAGCACGCACCTGGAGCCACACTCTTCTGGGACCCCTTCTCCCTTCAGAACTCCCCGTATCTGTCTGCCGACCTGGAGGGGGACCAAGGTCCAGGTGACCCAAAGCAAGAATCAGATGTTGTTGGCAGACACATGGTCCTTTCAGCTTCAGATGGACCCTCCCAATTTTGTGGCCTTAGGGTAATATCAAAAGTTGCAGTCCCTGGGCACGCACCAATTGATATTAGGGAGAGGAAGCAAAAAAGCCAGTAAGCTTCTGGGGAAACAGAGCAGCCCTGATGATACGGAGGCTGGTAGCAGAGAGTTGGCTGTGATGATGGGCGGGCCCTGTGGGCTGGGGCGTCGTTCCCATTCCACCAGCCACAGTCACTGCAGATGCCTGTGTGCACCAAAGGCTGCTTCTCCCTTCTTTTTACCCAGACCTGCCATCCTTCTATGTACCTCTAGAACAAATCCCAACAACACCCAATGCTTTGCATTCCTTTTCCTTCTCCCCATCCCCACCAGCACTGCCCTGGTTCAAGTTCCCATCATTTCCTATCTGGGCAGCTGTGTGGGGCTTCTGTTCCCGTTTCCCTGACTTTGATCTTACCTCCCTCCATCCTTCCTGCACGTTGCTGCTAGAAGATCATTCTAAAACACAAATCTGAGAGGGTCCTCTACTGCCCTCAGCATGAAGACCAGACTCAGCCAGGCTTATGAAGCTCTGAGCAAGCCAGACCCGTCTAACCAGACCCTCCATCCTGTTTCCCACCATCCTGCTTCACGTGTATGGAATTCATGACAAGCTGCTGGTGCTACTCAACTAGGCCATGGTGTCCTTTGCCTCTGTGTCTTTGCACACTGTGTGCCCTCTGCCCCAAGGCTTTCTTTTTCTTGCCTTGACCACAGTTGGTAAACTTCCAACTGTTCCTTGAGGCTGAGGCAGACAACATCGAGTGGCTGATTATACATCTTTTTCTACCTTGTTACCGTCTATTATAGAGGCTAGAAAGCAAACCATCCACTTCCCCCTCCTCCCTTGCAGTTAGGGGTGGTCACATCAATTGCAGACATTGCCTGGCACCAATCCTTCCCTCTGTCTTCCTGTCTTGAACCCAGACGTGATGCCTGGTGCTGCTGCAGCCATCCTATGACCATGTGCCAACCACATTCAGTAGAAAGGTGAACAGTGCCTGGATCCTTGATGATAGGGTTCAGCTGCCAGGCCAACCCTGAACAGCCAACTTCCAGAATTCTTGTCTTTAAGACTGAAGATACTGCTGATCAAGCGTTCTGTTATTTGCAGCCAAAAGCACTCCTAATGGAGTCTCTGTCTCACCTCAAGCATCCCCTACTTATTGAAGTCCCTCTTTGAATCCATGCTCCCATTCCACCTTGCAGATAGCCCTGTCCCAGCATTTGCCATATTCACTGTACTATATTTTTTCCTTGTCTCCCTCTCCCACTAATACTGTGACCTTTTTGAGGAAAGAGATTACGTCTTCTCACCTTTAATTCTTAGTTCCCACCCCAGTCCATGGCACACAGATACTCAGTAAGCGGATTTGTAGAATATAAGCCTACGTTCCAGTCTAATATTTTAACCTTACGTCTCAATTATTTTGATTAAAAGCTGCCTTCATTCCTTATTTGAAAACGGCAAGGAAAATAGATTAATCAATATTTTTAAATAAAGAAATAACTTGCAGATTACCGAAATATTGCAGAGGAACAAAAAGGCTGCAATATTCCTTAAGACTCTTCTCTGGGCATTGCCCTGCAGGAAATGGGGGTGGCAGGCTGGGCCCAGGGACCCTTCCCAGCTCTTCTCCTCTTCCTCTTTGCTACCAACTTCTCTCAGACACATATTTCCATTGGCCGCATGTGGCATCTCGCTGCCCTGGGGAGCCACGTCCCCGGCTGCAGGTCTGCTCTCAAAGCAAGAAGAAGGGAGGGATGTGGCATTGCCATTGCAGACTGTGACCACCTGCAGGGTTCTGATGTCCTTGGAGAGCTTCTCCGGCTCTCGGTGAATGGACTCAATGATGAAGAGGTTCTGGATGTATTTCTCAACAACCACCAGGATGGAGTAGGGCAGGTTGTACCAGGTGTACGGGGGGCGGGACTCGGCACAGAGGATGGCCAGGATGGAGCCCCAGGAGATGAGCCAGGAGCCGGAGGCAGTGCCCACCAACAGGTCCGCATCCAGTTTGCGGGCCGGATTTTTGGACTCATCTAGTGATTGCTCATCTAGCCTGTAAATCCGGATCCCAGCCAGCCCTGCCGCCCCCATGAGCATGAGCAAGATGATGGCATACAGGTAGAACATGATGAGTGCTGACTCGCTCCTGGTTTTGGAACGCCCGATCCAAATCAGATACACCACCACGACCCCAATGGTGGCAGCCAGTGCGGTCAGGCCCAGTACCGAGCCCAGCATGACCCCGTGAGACCTGAACTGCATCTTCTGATGCTGATGACTGTCAACTTTGCGCCCGATGTTTTTCCACAGGACGTAGAGCATCGTGGAGGCCAGTATCTGATACTCTATGTTGAAAGGGTAGAGGTAGTAGATCCCGTGGGAGATGGCAGAGCAGAGGGTTGGGGGTGTGCAGTTACACGGAGGCGTGTGGTCATCTAAAACTAGGGGGGAGACAGACCACAGGGGAGGGCAATTAGCACATTCAGTGGCAAAGCAGAAAACCACAAAAAAAAATATTCTCACTGTGGATTCATGCTTGGGTTTGCCATTGGATTAAAAGCTTTATTTCATGACTTTTTGTCATGTTTAATATCATGGCTAAATTGACAGCCATGAATACTCCCCAAAGAGTACTAATTACACGAATTAGATCTTATCCATACATCAGAATATTGTCCAGCCATTGCAAATGGTATTTTAGAAATTTACTTATCAACATATAAAGACGTTCAGAAGATATTGTTGAACAAAAGCAGCTTGCCAAAGAGGCTAGAGTATGGCTCCGTTTTTATAAATTATAGATATCTTGGTGATATATATATACAGAGAGAGAGAGATAGGGAGATAGACAGACATAGAAAAAAATATGGAAGGACATAAACTAAAATGTTAACAATGGTTATCTCTGGGCGGAAAAATGGCAGGTGATTTTTTTTTTTTTTTCAGTAAAAGAAACTTCTATTGAGATATAATTGACATACAACCTTATGTAAGTTTTCCTCTAGATTTGGCTTTGCTGTATTTTCTAAACTTTCTATATGAATATGATTGACCTGTGTGATTTTTAAATTACTTTTTAAAAACAACTTTGTGAGGGAAAATGCCCCTTATCAGCAAAAATTTTCCTCTTGAGAATATCCAAAGCCAGCAAGTGTGGCACGAGACAGGCCCCACCTTCTGAAAGACACTTGGCAATGGTATAAAGGACCATTTCATAACAAGGAGGGGAAAAGCTGTAAGTAAATAATGAAATATGCAACAAAAGCCTTAAAGATGATATAAAGTCTCTGGCCTATAATTCCAATCTATTCTAAGGGACAAGTCAAAAATATAGTCAAAGCATTAGATAAAATTTTGTTGTGTGTTTTTGAGAAAGAAAGAGAAACACCTCAATGTGTAACAATTTAGAAAGTGTTAAATGAATTTTGGTACCTCCTTACAATAGAATAGTAGGCAGCCATAAAAATTATAATTGTGTTTTAACGATACAAGAAAATAATTGTTACAATAACAATGGGAAAAAAGTAAGAACAAATTGTATATCCAGTATTTGTAAATGCATACCACAACCCAGAACTCAGTTGTGAAATCAATTTAGAGGGTAGCAACCAATATTTTTTTTAATGGAATTGCAATGGAATAAAACAGGATTGAATGAATGGAATCAAATACAATAGAAATTTGAGTGTCTCTGATATAGTAAGATTATTATTTCATGTGTACACACATACAGGTATGTATGCATTTGGGCTTCAATGTAAAATCTATTTCTTGTTGTATGTTGTAGAAAAAACTGATTGAATGTGTACAGTATGACCTCAACTATAAATAAATAAATAGCACAAGACCAAAAAATAACCAGATGTTAACAGCATTTAAGTGCACTTCTGGGTAGGTGCTATTGTGGATTTTTTCTTTATGTTTTGTCATTGTTTTAATTTATGATATATTTTAATTTATGTGATACTACTTATAAAATCAGACAAAAAAGCCTGGTAGTAGCATTAACTACCCTCACTTTTGCAGAACACTGCAATTTTCAATTCATAAGGAGTTTCCCCAACACTTGTAACACAATACAATACAATGCAAAAGACAAGGGAAATACTCAGGAGAAAAGGTTCAGATTAACAAAATGTTAGAGCTGACAGAGTCCTTTTTTATAAATTAATCTAATCCCATCTTCACCAAGGTCTGTGGAGCCAGATTGCTGGAATTCAAATCCCGGCTCAATCGTCCATTTGCTTTGTGATCTTGGGTTAGTCACTTAACTTCTCTGTGGCTCAATGGCTTCATCCATATAATGAGGTCACTGTTGCCTACCTCAGAGTGTTGGGACAAGAGTTTAATGTGCCAGCCACTCAGAAAATGCTTAACAAAACTTTTTGTTATTGTTGTCACTGCTGTTACTGTTATTGATACCAATGAGGAACTGGGGCCCAAAGAGAATGGCCTTCCCAAGAGTGGGCTGCTGGTTAGGGGTGGTGAAGAAATGTGAGTGTGTCCCCCTGATTTTGTCATCCCCACCCCACTGGTAAGGAAACAGGTTTAAAGTTGCTCTCTGGGACTGAACTGGGTTTGTACAGAGAGGATAGATGTGCATTGCATTAAAGCTGGAAGGACTCATGGAAAGTACATGGTTCAAGTCCCCTCACTTCATAAAAGAGAAAAGGGAGGCTCAGAGTGGTTGAATGGTTTCCAAAGGTCACACAGCTAGAACGTGATGGGAACAAGACCCAAACCTGAGACATCAGTCCCCTGTACATTGCACCTTCCTCTACCCCATGTTCTTCTCAACCCCAGTGCTCTAATATAGAAGCAACAGGTCACAAATGCTAAAGAATTTTGGAAGAAAATGAAGAGTCATGAGACAGGCACTCCAATAGGAACCAGGGGGAATAAAGATGGGCCAAAATTATAAACTAAGTAGAGTTAAATAAAAACTTCAAATGAACAAAAAGCAATTAACCACAACATACCATTAGACTTCTATGGATTTTTTAAAGCTATACTTTTAGTAGAAAGAACTGGTAATAGAGGTTTAATTTAAAACACAAACAGAAACAACCACCAATCTTCCACAGTTGTAAACAAAGACATTCATTTCCATACCAAACTGGACCGTGAGAAATGGTGATCAAAATGATGACCCCTGGATCTGACAAGTCCCTGAGTCACTGAAGAAACCTTTAATTATGCTCAGCACACCCTACTTATGGAAGCAGGATGAGAGACTTAGGAGGTTTTGAAAGACTTTCAACAACAGAGGATTGTCTGGCCGATGTTGAATTGGGTGGACCCTGCAGGTCTTTGAAACCCATACCTCCATCTATGGACATTCTGGTCTCTGCAGGTTTCCAAGCTGTTCCAAGATGGCAGCTGGGCAACTCTTACCACTCACCTATTGTTATGTTCCCGAAGCCCAGGGTGATGAGCCGCTCCTTGTGCTCGTTAAGCTGGTGCTTCGATTCATTCAGGACGCTGTTCGCCCAAAGAAGCAGGTTGGTGAACACTGAGTGGATCACCCCAAACCTGAAAAACACAAGGACTCACTTCCTGAGCAGCTCTGGGAAGCTCCTAGCCCCGTGAGGTGAGATGGAGACATTGCACACATGTACACGGGCACACGCACAAGCTTCCTTCTTAGCAGTGATTGTGATTTCATCTGGCAGCTCAGGCTCTGGGTGGGTCCCCTGTCTGGCTGGGAGAAGCAGTTCCATGGGACCTTCCAAAACCACAGCCTTGGCATTCTGCCTTAATCTTGAACCTGCCAGTACTCAACTCATTGTCTACGGGACAAAACAAAACAAAACAAATCTGGGTCTTGGAAGCAGGGATACACGGATGGAAATTTACTAAAAACAGGCAACCAACCCCACCATACCCCAAACCCTTTCTTCCAAAAGGGAAGAGAACAATGAAGGAAAGATGAAAGGGCTACACTGGAAATCTGGAGAACTGGGTATGCCTTTACTGTTGGGTTGCCAACCCAATGATCATTATCCTCCCCCTCTGTCTTACCACTTACTTCTAAAGACACCAAAACAAACCAGAAGCTCACTATCTGGCCTCCCTTGAAGTTAGGCATGGCCACTGTGGCCAGTAGGATGTGAGATGAGGTCTACTGGGCACTACTGAAAAGCTTTTGCTTTCTTGATGGAAGAGATCAGAATGAGAAAAGCCTACTTATTCTCCTTCTCCCAGTTTTTTCCAGCCTTCAATACAGACATGAAGGCTGGAGTTGTGGCAGCTATCTTGTGACCATGAAGCAACAAGCATGGGATGAAACCCTCACCCACTGAGGGTGGCAGAGTGGAAACATAGAAAGATCCTGCTCTGTGACGACACTGTTGAGCTGCTGGAGTCTTGGATAGGTTCAGGAATTAGGCCATATTATTTACAAATAGAATAAGTAGCTGCATTTGGGGTTTGAAAGTTAGGAAGCAATAAGGCTGTTCTAGTCTGACCTCAGAGTTCTGTCCCTGCCTCTGACCACACTGCCTCCTAAAGAAGAAGAAAAGAAATGACATAGAGGGTGGACTCTGGACTCTGGAGAACAGAGGAGGGATCTGGGAGAATATGGTTCCAATGGAGTCACTATCTGTTTCAAAACCTCCAAAGACTCCCCATGGCTGCCAGTTTAAGATGTATTCACTTTGGTAGCTTCCAGGGTGCTTAACAATGGGCCTTGCATGGAGCAGGTTCAGCAAATACAGGTGATTTGAGAGAGGAATTCCTTGAAACCTGTGTGTAACTGATCACTTCTCAGTTGGAGAGCAGAGGCCCAGAGGATGTGAGCCCCCTCCCCGTGTAACCAAGAGCATCCTTGTCCATAATCTCCCTACAGGAAGAATGGTACAGTTGGGTCCTCAACCCTGACCTTGCCTCTCCTCTGAGTTTTAACCCCAGATGACCCCCTGGGGTTCCCACGAGCAACTGCAAGCAAAGTCTTTCCTCATTTGAACTCCAGCTTCCTTTGGCAGCTTCCCAGTGTCCAGGCACAGGTGGAGAAGGAAACAGCCGCCTGGGGGTGTCTGAGTCAGCTGTTTGCCCATCTGCTTGCCCCTCATGCTTGCCCAGTTGCTATAGATTGTGGCCAGCCTTCCCCGGGACATCTGGGAGGCACTGTATAGAGCCTTTGACAAATGCAGACAATACTGTTTGCCTCGGGCTGGCTGGCTTTTCTTTTACTTATAATGCACACAGCTCCCCTTTCTTCTCCTCTTTCCTGGTCCAAATGGCGTTGTCTAATCCCAGGTCCACTGAACCTGAGCAGGTAATACCAATGCCGCCCACAGCTGCAGGATGTTCTGCCACAAACGCTCCCTGCGAGCTGGCAGCCTCCTGTTGATTTGATCTGGAAATTGTCCTATAAACTAAAGGCAGGCGTTGTTTCCTCATGCCAAGCTGCCTTTCTCACACTTGGATCCGATAACCCCAGACCACAGTAAAGAAGGGTTCTGTGAGCCATTTTCTAATCTCAATTTATGTTTCCAGCTCTCTCTTCAGAACTGCAGCTCCTCGAAACTTCACTCTTGAGAAAAGAAAAGGACTCAAACCAGTAAGAGGAATTCTCACACAGGAGAAAAGTCCTTGTATGCACTAAAAGCACGGATGGTGGAATACTGGCTCGAAAGATCAGAAAAAAGGGTAAGTCCAGGAGAGGGAAGTTTTGAAAACTCCAGGGCATGGCAAGAAATGTCAATGAATAAAGCAGGCCTGGGATAACATTAGGGAGTGCTGGGGACTGTAGCTAACTGAGCAGCCACCCCCCCATCTGGAGGGAACAACCCCAACTTGGCTCTAGCTCTTTGTTGCCATACACATCTTGGATTATCAAACCTCCCAATTTTTCTAGAGACATCTAAATCTAAAACTGAAAGATGGGATTTCCCTGGTGGCGCAGTGGTTAAGAATCCGCCTGCCAATGCAGGAGACATGGGTTCGAGCCCTGGTCCAGGAAGATCCCACATGCCGCGGAGCAACTAAGCCCATGCACCACAACTGCTGAACCTGCGCTCTAGAGCCCACAAGCCACAACTACTGAGCCCGCATGCCACAACTACTGAAGCCCGCGTGCCTAGAGCCTGTGCTCCGCAACAAGAGAAGCCACCACGATGAGAAGCCCACGCACCACAACAAAGAGTAGACCCCACTCACCACAACTAGAGAAAGCCTGCGCGCAACAACAAAGACCCAGTGCAACGAAAAAACAAATTAAAAAAAAAAAAAACTGAAAGGTGGTAACTCAAAAATGGTTAACACTTTGCCCTATTTAAAAAAAAACAAAAACAAACAAACAAACAAACAAAAAACAGGCTAAATCAAGATATAAGTATATCTGGTTCAAACCACTCACTATCTAGTTTAGGAAAGAGGCCCAGAGACAGGGAGAGACTTGTCTCCAATTGCTCAACAAGCAAGGCCAAGGAAGGACTAGGCCCCAGTCCTATCGGGTTCCCTCAGATGAAAAATCCTGGTGGGAAATGTCTGCATACATGGCCTAGAACAGCATTATCCCCCAGAAGATAATGCAAGACACTGATGTGAGCCACATATGTTAATTTTTAATTTCTTAGTAGCCACATTTAAAGAATAGTAAAAAGGAACAGGTGAAAATAATTTTAATGATATTTTTGTTAATCCCAATATATCTAATATACTGTGATGTCAACTAATCAAAGAGAAAGATTTCACCCAGCAAACCCTGCTGGCCACTGCAGCCACTGCAATGCCACGGAAATAGCAGTAGATTTAAAGTCAGCATTCAGATCCCGCCCAGCTATGCACAGGCGGGCTGCCTGTCCTTGGACATTTACTTCATTTCTCAGTTTCCTCATCTCTAAGTGGGATCATGATCATACCTACTGTCCCTGACAGGGCTACTGTGAGAGGTTCTCATAAGTAACACGTGTAAAAGAAAATGCTTTATGAATGGGAAAGTCCATTTCATTCAGCCAGGAGTTCCCAGTAGGTCAAACTACCCAATATACATTTGTTGAAAACATCTCACCCTTCATCCCCACAATCCTACTTCTAGGAATTTAACTCAAGAAAATAACCAGAGGATAAACAGCAAGGTCCTACTGTATAGCACAGAGAACTATGTTCAATATCCTGCAATAAATTGTAAAGGAAAAGAAATATACACAAATGAATCACTTTCCTAGACAGCAGAAATTAACACAACATTGTAAATCAACTATACTGCAATAAAATAAATTTTAAAAAAGAAAAGAATCAGAGATGTTCAAAAATATTTTTAGCCAAAGATGTTCATCACAGTACTATTTATAATAACAACAAAAACTTTCAGACAAATTCGATGTCCAACAAGAGGTGTTATGGACTGGATTGTGGCCCCTCAAAAGGTATATGTTGAAGCCCTAACCCCCAATGTGACTGTACTTGGATGGAGTATAAGGAGGTAATTAAGGTTAAATGAGGTCATACGGGAGGGGCCCTGATCCAATAGGACTGGTGTCCTTATAAGAAGAGGAGGAGACACCAGAGAGGTCTCCCTCTCCCTGCCCAGAGAAAAGGCCATGTGAGGACATGGCAAGAAGGCAGCACCTGAAAGTCAGGAAGAGAGCCTCCCCAGGACCACAACTGTAAAAAGAAAAGAAGAAAAAAATATATATCTATTCACCGAAAAAAGACTGGAAGAAAACAGACCAAAATGTGAATAGTAGTGACCTCTGGGTAGCGGCTGTCTTAGCTGTGGTTGCTGTAACAAAACAACAGACGTTTATTTCTCACAGTTCTAGAGGCTCAAAGTCCAAGAGCAAGGTGCCAGCAGAGGTGGTCTCTGGTGAGGCCTCCCTTCTTAGCTTGCAGATGGCTGCCTTCTCACTGTGTCTTCACGTGGCCTTTCCCCTGGGTGCGCTCAGTGCAGGGGTTGAGGAGCGGGGAGACCTGGTGTCTCTTCCTCTTCTATAAGAACACTAATCCCATCATGGGGAATTAGTGGGACCTAATGACCCTCATGACCTAACTACTTCCCAAAGGCACCACCTAATACCATCACATTGGGGGTTAGAGCTTCAGCATATGCATTTGGGGGGGGGGGGACACAAACATTCAGTCCATAACAGTGGCATTATGATGATTTTTAATTCCACTGTACCCTTACAAGTTTTATCAGGAAAAAAAAGTGATATTTTTTAAAGAATGTCTATGGAATAGATGAAGTGAAACCCATGCCCCAGAACAAAATCAGCAAGTGTTCTCCTGAAGCTGCGAGTGGAGCCCAGGCTCACTGATGGAAGGAGGACCAGGTGACCTGGTCCAGCACACAAAATGGGAGAAACTGGATGGAAATCCCCAGCTGGCCACTTGCACTCTGGGGACCCAGGTAAGTCCCCTAAACTGCCACATCCATTTAATGCAGAGAAGAATGGTTACCATAGTTACCCTAGCAGAGCCTAGATTAAATGTGAGGATGGATGTAGAAGTCTTTGTCCTGCCCAAAGGGACAATTAAAGCTGCCTTTGCTGGGTCATCGGGGCCTGGACTTCATTCGTCCCTGACTTATCCATTGGACCCCATTTGTCCATTCTCCTCCCCTGGAGGCAGAGCAGTGGCGCCTTCTGTCAGGAGGCGTGGCTTCTCGTGTTAAGATGGGACTTAAAGATCACTGCCAAGGCCACTGCTTGGGGCTGCACAGGGGAGAACACAGGCTGCACATTCCTGGAATGACGCTCAGATGCCTGGATATCTCGGCCCTTTACCTCTGCATATCACCACCAGTGCCTGGCAGCGGGCTCTGCACACAGTAGGAGCTCAATAGATGCCTCACTCCTTGTCGAAGCTGATCCTTTTTGCCTAATGAGGTTGGTGAAAGTTATTTCTAATTCAATAGTCTATTAAAATAGTTCCAACCAGTGGTCTTACATAAGTCACTCTTTTAAATAGCAGTTTTCATTTCAAATGGTACTGGGGGACTTTTCTGTTCCTCACTGACAGTTTATATGATGAGGGATCTTTCTAGAAACCAAATAGTGATCCCTTGATTCCTCTGTATGTATGCACAGAGGCTTTCTTACATGATAAGCATACCATGCATTTAGGTAATTCACCCTCTTATCCTATAGATTCTCTCCCTTGACCCTCACAGTCATCTCGAGAGAGAGGAGGACAGAGGTAATAATAGAGCCACAACACTTACTGAGTCCTTGTTCTATGCCAGGAACAAGCTCTACATCAATTATTTCATCCAGTCCCCAGAGGCTGGCTATGCTATTATCTCCATTTTACAGATGAGAAAAGCTGAAGCTCATAAAGGGGAAGTTTCTAAGACAGCAGAAGTGAAATCCAACCCACAACACCCTACTTCCAGAGCTGTCCCAGAGAGGCCAAAGCGGAGGGTCCCCTTCCCAGGCCACAAATAAAGGCTTTGCTTGTCAGGATGGAGAGGAGACTCGGTCTCATTTAAAACCCAAGCAAGCTAGTTGGCAGAGTCCAGAATGTTGCTTTTTTGCCACGGCTGACACCGTATCATAACTCAGAAGACACAACGTCCGCCAGCGACCAGGAAACCGAGGGCTTGCAGTGCGCTCAGAGCCGTTTCAGGAGGTGAAATCCATTACAAACAAACAAAAGGATGTGATCGTTCATTGTAAAGCGCTTTGTAAAATTCACATTTACAGAATAATAAAGTCAGTTCAAACACACACACACACAAAAAACCCCAATCAAGATGGCAGTGATGAGTTTTGTTCGTTCCAAATGAACGTTAAATTCAACACGTAAGCAATTACCCACGATCTTTACCTTTCCAGTGTTTTGAAAGATTGGATGATATCCTTTGCGTGTCCCCAAAGAAAGTACACCTAAATGGAAATAAAGGAAGAAAAGAAAGATACATCAATGGGAAAGCCATCACTGTATTTGCACCCTTGAGAAGCTATAAAACCTAAGGGAAAGATGTGAAAAATTTTGGGGAAGTCAGTGCAGTGACCTCCCCCGCCCAAAAATGGCAAGTCACTATCCTCACCTCTGGTGGCAGTGCCATTCCCAGGGGTGTGGGGGGGAACAGTGCTGCAGGGGCACTGCCATGAGAATCAGAGGGAGGCCTCCGGGTTTAGGAGGAAATAGTGCTGAGTCTGCCGCGGGGCGGGGCTTGGGGAGTGGCAGCATGCTGACTGTAACCCTTGTTCACGTGTTTATGTCATCCTTATCGGGCTTCATTTGAGAAATATTCACTGAACTGTTACTACGCCAGTGACCGGAAACCAGATTTTGAGTGCTTTAAATGAGGAACAGAATTAATTCAAGCTGGTCTTTTATTTCACTCTGTTATATACGCTGCCCAGGCCCTGGCAAGCAGTCACTAGAAGCAACTCAGGAATGGGGGCTGTATCGGGACCCGTGTGCAAATCCTGGCTCCCTCGGCCTGGGCAGGTCTGTTTTCCCATCTATGGAAATGGGTATAAATAGTGAACCTACCTTGGAGGCGTGTTGTGAGCATGAAATAGGATAATCCACGTCAACTAATTAGAACAGTGCCTGGAGCAGGTACCTTTTCAGTTAATCTCTCTGCTCTCAAACTCGCTCATTTGTGGACATTGAATGAGCACCTCCTCTGTCCCAGGCACTTTCTGAGCTCTAAAAGCATTTGGGGCCTCATTTAAACACAAACGCATGTTGAGGCACCTACTACGTGCCAAACACAGCTGGGCACTTTATAAATTTGTCTCATTTAGCCTTCATTTCAATTAAGTGCTATAAAAAAGAAAATCAAACAACACACAAGAAATTACACTTACACATACTCCTCTCTTCCACATCATTTCACCTAAGATTTACTATCCTGCTCTAGAAAACACTTCAGCATGATTCTCGAAACATCTAACAAGTTAAAAAACAGATAGCAGTGACTCCTGGTAAAGAGGACATTCAACCCAACAACAGGGAAACACTGAAGTAAATTAGCTTTTTATCTATGAATTCCTAAGTTAAAGGACCACTTAACTGATGCTTGATAGACTACATAGCAACACAAAAATGTTTATGATTTTTTTAAGTGAAACACTCAAAACAGTAAATTCTGCACCTTACATGTAAACTTTGCCAAGAATGTACACTTGAGTACAAAGAATGGAGGAACACATAAAAACAGCAACAAATATTTCAGTTAATGGGCTTACAGACACATTTTTAGTCTCTTTTTCAATTTTTTCAGTAATGTTATACCATATTTTTTAAATAAATATTTTTAAATTACCATACAACCCAGCAATCCCACTTCTGGGTACAAATCCAAAAGAATTGAAAGCAGGGTCTCAAAAAGATATTTGTACACCCATGTTCACAGCAGCATTATTCACAATGGTCAAAAGATGGAAGTAACCCAAGTGTCCAACAGTGGATGAACAGATACACAACACGTGGTCCATCCACACAACGGAATAGTATTCAGCCTTAACAAGGAAGAAAATTCTGACACGTTAAGACATGGATGAACCTTGAGGACATTATGCTAAGTGAAGTAAGCCAGTCACAGAAGGACAGATCCTGTATGATTCCACTTGTCTGATTCAAAGAAACAGAAAGTAGTCAAATTCATACAGATGGAAAGTTGAATGGCAGTTGCCAGGGGCTAGGGGTGGCGGGAATCAGGAGTTAGTGTTTAAAAAGGACAGAATTTCCTTTGCAAGATGAAAGAGTTCTGCTGATTGGTTGCACAGCAATGTGAATATACTTAACACTGCTGAACCAGACACATAAAAATGGCTAAGGTGGCAAATGTTATGGTATGTGTACTCTACCACAATTTAAAAATAAATAGTACGTTTTAGAAAGTAATGTTTTTTATTCTCCCATCATCTAATGTCGCAAATGCACGTAGTAAGTGTCCAGTAGGTATAGAAAGATTGATTAATTGACCTACTGACCAAATGCCTTAAATGAGGAAGAAAGAGATCCCCAACCCACCAAGTAACAGTTTTTGAAAACTCACATCTGTCCAGGTCTTTCCTCTGCCCAGAACATTCAATGGCTCCCCATTGCCCTCAAGGTAAAGTCAAAGCTCCTAAGCGGCTGTCAGCCTTGACCAAGCGCTCACTGCAAAGTGTTCTACACACAGCACCTTAATCCTCACAACAACCCCATGAAGGAGGCATTTTTAGATGAGAACCATGAGGCCTAGAGAGGTTAAGACATTTGCCCGAGGTCACACTGCTGGTGTGAGCCAAAGCCAGGTCCATGCTTATAAGCCCTACACTAAACCATGGCTCCAGTCCGGGCCCGTCACCCCTGCTCACCTCCCCCCACGGGCCACACATCTTCTCCCCATCGGGTGGAGAGACTTCACAATCCCAAATGTCCTTTGTAATGGTGTCTGACACACCACACCCCTCTCTCCTTGACAACCACCCCGCACCCCAAAGCTAGTGAGAGGCCCTCCCTGGCGCCCCCTCTGGGCGATTATGTCAAAGCATTGACAGTGCTGACAGAGTCTGTTTTGGTGACTGTCTCCCGCTCTGACACCTCCACAGGGCACAGACCACAGCTTTTCAACCCTGGACTCACAGTACTGAACACAGGGTTTTGCCCCGTGTGGAAGGAAGGGAGGGAGGGAGGGAAGGAGAGCAGAGTGGAAGGAGGGAGGAAGGGGTGGGGGGAGGGAGGAGGAAGGGAGGGAGGGAGGGAGGGAGGGAGAGAGAGAGAGAAGAGTGGAAGGAGGGGGGGGGGAGGGAGGAGGAAGGGAGTTCTTTCTGGTCCCCTAAGGCTTTCCATATTGTCACTGGCATCACTATAAGACTGTCATCATGGGATTGGACGCCCCTGGAATAAATAGCCAATTAACTCTTGTATTCCTTTACTGGCATTTCCAGAACAAAGTACCACAGACTGGGTGGCTTAAAACAACCAAAATTAATTTTCCCATAGTTCTAGAAGCCGTAAGTCCGAGATCAAGGTATTGGCAGGCTGGTTCCTCCTGAGGCCCCTCTCCTTGCCCTGCAGACGGCCACCTCCCTTCAGCGTCCTCACACTGTGTGTCTGTCCTCCTCTCCTCTGCTCATAAGGATGCCCAGTCGCATTGGATTAGGGGCCCACCCTCATGACCTTATTTAGCCTTAATTACCTCTGTCAAGACCCTATCTCCACACAGTCACATTCTGAGGTCCTGGAGGTTAGGACTTCAACATATGAATGCAGGGGACACAATTCAGCCCTTAACAACTCTCAAAACACAAGGTGACCCGTTCAAACAAGTCTCCCTGGAAGCTGCCACCCTGTTCCACCGACGTTGCCACCCTGTTCTCCCGCGGAGGCAAACTGCTGCCAGGCTCGTCTCTCACAGAGCTTCACTTGTGACAGTGTGTTTGATCTCAAGAAACACCGTAAGGTCACCAAGAGCTGACTGGCAGTCACCTGGGTGCAGAGCGGAGACCACTTTCTTATAAAAGACTGAGATTAAAAATGGCATCCTTGGCATTCAGAGGTGAGAAATAGGTCCTGAAGGATGTTCCTAAATCGGGAAAGCAGAAATATTTTGAGTAATAACAGTATCCCTGGACCAAGTTCATGGTCTTTCTGGGTGACTTCTGTGGAGAAGAATCATGGAGAATGTAATATATATATATGCATAAGATTGTGTGTATATATATATATATATATATATATATATATATGTATAAAGAATGTATTTCAATATTATCTGTAAAGAATGTGTGTGTATATATGTATAAACTGAATCACTGTCCTGTACATAAATTAACACAACAGTGTAAATCAACCATACTTCAATAAAAAAAGAATCATGGCTCTTGGCTGTGACTTTAGGGCAAGTCATTTGTCCCCTTTTCTTCCGTAGTGTGACATCCGACAGTTGTTCTCGGTGGAGTTTGTTGAAAGCATTACACGAAGTGAAAAATGAAAAGTACTTTGCAAAAGTCCTATAGACCTACTACTTATTACTATTACTGTTATCTCACTCTGATAAGCCATTTCCAGGGAGTTCTGCCAAGGATTGAAGCTACATTGGAGATCCATCTAAGGTTTTTTTCAAACATGAGATTTTTCTGATTCTAAGCTATAGGTTTTAAATTAATATATCAAAAAAAAAAATCCTCATTTCTCTACCCACACCAAGTTGACCAAGGCTGAGAATGAACCTCTCATTCATTTCTAAAGAATTTAATCCACAAGTAAGCAAACAAACAAACGAACAAAGAAAAGGTCTCAGTGACTCAGAGGAGTGACTGTAATGGCACAAAGTTTCTTTTGGGGGTGAGGAAAATGCTCTAAAATGGATTGTGGTAATGGTTGCACAACCCTATGAATATACTAAACCACTGAAATGTACACTTTAATCAGTGAATTCTATAGTATGTGAATTATATCTCAATAAAACTGTTAATTAAAATTCCCCGGAGCCTTTTCTGGTGGACTCTGACTTGGCAGAGTTTCCTGATTCTTCATCAGTGTAAGTTCTGCCACTTAAGATTCCCACAAAAATGGCCAAGAGGACACAGTCCCACTTTACAGTGGAGGCAGCTGAAGACTGTTTATATACCCTGGGATACACTTAACAGGAATCAAGGCAACAAGCAACAAGCAACAAGCATGATGTGGTTTACCTGCAACAGAGTATGTACCGCGTGGGTAACAGGGAAAACTCCTTCTGTGGCTGATAAACATTCAGAAAATCCAACGAAGTACCCAATTTTAAGGCATCCCAGGATGATGGTAATGACTGCAAACAATGTGATACTACCTAAATTGGGGGAGGGGGAAGGGTAGAAATACACACATATAAGTGTTAATATGCACTAATATCATTTCAAAATAAATTATATTAAACCTTCACATAAATGGTCAAATGATTTTTGACAAGGGTGCCAAGACAATTCAATGGGGAAAGTACATTTGTTTCAACAACTAGTGCTAGGAAACTGGGTATCCACATGCAAAAGAATGAAGCTGGTTGCTTACCTTACAGTATATCAAAAATTACCTCAAAATGAATCAAAGACTTAAATGTAAAACCTAAATCTATAAAAATCTTAGATGAAAACATAGGGGGAAATCTTTATTTTGTTGGATTTGGCAATGACTTATTGGATATGACACCAAAAGCACAAGCCACAAAAGTAAGAAATAGGTAACTTGGGCTACATCAAAATGAAAAAAAAATTATGCATCAGAGGACACTATCAACCCACAGAATGGAGAAAATATTCACAAATCGTATATCTGATAAGGTGTGAGTATCCAGACTCTATACAGAACTACAATTTAACCATTAATAAAAAAATAAAAAATAAACAAAGGACTTGAATAGACATTTCTCCAAAGAACATATGTAAATGGATAATTAATACATGAAAAGATGCTCAACATCACTAATCATTAGGGAAATGAAAATGAAAATCACTACGAAATACCACCTCAGGGACTTCCCCAGTGGTCCAGTGGTTAAGACTCCATGCTTCCACTGCAGGGGGTGCGGTTCGATCCCTGGTCAGGGAACTAAGATCCCACATGCTGTGTGCCATGGCCAAAAAAAAAGAAAAGAAATACCACTTCACATGCATTAGGATGGCTGCTACCCAAAAAAGAGAAAGAAAAGGTGTGGAGGGAGGGGGGAAGGAGAGGGGGAGGGGAGCGAGGGGAAGGGGGAAAGGAAGGAAGGGAGGGAGAGAGGGAGGGAGGGAGAGAAGGAGTGGGGAGAGAAGTAAAATAATAACAAATGCTGGCAAAGATGTGGAGAAATTGGAACCCTTATACACTGTTGATGGAAGGTAAAATGGTGTAGCTGCTATGGAAAACAGTATGGCAGTTTCTCAAAAATTTAAAAACAGTAACTCCACATGGTCCAGCAATATACCCAAGAGGATCAAAAGCAGGTACACAAAGCATGTACACCCATGTTCATGGCAGCATTATTCACAATAGCCTAAACGTGAAAGCAACCCAAGTGTCCATCAATGGATGAACGGATAAAGTGTGGCAGGGACTTCCCTGGTGGCGCAGTGGTTGAGAATCCACCTGCCAATGCAGGGGGCAAGGTTCGAGCCCTGGTCAGGGAAGATCCCACATGTCGCGGAGCAACAAAGCCCGTGAGCCACAACTACTGAGCCTGTGCTCTAGAGCCCGCGTGCCACGACTACTAAGCCCTTGTGCCACAACTACTGAAGCCCACACACCTAAAGCCCATGCTTTGCAACAACAGAAGCCACCGCAATGAGAAGCCTGCGCACTGCAACAAAGAGTAGCCCCCGCTCGCTGCAACTAGAGAAAGCCCACGCGCAGCAACGAAGACCCAATGCAGCCAAAAATAAATAAATAAATATGTAATAAATAAATAATTTTTTTAATTGCCCTTTTTAAAAAAAAAAAAAGTGTGGCATATCTGTGCAATGGAATATGATTCCGTTTTAAAAAGGAAAGGCATTCTGACCCCTGCTACACCGTGGATGAACCTTGAGGACATTATGCCAAGTGAAATAAGCCAGTCACAGAAGGACAGATGCTGCATGACTGTGCTCCTATGAGATGCCTTAGAATAGCTCAATTCGTAGGGAGAAAAAGCAAAATCGTGGCTGCCAGGGGCTGGGGTGAGGGGGAAATGGGGAGTTATTTAATGATACAGACTTTTAGTGTTACAAGATGAAAGAGTGTTGGACATTACAATTGTAATGAATTCACAATATGAATGTACTTAACACCACTGAACTGTACACTTAAATGATTAAGTTGGTAAATTGTATGTTATGTTTATTTTATCACAATTTGAAAAGTTTTAAATATATATAAAGCAAATTCTACTACTGGCCTCACGAGCTGAAAGTAGAAGACAATATTATGTCTTGTTTATCATTGTACCGACCTCATGCATATTCCAGGGTCTGATAAGGGACGTACATTCAACAAAGTTTGGCCAAAACAACACAAGTCCTCTAGAAGTTTTCCCCCAGAAATGATCCATCTAAGAGTGTCACTGTTCTGCTCAAAAATCTCAGTTCTCTGATCCTAAATTCCTGCTCTAAATAATAAAAGTAAGGGGTATAAGGTATACAGGAACTTTCTGTACTATCTTTGCAATTCGTCTGTAAAATAGAAAGTTTATTTTTTCAAAATGATAGGGAGGGGTCTAGAGCAGTGGCATGAAAAGGGCTGTGCTAGTGAAGTGAAGAAAGGCAAGTTCTCTGATGATACATCCAGCATAGTTGACAACAAATAAAACAAACGAAAAATATGCCTATGAATAAGACTGGGAAGGAATATGCAAAATACATTAAAAAGAAACTCGTAACCAAATGAAAAAAAATAGCAAGAAAACCATAATGATGGTGGGGGCTTGATCAATGTCACAATCCCTAATCCCCCTTCTGGGCCAACATTAACCACCATTCATACATTCTCTCCCACGAACAGAGGAAACTGGATCGTGTTTGACATGAATTTTGGCAAGAGAAGAGAGAAGGGCATGAGCCATAACAGGGAGCTATAATATTACAGCTCTGGCCTAAGAAGCCTCCAGTGAAGAGTAATGCAATCGCCTGGCTCCTTTCCATTGCTCAAAGCGTTATAGAAACAACTCTAAGTCACATTTTCTTATATCCTGGAAATGCCCCAGTGAAATCAGAAACGTCGTAAGAGTGGAGAATGAATCCCAGGGCTTTGAAATGGTTTGACAAATGCATGGTTCGTTCTGATTACAAAGAGAAATAGCAAGATGAGGTGAGGCAGCCTGGTTGGGTGGCAAGGGCACAGGCTGTAACTCTGGGAACCTGGCTGTGCCACCAATGGAACATGGGAGCTCAGACAGGTCACTTCCATGCTCCCGGCCTCGGTTTTCCCATCTATAAAATGAGATTGGACCACAGCAGTGGCTCACAAACTGCAACAGAATCACCTGGAGGGCTTGTTAAAACACGGAGTGCTGGGCTGCACCCCCAGAGTTTCTGATTCAATAGATCTGGGATGGAGTCCCCAAATTTGCATCTCTAACAAGTTCACAGGTGGGGTGATGCTGGTGATCTGGGACCCCACCTTGAGAACCACTGATCTTTGCTACTGACATTTCAAGAGTTGTGACAAACACATCACGTGCCTTCTCACGCTCTTAAAGCCCTTCCTTCCTTCATCCATCCTTCCATCCATTTATTTGTGCAACAAATATTTTAGGGACTCATACTATGCATGAGGAATTTTGCCAGGGGCTCAAAGGTAAACAAGTAAGATTGCTGGAGAAACAAAAATACACACATATAGTATTGCATAAATTGTGGAGTACACAAAATGTAGAGCGATGAGCTGGCATCAGACTTCTCATCTGCATCGTGGGAAACCAGAAGCCAGTGGAAGAGTAGTTAGAGTCCACTGCAAGGAAAGGACTGCATCTCAAGAACCCTATTCCCAGCCAAGATGGCACCCACTTGTCAGGGCAAAAGACAGAAAGGTATTTGAAGGTATGCCAAATATAATTGTTTGACAACTATTTGTTGTTCAACTATGATCCAGGTACTTGGGATATAAAAATGTCAATAAAATAAAGTATCTGTCCTTGATGAGTTTAACATTGAGTGGGGAAGCAGAAAAATAAACAAATAAATAATAAACATAGAAGAAATGTCAGGAAGTGCTAAGTGCATGAAGGAAAGTAAAGCAGGGAAGAGGACTGAGGTTGATGGTGGTGGTCAAAAAAGGATTCTCTGAGAAGGTGACAGTTGAACAGACAAAAAAGGACGGGAGAAAAATATCATCCACATAACTCACCTGAAAAAGGGCTTTAACCAAACAACCAGTGAATTAGGAGAGAGTCCTCTTAATGAGAGAAGACGAAGAGGAGAGGCAACGATAGTGAGCAACAAACTTTGCAACAGAATGAAGAGGTAGATGGACATATAATGGAAGGAAGGAGAGAAGGAAGGGAGGGAGGGTGTAAATGAATGTATGATGGATGGATGGATAGATGGAAGGATGATGGATGGATGGATGGAGGATGGATGGATGATGGATAGAGAATGGTTGGATGGATGGATGGATGATGGATGGATGGATGGATGATGGGTGGATGAATGAGTGAATGGGTGAATAGTCCAGTAGATAAACAGATTAATAGAAAATAAAGCAAGATAAGACAGGTTAAATCCGAATGGATGAAGATAAACTGTCTGGAAATGTGTAATTTACATGCTATATAAAGACTTGTGATACAGAATAAAATTGGGGATGACTGAGTAGGGAGCAGAGATGAAAAACCTTTCAAAGTTCTCATGGTAAAAAGATGGGTACTAGGGGAAAAGAGGGAAACAAATGTATACTCTAAAGGTCTTGTCTCACTGGAATAGAGAGTGGGTGGGAGGATCTTGGAGTGGGAAGCCATGTGTCTTGCTGGGGGAAATGTTGCGTACTTTGTTTTCAGGTTAGAATGGAGTAATATGTATCTGGTTATGAGAATGAGAAAAGGGAATCTAGCCATTAATGGAATAGAAAAAAACAATAAAATGTTCAAAGTGCTCCAAAAAGCAAACATGTGGAAAAGGCAAATGAGGCAACAATATGTAAAATAAATCATTATAATCAACATAAAGAAAAATAGAAATAATAAAGTCTGGGATATAAGTCATTACAATTAGAATGATCTAAGTCTCGCATTAATTAAGGGATGGGAATATTGAATTAAAAACAAAACCTAGCTATATGTTCTTTATACGAAACACACTTTTAACTAAGTGATAATAGTGGAAAATACAGGGATGGGCAAAGAGGAAGTAGCAATGAAAACAAATAGAAAGGAGGAACAGCAATATTAATATCAGACCACGTGGGATTTAGGGTTCAATGTAATAAATAGGATAAAGAATCCTTCCACCCTTATCACTACACATGAAAAAAAAAAACATAATGTATGAGGAAGATATAATAATCAAATAACCCATATAAAATCATTTTTGTTTTGCATATTTAACTGCTACTTTAAAAAAAAAGAGTGGAAGATTTCAGAACTAGACAGATCTAGTAGACATAAGATATGACACAGAAGAATTGAATCACACAATTGATAAACTTGGTTTCATAATACCACCTTGCATATTGATAAAAATCAATTATGCTATAAAAACAAACTACACAGAGTATAGAGGTCGGTACTGACTGCCTGGCTTCAAATCCTTTTTCTACCACTTATTATAGTTGATGACCTTGAGCAATTACTTAACTTCTCTGTGCCTCAGTTTCCTCATCTGTAAAATGTGGATAATAAGATTGACTATCTCCTAGGGATGTAGCAGAGATTAAATGAGTCATAACATGAAAAGCTCCTAGAACAGTGCCCCACAAATAGAAAATTCTGTAAACGGGATGTTATCATCATCATCATCCCTCAACCACAAAGAAACACTTAACGAATTAGAACCAATTAGAAAGTTCCCCAGCCACATTCCTTGAGAATAATCCTAAAATGTCTAGTGTTGGCAGAGGGGAGACTCCTCCTCTGTGTTAGGCTCCCAGATCCCTTCTAGGAGTCTAGAATCTTGAACCATAGGCTCTTAGAGGTGGAAGGTTCCACAAAGTTAGTTTACATCTCCCATCTCATGCAAGGATGCTTCCCAGTGCATCGTGACCAGCGGCCATCTGGTCTCCACCTGGACATGCCCAGGGCTGGGAGCTCACCCTTCCATCACCAGCTGGTGCTTAGATTACAATGCTCTTCCCCGCACTGAACTGCAGTCAGCCTCCCAGAACTGCCATCCTCTTCCCTGGAGATTCTGCCATGGTTCACTTATTCCTTCATCCATGCACTCATCCATTTGATGATTCAGTAAATATCAGCTGGCACTTGTTACATGTTAGGCACTGCGCCAGGAGCTCAGGTTATAATGGTAATTACATTCAGACAGGGTCTTTGCCTTCAAGAGCTCACCATCTGGTCAGATCAACAAACAAACTGAATGACACAATCTCCTGCTTGAGAAGTGCTAGGAAGAAAACAGGGTGTTATGAGAACATACAACCCGGAAGCCACACCTGGTCTGAAGGCATCGGGAAAGGCTTCCCTGAAGAAGTGACTGTCGTTTGCTGACCCGGAGCTGACGGGGATGGGGCTGCAGCATTTTCCACCCCACCACCTCCACATCCTCTCTCTCCTGGACTAGACATCCTTTCGCTCCTCCTGGGGCCGCCCTCCTGCAGGCACCCACGTGATGCTCAAAGGGGGACGAGACACTCCACGTGCAGCCTGACTTCCTTTCCAATCAATGCCCGACCAGCATCGGCTTTTTGGGCAGCTACATCATGAGGCTGAAATCCTGACATCAGGTTTACATTTTCTACTAGAGCAGAAATCCCGTCCCAAAACCCCAAACATGCATGATAATGCATGCAGTTAGGCAAGACTCTCTCACAGTGACCCCAGGCTGGACCTTGGGGATCACCGCTCCCCTTCCTGAGGGAATTGCTCAAAACTCCCTGCATCTTGATCTGCTCCAGAATTTTGCTGGGGGTTGCTGTTATGCTCAGTTCTCTATATTCTGTGTATTCTTTTATCATTTTTAAAATTCAGGGTAGCTTCCTGAGACCCTACATATTCTCCCTAAGTCCACTTAATTCCTAACTGACCTCTCAGCCTCCTGTTTTACTCCTCTGAAAACCAGGTCCCACCCTGCAGATGGAGTGATCATTCTGAAATACAAGTATGATCACATCATTTCCTTTGTTCAAAACCTTCAATGGCTCCCCACTACCCCCTGGACAAAACCAAGATCTGAAGCCTGCAGATAGGGTCCCAGCTAACTCAGATCTTGCTGTTATCTCTGGACTCACTTCCAGACTCCAGCAAAAGCAGAAGGTCCTCCTCTGGGACCTTTCCCTAAACCCCCAAACCCTTGCCCCAGGCTACCCTTCTGCCTACCCACCCATCCCCTGCACATCATAACACTGAATCATTTAGTTAATAGTAATAATGTATTTCTCAGACCAAAGTTTCTGCCCCGACGTCACAAAAGTTGTCCCCATGCAGTGGGCTTGGCCACCTTCTCTGCTGTTCCCTGCAAGTTCCAAAGACCCCTCTACTCGATGAAGAGGACAGAGACCAAATGGAAGTCAGAGGTTTTGCCTTCTCTGTCGTCTGCTAATATCACACCCTCTGTCCCGAAGCCAGGAACTTATCCCTCTTCTCTTTCTCACTCTGTCTGAATATTTCTGGTGACAGGGGCTCAACCCTCCCTCCTCCTGAGGCCCTTTCAGCTTCCTGGTCTAGAAAATGAGGGTGATAACACCCACCCCAAGAACCGCTGGGAGACTGAAAACATTACGCTAAGTGAAAGAAGCCAGTCGCCAAGATGACATATTATGTGATTCCATTTATAAAAATGTCCAGACCAGGTGAGTCTAGAGACATAAAGTAGATCCATGGTTGTCTATTCCTGGGGAGGGTCTGGGGGATGATAGCTAAAGGGCACAGTGTTTCTTTTTGAGATGATAAAATGTTCTAAAAATTGACTGTGGTGATGGTTGCACATCTCTGTGAATATCCTACAAACCATCGGCTTGTGCACCTTGAATGGGTGAACTGTAGACTATGTGGACTACATCTCAAGAAAACTATTGTTTGAAAGAAAGGAGGAGAATTGCTAGGCACACTGACATGGGGTCGCTATACCCATAGCAGGGACAGAAGCCCAAGGAAACGAGGAGTATCTGGAGAGGCTGTGTCTGCAGAGGAGTGAGGTGATCAAACTGAGATGAGCGTGCATTCTGAGGAAGGAAACAAAGTGAAGCCCAGACCCGTGTTCATGAACTTGCTGCATCTGCCCTGAAGTCAGCAGGGTGGGCTGGAATACCACAGTGACCCACCCTGACCACTCCCTCCTTGGCCACACCAGATGCTGCCCCAGGACTGCACACCAGGTTTTGCCATCCTGTCAATCATCCTCCAGTGGTTTCTGTGAGTCCTGGCTGCACTCCTAGACTGTGGGCTCCCCTGGGTGCAGGGGCGGTTGCATCCTCGTGTCCTGCAGGCTTCATCCTTTCCCTCTCCCTCTTCTTCTGCTCTCCGCCACCATCCCGCATGGCACCCCGCCTCTCTTCACACGTGCACTTGGAACCATTTCTTTTAGCAACCTTCACTTTCTCACACGTTGGACCGCCTGTTTCTAAAACCCATCACTGTGTCCCAACCTTTCTCTCTACAGCCTGTACAGCCACCTGTCCTGGGCAGATCTTACATAAGCAGCTCACATCTGCCCCTTTACTTGCAGCCCCTCACTGTGTTCCTTAACACAGTGCTCTGAGCAGCCCTTTTCCAAGGATGGTGCACTGGACAGAGATGTAACGCATCGTATACATGGATGTGCCTCATTTTAAGTAAAAAGCACTTTGTAAAAATCTGATCTCATAAAAGTAGATTTGGGAGTGATTATTCACAAGCACAAAGAAAGCCTCACTGTGACAAACAACTGGGACAATGCGTCTAATGTACCAGCATTCCAAATGCACTCAATAAATGTGGCTATTAGTCTTACTGTCGTCATTGCCATGATTTTATGTTAATAACACTTCTCTGGGCTTGAGACAGGCCAGAAACAAGGAAAAAGACTACCTTCACCACTGCGGTCTTTTAAGAGACCAGAAACAGAACAGAAACAGGACCCTGGTAATTAACAGGAAGAAATGGCTATTCATTAGGTTTTCATGTCACTGGACACACGGGACTGGCATGAGATGTCCCAGCTGCTGCCATCTCTTCCAGAAGAAATCAATCTCTTTACTTAGCAAACAGAGGATCTGGATGA
The DNA here is from genome assembly GCF_009873245.2 of Balaenoptera musculus. Classification (NCBI taxonomy): domain Eukaryota; kingdom Metazoa; phylum Chordata; class Mammalia; order Artiodactyla; family Balaenopteridae; genus Balaenoptera; species Balaenoptera musculus. The sequence continues at coordinate 102,724,840 of NC_045789.1, forward strand.
ATAATCCATCACTTCCACTCATTTTTAAAAATTGGTCAATATTTTTTGTTCCAAAGAAAGTCTTCACTTTCTCACACCCAGTAGGTGGGACAGAATGTTTTCCTGCTCAAAGAAATGCCTCACAGCCCGTAACAAGACCCAAAAACTTTCTCTGGAAAACCTCAGTGCCCAGAATTCCACAGGTTGGCTCTTTCTCAGAGCCCCAGACTTCTAAGACATCACAGAAGCCAGGGCAGAGCTAAGTCAAACCTGTTTCTCCAGCTAGGATTCCAGGGAAATCCTCAGTCCCTGCTGGGGCTGAAGGCACTTCCCTTGGCATTATGGCCTCCTGGTGTACTTTGGGGATAATTAGGCTCTTGCTTCTTTGATAAACTGCAGCTCATTTACAGGGATAGACAGTGCTTTGCAAACAGCTTTCACTCGACCTCTCCCAGCTCCTCCCTGAGAGGTGGCCAGGATTCTTATTTTACTGATGAGGAAACCAGGACTCAGAAAGGCGAAGGTAGCAGAGCTGAGACATCAAGCCAAGACTTCCAGGGTCAGCACCACTTCCATCATCCATATAGCTCACTTGAATAGTTATGTTATTATGGGGTAACTTGCTGAGTGTCTAAACAGCCACACCCTTTACTGAACACCTACTATGTGCTCTCCTACACTACCTCATTTACTCCAGCTCTACCTGGTGTCTAATGGACATCTCAAATGTAACACGTCCACCAGAGGAATCCTGATTCTGCATCCCCACGCTTACTCCTCCATTTGTCTTCCCAGTCTTGGGAAATGGCACCACCATTCACCCATTGACTGGGGTCCCAGTGCTTAGAGTCTTCCTGGGAAGAGGGAGAGAGAGAGGAGGGAAGAGTGAGGAAGAACAGGGTGGGGGAGGGAGAGAGGAAGGAAAGGAGAAAGGAGAGAGGGAGAGAGGAAGGAAGGATGAGGGGAGGGCAGGAGAGAAAAAGAGGAAGGAGGGAGAGAGGGAGGGAGGGCAAGAGAAAGGAAAGGAGGGAGGAGGGGGAGGATGGAACAGGGAAGGGTAACAGAGAAAGGAAGGGATGGATGAGGAGAGAAGAAGAAGGGAAGAAGAGAAGAAAGAAGGAAGAACAGAAGGATGGAGTAGGAAGGAAGTGAGGGAAAGACCAAGGAAGGATCCTGCCACTACAGGAAAGCATAGGTCAAAAGCCTCTGTATGCAATATTTTTTTAGCCTGTTTAAGTCAACAACCTCAAAATAACATTTTATTCTTGTTTCCTTGCTTGTTTGTTTGCTTGTTGGCTATGACACTGGATTTACTGCCATTTATAGGGTCACAAAACCATGAACCTCCCTGAAACAACCACTTTCAGAGCAGGAATCTGGGCCACGCTGCAGTTGTGTGCAGTTTTTCCAAAGGCAAGATGAACTAGACACAGTCCCTGAGCCTAAGAAACCTAAAATCTCATCCAGATGACAAGGCTTATATCCACTAGTCATAAGACAAGGCAGAAATTGACAAGCGCCGAAGAGCTCTACACAGAGAGAGCCGTGGCAGCCCATGGGAGTGAGGAGTACTTCCTGCCAGGTGTGTAGAGAAGGTGTCATCGGGGCAGACCTTTGAAGGGAGTGTGGGTGGGAGGGAGAGTGACTGTGTGCTGGGCGCCCACCCTGTACCCAGCAGCCACTGGTCCTACACGTGTGTGATTCCCATTCTACACATGCTGAAACTAGGGGAGTGGGAAGACTAAGTAACGTGCCCAAGAGCGTGCAAGGAAAAGGACAGCCACACTCTAGGAGAGACTTAAATTCAGATCGAACATGAGAATTCAAGCAGCGACCTGTGATGGGTCTGGACCACACAGAGTGAAATGTACCCGGCCCCTCCCATGAAGATTTCTCAGGCACCCGCCTTCTCCACAGACTCCCCGCCACCTCCTCCCTTTGACCTGCATCATGTCTATCTCCCTTCCAAGAGTGCAAGGTCCTTGAGGAGGGGAGGGTTCCTGTCTTGACAACGTTTCAATCAATGTGTTGTGAGTACCTAGCAAGTGCTTCTATTCCCCGCTGCCTGAACATTTATGCACTCATTGATTACATCATTCACCTCAACCGCATTTTCTTAGCACCCACTCTATGCCAGGCCCTGAGTTGGCTCTAGGACTAAGAGATGAGCATCTTAGAGTTCCCCCAGTGTTGGCAGAGGGGACAGAAGTGTCAACAAGAAGCACAGTGCCTTCCCAGGGCGCAGTGAGGGGTGAAGGAGTGCGGTCAGAACCCCAAAGGGTGAGAGAGGGGGTCTGAAAAGCATCACTGGGGAGCACGGGGTGGGGCCTGAGCCCTATCTCGTAAAGCAAGGAAGGTGGGAGGCATTCCAGGAGGAGGGAACAGAATATGCAAAGGCAGATAAGCATGAAATATTGTGAAGGGAACTAAAAGCCTTTGAGACTGGAGCACAGAATGCGGGCCAAGGAGAGGATAAAACTAAAGAGGCCATCTGGGCTCAGATCTTAGAGGGCCTTGAATGCCAGGATAAGGAGAGTGGCCTCCATCATGGGGTCCGTGGAACCACGGCAGGGCTTTAAACAAGAAAGGATGTGAATAGGTTTGTGTAATCGCAGTTCCAACGATGGGATGTAAGGCAAGAGCCTGGAGGCGGAGAGAGGAGACTACGGCAATAATCCAGCCTTAACAAAGAAAGAGAGAGAAGGGAAGGTGGGCGGGGGCGGGCAGAAAAGATGTGCAGGAAGATGGAGGCAGAAAAGACTAAAGGAGAGAAGTCCAAGGAGGAAAGGGCACGGAGCTGCTGTCGGGCTGCGGCTAGCGGGCGAGCAGGCTGGGCTCGCTGGGCACTCACCCGCCGGCCGGTTCGCTGCTTCGGGGACTCACCGCGGAGCCAGCGCGCGCCGGCGTGCGTGTCCTTGAGGCGGCTGGGGCGGCGGTGCGCGGAGCTGCGGCCCACGTACCACAGCATCCAGAGCAGCTGCAGCAGCATGAGCGCCGTGAGGAAGCACAGCAGGTCGCTCTTGCCCACGCCCGAGGCGTGCACGGCCCAGGCCAGCAGGAACAGCAGCCCCGCCACGAACACGTTCAGCCCATACTGGCTGCTCAGCGCCTCCGCCAGCTTCTGCGGGAAGCTGGAGCGGATGGCACCCCGACGAGGGGCCGGGGACTGCGGGGGCCCCGGGGCCGGGAGCTGGGGCGGCGGGCAGGCTGCGGGCCCCGACGAGCCCCTGTCCGGGCTGCTCCGAAACGCCTGGGGAGAGGCAGGCGCCCCCTGGCCCTCGGGCATCATTGAGGGACCCGCACTGAGTCTAGTCCCGGGGGTGGCTGCGACCCGGGCCCCACCCGCTGCCCCTGTCCCCTACCCTAGCCCCGACGCCCTCTGCCAACCAGCTCGCTGTCCTGATCACCCTCGGACGCCTGATCTCCCGCCTTCTGCCCCCTGCCCTCGGTCAAGGTACCCACCCGATCCACTTACCACCTTTCCCCCCCACGCCGACCCGGGCTGACCCGGGCTGACCCCGGCTTCTTCGCGCTCCCCAATTCGCACCGCCCACCTTCCCTCCCTCCTCAGTGTCCGGGGCAACACTTCCGCCCACTCTGGACCCACGCGGGCCGCTCCCCGCTCCTGGTGCCTCGGCCTGGGGCCAGCCCTGCCCCGACGGCCGCGTGTCCTCCCGCCCCCCGACCCGCGCACCCGGCCCACCCGCTGTCCTCAGCTCTGTTCCCTGAGCCGATGCCAGCTGACCCAGTCCTGCCAGGATGACAGGTGCCTCCCAGAGGTGGGATGGGGGGCAAGGTGTCGCCCTGAGCCGGCCCGAGGGTGTGGGCGCGGAGGCGTGGCCGCGGCGGAGCGGCGCGTCCGGGGCTCCGCGGGTGAGTGCGCTCCTCTGGTGCCCCTGAGCGGCTCCGTAGCGGACCACGGAGGTCTAAGTGAGCCCGGACGAACGCGTCCGTGTGCGTGAGTGTCTGCCTGTCCTCGTCGCTGCGTATTTCTACGGTCTGTTTTCTCCGTGCGTGTTGCTGTGTCTCTCTGGAGGTCAGTCTTTGGGTGGGTCTGGTTGGGTCTGGGAGGATGGGAGGGGGTGGCAGCTCCTGTCCCTAGATCTATGAATAGGGGGACGGGGTGTCCTTTTCGTTTGTGTCTATGTTTGTCTGTCCGTCTGGTGTACCTGTGTGTCTGCCAGGAGATGCCCAGATGCGGACAAGACAGGAGCCACTTCCCAAGAAAAGAGATCATCTCTCTCCCTCCTCCAAGGGAATGGGGAGCTACTTCTGGACTGAGCTGAGCTGGGGCTGGGGGCTGCCAGGGATCCTCCCTGGAACCGGGGAAACCGGAGCATCTCCCTCTGCTCCCCCAGGCCCCCCAAGCTGACCTGGTCCGTCAGAGTGCCCCTCTCAGGAGGTCTTAAGGGCTGGCATGGCTGAGATCAGGGCTGGAGCAGGAAGCTGGGAGTGAGCCGCTGGGGGATGGAGCCCAGGAGAGGGCAGGCAGGGCTCACAGCGAGCCACTTGTGCAGTAGTATAGGGCTCAGCACCCAGGAGACACCCTTTCCCCCTTGGCTTAACATCTTGCTGTTGCCGTTCTGAAATTCTTAATTTTTGAACAAGGGGACCCACATTTTCATTTTTGCAGTGGACCCAGCAAATTACGTAGCTGGTTCTGATTGCCAGAGGGTTCTGGCTGTGAGGGAGCCCTGGGCTGGGAGGGAGTCAACCTGAGGACTTGCCATCATTCACGTTTTCACTTTGTTCATTCATTTATGTGGTCAACACTCATTTATACTACACTGAATCATTTCAGGCTCTGTTCTAGGTGCCAGGAATTCAGTTATGAAAGACTGCCCTCACGGAGCTGACATTCTGGTGGAGACACACTCAGTGGATAACTATTTAACTCGCTGAGAAGCTAGAGAGTATCAAACATGAGACTCAGCCCTGCCTTCCAGGAGCTCATGACCCAGGACTGCCTAGGGTGGGAGGGTTGGGTGAGCCCTGAGTCTGCCAAGAAGGGTGAGAGGTTCCTGGAGGAGGCACGGCCTGTACAGTTGTTTTTGTGGGAGTTTTTTAACAACTTAATTGGAGTATAATTGCTTTACAATGGTGTATTAGTTTCTGCTTAATAACAAAGTGAATCAGCTATACGCATACATATATCCCCATATCTCCTCCCTCTTGCATCTCCCTCCCACCCTCCCTATCCCACCACCTGTACACTTTTGATAGGAGTAGGAGCTGGCCAGGTGACACGGGGCAGGGCAGAGGAGGGCGTTCCAGAGAGACGATGAAGCACGTGCACAGAAATGAGAGTGAAAAGGCAGGTGAGGACCAGGAAACGTGTTCATCAGTATGAAGCTTAGAGTGTGCCCTTCAGCTGGGTGTCCCCAGAGCCAAGCCAGGTGGGTGCTCAGTACATAAACCAAAGAGTTAATGAATGCACAAGTGGATGGAGGCTGTATGAATAAGTGAAGTGTCGTCTTCTCATCAGATCAATGGGAGGTGGGACTCGGGATGTGTTTCCCCCCCAGTGCTCTAGCCCCTGACCTTGCTTCGTTTTCCTTCTTAGCACACAGCGTTACCTGGAATGTGTGTATATCTGGGGCCTGTCACTCCCACTGTAATGAAAGCTCTATGAGAAGGATGTGGCCTGTCTTGTCCACTGCTGTATTTCCAGCATGTAGAACAGTGGTGCCCAGCACATAGTAGGTACTCAATAAATATCTGTTGAATTGTGTCCCCCCAAAAGATGTTGAAGTACCTGTGAATGGGACCTTCTTTGGAAAGAAGGTCTTTGCAAATGATCAAGTTGAGGTCATTAGTGTGGGTTCCAATCCAATATGACTGCATCCTTATAAAAAAGGGAAATGTGAAGATAGACACATACAGAAGGAAGAGGATGTGAAGATATAGAAAGAATGTCACCTGCAAGCCAAGGATTATCTGAGACTACCAGAAACTAGGAGGGGCCTGGAACAGCTTTTTCCCTCTCAGTCCCCAGAAGTAACCAACCCCTCCGACACCTTGATCTTGGATTTCTAGTCTTGAGAATTGTGAGATTATAAATTTCTGTTGCTTAAGCCATCCAGTGTGGTCTTTGTTAGGGCAGCCCCAGGAAACTAAGACACCCAGCTTATTCCTTCTGTGGTCCCCTGGGGACCTGTTCACCTCTCCATCCCTCTATTTCCCACATGGCATAATCTATTTTTTAACTGTCTTTCCTATTCTGAGCTCCCTAAAGGCAAGAACTACATCTGGTTCATTCTGTTCTCTAAACCCAGCATGTGTTTTTTTCTTTTTATCTATTGAAAAATGGGTCCTAAGCACCTCTCATGTGCCAGGTATGGGACCAGGCCTGGGGGCAACAAGATGAAACCCACAGTTTATGCCAAATGCCACAGGAACCTGGGAGAGAGAGAGCTTAGTTAGTGTCTGACAAGTGGCCAGGGCTCCGTGAATGCCCCAGAGTCCCATAAAAACCACCTCTGCTTTTATTTCACTCTACAAGTTTACAAAGCACGTGCACATCCGTTATCTCTTTTTCATACGTCAGCTCAAGTCAACACAAATGCGGAGGGAAAGGCAGCACCAAGTGGTGGTTAAGGGGATGAGCTCTAAAGCCAGGCTGCGAGGTTTGATTCCTGTCTCCATCACTTCCTGCTGTGTGACCCTGGATGAGTTACTAAGACTCACTGTGCCTCAATTTCCTCATCGGTAAAAGGGAGCTCTTAATAGTAACCACTCTTACAAGTTTCTATGAGGACAAAATGAGTCGATACATATGAAGCACTTTGGAAGGTGCCCGCCAAATACAATGTACCTAAGACCCTTTGTTATTTACTGAGCACCTACTATGTGTCAGACCCTGAGCTGACGCTGTGTGGCAGAGGCTGCCAACTGTCCATTAAACACATGCTCCCCTTCCGGAGCATAGAGCTGTCACAGGGAAGTGTCTGCCCAGCCTGGGACTCACTTCCCAGTGCAACTTGCATCTAAGTGGACCAAATGACTAAGTTCTGGACAGTGGGGTGCAGACAGAAGTGACACACACACTCAGGGCCCTAGCCCATGAAAAACCCCTACACAATCCTCCATTTTCTCCCCCGCCACCAGCCAGATGTTGACACCAACACCCAGGGCAACGTTGGAGCCTCGTGCTGAAGACGGCGGAGCCTGTCAGCCTGAGCCCCCCGTGACCGGTGAAGCACATTCTCCCTGCTGAAACTGGACCTTACATGAGTGAGACATGAGTTCCTATTGTGCTAAGCCACTGCAATTTGGAAAGGTATCTGCTACAGCAGCTAGCATGACCCTTAACTCGCTTAGAATACAAAGATAGATAACACACAAGCCCCATCAGAAAATCAGGTGGGACTCCCTGGTCTGGGCTACCTCAATTCTTTCTAATAAGCAATGAAATGTAAGTTTCTGGACACCAAAGAGAGAAAGTGAAGTCTGTCCCCTTTCCCCTCTACTCAAGACAATGGGAAAAACTGATTGAGAGATTTACCCATGCTGCTTTCTGCCTTCTGTGGATGACATTTTTTCAAAGGTCTGAACTGCACAGGAACCTCAATGTCTTCTGAGTGATCCCAGCTCAGCAGTGGGCAGACATGGGGGCGTGAGAAATGGTGGGCTCTGATGGCATCCAGGCCCCTGGCGTTCACCTCTGGAGCACGTTACCCCACCCACATTCCACGGTGAGAGCTGGTCGCAGGGCTCACCTAGTTGTAAGGGGCTGGGAATGCCTTGACCAGGCAGCTGCTCTCCTGTGACAATTCGGCGCCTCTTGGATGACGCTGAGAAATGCTGCCCTGAAACAGGGGCTCCCCAATTTCAATGAGGATGACAGAATCCCCAGAGGGGCAGAGGCCAACCAGACGTGCTTAACTGCCACAGATAACACGGGCACAGTTACTCTGATAGGCAACAGGACCCGAGTGCCAATTAGCAGATTTTGCCCCACTTATGTTTGCCGGTGGCTACATAATCCCAGAGTTCCTAAGAATAAGAGAGGTGAGCAGTGTATTAGCTTCCTAGGGCGCTGTAGCAAAGTACCACCAAGTGGGTTCCTTAACAGAAATTTCTTGGCTCACAGTTCTGGAGCCTGGAATTTGGAAATCAAGGTGTCGGCAGGGACAGGCTCTCTCTGAGGGTTCTAGGGAGGAGCCTTCCTTGCCTAGTCTAGCTTCTGGTGGCTGCCGGCGATCCTTGGCGTTCCTTTGCTTACAGTTGCATAACTCCAATCTATTATCTCTGTCATCACATGGCCATCTTCCCTCTGTCTGCGTCTGCCTCTTCTCCTCTTTTATAAGGACACCAGTCATATTGGATTAAGGGCCAACCCTCCTCCAGTATGATCTCGTCTTAACTTACATGGTAATTACATCTGCAAAGACCTTATTTCCAAATAAGGTCACATTCAGAGATATCAGGGGTTAGGACTACAACATAACTTTCGGGAGGCATAATTCAACCTACAACAGGCAGCCTATTAAAGCATTATTGGATCTATATAACTGGAAAATCTCTAGAGAAGGTAAATAGAGACCTATCTTGAATCATTATGCAAGAGAGTCAAAAACTCTCAATTCCCACACCTGAGCCAGTTCACAGACCTGGAACCCTTGAATGAAGAGGGGGCTGGTCTCCTCGAGAAAAAGCTCTGGAACGCTGGCACAAATATACTGGGGATCTTCCTCCAAGGCTCCCCAAAAGGACATATAGCATTACAGCAAGGTGATCATTCACTGGGGAGAGGTCCAAACCAGGTCTCCTTTTCTTAACCTTTTCTTTTGAAATAATATTAGATTTACAGAAGAGTTGCAAAGATAGTATAGACTTTCCTATTTACCCTTCTCCCAGCGTCCCCTAATATCTTACACATCATGGTACCCTTGTCAAAATGAAGAAATTAACACTGATGTAAAACCATTAACGAAACTACAGGCTTTATTCGAACTTAGCTACTTTTCCCACTAATGTCATTTTTTCCTACACAGATCTTTTGGAAAACACTAGATATGGGCTCTGAGTGGATGCTAAGTCCTGAGGATTGGTGGAGTCCATGGTCATTTCTTTTGCTGGGAAATAAATTCCTTGATCAGAAGCCAAGAACACCCTGACAATTTTATATGAATCTCCCTGAGTGTACGGATGGGAAAGCTAGCAGAAGCACCATGGGAAGGAAAGGCAAATACATCTTCAGGATGTGTGTCTCATCCAGGAAGGACAAGTCTCCACCCCCTCCACGACGGAAGGGGCGCCATACAACTAAACACCCACCAGGCAGGTCTCCCCAGGGAAAGGGGCCACATCGGCAGCTCGGCGTTGACCTCTGCTCCTGGCATCTGTTCCAATGTGACATACTAAACCACCCAACTTAGTAGTAAATAACAACCATCATTTTGTTGCATTTTGTGGGTCAGAATTTGCAGAGGACACACAGCAGGAATTGTTTTTTCTCTGGTCTACAATGTCTAGGTCCCTCCCTGGGAAGACCTGAACAGCTGGGGGTGACTCAATGGCCAGGGCTGGAATCATTTAAAGGTTGCCTCACTCACATTCTGGTGCTTGGAATAGGATAACCCGAAGGCTGGTCTCAGCTGGGACTCTCGACCAGAGCACCTCCACGTGGCTTCTTTATGTGTGGCTTGAACCTCTCATAGCGTTGCATCTGGGTTTTGAAAGGGAGCATACCAGGAGGGAACATCTGGCAAGCAAGCATTCCAAGAGAACTAGCAAAAGCTGTATGGCCTTTACGACCTAGCCTGAGAAGCCACATAGCATCATTTATGGCATCCTATGTTGGTGAAAGCTGTCATAAGCCCACCCAGATTCAAGGGAAGGGGATAAAGGTTCCCCTTCTCAATGGAAGACGTTTCCAAAATTTTATTTTTTCAGATCATCACAGCAGGTTCTGCACTCAGCACTCTGTTAACCACATCAGCCTTGGAGAGGAGATTTCTGTGTTGCTGAGCACAAGCATGGCCTCCATTCCTGCCACCGTGTACCTTGTACATGGGCCCGTAGAGCAAGCACTGGGGTGGCTAGGCAACGAGGCTGACGGACTCCCACAGAGCAGCCATTTCATCCCGCTGCTCTGTAGGGGACGCCGCTGGTGAGCATTCACATGAGATGCAAATCTTCATACCCTGAATCCATTCTGAGAGGTCCATCCACACACTTTTCCCCAAAACCTCCTTGTAACCGATCTTCAGATTTTATTTCCAAGTCACTGAATATCTAGACAAACTGGTAGCCTGTTAGCAACCATCCATGAGTTCATGTATATTTGCACTCTGGACGTCTCTCAATCCAGACAAAGTGAACAACCCTATGTACCACTCAACATTCTGCCCACTGGGAAGACTTTCCTTTACCACCCTTCCCTTCAGGGATCCCTTTGGGTGGGGCTGTAATGCTGCAGCTGTCCACGTGGTTGGACATCATATCATGATGGTTGGTGTTGTCATATCACATAGAGCCACCCGTAAACTAAGCCTGAGCTTTTTCTCATCAGTCATGAAAAAAACCCCATGAGACCATAGGTGTGAATTAAAGGAAAGGAGACAATGCAGGAGGAGTGGTTTCAAAGGAACCTGAGCCACCTGTGCATGCAACTTATTCATGGTTTTCAACCCTGCTCAAGTTCAAGTCTTCTACATCATTCCTACTCAACAACATATCACTGCTGGGCATGCCCAACCTTGTGGTTTGGTGGGTCAGACGACTCCAGTCCATGCCATAGATGGACGTTCAGTCTCTACCAGGGCTTAGTAGCAAGTGAGAAGTTATTTCTCAAAAGGGAGATAATAATCTACAGAAGAAGGTATGGATTTGCTCTAAAATCCTTGTGGTCTGTGCTGTGACCCTCCTAGTGGTTTGTGCTAGAGTCTCCAACATAAGACCACTATGTGCCACAAACACTTCAAGTGCCATTGGCTTTGTTGGGTTGTAAGATCCAAGTGGGAGAATGTGTGCACTACAGCCTGGAGATGCTTCCGAGCCTTCTCTTGCTCCAACACCCACTCAAAATGGGCAGCCTCGTGAGTTCCTCAGTAAACAGGTCAAAGTAACACACTTAGATGTAGTCTATGTTGCCTCCAACGTCTAGAAATCCCCATAAGTATTTGCCTCTTTTTTAATGGGAGGAAGAACAAGGAGCAGCATCTTGTCTTTCATCTTGGAGGTGATAGGCCAACACGTTCAAGATCACTGAACCCCCAGAGACTTCACCAAAGTTATAGCCTCCTGAATTTCAGTAGGTTTTCTCGTCCACCCTGTTTCAGATAAGACATCTAAAGTACTGGCTGCTTCCTGCTCATCAGATCCAATGACTGTAGATCATCAGTGTAGTGGACCAGTACGATGCTGTGTAGAATGTCAGATAATCCAGTTCTGTATTATGGGAGATAACAAGAGTCAGGTAGCTCTGAGGCAAGGCTGTGAAGGTGCACTGTTAGACCTGCCTGGGAAAAGCAAAAATGGTACAGCCTCCACTATTACGGGATCCTATCATTCCAACTGCTGCTAGGGAGACCAGTTCTATAACAGCATTCCTGCCTCAGCATGGCCTACAGAGGACAGTCACTGTTGACCAACTCAATGATGCCTATCCCTTCTTACTGGCATATTTCTTATCTCCATGATAAATGGAGAGCCTTTGGGGTCCTCCAAAGATCAGCTGGTAGGTTTTCCAATCTTACGTGGTGGACCCATTTGAGCACGCCCACTTCCCTGAGTCCGTTGATCCCTTCCCCTACAATGTGTCATGGCGATCCTGGCATCTCTACTTTGTTTAATGTGGACCATGACTTTTTCCAAGTCTCCAAGAACCATAACAGCAGTGGATTAGAACCACCTCTTCAAGCCCTTGCCAGGGTGTTAAATCCTGTTTCAAAAGGGAGCAACCACACTGACAAACTCTCCCTTAACCAATGTTATAGTCTGCTTTTAATAAAGCACCACCATGATTTACTCCCAGGCACAGGCTCCTGAAGTATTTGTCAGTATATGTCATTCAGGTCCTGAAGCACCTTTGCCATATGATCCCTCTCTCTACTTAGCAGGCCAGCACATCCCCAGTAAGGCTATGCAAGCATTTGATCCAGAATAATGGATGGGTGGCCAGGAGGGACATGGGGACAATTCTGGAGGTGACCAAGCATTGCTTTGTAAGGTTCCTACCGCCTCTGGGGCCTCAGCATGGTCTTCAAGCAAGGAGTGGCTCTATCACCCAGTAAGGGAGAGGTGGCCCTTCTGTAGGTCCAGAAGGTTCTGAGGAATCTAGGAGTGCAAGGTTCTCAAGTGCATTTCACCAGTTATCCCCTTCCCAATTCTCAAATTCCTGCTCCTTCCCTATCAGGGCTCTGACTCTGGTGGATGATATTTTCCTAGACTGAGAATTCAGCAGCCTTCTCTGCTACTCTGCCACTCTCACAATGCAGTTCTGTGCTGATCCCTAGCTATGTCTACCCTCCAGCTGCAGGAGGTAAAGATTTCTTTAAATGCTACCAAGAAGCTCTTCTGGGACTTCCCTGGTGGTCCACTGGTTAAGAATCTGCCTTCTAATGCAGGGGATGCAGGTTCGATCCCTGGTCGGGGAACTAAGATCCCACATGTCATGGGGCAACTAAGCCCACACACCGCAACTACTGAGCCCGGGCGCTACAACTAGAGAGCCCATGCGCCTCAACAAAGAGCCCGCGTGCCGCAACGGAAGATCCCTCGTGCCACAACTAAGACCCGACACAGCCATAAATAAATAAATAAATAAATAAACAAAATATTTTTTTAAAAAAAGCAGCAGCAGCAGCAGCTCTTCTACTTCTCACTCTCTGAGACTTGTTCTAGTGGAAGAACCACCGGCTTCCACTAAAAAAAGGATGACACAGAGGGCAGAATAGAGCCCAGAGGGTAGAGCCTAAAGCTCTGCACAGTCCTAGGAAGCAGCACTGGTCCCTAATCAAGAGAGGGAGACATACGCCCAGCTGGCTTTCAGAATTTTTAGGGAACAGAGGCCACGTGCCTTGTTACCCCTCTTTGAACGGGAATGTTATTGCGAGCACCCTATGTCTATCTCACCCCTGTATGTTTGGTGTGTAATTGGCAGGTAACTTACCTTTAAAGGTGTGCAGATTGAGAGGACCTTGCACCTGTTGAGGCACCTTTTATTGATTTAGACGATGAGATCCGGGAGCTCAAGCCTGAACCTGATGCTGTAATGGGATGAAACTTCAGTGATTCCTGAGGATAAATGACTTTTGCATGTGGAAGGAATCTAGAGAATTTATGAACAGAGATTAGACTGTGGCAATTTTCAGTTTTCTTTTTTTTTTATTGAAATATAGTTGACTTACAATGTGTTAGTTTCTGTTGTACAGCAAAGTGAATCTCATATATATATATATAAAATTCTTTTTCATATTCTTTTCCATTATGGTTTATACAAGATATTGAATATAGTTCCTTGTGCTATACAGTAGGACTTTGTTGTTTATCTATTTTACATATAGTAGTGTGTACCTGTTAACCCCAAACTCCTAATTTATTCCTCCCCCATCCCCATTCCCCTTTGGTAACCGTATGTTTGTTTTCTATGTCTGTGTGTGTTTCTGTTTTGTAAATAAGTTCATTTGTATCATATTTTAGATTCCACACATAAGTGATATCATATGACATTGACATTTGTCTTTTTCTGACTTACTTCACTTAGTATGATAATCTCTAGGTCCATCCATGTTGCTGCAAACAGCATTATCTCATTCTTTTTTATGGCTGAGTAGTATTCCATTGTATTTATACACATCTTCTTCATCCATTCATCTGTTGATGGACATTTAGGTTGCTTCCATGACTTGGCTGTTGTGAATAGTGCTGCTATGAGCACTGGGGTGCATGTATCTTTTAGAATTCAAGTTTTCTCAGGATATACGCCCAGGAGTGGGATTGCTGGATCATATGGCAACTTTTTTTTAGTTTTTTAAGGAAATTCCCTACTGCTCTCCACAGTGGCTGCTAGACTATGGCAATTTTAAAACACGACCTCCAAATTTTTTGGTACTCCTCCTTGAGGATGGGGCAAAGCCATGTCCCCTCCCCTTAAATAGGGGATCTGTGACTGCTTGACCAGTAGCATAGGATGGAAGTGACACTCTCAGCTTCTGAGCCCACGCTTTAAGCAGTAGCTTCCATTTCCTGTCTCTAGGAACACCGTGGTAGGTGGAGTAATGGCCCCAAAGACGTCCACACCCTATACTCCCTGGAACCTATAAATATGTTGTGTTACTTGGCAAAAGGAACACTGAAATGAAGTAAGGATTTTAAAACACGGAGATGATGTTGGGTGACCCAGGTGGGAGGGCCCAATGTATTCACACGGACCCTTAGGAGTGAAGGAGGCAGCAGAAGAGTGGGTCAGAGCAATGTGGCAATGGAAGAAGAGGCAGGAGCATTTCAAAGTATAAGAGGGATGTGTTGACCCACTGTCCTAGGCTTTGAAGATGGAGGAAGAAGGCTACACAGCAAGAAATGCACGTGGCTGGTGTCTCCAAGCTGAGAACGGCCCTCAGCTGCCAGCCAGCTGGGAAATGGGGATCTCAGGCCTTCAGCTGCAAGGGACTGAATTCTGCCAACGGCCTGAAAGAACAAGGACGTGGACTCTCCCCTAAGAGCCTCCAGAAAGGGATGTAGCCCTGCCAAGACCCATATTAGACTTCTAACCAAGGAACCGTGAGATAATCAATTTCTGTCATTTTTAGCGCTATTGGTGGCAATCTGTTACAGCAGCAACAGAAAACTAACGTAAAAGCTCACCCTTGAATCCCAGCTACTATGCCATGAGGAAACCCAAGCGGCCCATGAAGAGGTCCAGGCGGAGTGAAATTGGCGGCCAGCACCATCTCGCCAACCACGAGGGAACCACCTTGGAAGTGGACCGTCCAGTCCCAGTTGAGTCACCCCATGCATAACAAGCTGTTCCTATCAATTCCTGCTCAAATTTCAGATTCCTGAGCAAAATAAAGGGTGGTGGTTGTCCTAAGGCACTTAGTTTTGGCGTGGTTTGTTATGCAGTGATAGGTGATAACCGGAACATACAGACAGATGCACATGGAAGTCAGCCCAGGGTATGATAAGGAATCCCAGGTTTTGTGGTGGCACCATGACAGGGGTGGCGGGATTACGAGGAGTCCTGCTGGTCCTGAGAGAGAGTGGGGATCAGGCTGAGGGCTGGGCGTGCGGGAGCAAGGGAAGCAGTGAGCTGAATGAACTCCAGGGTCCACTCCTACTCCTGAGTGTGGGCTGGGGAGGGGCCAAGTTCCTGACATCCTTTTGGACTCTATTTTTATACATAAAGGAACATTATACACAGTCTTTTGCGTCCATATGTCATAATACAATTTTTTTTAATGAGGAACACAATTGGATATCATGAGCCTAGAGAATTCTTCGGTGGAGTTTTGCTGTAAAGGGGACCCAAAAAGTGGTTAATAACTGGAGAAGCGTGAGGGAGCCCTATCTTGGGTGTTTGTTTGAAGATGGTAAATAGCACAACACATTTGTATGTGGATAGGAATGATGCATCTCAAGGCATCATGAATATACCCAAAGTGAGGTATAATAAGGTTTGCCAAAGCTACAGCTCTACTAAAAGCTAGGTGCTCACATTGCTTTAGAAATAAAATAGCTACACATTACATTTCTGTCGAATTGGGAAAATCCCATTCCTCAACTTCAGAATTGAATCTGAGAGACTTAGAAGAGATCTTTGTGGCCTTTTTAGGAATAATTCACTCTTCTGTTCAACTCCCAATCTTCCCTTGACCGGAGCCTGCAATTTGGCTTCTTTCAAATTAGTCCTTAGTGTATGCGAAATATTCCTGATTGTTATTTATTTTTATGAATTCTATGTAAACATTTCTTAAAATCTACCAAGCTCTTTCCCACCTCAAGAAACACTGAGCTGAATCAAAGTCTTTAAAATATTTTTAAGTGAAGGGCAGTTATCCTGTGGCCACAGAAGAGGGCATCTAATAACCCCTATTACCTAGGACCACCCCGCCCCACCTCCCCAAATGATTCTACTTATAAAGATTTGGCTCCTAGCTTTTCCCTCGATTCCTTTCCAATGTATTTCTCTTTTGCTTAAGCATAGCCAGAGACCTTTTCTTGTTGTTGTTGTATAAAACCAAAGAACCCTGAGACAGCCAGCATGTTAAATGCTATTAAGTCTCCTAGATAGACCATCGCCTCCCAAGCTAGGTCCCAGACACAGATTTGGAGGGAGCCTCAATCTGGTTTTTACCCTAGGGAGCTAAGTTCGATTCTGCTATCTCTGTGTTCCCTGACAATTCGAACATTCTAGCTTCTGCAGAGACGTCTCTGCCCAAAGTGATTGGAACAGGATAGTTCTGGAACGAGGCTGCACGTTAGAATCACCTGGAGGACTCTTCACAAGACAGCCTTGTCACCAGCTGCAATGGGAACCTCTGAGCAGCAGGCCTGAGGCAACCAGTATGCAACCCGGGTGGAAGACTCGGTCTTGACACTTGGGATTGTCAGTCAGGGACATTTTTAAGAGCACACACTTGCTTCTACCATATCCCTGACCTTCACGATACACATTCACAACTGTTAATTCTGTTATTCATTACTATTCTGAGTGGATGCTCCTCCCACAGGCTTGTTTAGAAGCAGCAACAACACTGCTTGACACAGCTTTTATTTAATAATTATAACAAGGGCTTCCCTGGCGGTGCAATGGTTGAGAATTTGCCTGCCAATGCAGGGGACACGGGTTCGAGCCCTGGTCTGGGAAGATCCCACATGCCGCGGAGCAACTGGGCCCATGAGCCACAATTACTGAGCCTGCGCATCTGGAGCCTGTGCTCCGCAACAAGAGAGGCCGCGACAGTGAGAGGCCCGCGCACCGCGATGAAGAGTGGCCCCCGCTCGCCGCAACCGGAGAAAGCCCTCGCACAGAAACGAAGACCCAACACAGCCAAAAATAAATAAATAAATATTTTTAAAAAAAAATAATTATAACAATAGGAAAAGACCCACAAATAGTCTGCACAGCACTTATTTAATGGGCACAGGGACCAGGCATGATCCTGTTTAAACAAATTTATTCAGATGTCTCTTTGTAACAGAATCATCTCCTTACCACCCTAGCTATACCACAGTATCAGCACTTGGCTAACTGGATTCTAATGACTGTATTACACAGAAAATCCCAGCCTTAGGTTTCTATCCAAGTATCAACAGTAAAACTACTTTTCAAGAAAAGAAAAATGGAAGGAAGGGAGGGAGGGAAGGAAGGATTTCTTGCAGAATCTGCCCAAAGACTTTGTGGGAGTTGTCACAGGGGTACGTCCCTTGGCCCCCCACAAGTTCCCTCCGGAGGGTCTGAATCAGTGCTCTAATCCTACTTCCTGGGTTTGCAACCTCAGCCTTGCACTGGACCCTCACGTCACTGACTGACTTGGCCACCTGATTCTGACCTTCGCCAGACTTTGCTCCTTACTTTAAATGACTCTCTCCACACACCCTCACATGCATATGTACACAAACTGGGCTTGATTCTGTTTACCGATCATGCCTGCCTCTTCCCATTCCTGCTCTTTGATCTACTTTGTCTTTCATTCCCTCTCCATTACCATTTATTGAGTGAGCACCTACT
Source organism: Balaenoptera musculus (assembly GCF_009873245.2). NCBI lineage: Eukaryota > Metazoa > Chordata > Mammalia > Artiodactyla > Balaenopteridae > Balaenoptera > Balaenoptera musculus. The sequence goes on from NC_045789.1 coordinate 102,742,496, forward strand.
GTGTGCCAGGCACTGTAGTAGGTGTTTCATAAACATTATTCTTATCACCCGCAACCCAACAACACAGATATTGTTCCTGCCTCACAGCTGGAGAAAGATTAACTGCTACTCAAGGTCAAGATTAACTACTACTGCAGGGTGTGATCCGAGCCAGACACAAGTGCTGACTGAAACATATCGTCACCTGAAGCCCCTTGGGGGTGGGGAGCGCAGAAACCAACATAAGGTACTTAAAATGTCAACAATGCTTACGATGTTTAGGTTTAATGTAAACATATTTGCATTTGAAAGTGCAAATACTGTCTTCCATTGGTCTTTGAAAAGCAGAGTAGCCTTCTCTAAAAAGAAGCCTTATTTCTATAGTGAAAGTGCTAATAGCTGAAGACAGAAACAATTCCAAAGTCTGTATTAACAAAACCCACAAGAAAGTTATAGAAATACTTTATTTAAATATTAAGAAAAAAATTACACGTACTTAAGATGATTAAAAGTTCGTATGTTAAACAAGTGCTAAAAACCCAGTAATTTACACAGTGATAAAATCTTAAGTGATGGGAAAACACAAAATCCTTTCAACTGGTCCTCCTCCTAACAAAACTATTATAAAAATGGTATTATATAGGAATTGCTGAAGTTGGGTTAAAGGCACATGACACTATCATTCCTTATACACAGCCAGTCATCTCATACACTGAACTGCCCCCCCTTAAATGGAAGAGTGAACAACATCTCTACACTATCTGGAGTACATTATGCATCTCTAATGAAAATTCATTTAAATTTTTACACCAGCAGTTTCTCCAATGATCCAAACAGGTTAACACTGCAAATTAGTTATTTCTGTCTTGAATAGAATATTTCTACTTTGAATCTGAAAAATTCGATAATGAGTTTAGGAATATGCAAATGAAATATAATTTATTCTGATTTCAACTACAGAGCTATAAAGTTACAATTCTTCCAAGGAAACCATTCACTTCATAGATGCAAAACACACTGTAGCTTTTCCATTATGTCTGCGGTGCTTTCAGCTAGCAGGATGTTAACCATTCACTTTAAACTGACATGCCCTTACACCTGAAAGAAAACCCAAGCGAGACATTCTATCTCAGGCTGTTGGATTTAATATTGAAAAGCACAGTTCAATCTCCCTGCCTACAACACTCTCTGGCTCTCTGTTAGCAATTATAAGTTGATGTCGGCAATAAGTCAAAAGCTCCTGAACACGTGGAAAAACTCAATACTGAACAGCCAGAAATTCAAAGGAGACAGGGTCAGATGAGGGAATGTTCTTGTGGCGACAGGTCAACAGGGACAGAGGACATACTGTGAGAGTCCAAACGGTCCTAGACACAGCACAACGTGTGGAGGGGCCTCTGCACATCAGCTTGTGTGTGCTAGCAGCTATTTTCAGACTAGCAACAATGAGAGGACATCCATTTCTTCTTTACCTGGTTATAGGGACTTTCCTTTAAAACTCCAAAGGGAGAACATGCTGTCTGCGAGCTGAAATGTCAGTTTTCTTTTGCACCCCAATAATTGAGTGCATTAACTTTTTCTTCTCTAGGCCTCAGTTTCCCAAGTTTACTTCTCTGGGTCTTAGTTTTCAAGTTTACTCCTCTGGGTCTCAGTTTTCAAGTTTACAAGTAAGTAAACTGACATATGGAGTAGATTTTCTCCAAGTTCTAACATAAGCAACATGAAGAGAGGGACCGTCTGTCTTTTTCACCATGTCCCTAAGCATGTACAGTGAGTACTCTGAACACATACTTATTCAATAAATGAGTTATCTGACAATTAGCAAGTAGACCCCATTGTGAAGGCAGCAGGCCCAGGGACACAGTGGTCTCTGGGGAAGCAGAAATTCTATAAATAACATGGAAGGAAAAGGCTGATGTGCCATCCATCAGATTTTTATGAGGCAGCCAGGACAGTTAGAAAACAGACTTTTCTTCTCAACTGGGTAGAACTGCCCATTCTTCCCATATTCCCATTAACTAAGAATGATCTAGCCAATAGTCATCTGTATAGAAGTAGATGGAAGTCTACTGCAATAGAAAATGGATCAATGTGTGAACTTATCCATATTGGAAGGTGCAAATACTCTCTTCATGAGATCTAGGAAGGTCAGGGTGCCTTCTCTAAAAAGTAGTCCCTTAGAACTAAATTATGCAAATGGGAAGGGATCACAGTCCCTTCTACCTCAGAGTTCAATGGATGAACAGCTCTCGTGTAAACATGACTGAAATAATTTACTAGTCTGCTATTGCTATGTCCACTGAAAATTATCATGAAAGACTTTTTCAAATGCATTCATTATTAGAAATACCATTCCAGAAATCTTACCTTTAGAAATCATCCAAGGAGTGAGATCAACATTACAACCCCCATAAACTGGGTAAACAACAGCAGTGGAGTGAAAAATGACCACACATGCCATAAAGCAACATTGAAGCTGAAAAGAAAAGGACAAAATAGCCACACAGTTCACAACTATAGCTATACTCTATACAACTATATTCTACTGTAGAATCTAGATTTAAAGGACTCACTTTTACCCGGTTTGGGAAAGTTCATTCAGCCAGTAACTTTCTATATATAAATCATGTTTCTCAGATATGTGATTTAGCCAATATTAGAAATATCACAATTTCTTCACAAAGTACTCAGAACTGGAATCACTAAAGCTCCTCTAACGAGAGCTGGCCTGGCTTAACAGAGACTTCAGTCTCTTAACATTAGTATCTGTAAAGGAACACGAAATAAAATGACTACAGCCTGCTTTTACGATCTCACACACTACCAAACTATAATGGTAAAAAAAAAAGACGGTTAAAGTATTTTTCTGTTAGAAACAGAATGAAAAAGTAATCATTTATAAGCTGCTATTAAACTTTCCATTGAGAAAAACACTATTCCTGTCACCAAGGTAAGAATAACACACTTTCTAAGTGCAATGATTTTTATGAACTGAATTTTTAAGAGCAGAAGTTAATAAAGGAAAATTATAGTCAATTAAACAAGTGTTTCAGATAGTTAATGACTAACATAATATTTTGAGAAGTAGAAATTTAAATAGCTATAATCCTACTGTTCTTAAAAATACAATAACATTTCTAGGGGTGACATTAGCCTTATAAGAAATTGTAAAATAAGACAACTGTCTACACTCGTCACCAAAGGGTTAATAAAAAACCCCATCACAATGTAACATATGTCAAACACCCATAAACTTCAACTACAGAAAATATATAATAGAAAAAATACATTTAAACTGAATATGTACAAAGGTGTGTGGTTTTCCCCAAATTAAAATGCAATTAATATAAAGAGAGGAAAAAAACCTAAAAGGCCATACACAATATTCAGTGTAGTTTTCTCTCTGGTTGGCAGGATCATGGGATTTACTTCCTTTGTGTTTTTCTGTAATTTACAGATTTTTCTTTAATGAGCAAGTTATAAAATACTTTTAAAAACATAAAAAAAACTTTTCATTGAGAACCTCTTAGCTTATGAAAAATGATGTTAATTGTGGCATTATTTATAACAGCAAAAGAATAAAAAAAACAGGGAGCTGGTTAAATAAATCATGATATGTCCATGCAGTGATAATGATGTAACTGTTAAAAAGAATGAGACACATCTATATGTACTGGTATGGAAGAATTCCAAACTCAATTTAAAAAAAAAAAAAAGATCACTCTGGAAAACAGTTTGGCACTATTTACTAGAGTTGGAGGTATGCATACCCGATGAGCCAACGATTTCCCTTCTAGAGATATGTATATATGTATGCATGTACATATACGTCCAACAGAAACACACACAGGCACACAAGACATACACAAGAATGTTCGTAACAGCATCACTCATAATAACCCCAAACTGGAAACAATCCAAATGCTATCAACAGCAGAACAGATAAACTGGGACTTGGTTACAAGACGGAATGCTGAACAGCAATGAAAACGAGCACCTGTTATGCACAATATGGATGAATCATACATAATGTTGCATGTAAACAGTCAAATGTAAAAGAATACATACTATATGAACCCATTTCTATAAGAGATGCAAAAGAAAGCAATTACCATGAAGGTGGGGACAGTGTTTACCTGCGGGCAGGAATGAAGGTAGAGTGACTGGGAGGGGGCATGGAAGGGGTCAGAGGGGGCATGGAAGGGGTTAGAGGGGGCATGGAAGGGGTCAGAGGGGGCATGGAAGGGGTTAGAGGGGGCCAGAACAGATCTTTCTCTTGACCTCGTTAGGGTTTACACCAAGGCTCACTGCATGATAATTCAGCTGTACATCTTAGATTCTTCCACTTTTCTGTCTGTATTATACTTCACAATGAAAATGATTTAAAAAGCAAAATGCAATATACATATATAGCATGTCACCATTTGTATTTTAAATAACTAAATATATAAGTAAAGAAAGATACTACTGAAACGGGAATCAAGGAGACTGTTTTCCCATTATTCCCTTTTTTTTCCCCCTCTTGAATTTTGTACCATGTACATCATTACCTGATCAAAAAAATTTTCATTCCAAAGGTAACTTACCAAATTCCTGCTACAATAAAAGTAGCAGTTGTAATAGGTATCAGCGTTGGATACTTGATATCATAATCTTCAATTCCACAATACCATTCCAGATAGACTATGCAGTAAAATGCAATCGATAAGCTAACAAGCAACAAGGCACCACCAAACAGAAACCAACTGTAGAGACAAAAATAATACCCTTCTATTATCCTCTTTTACATCCTCTGCAGCCTAATAGTAAATAATCTTTTTTGACACATCTTAAATGTGACATAGGCTCATATCGTTGCTGGCTTACCATATCAATGGCAGTGACCCCACTTTTGACAGTGCATGTATCTGACAAAGGTTTTGTAAGTTTACCCTTGAATACAGGTGATTTGAATTTTGAGTCCTGTCCCATAACACAGGGCCTACCAGCCAGGTATGACTCAGCCCTGCTACTAGAGAAAGGAAGCATCTTAACTTACTGAATCAGAATTTCTATGCCTATCTTTAGAAAGATGTTATTTGCAATTTTGCTACAGACTGTGTGCAGCATACCTTGGGTCTAGACAATATAAACTACTTATAAAGGCTCTTCAGATACCTGAAGCTGACTAGAAATTCAGTGATTGTTAAGCAAATATGTACACAAAAATAAAGTGGTTTAAAAAAAAAGTGCTAATTGACAGCACTTAACAAATCAGATATCTTAAAAGTTTTCATTAATAGATTAATATCTATTTCTAAGAAGAGTATCAACTGGGGAAGGGGCAGAGGGACCCACAGTTACTCAATCCCGGCTTGCAGAAAGTCTAAATCTAATAGGAGATGGGTAGGTAAGGATGAGAGTGAGATACATGAAAGGATGAAAAAGTAAGACTTTAAACACACACGCACACACACACACACTTTCATAAACTAACCGACAAAAAATGACGTTTTCTTTAAACATACAGGAAAGCTAGCGGCTTTCTGGTTGTTTCTGAAGTTTTGAGTGTGAGAGTAATAAAGATTTCAACAGATACCATCAACTCCTCCAAGTTCAGCAGGGTTTCTTGAAATACTGAAAATCAATTTGGAAGGAGTTAATTCATACTGCCTCTCGTAAAAGGTTTCTAAATGACACCCTCCCGTTCCTAGAATATCTCCAGTCCTCCCCCAAGGGACAATGGCTTTTTGCTCCTTCCAACTCCACACAAGACCTGGCTCAGTGTGTGTGAGAAAAAGCTCATCAGCCCCTTCCTTCCAGCCCCTGCTGGTCATGGGAGGAGGCCAGATTTGGAAAATCAGAGGAATGAACCCTTTTCGAGAAAGCAGAAGGCAGCCTGCACGTACTGTCTGTGGGTAGCGCTCTCCCGCCACAGCCGCCCCAACTCCCCGCTGCTTAGCGAGGCCTCAGCAAGAATGCAACACTACTCTACTCAAAATCCTTAGCCTTCGACCATGCGTTTCTGTCTCGTTTCCTCTAAGCTGACACTTCTTTGAGGACAGGCCTATGACTCCCACTTTCTTTTCATGCCCCCCAGTCCTGGTCCAGAGGCTGAGTCCAGGCTCTGTCACACACCACCGGTGGGCTACTGGGTGCCACTACTCCTGTGGGCGCCCCCAAACACCTTACAGTGTAGTGAGCTATTCCTTACCTCACCATCTCCTTTAACTACTAAGAATACTTAGTATTCTCATATACAAGGATACATAGGACACAAATGGAAAAATCCTCTCATCTCTCCTGAAACCTCAAAAAGGCCTACCTCATGAGGTTGGGCTGGACTGGGTGCCCCTTCTAGGTGCACCCACGGCATCCCGCACATACACTCGTACACGCAAACAGTACACACCACATGACTTACTCATCTATCACAGCCTAAAATGAGCTGGTGGAGGGTGAGAAATGTGCCTTGTTCATCACTGTCACCATAACTGGGTACCTCTCAGGCTCTCATGAGATATTTCATGAACGAAGCAGCAGGTGCTACTGATGGTGCCTGAAACATCCATCCCTTCTTTTCCCAGCCCAAGTTCTAGACCAAGTGAAAGACACAAAGGAACCAGACTGATAAAGACCAACTGTCAGCTTTTTTACTGATGGAGCTACAAAAAGAAGACAGCTTTGGTGAATGGTGACAACGTTCTTCCTCACACTGAGACCCAGAAACAGACAGACTTACCCACTGGGTTTCAAGTCACAGTGAAAACCTAGAGACCTTCTCATGTCAGGGTCGCCCCATAAAACAATGGTGCAGAAAAACAGCCCAGAATCTGTGCTTCCCATGGGCAGCTGGCTCCCAAGAGGAAGAAGGTGCTGAGCTACACGTCTGGTTCTTCATCCCAAACCCTATCAGGAGGTCTAGCACCTCCCAGGGAAGGAGCCAGTGAGGGGAAGGGCCAGAAGATGGCAGTGTTTAGGGAAAGCTCCTGCTTGTGGAAGTAAGGAACGGGAACAAGCTCTCTCCCTCCCATAGTTTACATAACATCCCCACCCCCGTCCCCCACCTGCCTTCCCCGGACCACCTGCTCCCTTACTCTCCTCAGGCACCCCTCCAGCAGTCACTGCTCTTCCTGAGGGCCTCTGCGGGAGAGAATGTGTGTCCCCCAATCCCCAACGATATCACCGGATCAAACAGTCCCGTCTGCACCTTTCTAGCCCCGCTGGTACTTCCAAACAATTACACTTGCACTTTAAGCAAACCACCCCTCTCGATGCCAGCCCCAATGCTCACCAACACCTCTCCCTCTTTTTCTGTTACCTAGGGGCCTCCAGAACACTCTCCAATGTTCAGTGAGGACTCAGGAGTGTGATGAACAACCTTCCCCTCCATGTCAACTCCTGGATTATACTACAGAGATTTCAATCCTCATGAACGATGGACTATTTGACATCCTGCCTCAAAGCTCCTGACTCCTCCCACCAGTGACCTCAACTCTAATTCAATCACAGCCTGTACATGTAATTACCTTGTTGGCTGTAACTATTCTCTGAAAATGAGCTCTGAGACCCAATTCCCATCCACCACACAATTCTCATTCCCTTCTCCCAGTGCTCGTGTACTTGATCTTCTTAAAGACCTTCAGTCATTCTCTCTGCATGGTTTACAAATGGATTAGGTCCTTCTTAAATTCACTACCGTCCTCATCCAGAAAACACCTGTGCTGTAAAAGCCCAATGAAATAATTTCCAGCCTCACCCACTCTGCGGTATGTGCCCAGAATACACACTCTCTTTTTCAACTCTGCGTCACCAGCACCTCCAACACCATGCCCGGCAGAAGGTAGGTGCCTACTAAGCGTTTGAAGAATTCGGCTCACAAAATGTGAAAAATAAAACACACGTGTTTAACTTACGAAGCAATAAAGTTTTCTTACCTATTGGTGTGAAAGTTTTCTTTAACGGCTTGAAAGAAATCAACATAATAGGTCACAGCAATGGATGCCAAAATCCAGAATCCAGAATGGATATTAAGTCTTGGAAGAGGTTTCTCCTTTTTCTCAACAGGTGTAGAGGTTTCTGCAAATAACGGAGAGTTCAACTTATGAAGTAACCATTAACTTCACAGGAAAAATTATGCCTTTTTTTTTTTGGCCACGCCGTGCCGCTTACAGGATTTTAGTTCCCCAACCGGGGGCTGAACCTGCTCCCTCGGCAGTGAAAGCGCGGAGTCCTAACTACTGGACTGCCAGGGAATTCCCCCTTTTTTTCTTTTTTTTAAATTACACCTATTTTAAGTCAAATAAAATAATTTCCTAGAGCTTTCTAAGAACCACATTCTCTCCCATTACAGTACCAATTTCTTCTGTAAAACCACCAAAATAGGTTTATATTTTTAGAAATAATTAATAGGAGCCTGCCATAAAACCTGTCCAATATAGTCAACTTTTTTGCCACTAAATGAGTTTTGCAACCAAATTTATTTATATAGTCTTTTGGAAAGAATAATGTCATCTGGTAGTATAGGAATTTTAATGCTATGCTTCATATATAGTCTAGGAAAGTGATTAGTCCTGTTAATTAAGAAAAATGCAAGTGGCAAACATTAGAACACAAAATGGACTTGATTTTCCAAAAACACTACTTAAACTACACATTTTAATTTTTTAAACAAACACAACCTTCTGGGGCAGCTCAAAAGTGGAAAGGGCACACTGGAGGTCCAGTCCCAACATGGTACTGTCTTAGACAGGTGATGGACAAGTCAAATTCCTTCTATTCGGGACCCAATCTGAAAGAATGGGTCAAATGGGGTCTAACAAGTTCCCCATGTGACTGACATGCCCTCTCTCTCAGTTCATGTGAGAACCACTAGTATGTAGCCAAGGTTCCCGAGCTTTTAGCTGACCATCAGAATTCCTGGGAAGCTTATTCATAATACAAATTCTGCGAGACACCCTCAAAATTTAGAAACCAGCATGCCTGCGCATGATGTTTTCTGCGTTTACTTTTTAAAAATAATAAATACACAAGATTTACAACATACAGGACAAAAAGATCTAAGGTGAAACCTCTCTCTTTATCCTTAACCCCAGTTCCCCAGCCCCAAAGCAGCTACCAGTAATAACGTCTACTGAATTCTTGCATATTCTATGCATCTACAGGTAAACACACACAGCATGTTATCTGGTTTGAACACAAATGGTGGCATACCATACGTTGTTCTGCGCCTCCCTTTGAAAAGCATCCACATTGGTACATAAAAGTCTGCCTGCTGTGTCATGTATAAACAGCCAAGTGTACTTAACCAGCTCCCTGCTGACGGACAATTAGATGTTTCCAGTCGTTCGCTATTACAAGCAAAGCTGAGATGAAAGACTTTGCACACACGCCCTTGTGTACTGCTACGAGTACGCTCCTCTGTTAGATTCTTAAATATACAATCTGTGGATATTTTTTATTTTAATGGATATTGCCAAACAGGTGTTAAACCAGCTCTCCTAGGAATCCTGAAGACCAAGATGCGCAGGGCTACCTGATCTCTAAGGATCTTTTACGATAGTAAATACCCGACTTGCAAAACTACTTGGTAAGCCTTGAAAAAACGAAACCCGGTCCCTCCTGACTGGGTAGGGCTGCGGGAGGCCCGCGGGGCCGGCCGTGTCCGGCGCCTCGCCTCCGGGAACCTCGGCGCGACTCGGAGCGCGCCAGGGCGGGGGGTGCCTCACCCGGCCCGGCGTAGCCCTCGCGGTCCAGCTGAACCTCCACGTCCCGCGGGAACAGGTATCTCCGCCGGAGTCGCTCCCGAGCCTGTAGAGCATCCATCTTAGCACCTCCCAGAAATTGGGCGGTAGTGACGTCAAGCCCACCGGAACTTCCGGCATCGGTTCGCCGGCGGAGGGAGGGATTTCCTTTTGTGAAGGGGAGAGACTGTGTTGTCTTCGCTGTTTTAGTTCGTGAGAACGTACGGAGGGTTTGGCTTTGCTATCTCAGTGCTCAAATCCGCAAACATGATTTGAATTTCAAAATATTTATCCTTCCCCACCTAAAGATATCCAGTTTTGTTCCGAACTACGGAAGCCCAGAAGGATCAAGCTTATCGATGCCGGCGAATGGCGCGGGCGGGTGTGCGGGGCCCTAAGGGGGCACTTCGTTGCATTTATGCTCTGCGTCCTGAACCTCGTGGCTCCTGTATGCCCAAAGCATCTCAGCCCCCAGCTTCTTTCCTCCTCTTCCTCCTCCTCCTCCTCAGGAGTCGCCCAGCAAACTTGAAAGAGTCAGAGGCCACCCAGGAGGAGGAAAGGACCGCTGGGCCGGGCCCGGGAACCTGCGGTGGAGTCTGGGCCTGGCGCTGACCGCTCGGGTGGGCTCAGGCAAGAAATAAACCTTTCTGGGCCTGTTTCCTCTTCTGTACAACGGGGATTATACCTGCTTCATGGATTTGTTCTGGAGTTATAAATGTGAAGCACCCGTATGTGGTTCGTGTTAGCCCTTTTCTTACGGCTTGTGAGAAATTGCTCCCAGCCAGAAACGTGAAAGCTAAATTTGTACTTTCCCAGAAATCCGTCGGTTCCCATCACTCACGCTCATAAACTGAAAAAGACCGTGTCACTAATTCACAAGTTTTCCTCCATCAGTAATCCTGTTTGCTACTCTCCTGCCTCCTTCCTACCGTGTCATATGTTGAGAAATTTTGTGCTTAACCCTTCAAACTTTTGCTGAGCACCTACTGTCTGCTAGGAACTGTTAGGCACCATGCGAGGCAATGGAGATAAGATGGATAAGACATGACGTTGCCCTTGAGGAGCTCCTGGGCCAAAAATGACCACAGAGACGTAGTACAGTAGAAAGCAGTATTTATAAATGTATGGAAGCGTTTCATTAATTCAGTCAACAAACAATTTCTGAGCAGCTACATCTGCTAAAATGCTGAGGACAGGGGTAAGTTAGAATCTAGTGGTGGAGACTATTTCCATCCAATGCCATAACAGAGATACTGCATATGGGGTTATGGGAGCACCGAATAAAGGGCAGCCCTTCATTCTGCTGTGGTACGTGGGGACCAGGGAGAGTGGCTTGAGGTAGGTTGAATACAGGGATGGATAGTCCAGAAAGCCACCCAGGAAGTAAAATCTGAATTAGTAGGCATTCTTTAATATCTCTATGTGTTGTGAGTGTTTGCAGAAGAAATGCAATAAATATTCAAGAAAAGAATGTCAAGTTTCTACAGGTGTATTTCTATCATTTCTTCAGCCCTTGTAGCAAACCCTTTGGAGCAAAGGATTTAACAACTGGGTGGATCATATGGCCTTTGTACACAATACCTCCTTTTTCCCGTTTTGTTTTTTTCTTTTTCTTTTCAGACTCCTAAAGAACCAGGGTTTATCTCTTCAAAGCCAACTGGGGTCTTTGCCCTCCCTTCTCCTTTTGCTTGTACAGGGTTAGAAGCCTTGTTAACAGGAAGTGAATTCCTCTTATCAAATACAGTCTTCTGTTGATTGTCTCCTTGTAAAAAGGTCAGTGCTGGGTCTCCCTTGTAATTGAATATTCCCGAGAGCATCGTAACCATTCCAGGGTTTCCATATGTAGTATGTTCGGGTCAGATCAGTTTCCCCTTTGGTGGTTTCAGGGCCTTTGTATTTGGATCCGAATGCCTTTCAGCTTTTTTTTCCCCCCTGATATTTTAAATGCACTTCTTGCAGACCATATTGATGATACTTAAAAGCAGGTTGGAAAATATCCGGTATTTAATGACCACATCTTCATTGCTAGGGCCCATTAAATAAGTTCTTCAATGTGTGTGTTGTGCACCGAAATGATAGATGTATGATATCAGATTGCTACCAACCAAGAAATTTCATTTTGACTGTGGATTACTTTGGGGGAAAAAATAAATTTGACTGTGACCTTTGCTGGCCTTCCCTTAGCAATGTGGTTAAATCCATGGTGTTTATAGACTATTGAATCCTGGCTCCATCAATCTGGATTCCTTGGGCAAGTTATTTCATTGTTCTAAGTATCAGTTTCCTCATATGTGACACAGTGGGTACCAGAGTGAAGATAAGTGTATACCAATTGTTTAGGCTAGTGCCTCGCACATTCAAGCAGTGGTAGTTATTAATTGGCCTTGCCAGGCTTTCTGGATTTGGTTCCTGCTTACCTCCTCATCAATTATTCCCTTCTCCTTGGGCTCCAGTTACTCTGTGTTACAATTTTCCTTTTGCCTGTGCTCTCCCAGTTGACGGGGGGCTACAACCATGTCATAGTTTCTCCCCAATGCCTTGCAAACACCTGGCACATAGCAGGTGATAAAAGAAATTTTTACATATTGAGATATAGGGAAATCATTCTGGCTTCTACATGAGTTAACTTGAATTTTATGCTAACTAAAATAGCCTGTTTGTGGCCTATCAAACCTACTTTGTACATCTGTTTTATTTTTTTTAATTAAATTATTTATTTATTTATTTTTGGCTGCATTGGGTCTTCGTTGCTGCGCGCGGGCATTCTTTAGTTGCGCCAAGCGGGGGCTTCTCTTCGTTGTGGTGTGTGGGCTTCTCATTGCGGTGCCTTCTCGTTGCGGAGCACAGGCTCTAGGTGCGGGGGCTTCAGTAGTTGTGGCACACAGGCTCAGTAGTTGTGGCTCGTGGGCCCTAGAGCGCAGGCTCAGCTGTAGCGCACAGGCTTTGTTGCTCCACGGCATGTGGAATCTTCCCGGACCAGGGCTTGAACCCGTGTCCCCTGCATTGGCAGACGGATTCTTAACCACTGTGCCACCAGGGAAACCCTGTACATCTGCTTTAATTATTAAAGAAAAGGGCACATTGACCAGATGTAAAGAATGTCCATTTTAAAAATAAAGATTAAATGCCCCTCTTCCTGGAACGCCAATGCTGGTCCTCCTTTGATGATAAGACTCCCTTCCCAGGTGCCAAGGCCATTACTGTATGTGCTGTATGTGTATGCATTGGTGTTTTTTTGAAACCTTGAAGAAATGTATCCCTGACTTGTTTAATGTTCTTTGTTCTGACAAGATATAAAACTGTGCTGAAAACCTGCTTCTCCAGAGCAGTTTCTTAGAGTAATCTGGGAACCAGGCTTCCGGGCTAGTCCTCAGTTTGACGCAATTAAAACTCTTTTCTAATTATTGATTGTTTGTTGATTATTTTCGTCGACATAGGAATTCCATTACCCGGTTTTCACTTTGACCCTTGGTCACAATTAACTCTGGTCTTTGGTGTAGACATCCCTTCCTCTGAGAAAACACTTTTCTCCCTTCTGTAGTACTCCTGCAGTGTTCTCAAGAGGCTGACCCTGCCCTAGGAGAGGGCACATGACCCAGACCAGACCTGTCAGTCCCCAGGACTTAGGCTAGAGCTGTTGGGAAGACCTCTCTGAGGTCAGTGTGGGCTTGTCACCATGGAGACACACAGAGGAGCCCACCTTAGGAAGGAAGCTCTGAGATGCAGGCCAAGCCAAGCAGTCTCATAGCACTGTTTCAACCCCTGAATCCAGCCAAACCCTACTTAAGCTAGTTAAGAACATGAACTCTGGAGCCAGCTGCCTGGCCAGCTGTCATTACTGGTTCTGTCATTACTGGTTGTTTCAACCTTGGGCAAGCCACAGATCCTCTCTTTTGTCTACAAGATTGGGTAAAGATTAAAACTACTAATACATGCAGGGGTTGGTTCAAGATGGCAGAATAGAAGGACGTGCACTCACTCCTTCTTGCGAGAGCACCAGAATGACAACTAACTGCTGAATAATCATCGACAGGAAGACACTGGAACTCACCAAAAAAGATACCCCACATCCAAGGACAAAGGAGAAGCTGCAGTGAGACAGTAGGAGGGGCGCCATCACAATAAAATCAAATCCCATAACCACTGGGTGGGTGACTCACAAACTGGAGAACAGTTATACCACTGAAGTCCACCCACTGGAGTAAAGGTTCTGAGCCCCATGTCAGGCTTCCCAACCTGGCGGTCCAGCGATGGGAGGAGGAATTCCCAGAGAATCAGACTTTGAAGGCTAACAGGATTTGATTGCAGGACTTCGACAGGACTAGGGGAAACGGAGACTCCACTCATGGAGGGCACACACAAAGTAGTGTGTGCATTAGGACCCGGGGAAAGGAGTAGTGACCCCATAGGAGACTGAACTAGGCCTACCTGCTAGTGTTGGAGGGTCTCCTACAGAGGCAGGGGGCGGCTGTGACTCACTGCAGGAACAAGGACACTGGCAGCAGAAGTTCTGGGAAGTACTCCTTGGCATGAGCCCTCCTGGAGTCCGCCGTTAGTGCAACCAAAAAGCCTGTAGCCTCCAGTGCTGGGTCCCCTCAGGCCAACCAACCAACAGGGAGGGAACTCAACCCCACCCATCAGCAGACAAGCAGATTAAAGTTTTACTGAGCTCTACCCACCAGAGCAACACCCAGCTTACCCACGACCAGTCCCTCCCATCAGGAAGCTTGCACAAGGCTCTTAGATAACCTCATCCACCAGAGGGCAGACAGCAGAAGCAAGAAGAACTACAATCCTGCAGCCTGTGGAACAAAAACCACATTCACAGAAAGGTAGACAAGATGAAAAGGCAGAGGAATATGTACCAGATGAATGAATAAGATAAAACCTCAGAAAAACAATTAAATGAAGTGGAGGTAGGCAACCTTCCAGAAAAAGAATTGAGAATAATGTTAGTGAAGATGGTCCAGGACTTGGGAAAAAAAATGGAGACAAAGATCGAGAAGAGGCAAGAAATGTTTAAAAAAGACCTAGAAGAATTAAAGAACAAACACCTAGAAGAATTAAAGAACAAACAAACAGATGAACAATACAATAAATGAAATGAAAAATACACTAGAAGGAATCAATAGCAGAATAACTGAGGCAGAAGAATGGATAAGTGACCTGGAAGACAGAATGGTGGAATTCACTGCCACAGAACAGAATAAAGAAGAAAGAATGAAAAGAAATGAAGACAGCATAAGAGACCTCTGGGACAACATTAACACACCAACATTCACATTATAGGGGTCCCAGAAGGAGAAGAGAGAGAGAAAGGACCTGAGAAGATATTTGAAGAGATTATATTCAAAAACTTCCCTAAAACGGAAAAGGAAATAGCCACCCAAGTCCAGGAAGCACAGAGAGTCCCACGCAGGATAAACCCAAGGAGAGACACGCTGAGACATATAGTTATCAAACTCACAAGAATTAAAGACAAAGAAAAATTATTAAAAGCAACAGGGGAGGGCTTCCCTGGTGGCGCAGTGGTTGAGAATCTGCCTGCCAATGTAGGGGACACGGGTTCGAGCCCTGGTCTGGGAGGATCCCACATGCCACGGAGCAACTGGGCCCGTGAGCCACAACTACTGAGCCTGCGCGTCTGGGGCTTGTGCTCCGCAACAAGAGAGGCCGCGATAGTGAGAGGCCCGCGCACCGCGATGAAGAGTGGCCCCCACTTGCCGCAACTAGAGAAAGCCCTCGCACAGAAACGAAGACCCAACACAGCCATAAATAAATTAATTAATTAAAAAAAACATATACGTCACATTTTCTTTACCCATTCATCTGTTGATAGACACGTAGGTTGTTTCCATGTTACTGAACACAAGTCCGCATGCCCGATGTACAGTGAGGCCAAAAAAAAAAAAAGCAACAGGGGAAAAACAACAAATAAAATATAAGGGAACTCCCATGAGGTAGGCAGCTGATTTCTCAGCAGAAACTCTACAAGCCAGAAGGGAGTGGCACAATATATTTAAAGTGATGAAAGGGAAGAACCAAGATTACTCTACCTGGCAAGGATCTCATTCAGATTCAACGGAGAAATCAAAAGCTTTAGAGACAAGCAAAAGCTAAGAGAATTCAGCACCACCAAACCAGCTCTACAACAATGCTAAAAGAACTCCTCTAGGCGGGAAACACAATAGAAAAAACGACCTACAAAAACAAACCCAAAGCAATTAAGAAAATGGTAATAGGAACATACATATCGATAATTACCTTAAATGTGAATGGATTAAATGCTCCAACCAAAAGACACAGGCTTGCTGAGTGGATACAGAAACAAGACCCATATATATGCTGTCTACAAGAGACCCACTTCAGACCTAGGGACACATACAGACTGAAAGTGAGGGAATGGAAAAAGATATTCCATGCAAATGGAAATCTAAAGAAAGCTGGAGTATCAATACTCATATCAGACAAAATAAACTTTAAAATAAAGGATGTTACAAGAGACAAGCAAGGACACTACATAATGATCAAGGGATCAATCCAAGAGGAAGATATAACAATTCTAAATAAATATGCACCCAACATAGGAGCACCTCAATACACAAGGCAAATGCCAACAGCTATAAAAGAGGAAATTGACAATAACACAATAATAGTGGGGGACTTTAACAATTCATTTACACCAATGGACAGATCATCCAAACAGAAAATTAATAACGAAACACAAGCTTTAAATGACACAATAGACCAGACAGACTTAATTGATATTTATAGGACACTCCATCCAAAAACAACAGATTACACTTTCTTCTCAAGTGCACATGGAACATTCTCCACGATAGATAACATCTTGGGTCAACAAATCAAGCCTCAGTAAATTTAAGAAAATTGAAATCACATCAAGCATCTTTTCCGACCACAATGCTATGAGATTAGAAATCAATTACAGGGAAAAAAAACATAAAAAACACAAACACATGGAGGCTAAACAAAACGTTACTAAATAACCAAGAGATCACTGAAGAAATCAAAGAGGAAATCAAAAAATACCTAGAGACAAATGACAATGAAAACACGATGATCCAAAACCTATGGGATGCAGCAAAAGCAGTTCTAAGAGGGCAGTTTATAGCAATACAAGCCTACCTCAAGAAACAAGAAAAATCTCAAATAGACAATCTAACCTTACAGCTAAAAGAACTAGAGAAAGAAGAACAAACAAAACCCAAAGTTAATATAAGGAAAGAAATCATAAAGATCCGAGTAGAAATAAATGAAATAGAAACAAAGAAAACAATAGCAAAGATCAATAAAACTAAAAGCTGGTTCTTTGAGGAAAACAATAGCAAAGATAAATAAAACGAAAAGCTAGTTCTTTGAGAAGATAAACAAAATTTATAAACTTTTAGCCAGACTCATCAAGAAAAAGAGGAAGAGGACTCAAATCAATAAAATTAGAAATGAAAAAGGAGAAGTTACAATGGACACCGCAGAAATACAAAGCATCATAAGAGACTACTACAAGCAACTCTATGCCAACAAAATGGACAACCTGGAAGAAATGGAGAAATTCTTAGAAAGGTATAACCTTCCAAGACTGAACCAGGAAGAAATAGAAAATATGAACAGACCAATCACAAGTAATGAAATTGAAACTGTGATTAAAAATCTTCCAACAAACAAAGTCAAGGACCAGATGGCTTCACAGGTGATTTCTATCAAACATTTAGAGAAGAGCTAACATCCATCCTTCTCAAACTCTTCCAAAAATTGCAGAGGAAGGATCACTCCCAAACTCATTCTATGAGGCCACCATCACCCTGATACCAAAACCAGACAAAGATACTACAAAAAAAGAAAATTACAGACCAATATCACTGATGAATATAGATGCAAAAATCCTCAACAAAATACTAGCAAACAGAATCCAACAACACATTAAAAGGATCATACACCATGATCAAGTGGGATTTATCCCAGGGATGCAAGTATTCTTCAATATACGCAAATCAATCAATGTGATACACCATATTAACAAATTGAAGAATGAAAACCATACGATCAACTCAATAGATGCAGAAAAAGCTTTTGACAAAATTCAACATGCATATGATAAAAACTCTCCAGAAAGTGGGCATAGAGGGAACCTACCTCAACATAATAAAGGCCATATATGGCAACCCCACAGCAAACATCATTCTCAATGGTGAAAAACTGAAAGCATTTCCTCTAAGATCAGGAACAAGACAAGGATGTCCACTCTCTCCACTGTTATTCAATATAGTTTTGGAAGTCCTAGCAATGGCAACCAGAGAAGAAAAAGAAATAAAAGGAATCCAAATGGAAAAGACGAAGTAAAACTGGCACCGTTTGCAGATGACATGATACGATACAAAGATAATCCTAAAGATGCCACCAGAAAACTACTAGAGCTCATCAATGAATTTGGTAAAGTTGCAGGATACAAAATTAATGCACAGAAATCTCTTGCATTCCTATACACTAACAATGAAAGATCAGAAAGAGAAATTAAGGAAACAATTCCATTCACCATTACAACAAAAAGAATAAAATACCTAGGAATAAACCTACCTAAGGAGACAAAAGACCTGTATGCAGAAAACTATAAGACACTGATGAAAGAAATCAAAGATGACACAAACAGATGGAGAGATATACCATGTTCTTGGATTGGAAGAATCAATATTGTGAAAATGACTATACTACCCAAAGCAATCTACAGAGTCAATGCAATCACTATATAATTACCAATGGCATTTTTACAGAACTGGAGCAAAAAATCTTAAAATTTGTATGGAGACACAAAAGCCCCTGAATAGCCAAAGCAATCTTGAGGGAAAAGAAAAAACCAGAGGAATCAGACTCCCTGACTTCAGAGTATACTAAAAAGCTACAGTAATCAAGACAATATGGTACTGGCACAGAAACAGAAATATAGATCAATGGAACAGGATAGAAAGCCCAGAGATAAACCCATGCACCTGTGGTCAACTAATCTATGACAAAGGAGTCAAGTATATAAAATGGAGAAAAGACAGTCTCTTCCATAAGTGGTGCTGGGAAAACTGGACAGCTACATGTAAAAGAATGAAATTAGAACACTCCCTAACACCATACACAAAAATAAACTCAAAATCGATCAAAAAGACCTAAATGTAAGACCAGACACTATAAAACTCATAGAGGAAAACATAGGAAGAACACTCTATGACATAAATCACAGCAAGGTCCTTTTTGACCCACCTCCTAGAGAAATGGAAATAAAAACAAAAATAAAGAAATGGGACCTAATGAAACTTCAAAGCTTTTGCACAGCAAAGGAAACTATAAACAAGACGAAAAGACAACCCTCAGAATGGGAGAAAATATTTGCAAATGAATCAATGGACAAAGGATTAATCTCCAAAATATATAAACAGCTCATGCAGCTCAATATTAAAAAAACAAACAACCCAATCCAAAAATGGGCAGAAGACCTAAATAGACATCTCTCCAAAGAAGACATACAGATGGCCAAGAGGCACATGAAAAGCTGCTCAACATCACTAATTATTAGAGAAATGCAAATCAAAACTACAGTGAGGTATTACCTCACACTGGTTAGAATGGGCATCATCAGAAAATCTGCAAACAACAAATGCTGGAGAGGTGTGGAGAAAACGGAACCCTCTTGCACTGTTTGTGGGAATGTAAACTGATACACCCACTCTGCAGAACAGTATGGAGGTTCCTTAAAAAACTAAAAATAGGACTACCATATGACCCAGCAACCCCACTACTGGGCATATACCCAGAGAAAACCATAATTCAAAAAGACACATGCACCCCAATGTTCATTGTAGCACTATTTACAATAGCCAGGTCATGGAAGCAACCTAAACGCCCATCGACAGACGAATGGATAAAGAAGATGTGGTACATATATACAATGGAATATTACTCAGCCATAAAAAGGAACAAAATTGGGTCATTTGTAGAGATGTGGATGGATCTAGAGACTGTCATACAGAGTGAAGTAAGTCAGAAAGAGGAAAACAAATATCATATGTTAACGCATATATGTGGAATCTAGAAAAATGGTACAGATGAACCAGTTTGCAAGGCAGAAATAGAGACACAGATGTAGAGAACGAACGTATGGACATCAAGGGGGGAAAGCGGGGGGGCAGGGTGGTGGTGGTGGGATGAATTGGGAGATTGGGATTGACATATATACACTAATATGTATAAAATAGATAACTAATAAGAACCTGCTGTATAAAAAATAAATTTAATTTAATTTAAAAATACATGCAAAGTGCTTAGTACAGTGCCTGGTGCATAGAAAGCTCTCAATAAGTCTTTTTAAGTGAAGTATAGTTGATTTACAATGTTGTGTGTGTTTCTGGTGTACAGCAAAGTGATTCAGTTATACATATATATATTGTGTGTATATATACATATATTCTTTTTCAAATTCTCATCCATTATGGTTTATTACAGAATATTGAATATAGTTTCCCCAATAAGTCTTAGCTGTTGTGCTTATCCATCACTGAGACTTCACAGATTTCTGAGCCAAAAAAAAAGGATTTTTTTTTCAAATGAATGCTAATTTGAGTGGGTTTCTGTTACTTGCAACACTGAGGCCCGACCAATACCACCCTATTCTCCCGCTGTACCATGTACCTGCCCCTATTGGTCCCTAGCTGGACTGCAAGTGCCTCCAAGAGTGACTTCACACATGTGAAGCCCTTAGAAAAGCGCCTGACATGTGAAAAATGCTCAGTAGATGTTAATATATATCACTTGGGATACTGTAACCAAAAGTGGGGTCCAGCGGCTCGCTGCTCAAAAGCCAATAAAGAGGCAAGGTTGGTGGAAAGGAAAGCTTGCTTTATGTCAGATGCCGGCAACCGGGGGAGGGGATGGGGCAGACGGCTGTCCACAGGCCGACTGCCCCCCACGCACACAGTCAGGGGGCAAGAACTTTTATAGGTGGAGGGAGGGGGCTACGTGCAGAAACGGCACAGTCAGCTCCGACAGTCATCTGGAAACTGGTCACGCAGTGGTCTGATCAGCGTCATCTTGATTGTTTTAAGTACAGTTGATCTTCAGTTCCAGGGTCGGTTTGTTCCCATTTATTGGAGGCCAATTCTTGGAACTATAGGCAGGCTGAGGACATGGGGCAGCTTATGTCATGGCTACAGTCTGGTCATCATGTAGTTAACGTCTACCTGGTAGGGGTTTCAGGATCTACAAAACAGCTCGCAGGATATGGCTCAGAATATTATCTACAGCCCTTGAGGAGGAACTAAATGTCCTCAATAAAGCAAGTCTTCCGGGGAGCAGTTCAGTGTTCAGCCTCTCAACACCGGCCAGGATGCACGAGATAGGTCAACATCAAGAAGCGTTTATTCAGCATGTATTGGTATGTGGTGCTAGGTTCCGTTCAGATCAAAGAGAACAATCTAGACATGGCCCTTTCCTAGCAGTACCTTGCAACACACACAGAATGATAGTGATCCCTGTCAGTGCTATGGGCCTCTTTGGTTTACAAAGACCTTTCAGCAACTCAGTGAATTAGATAGGGAAGGTATGAAAATTATTTCCATTTTAGAGGTGAAGGAACCTCAGAGAGGTTAAGTGTCTTGCCCAAGGTCACACAGCTCGTAAGGGTCAAAGATCCATTTCAGAGCAGGAATCGCACACTCAAAGGGGTAAATGAAGAAGGTTCAATGAAAGGATTCTTTAACAAGCTAGGGGCAGGGCTAAGGGAACTGACAGTGGACTAGGAAGCAACCCTGAGTGTTATGGGTTGAACTGTGTCCCTCAAAGATGCTTTGTTGAAGCCCTAGCCGCCAGTACCTCAGAATGTGACCTTATTTGGAAATAGGGTCATTGCAGATGTAATTAGCAAAGATGAGATTATCCTGGAGAAGGGTGGGCTTAATCCAAAGTGACTGTTGTCCTTATATGAAGAAGAAAGACACAGAGAAGCAAGGGGACAATGCCCTGTGACCAGGAAGGCAGAGACTGAAGTGCTGCATACACTGTGAGCTGAGGAGTGCAGAGGAGCTCGGAGGAGCGCCAGGATTGCCAACCAGCCACCAGAAGCCAGGAGGGAAGAATGGATTCTCCTCCACAGGCTTCAGAGGGAGCTCCGCCCTGCCATCACTTTAATTTTGAACTTCTAGCCTCCAGAACTGTGGGAGAATGCATTTCTATTGTTTTAAAAACTAACTAAATAAAGCGAGTCACATGAATTCTCTGGTTTCCTGGTGCATCTAAAAGTTATGTTTACACTATGCTGTAGTCTATTAAGTGTGCAATAGCATTATGTCTAAAAAAAGCAATGTATATACCTGAATTTTAAAATGCAAGACAAAAAATTACAATAGTAACATGAAAGATCACCAATCACAATAACAAATATAATAATAATGAAAAAGTTTGAACTATGGCGAGAATTACCAAAATGTGACACAGTGACACAAAGTGAGCAAATGCTCTTGGAAGAATGGCACCGATAGACTTGCTTGATGCAGGGTTGCCACAAACCTTCAATTTGTAAAAAAATGCAAGTGTCTGCAAATTACAATCAAACGAGGTTTGAGTGTAAGTGACTGAACTACCCCGTTTGGCAGTTTAATTGTAATTGCTGAGTAAATACCTAGTTTCCTAGAGTGTAAAGGTCTCTGCCAAGGCTCACAGCTAGCAAAGTGGAGCTGGGATTTGAACCCACGGAGGTTTAGGCTCCCAGCCTAAGCACTGAGCTGCCGTGCTAATGACTCAGAGCTTCTCAGAACAGAAGGTGTGGAAAAGTCAGAGTGCCCGGGAGGGCTCATTCTTGCCAAATGCTGGCTCCCTGGTGCCAGACTCCCTCATCCTGTTAGAAACCCAGAAGGCAACCTGTGGTGGCCTGGTTGCCCCTTTCCTACCCAACCCATGGCAGGCATTGCTAATAGAAAAAAGCATTTCTTCCCCTTCCTAAGAGAGGGATAAGGCCTCAAAATCCTCAAGAACACCAGAAAACCACCACCAATTAACTGGAGTTGATAGGTCAGATACAATCTATTTGCTGTTATTAGGTTGAGGGCTTGGGACATGCCAGACAACAGTACAGAATGCTAGCTGGAGACTGCTTTTATATCAGTAAGAATCTTCATGTCATTCCCTAAAAGACCCACTTCACTCATCTAGATGAACTGAAAATCACTAAAGTAAATATGCAAA
The DNA here is from genome assembly GCF_009873245.2 of Balaenoptera musculus. Classification (NCBI taxonomy): domain Eukaryota; kingdom Metazoa; phylum Chordata; class Mammalia; order Artiodactyla; family Balaenopteridae; genus Balaenoptera; species Balaenoptera musculus. The sequence goes on from NC_045789.1 coordinate 102,765,433, forward strand.
CATACATATATTAAACAGAATCCATAGGGAGACCCCTCTGCCAACCTTAGGAAAATCAAGGTGTTTCAAGGTCGTATTGGTGGGAAAATCCTGATCACAGAGGGTCAGCTGGGCTCTGTGACCTCCCCTTGGGCATCACCTCCACCAGCACGGCCACAACTCCTGAGGAACCTGCAGGCCCTCAGGTTAAGGAAACTGAACAAGGGGGAGAAAACACCAGCCTGGCAACGGAGAGGGGGGTGGGGGAGGGATAAATTAGGAGATTGGGATTAACATATACACACTACTAGATATAAAATAGATAACCAACAAGAACCTACTGTATAGCACACGGAACTATACTCAATATTTTGTAATAACCTATATATAACCTATATATACAGGTTATTAACATATATATACATATAAAACTGAATCACTGTGCTGTACAACTGAAACTAACACGATATTGTAAATCAACTTAAAAAAAAAAAAAAAAAAGAAGACTGGCAACGGAGAGCAGAACTGGCTGCAAGGGAAGGGTGGCCACACCATGAAACCCAGCATCAGGCTGGATGAAACTGGAAGATGGATATTAGGGACCTACACGCAGTACCTGCCACCACGACAATGGTTTGGAACCACCGCCTCTCCTTCCAGACCCACTATTCTCAAACATCCTCAAACAGTAGAGCACCAAACACTTTTGGGGGACATCATGAAATATGGATAAATTAAGCAAAAAATAACCAAGTGCTATAAAAGTTTATGCCAGCTTTCACAGCATCTAAACTAGAATCAAGTGGTGACAAGGGCCAAGAAGCTTAAGAAATTTTATGCAGGGACACCTTAAAATTGAGAAAATGCTATTACCTTAAACTTTTTCTAAAACTGAGAGATTGCCGTTTCAATTTTAGCTGTAAAATACCTCTCTGTTCAGGATAAAATTGGTTGGAGCAGAGCCATCATATTGCGTTACTATTAGTATCCCTATGTAAACTTGACTCCAAAGCCCAAGAGCAACGCTGTTCAAACTACCCAGTAGGACTGAGTCTTTTACCTACCTTTGATCTACAATGGAGAAATCTAATATATGGACAACCACAGGTCTCCAACAGAAGTTGGCCTGAGGTCACCAGGAAGGCACAGCAGCACAGGTCATATTTCAGCAGCTCACAATACTGGCTCTGTGGCCAAACAATGGCCTGACCTTCCCAGCGATGTCTGACCTTTCAACTCTGACAAACACATGTATTTACTCAGCAATTACAATTTAAGCTACTAAAAGGGCAGTTTAATCACTTATATCAAAGGGAATAAATTAAAGCTTCCCTGGATCCCAGAAGAAAAAAAGCTACATTAGCCTTTGACCTCTAAAACAAAGAAACTTCTCTTTTTCACCAGGGCATACAGTGGTTTCTCCGAAATCCTCATTGTCTGTAACCAAGACAGACAGAAGGAAGGTTCAGCCCCAAATTGCAAGTTGAAAAATCTAAAATCTAAAAGCACAGTCGTAGAGTATCTAAGTGGTTGTCATTTTTTAAGCTGAGGGAAATTGCTATTCTGATCTATTTTTAACATCATGCGAGACTGAAATCTGAAAACTTGGAGATGACATTTTCCAGTTTTATAATCTAGTGGTAACCCCCAGGGATTATACTTGACAGCATTGAATTTAACAGCTATTTAGAGGAGTTGGATACAGAGATAGAAATTTGAGAAATATTCAATTTCAGCGCATTTTGGGGCAAAATAAACACATATCCCCTCACACACTGAGGGTGGCAATGTAAACTGGGAAAAGCAGCCTGGAAAACAACTTGGCTCTTATCTATTACAGCTGAAATCCACCTGATGACTCAGCAATTCCACTCCAAGGCAGGCCCTCAGCAGAACTGAGAAAGTGTATGTACCAGTATATGTGTAGATGTTGACTTCCTTAGACATTCAGCTGCCCTCCCCCGACCCCACCCCACAGGAAAAGCTGAACATCTCATTGACAGTAGAATGGAGAAATACTGTACAGCAATAAAGACAGCATAAACTCCTGTTACAAAGCAACATGGATGAATCTCATGGAATCTTTTTTTTTTTTTAAATATATTTATTTATTGGCCGTGTTGGGTCTTCCTTGCTGCGCGTGGGCTTTCTATAGTTGCGGCGAGAGGGGGCTGCTCTTCGTTGTGGTGTGCGGGTTTCTCATTGTCGTGGCTTGTCTTGTGCACAGCACAGGCTCTAGGCGCGCGGGCTCAGTAGCTGTGGCTTGCGGGCTCTAGAGCGCAGGCTCAGTAGTTGCGGCGCACGGGCTTAGTTGCTCCGTGGCAGGTGGGATCTTCCCGGGCCAGGGCTCGAACCCGTGTCCCCTGCATTAGCAGGTGGATTCTTAACCACTGCGCCACCAGGGAAGCCCTCTCATGGAATCTTAAGTGAAAGAAGCCAGACACCAAAGGGTACATGCCCTATGATTCCATTTACATAAAATTCAAAACCAGGCTAAATCAATCCATGCTGACAGAAGTAAGGATATGCTCACCCTTCGGCTAAATAGTCTATTTCTTTGATTTGGGTAGTAACGGCATTTAAGTGTGTGCACTCTGTGAAATTCTTTGAGCTGTCCATATGCAGGTTTTTATGTTTCTGTATGTATAGACTTCAATAGAAAGCTTTTATCAAAAATACAGGTTTGTGTGACAGTCTTATGGCTGTATCTGTATCTTGAAAAATGATTATATATAACTGTAAACTAGAGTATTACTTCAGAATTAAAGTGGATTTCTACATTAAAACATGCTGCCTTACTGCCCGGTTTGGCCACTGTGGTTCTTTTTGCTTTAACAGTCCAGTCACTTGGAAAGCCATGTGCTGGAAAAAAGCAAGGTATCTAGAGGATGTGGCCTCTCCCTGGGGCCAGTGCCTCAGACAATCCATGGTAGACAGTGCAGTCTGGGCAGACTTCACACACTGGAAGATGAAATATTATCAGATACTTACTATGTGCCGGACACCTCGTGTACAATATTCTAATTTCACTCTGTCTACCCTAGGAAGGCAGTATAATAGACAAAACCCCTGAGGTTCAGGGAGGCTACGTAACCTGCCCTTGGCTAATAAGATGAAGTCAGATTCAATGTCAAGTCTCATTCTGGCACATGGAGCCCTGTTTAGCGTTTACCATCTCCCACTGCCTCCCTTGTGGGTGGGAATGAGAGTCAGGGTGAAAGTAGGTGATGCTGCCGAAATTCGGCCTCTGTTCACCAGTGACAAATAGAAACGCAGCCACGGTTTTGGGTGAAGTAGAAAAGAATAGCTTTATTGCTTTGCCAGGCAAAGGGGGCCACGGCAGGCTAACACCCTCAAAACTGTGTGTTCTCCACTGGAGGTGTAGTGAGGAGTCTTTCAGTGTTCAAGGAGCAGGGCATGATCAGCTCATGGACATTCTTCTGATTGGTTGGTGGTGAAGTAATCAGGAATAAGCATCATCAACCTTCAGGTTCCAACGGGTTTGGGGTCTACATGGCTTGTGGGCAGCATACAGTTAATTTCTTCCACCTGGTGAGGGTTTTAGTCTGCAAAACAGCTCAAAGGACATGGCTCAGAATATTATCTACAGTTCTTGAGGAAGAACTTGACTTTGTTTAAAGGTCCTTGACTTTGTTTAATGGCTAAAGTATGATTATTTTGTCCTGCCTGACTGTTTTCCTTTCTTTCTGCATTTTCTCACTTCTCTGATTAAATTTATTCTTTGACAAAAGTTTTTCTAAGACAAAAGGTAGGCGGAGGACGTGGGTGGGGATCTCTTCCGGGAAAGCCTCACAGGGTCCTCCTTACAGTGAGGTGGCAGGAGTAAGAGAAAGATGACCCGAGACCGCAAGGAGTTAGTAAATACCTGTCAGTCAATCCAGAGGGCCAGTAATAACCTAACGGCCTCCATCCCCACCCTAGGCGGAATGACTCCCTCCCCCGCTGGGTGTACCTTACAGCTGGTTCATCTGCAGGACTTCTTACTGTGCTTGCCTTGAGGTTGTCTGTTTCCCTCTCCCTGAAGGCAGGGCAGAGCCTGGCCCAGGGTGGGCACTCTGGAATTATCTCATTAGTCCCTGTGATTTAGAATGGTTTCAACAACAAGAGGGCTTAGAGCAGAACTGCAGGCTCTAAGGGTACTAGAGGATTCAGGTCCAAACATATGTTTGTGAGGAAAGGCAAAAATCAGTGCACACAACTTCCCAACAGAACCTCCTTCATTGTGAAATCCCACTGCATGCTTATGATCAATGATTCCTCTTCCGAACCTGAAAGGGGCGAGGTTCTCACGTGTACCAATTCTTCTGCCAAAATCCAGCTTACTTGAGAGAGAATGAGGATTAACTACACAACCCACCTCCTGCCCATGTGTCATTTAGGAATCAACATAAAGTAACACTGCTGTGCCTAGGAAATGAGAAATACAATACACTCTCCTTGGCCAAGGAGAAAAGAAACTTAGAAGGCCTATTCTAGCCATCTTGAAAGCTTAATTAGAAGAAGGGATAAAGGCTGAATGTATGCTGAGTTCCAGTAACCACAAAGTACTGGTAAGTACATATAAAATGCCTTTTCTCTTATCTGAGTATAATTGATCTCTAATTTCCTTCCACAAGGAAGGAGTTATAATCTTAAGAGTGCTATGGTGTCATGGTTCTATATCCAGGTAAAAGTCAACAATATACAATTATCTACTTTATGCTGGAGTCCAGTTTCATCACCGAGACAGGGCAGGGGGCACCACACACACACACACACACACACACACACACACACACACACACAAAACAAACAAAAAAACACCTAGGAGGATCAGTTTTCAGTGGTGGAATAAAGAACTATACATGTTTTCACCAATGGAGTTGAACTGAATAAAACTACTGATTTCTTAAAACTTTCCTTATTCAACTGCAAAAGTGCTATCTAAAAGAAAACAATCTATACCAAAGATTGCTTCTTCTTTTTCTTTTTCTCTCCAACTCCTAGAAATCTATTTCGGAAAAGAGAGGAAATTCAGGCTGCTTTGATACTGGGTTGGCCAACAAGTCTGTTCAGGGTAAGATGTGATGGAAAGACCCGAACGAACTTTTTGGCCAACCCAATACTATCAAAGTAAATTGTTTTAATAGGACCTAGTCAGCTCAAGGTTTAACCCTGAAAGAAAAATGACATGTTTATAAGGATAATACAATAACTTTTTAAGGATATTCATAAAAATTTGCAGACCTGTTACAATGCGATTAACCTTGACTTTTATTAGTTTATTCTTATAACCACCCTGTGAGGTGGGTTTAAACAGAGAACTAAGAACAGGGTCTTTGAAAGCCTCTTTTTTCTTACTTCACACTGAGGTAACAAACCACTCGTACCTGCCTGGAGCAAGATTAACCTGGGGGAACTTGAGTGGTTTTGCAATTTTTAAACTCTCTCCACCTAAATGCCCCCTGCCTTCAGCTGCTTGAATATTTAGACTTCTGCATCAGCACAAGTCTGGCTGTCACAGCCAATCAGAAGAAAGGGCAGCCCTGGGTTCACTCCTGCTTGGCCTCCCTTTCACTGTTCTGAGCCTCAGTTTCCTCATCAGACTGCAAAATGCCTTGTGTGTCTGACATAAAGGAGGACCCCAGCCGGCAATACATCTTAATCTTTTGGTGGGCAGAATACAGCCCATCTTCTCCCAAATCCTATTTGTAAACAGCATCACAGAAAATGGCCAGTGCACACAGTTGACAAATACCAGGAATGCCAGAAAGGAAGGTGTCCAAAAAAAAATTTTTTTAAGTGTGTCAAAATGCATGCCTGGCAGGTTTGGGGAAACCCAAGTGCCAGACCCATCAGACCAGCATAGGGACAGGCGGAACATGGTAGAATTCAATCTTACACTCAACTTAGACAAAATGAAGCTGTAAAGCCCAAAACAAATGTCATTAGATTGGTTCCAAAGTCCCCAGAGTTCCAGTATCATCTGTGCTTGAGTTCAAGTCAGGCAGGCACTTGCCAAAACCAAAGGGTGGTCTCTGTGCTAAGACCTTGGGAAGGATCTGTAGATTGTGCTTTGCAGCCAGAGCCATGGGACAACTACAGGCATGGCGAGCCGTTCCTGCCACCAACTGCAGTTTCCAAAGAAGGGACCTGCCCATGACACTGACCATCAGAATCGCCACCTGCTGGCCTTGCTTCGTCCTCGCAGAGCTCAAGGGAGCTGAGTGGCTACCTCCTCCAGCCCAATGTTCTGCTAGCATTCTGGAACAGCCTTAAACGCATGACAGTAAAACTGACGGAAAAATAAAAAGCAACACAAATCCTGAAATACTGTGGTGCTTGTAGCACCCACAGGGAGTGGTGCTGTAGCCCCACCCCCATCCCCGGAGGACGACGGTGCTTGCTTCAGGTCCCTGGAGAGCTGCGACAGGGACGTCCTGGACTGGACTCAGGGCTCGGCTTTGTCCCGAACTATGTGTTCTGAGTCAAGCTTCACTTTCCCACTTTTTCCCCCTTGCTTCCAAAACGTCTAAAGCCTCTCGTGGCTCAGAAACTGTTCCTGCTAACAGTAGTCATGGCAACCACTGAATGGGTGTCTCTCGGCTTAGGTATGGTGTTGTGAGCTTTACACAAATTAGTCCCTTCACTCACAAGCCAAGAGGGACCTTTACTGTTTCACTGTCCAGATGAAAAGAGTGAGGTTCAGAGCAGTTACCTATGAAGGGACCAAGCCAGGGCCTGACTCCAGGCCTGATTCTAAAGCCCGGGTCCTCACTGCTCCTGACACAGTGCCACTGAGTCCCGCCATGACACAGCAACACATCCCCAAATCAGAACAGAACACAGTGCAAGTCCGGGAGGAAAGCTGGCTCATCTGGGACTCGGAGGCTCACAGCGTATCTCCGTCTGCCCTGTTGCCCCCCTGCTCCTGTTAATCCCCCCCCACCAATCCTTTTAACACTTGTTCCATGCCCCATTCTTGCTTTCACCTGTAGTAAGAGGTATTAACAATGATAGTTAACACTGGTTAAAGGGGTGATTCTTACCACACACACCAGCTGTGAAGGGACTTGTGGGCAAAACCTACTCAAATATCAAAGAGTGGCCTGGCTCTCCTCCTGCACAATAAACTAAGATTTAGAGGACCAGTTCTGAAAGCATGTCAATCCAACTGGGGCACCGAATAATGGATTCAGTTTCAAACGAGCTAGTTCCCTATACCTGGTCACAGGCCACACCCCAAAATCTAGTCACCGACAAATCTGCCATCTTTGGCCGAAGATGGACTGGGCCAGAGCGGATGGGCCAAACTGTTACAGAGAAACCCCCTCTAAAGAGCAGAACTTCTGGCTGGGCAAGGATTATGACACACAAAAGACTGTTTCGACTGTTCCTGGATGAAATACTACAATTCACATGTACATTTAAACCACGCAAAAAACTAACCCACAAAACCCTCTAATTGAAAATGTGTAGAAGTGATGTAGTTAAAACAACTGCTTCCTAGTCTGACCAAGTTATTTTTTGACCTGTCACATTTAAAAATATTTTCACTACCACAAATTTAGAACTTGGGACAAGAATATATTTTATTTTCTCATATAAGTTCTACCAAAAATATATTTTTTTCTTAACTTAAAAATACAGCTTTGGAAAGCAAAATTTGAGTTGTTATAATTCATTACATGTTTTACAAACAGTTGTGAAAGGAAGAGATCAATGGAATGGATTCGATTTTTAAATATAAAAATGTTCATTTTAAAAGCTTGACCTTGTCCTTTAATAACTTCAAGGTGGGGTTCTTGCTGATTTTCTTGTTAAAGATGACCAGGAGTTCCTCTTCAGATTTGTGATGTTCATTTGTCACTGCATAATACTGAGCTAAAACCTTCACAAAGAAAAACAACTGTCAAATGGGTGTATTTGTCCTGAAAATTGACCTACAATGTTCTTCCTCTGACCCACAATAAGGCCGACAGTGACAAATGAAAGAACCCAGGTGCTGGTTACACAAGGGTGTCCTGCTCGTGACAATTCATGTGGCTGTACACGTGTGAGCACTTGGCTGCATGTTTCAGACACTAATAAAAAGTTACAATGAGAAAAAAACATTGTTCTGCAATAATCAAAAGATAGCAACATATCTAGAGCAGTAATTTTCATATTTAATGTAGGCACTGTTCTGGCTGAGGCAGTGTGAATGGGGTTTGGCTCCATCCCTTCCCCACAAGCCCTGAGGGGCTAAAAGGAGCAACTTGAAAGTCACTGAGACACACACATACACACTACAGTATTTCAGATTTAGAAAAACAGAACAAAACTGTACATTTTAAAATAAAGAACTGATTCTCCCCAGCTTATATATACCTGGTTCATACTTCATACCTTTTTCCTTAGCTTTTTGATTGTTATTTCATTGTCTGGGGCCTGTTTCAGAACTGCTTTAATAGTTCCCTTCCAGTTGAATTTACCTACAATATAGAGAATTACATGTAAAACACTGTATTTTGTTGTCCTACCAAAAGGGTTAAGAAACCATTTCTGCACCATCTATTTGCTGCTACCCAGGAATGAAGAAGCCCAGAACGGACAGGATGCCACAGTACCATGCTGCAGACACCTGACCCGTCCAATCACAGTGGCCGAGAAGTGCTGACTACCATCCACAGAACTCATTCTTAGAGTGAGCAGGTTAACTAAGTATCATTAAGTACCACCATCCTATAAATTCCTATAAAAAGATAGGACTTGTATCTAATGAACTTAAGATTTACTAAGGATCCACTAAGATCAAGGGGCTGTCTAAGCACAGTAAGAAAGGCAAAGATGAGCAAAAGGAGCTGAACCTTGAACCAGAGAGGACAGCCACAAATAATTCCTGTCAGCAGGTTAGGACTCATCTAGGGAACCTCTGCTTCTGGGAAGATGAAGACATGTAGGCTGAAGATACATAATGCTAATGAAAGAATTCAAAGATTTAAATACACAGAAAGACATGCTATGTTCATGGCGTAGGAGACTCAACACAGTAAAGTGATCAATTCTCCCCAGATTGATATACAGGTATAATGCAATTCCTACATAAATCACAGCAAGATTTTTTGCAGATATAGGTAAGATTATTCTAAATCTTCTAATTTTGAAAAAGAATTTTGAAAAGCGAGAGGAATAAGCCTACCCAATTTAAATCTTTGGATATAACTACGCTAGTCAAGAATGTGTGGTGGGGCTCCCCTGGTGGCGCAGTGGATAAGAATCTGCCTGCCAATGCAGGGGATACAGGTTCAATCCCTGGTCCAGGAAGATCCCACATGCCACGGAGCAACTAAGCCCGTGCGCCGTAACTACTGAGCCTGCACTCTAGAGCCCATGAGCCACAACTACTGAGCCCACGTGCCACAACTACTGAAGCCCGCACGCCTAGAGCCCGTGCTCTGCAACAAGAGAAGCCACACAATGAGAAGCCCGCGCACCGCAACGAAGAGTAGCCCCCGCTTGCCGCAACTAGAGAAAGTCCACACACAGCAACGAAGACCCAACACAGCCAAAAATATATAAATAAATAAATATTAAAAAAAAAAAAAGAATGTGTGGTGGAGGGACGGATACACAAACCAATGAAACAGAACCCAGAACAGAACTACACAAATATGCCCAATGGATATTTGACAAAGGTGCAAAAGCAATTCACTGAGGGAAAAGACAGCCTTTTCAACAAATGGTGTGGACCAACTGGACACTGATGAGCAAAGAAATGAACCTTGAACCAAGTCTCATACCTCATAAAAATTAACTCAAAATTGACCATGGACTTGGGTGTAAAATCTAAAACTGTAAGACATTTTGGAAAAAACAGAAAAAAAGTCTTTGGCGAGTCAGCTCTACCCACCACCAGAGCCTCCCATCAAGCCTCTTAGATAGCCTCAACCACCAGAGGGCAGACAACAGAAGCAAGAAAAACTACAATCCTGCAGCCTGTGGACCAAAAACCACAGTTACAGAAAGATAGAGAAGATGAAAAGGCAGAGGGCTATGTACCAGATGAAGGAACAAGAAAAAACCCCAGAAAAACAACTAAATGAAGTGGAGATAGGCAACCTTCCAGAAAAAGAATTCAGAATAATGATAGTGAAGATGATCCAGGACCTCGGAATAAGAATGGAGGCAAAGATTGAGAAGATGCAAGAAATGATTAACAAAGACCTAGAAGAATTAAAGAACGAACAAACAGAGATGACCAATACAATAACTGAAATGAAAACTACACTAGAAGGAATCAATAGCAGAATAACTGAGGCAGAAGAACGGATAAGTGACCTGGAAGACAGAATGGTGGAATTCACTGCTGCGGAACAGACTAAAGAAAAAAGAATGAAAAGAAATGAAGACAGCCTAAGAGATCTCTGGGACAACATTAAACGCAACAACATTCGCATTATAGGGGTCCCAGAAGGAGAAGAGAGAGAGAAAGGACCAGAGAAAATATTTGAAGAGATTACAGTCGAAAACTTCCCTAACATGGGAAAGGAAATAGCCACCCAAGTCCCGGAAGCGCAGAGAGTCCCATACAGAATAAACCCAAGGAGAAACACGCCGAGACACATAGTAATCAAAGTGGCAAAAATTAAAGACAAAGAAAAATTATTGAAAGCAGCAAGGGAAAAACGACAAATAACATACAAGGGAACTCCCATAAGGTTAACAGCTGATTTCTCAGCAGAAACTCTGCAAGCCAGAAGGGAGTGGCATGATATACTTAAAGTGATGAAAGGGAAGAACCTACAACCAAGATTACTCTACCCGGCAAGGATCTCATTTAGATTTGATGGAGAAATCAAAAGCTTTACAGACAAGCAAAAGCTAAGAGAATTCAGCACCACCAAACCAGCTCTACAACAAATGCTAAAGGAACTTCTCTAAGTGGGAAACACAAGAGAAGAAAAGGACCTACAAAAACAAATCCAAAACAATTAAGAAAATGGTCATAGGAACATACATATCGATAATTACCTTAAACGTGAATGGATTAAATGCCCCAACCAAAAGACATAGACTGGCTGAATGGATACAAAAACAAGACCCATATATATGCTGTCTACAAGAGACCCACTTTAGACCTAGGGACACATACAGACTGAAAGTGAGGGGATGGAAAAAGATATTCCATGCAAATGGAAATCAAAAGAAAGCTGGAGTAGCTATACTCATATCAGATAAAATAGACTTTAAAATAAAGAATGTTACAAGAGACAAGGAAGGACACTACATAATGATCCAGGGATCAATCCATGAAGAAGATATAACAATTATAAATATATATGCACCCAACATAGGAGCACCACAATACATAAGGCAACTGCTAACAGCTATAAAAGAGGAAATCGACAGTAACACAATAATAGTGGGGGACTTTAACACTTCACTTACACCAATGGACAGATCATCCAAAATGAAAATAAATAAGGAAACAGAAGCTTTAAATGACACAATAGACCAGATAGATTTAATTGATATATATAGGACATTCCATCCAAAAACAGCAGATTACACGTTCTTCTCAAGTGCGCACGGAACATTCTCCAGGATAGATCACATCTTGGGTCACAAATCAAGCCTCAGTAAATTTAAGAAAATTGAAATCATATCAAGCATCTTTTCTGACCACAACGCTATGAGATTAGAAATGAATTACAGGGAAAAAAACGTAAAAAAGACAAACACATGGAGGCTAAACAATACGTTACTAAATAACCAAGAGATTACTGAAGAAATCAAAGAGGAAATAAAAAAATACCTAGAGACAAATGACAATGAAAACACGACGACCCAAAACCTATGGGATGCAGCAAAAGCGGTTCTAAGAGGGAAGTTTATAGCTATACAAGCCTACCTAAAGAAACAAGAAAAATCTCAAGTAAACAATCTAACCTTACACCTAAAGAAACTAGAGAAAGAAGAACAAACAAAACCCAAAGTTAGCAGAAGGGAAGAAATCATAAAGATCAGAGCAGAAATAAATGAAATAGAAACAAAGAAAACAATAGCAAAGATCAATAAAACTAAAAGTTGGTTCTTTGAGAAGATAAACAAAATTGATAAGCCATTAGCCAGACTCATCAAGAAAAAGAGGGAGAGGACTCAAATCAATAAAATCAGAAATGAAAAAGGAGAAGTTACAACAGACACCGCAGAAATACAAAGCATCCTAAGAGACTACTACAAGCAACTTTATGCCAATAAAATGGACAACCTGGAAGAAATGGACAAATTCTTAGAAAGGTATAACCTTCCAAGACTGAATCAGGAAGAAAGAGAAAATATGAACAGACCAATCACAAGTAATGAAATTGAAACTGTGATTAAAAATCTTCCAACAAACAAAAGCCCAGGACCAGATGGCTTCACAGGTGAATTCTATGAAACATTTAGAGAAGAGCTAACACCCATCCTTCTCAAACTCTTCCAAAAAATTGCAGAGGAAGGAACACTCCCAAACTCATTCTATGAGGCCACCATCACCCTGATACCAAAACCAGACAAAGACACTACAAAAAAAGAAAATTACAGACCAATATCACTGATGAATATAGATGCAAAAATCCTCAACAAAATACTAGCAAACAGAATCCAACATCACATTAAAAGGATCATACACCACGATCAAGTGGGACTTATCCCAGGGATGCAAGGATTCTTCAATATACGCAAATCAATCAATGTGATACACCATATTAACAAATTGAAGAATAAAACCCATATGATCATCTCAATAGATGCAGAAAAAGCTTTTGACAAAATTCAACACCCATTTCTGATAAAAACTCTCCAGAAAGTGGGCATAGAGGGAACCTACCTCAACATAATAAAGGCCATATATGACAAACCCACAGCAAACATCATTCTCAATGGTGAAAAACTGAAAGCATTTCCTCTAAGATCAGGAACGAGACAAGGATGTCCACTCTCACCACTATTATTCAACATAGTTCTGGAAGTCCTAGCCACGGCAATCAGAGAAGAAAAAGAAATAAAAGGAATACAAATTGGAAAGGAAGAAATAAAACTGTCACTGTTTGCGGATGACATGATACTATACATAGAGAATCCTAAAACTGCCACCAGAAAACTGCTAGAGCTAATTAATGAATATGGTAAAGTTGCAGGATACAAAATTAATGCACAGAAATCTCTTGCATTCCTATACACTAATGATGAAAAATCTGAAAGAGAAATTATGGAAACACTCCCATTTACCATTGCAACAAAAAGAATAAAATACCTAGGAATAAACCTACCTAGGGAGACAAAAGACCTGTATGCAGAAAACTATAAGACACTGATGAAAGAAATTAAAGATGATACCAACAGATGGAGAGATATACCATGTTCTTGGACTGGAAGAATCAACATTGTGAAAATGAGTATACTACCCAAAGCAATCTACAGATTCAATGCAATCCCTATCAAATTACCAATGGCATTTTTTACGGAGCTAGAACAAATCATCTTAAAATTTGTATGGAGACACAAAAGACCCCGAATAGCCAAAGCAGTCTTGAGGCAAAAAAACGGAGCTGGAGGAATCAGACTCCCAGACTTCAGACTATACTACAAAGCTACAGTAATCAAGACAATATGGTACTGGCACAAAAACAGAAACATAGATCAATGGAACAAGATAGAAAGCCCAGAGATTAACCCACGCACCTATGGTCAACTAATCTATGACAAAGGAGGCAAAGATATACAATGGAGAAAAGACAGTCTCTTCAATAAGTGGTGCTGGGAAAACTGGACAGCTACATGTAAAAGAATGAAATTAGAATACTCCCTAACACCATACACAAAAATAAACTCAAAATGGATTAGAGACCTAAATATAAGACTGGACACTATAAAACTCTTAGAGGAAAACATAGGAAGAACACTCTTTGACATAAATCACAGCAAGATCTTTTTTGATCCACCTCCTAGAGTAATGGAAATAAAAACAAAAATAAACAAGTGGGACCTAATGAAACTTCAAAGCTTTTGCACAGCAAAGGAAACCATAAACAAGACAAAAAGACAACCCTCAGAATGGGAGAAAATATTTGCAAATGAATCAACGGACAAAGGATTAATCTCCAAAATATATAAACAGCTCATTCAGCTCAATATCAAAGAAACAAACACCCCAATCCAAAAATGGGCAGAAGACCTAAATAGACATTTCTCCAAAGAAGACATACAGACGGCCACGAAGCACATGAAAAGATGCTCAACATCACTAATTATTAGAGAAATGCAAATCAAAACAACAATGAGGTATCACCTCACTCCTGTTAGAATGGGCATCATCAGAAAATCTACAAACAACAAATGCTGGAGAGGGTGTGGAGAAAAGGGAACCCTCTTGCACTGTTGGTGGGAATGTAAATTGATACAGCCACTATGGAGAACAATATGGAGGTTCCTTAAAAAACTAAAAATAGAATTACCATATGACCCAGCAATCCCACTACTGGGCATATACCCAGAGAAAACCATAATTCAAAAAGACACATGCACCCCAATGTTCATTGCAGCACTATTTACAATAGCCAGGTCATGGAAGCAACCTAAATGCCCATCAACAGACGAATGGATAAAGAAGATGTGGTACATGTATACAATGGAATATTACTCAGCCATAAAAAGGAACGAAATTGAGTCATTTGTTGAGACGTGGATGGATCTAGAGAATGTCATACAGAGTGAAGTAAGTCAGAAAGAGAAAAACAAATATCGTATATTAATGCATGTATGTGGAACCTAGAAAAATGGTATAGATGAGCCAGTTTGCAGGGCAGAAGTTGAGACACAGATGTAGAGAATGGACATATGGACACCAAGGGGGGAAAACTGCGGTGAGGTGGGGATGGTGGTGTGCTGAATTGGGCGATTGGGATTGACATGTATACACTAATGTGTGTAAAATTGATGCCTAATAAGAACCTGCAGTATAAAAAAACAAACAAAACAACTAATACTAAACTTTCATTGGGTTATTTGTATGGAAATATGTTAATATAAATGTTTCAGACATTACATGAAATTTCTAAAAATCTTATATTTGTATTTGTATGGAAATATGTTAATATAAATGTTTCAGACATTACATGAAATTTCTAAAAATCTTATATTTGTATTTGTATGGAAATATGTATGGAAATATGTTAATATAAATGTTTCAGACATTACATGAAATTTCTAAAAATCTTATATTTGTATTTGTATGGAAATATGTTAATATAAATGTTTCAGACATTGTATGAAATTTCTAAAAATCTTATATGTTCTGGTATAATGTTATAAGTAATAATCCTAGTTATTACTTTAAAATGTATATCTCAGAAATAACTAATTTTCTTGTCAACTGCATTATTATGAACTTTCATCAAATCTTTAACCGTGGTCATTTTTAAGTCTTTTGTCATTTACAGACAGTTCTGGGTGTACTCTGATGATTTTGCAAATATGTTCCTATAAAAGGGTTTCATCTTCAAGAAATTCATGGAAAAGACTCTGACAAGTACAGGTTTCTGGTAACTGACTGTACTGCTGAACTGAATGAATAAGCATCTTCAGAACTCTAATGAAAAACTGATGAACTCATAAAAGTGCTAACAAAAGAAAAAAAAAAAAAAAAAAGTCTTTGGCATTTAGGGCTGGCAAAGAGAGTTCTTAGATGACATCAAAAGTATCATCTCTTAAAGGAAAAACGGATAAATGAGGCTTCATCAAAATAAAAAACTTTTGCTCTACAAAAAGATACTGTTAAGAGGATAAAAAGACAAGCTACAGACTGAAAAAAACTTGCAAACCACATATCTCACAAAGGACTAGTATTTAGAATATATAAAGACCTCTCAAATCTCAACAGTTAAAAAAAAAAAATCAAACAATCCAATTAGAAAATGGGCAAAGAACAAGAACAGACAATTTAATGAAGAGATAGACAAATGGCAAATAAATACATGAAAAGATATTCAACGTCATTAGGGATATACAAATTAAAACCACTGTGAGCTATTACTACATACCCATTAAAATGGCTAAAATAAAAAATAGTAACACCAAATGTTGGCCAGGGTGTGGGGAAACTGGACCCCTCACACATTGCTGGTGGGAATATTAAATGGTACAGCCACTCTTGAGGAAGTTGGCAGTTTCTTAAAAAACTAAACATGCAACTACCGTACTAGACAGCCATTGCACTCCTGAACATTTATTCCAGAAAACATGACACATGTCCACAGGAAAAACTGTACATGAACTTTATTCATAATAACCCTGAACTGGAAATAACCTAGATGTCTGTCAACAGATGAACGGATAACCAAACTGTGGTACATTCACACCAGACCACTGCTCACAATGAAGAGGAATGGATTATTGAGATGTGCGGCAACCTGGATGAATCTCCTGAGAATAATGCTGAGTGGAAAGAGCCAGTCTCAAAAGGTTACATACTAAATGATGCCATTTATGTCACATTCTGAAACTATAAAATTATAGAAATGGAGAGGTAAACAGAGAGGTAAATGGAGGTAAACGGACAGTGTTGACCTCTGGGGTAAAGGAGGGGGTGGGGAGAGAGGAAAGTGGGTGTGGCTATAAGAGGACAGCAGGAGGGTCCTTGTGGGGATGCGAACGTTTGTCTCTTGACTGTACGAGGTCAACAGCCCAGTGGAGTTTTGTCCTACAGTTGTGTGAGGTATCAGCCTCAGAGGAAATGGGGTAAAGGCTACAGAAGGATCCGTAAGTCTGTATTATTTCTTACAACTGGACGTGAATCTACAATTATATCAAAACTGAAAATTTAACTTAAAAAAAAAAAAAAAAAGAAAAGCTTCACATAATCAAAGTTACAAGCTAAGAAATCTAACCCAACTTGGGCAGTTACTGAAGTTCTGTGAATAAAGTCTCGATTCCCATCGGGTCCTCGGGCCTGTCCTTGACTGGCAGGACCCTAGGGAGTGCTCTAGGCCTGAGCAGTGGGAACAGCTCTGCGGAGGGGGCAGCATTTAAGAGGAACCTTGGAGCTGACAACTGCGCACTCTGGCTGAGGGACGGGGTGGCCGTGGGGCTCCGAGCACGGGGACAGCAGGGACAGACCCAGAGACGGGAGGAGGAACAGACAAGGCCGGCTGGACCTCAGGGTACTTCTCAGAGAGGATGAGAGGCAGGGACAAGGAAGCAGGGAGAGCGAACAGGGCCTCAGAACCAGGGTTTATTTTAAGCTCCAAAGATAACACATGCTTCCAATCCAGACAGCTTTACATTCTATCCTTAAAGCTGGACAGACCCTGTAAGACCAACTCACACAGCTCTCCCTCATTACTTAGCAGTCACACTCTAGAGAGCGGATTTTGCTTCAAGTTCTTCCACGTGCCTCCGGAGGGCATGACCATCAGACGGGCCCAGCTCTCCTCCTCCTCCCCCAGCCTAAAGAGGGCAGAGCTTCCAAATGATGGCAGCCATACCTTTCGCAGGAGCCTCATGGTTTTCCGGTTCTCCGTTCTCAGAATGTCCCGGGAGCTTAATCTTTTTCTTCTTAGAATCTGCTTCAACTAAGTAATTAGAAAGATTTAAAAAAATATTTCACATTTATACTAGCAGCTACCATTTAATGAGAGGCCTACATGGCCAGGCCCATCACATCCATCACCCTGCTCATTCCCCAAGCACCCCAGACCCATGGGGTTTCTCCTCCAAGGCAGATGACAAAATGGGCAGTTGCGAGGTGACGGCACCTGCCCAGACTAAGCCCAGGACGGCCTGATCCCAAACCTTATGCTCTCTGCCTTACGTGGTTCAAAAGGCAAGGTCTAACAGATTTTAGATATCCCAAACTCACAGCTTAAAAAGTATTTAACAAACCCTGGGGGGCTTCCCTGGTGGCGCAGTGATTAAGAATCCGCCTGCCAAAGCAGGGGACACGGGTTCGAGCCCTGGTCCGGGAAGATCCCACATGCCGCGGAGCAACTAAGCCCGTGCGCCACAACTACTGAGCCTGCGCTCTAGAGCCTGTGAGCCACAACTGCTGAAGCCCGAGCACCTAGAGCCCGTGCTCCGCAACAAGGGAAGCCACCACAATGAGAAGCTCATGCACCACAACGAAGAGGAGCTCGCCGCAACTAGAGAAAGCCGGCGCGCAGCAACGAAGACCCAACGCAGCCAAAGATGAACAAAAATAAATAAATTTATAAAAAAAACAAAAAACAAAACAAAACAAAAAACAAACCCTGGAGTATAAGCTAGCCACAAACCTTCCGAATGCTTCCGCTTTCTTTTCCCTAGACTGGTTTTTGTCTCCCCTCCCCGCTCCGCGCCTCCGTCCACCGCCCCGTCCTGGGTGCGCTCAGCCTTGCTCCTCTTCCTCTGGCTCTTCTTCCCTGCAGCCTCCTGCTCGGCCTCCTGTCCTGCTTTGCGCTTCTTAGGCTTCTGACTCTTTGAATTCTCTTGGTGGTTTTCTAATTTTTGTTCTTTCTTTTCCTTTTTTCTCTTCTTCTGCCGTTCTTCCTTCCTTTCTCTCTTATTCTTCTTCGTCTCTGCTGGCTCTTCCATGCTGTCATTTGCTTTGGAGGACGCGACCTTGGCGTTGTTCTCTGCACATGGTTTGGCCACTTGCTCCAGCGGCTGCTGATCTTGCCCCTTACTGACTGGTTCCTTATTATTAAGCAAAACCAAGAAACACATAAATACTCATTCCAGACACATATCGTCTCATGTATCTACTGAATAAATTCTTCTAAGGAAATTGTTATTATTTACCATTTTATAACTGTGACCCCCCCCCCCAAAAAAAACAGTTAACATGTAGCAGTAAATATACAAAAATGGAAAAAACTACCCCCAGCCCACATTCCTCTCTGCACTTAACATTTTCATTCCACTGGAAAAGTGAAGAATCCGTATGTCACGTAAAAGCCAGACCTTTAATTCTGGCTCGCTATTTGCCTTTTAGGTAGAAGATGAGCATGTAGGTGTGGCAGAAACCACCAGATTTATGCATCTGCAGACCTGGGTTCAAGTTCCAGCTCTGTTCATTACTAACCAGGTAACTCAGGGCAAGTTATTTATCTGCTCCAAACCTATTTCCTCGTCTGTGAAAAGAAAGCTAGTGATATCTACCTGATACAGTTCATGTACGAATAAAATGAGAAAAGTGATGCTCAATAAAGCAGCCAGATGTACGGGAAGAGTTTTGTAAACTACTGAGTACTAGGCAGAGGTGCTGTTATCATCACCAGTGTTTAGATTGATGGTTACCCTTAGCGGACAGTCAGGGACACCTGGACAGAGTATAAAGTGGTGAGTAAGGAGCCATGGAAATGTGAGCTGGAATAAGATAAACTTCCCATTTACTGCACCACCTTATTCAAACCAGCACACAGATTGTTTTTAAAAATGACTTCAGCAAAGCCAGCCCCACTGCCTGCTGTCCTCTGACTATAAATATGCTGCAGTCTCTAGGCCTGCCCTTTCTCAAGAGAGGATGTGGAGCAATTCACTGAACTGCTCGGGGAGCCCTGATGCATCTGGAGGGGCAGGGCCAAGGTCAGTGCTGGCGGCTCTGGGGCTGCTGCAGGTGTGGTGGACAGTCCGAGGCCAGGGCCCACGTTCCATCCCTGTTAGTTACCGGCCAGGTGACTGGCACAAGTCACCGCAGTCCTCCTCCTTTGAGAGGCGAGGTCACAAGGGGGGAATGCTGCTCCCAAGCTGGACCAGATGAAGGCTTGGCTTTCACTGACAGACGAGAACTCTAGTGAGCTCCCGCCTCAGGCAACCCTTAATGCCCAGCCCCCGGCTCAGAGTAGCATTTAAGATATTAATACTAAAGATTAAACTAAATAGTTGGAGTTTTCTCAGCAGCAGTTCAGAGAAGTCAAGTCGTCCATGTACATGCGGGGGAGGCAGGGGATGAGTTCAGAAAGGATCTCAGGAGGAAGAGGGACACCCTGTCCTACAAGCTCCCTCCTAGGGTACAGTGTGTAGCGAGCATGATCACACCAGGGTCTGAGCGCCGCAGCCCCGAGACTGACCCGTTCAGCTAAGTCTCCAGCTGCTGCCTCGCCTCCACTTCCAAACCAATCCCCCAGCTGCTGGGAGAAGGTGGAGAGAGGGAGGGGAGAGAGCGAGGAAAGGAAGGAGGGAGGGAAACACACATTCATCCACCCAGCAGCCACTCAATAAATGAGTGAACAAATTCACTCCCCATCTACTTCCTACTTCATTCCAGGCTCTCCTCCAACGTGGTCACCTCAGGGACGACTTCACCGACTCTCTCCTGACAGAGCGCCCTCCTTTACTCTCTGCCCCGTCTCCTGCCTCCCATTGCTTCCTGGCCCATATCACCACCTGACACCATAGCATCAACCCTTATACTCAGCTGTCTGTCTCCCCCACTAGAATACAGCTCTGGAGGGCAGGACTTGGGCCTGAGGATGGCTGTGTCCACAGTGACCAGGTGCGATGCGCACCAGGGTACAGAGAGTGTTGCAGCTGAGAAGAATATAAAGCCTCCAGCCCAGCACCTCCGGGGCCTCTGAACTGTTTGCACCACAATCTCTAGGCACGTGCTGGGACATTTACTGTACAAAGGCAGTGCAATAACAAGCCTCATTTTACAGAGCTCAGAGTTTACCACAAGCTGCTTGCTGGTTATTTTATTTAATTCTTAGTATGTTCACGGCTTTAAAAAGGAAAGTGGAAAACACTTTTTTTTTTTGAGCTCTGGAGTTAAACTAAGTAATTTTAAACTTTTGATTCTTAGTTAAAATGTAAATAACCTTTAAAAAGCAGGTGCCACATAAATGCCAATTAAATGATTGGTATTAAGGTTTCAAAGGCCTAGTTTGTATGTTTAGAGACAAACGCTAGATATACTGCCAAGAGAAAGTTTCATTTTTATCCCAATTTGTGGCCAAAACTATTCTCTCTACATAAAAAAGCAAATCAATTGCTGACAAGGTGACTAGAATAAAAGACCAGACAGATGCCACTGTTTTTTTGAAACACTAACAATGTGTCTCCAGATGGGACTTAAGCCCCAAGTAGGAGCTAAGTGCAACTGAATTAATGAGAAAAATGTTTAACAATGTAACCAAGAATGTGCCTACAAGATATCAAAGTAAGACCCTGCATGTATATTCCACATCTGGGGCCTCTCTGATCAAACCACTTTGACTGAAGGTGGTTGACTCATTCACTCCAACGACTTCTCCGTCCAGCAGAAGGAAGGAGACCAGCACTTACCAAGTGCCCCCTACCTGCTGGGCATGAGCTGGGATGCCTGTATACCCTCATTTGCCTTCTGTGACCCCTCACCCCACACCTAAAAGAACACCTAGTCACCCTCTCTGTCCTCACCCTGTTTATTTTTCTTGGTGGCATTATCACACCTGAGATATTTTCTATTTTTTGTTTGGGGCCTGACACACATCAGGTACCCAGTAAGTACTGAGTATAAATACCCACTTTTATTTAAGATAAGGAAACTTAGGCTCAGAGAGGTTAAATAACATGCTCAAGATCAAACGCTTGGCAAACAGCACAGCAGGGATTCAAACCAGATCTGTCAGAAACCCGAAGGTCCCGTTCTTTCTAACACTTCCCGCTGCCTGATTTCTAAGCGGATCAATTCATGTTAACTGGTACCATTATCAAACATTGGGATTAAATACCTTTCTCTGCACAATAAGGAAATCTTCTCTGCAGTGCACTGTTTATTCCTTCCCATTAATGAAGGCACAGAGAGGCTCTCTGAAAAAGAAGGCTGTCCTGACCTCCAAAAATAAGACATTCCCATTTCATTATTACCAATCATTTTTGCCACACTACAAGTCTAGAGTGAGATCTGACTTACATTGCTGGAAGCTTCAGAAAAGATATTCCACACCTGTTCCAGGATGGATTCATTATGAACTTTTAAACTGTTCTTCATCCAATTCTGTATGGAAAAAAAAAAGAAAAAAACCCACTTATCCCATATTTTGACAGGTATACATAAGCTGTCACCAATAGGCCCATAGCCCTTCCATTCAAGGAAGTCATATCAAATACATACCTGAAATTTCGCCCTTTTCCTGGGAACGTTGTCAAAACCACTAATTTGCCCTAAAAGTTCCCTCACTTTGGGGCCGACACTGGGTCTTTTTATTAATTCATTAATTTTCTACAAAAAAGGAAGATAAAACAAAAACAATAAATAATTGACCGATGAGTTTCATGAAAGTCAAACTAGAGGGTTCACACTTCACGTACAGATTTTGTATTAATGTCTATGCTTACAAATTCAACATAGTACTGAAAGTCCAGAGCGATTAGGCAAGAAATAAAAAGCATCTACATTGGAAAGGAAGAAGTAAAATAATCTCTGTTCGCAGATAACATAGTCTTATATGGTGCAAACACAAAAGATTCCACAAAAAGAATCTTCAGGACCAATTAACAAGTTCAGCAGTTACAGGATACAAAATCAACACTCAGAAATCAAGTTGCATTTATATACACTAACAGTAAACAAACTGAAAAAGAAATTAAGAAAACAATTCCATTTATAATACCATCAAAAAGAATAAAATACTTAGGAACAAACTTAACCAACCAAGGGGGTGAAAGACATATACTGAAAACTACAAAACACAGCTGAGAGAAATTAAAGATACAAATAAATGGAAAGATATCCCATGTCCATGAATTGAAGACAATATTATTAAGATGTCAGTACTACCCAAAGAGAGCTACAGATTCAAATGTAATCCCTATCAAAAAATGAAAAAGTTCTGGAGATAGATGGTGGTGATGGTTGCACAACATTGTGGATGTACTTAGTTGTATATACTTTAAAATGGTAAACTATATGTCATGTATAATCTATCACAATTTTTAAAAACAAAGAAAAAAATATAAACAAACCAAAAGTGATCAAAAGAATAAGACAAAAATGGATATTCTAGGGACTAGGGAATAAATCTAACAAACAAACATGACATAGCAAGAACAGAGATGAAAAATAAATAAGTGATCTAGAGAAAGGGCTTATGGCAATCACCGTGAAGGCAGAGGAAAAAGGTAATTATTAAAGTTAGGGAGATGGCAATACATAAGAAAGATGGTCACTTATGAACCAACAAATAAAGACAAATAATGCAGCTAAACAAATATAGTGCAGGAAAGGGTCCCTGCATTACGGAAGAACTGCAGCTACATATAAACAGACCAGAAAAAAACTGACATAGGATACAAAGAGGATAAGGCACCCAGGCAGAAAAACAAATCAAGAAAGCATGAACAAGGAAGAAGTCAGGCTAGCTCAGCACTGGCCAGAGCCACGTGCGGAACCAGACGAGAAGCGCACCGGAGACCAAGTTTGGAGGAAAACACTGTGATCCATGCCAAATAGGGTATTTCTCCCTGACCCACTATCCACTCTCCGTGTATAAGCACAGAGACATCTGGAAGGATGCTCGGTGAACATTAACACTGATGGGATTCCAAAATTCAATCTTTAAAACTGGAGGGTTTAAGGATTTAAGGAAAAGAATAAATACCCAAATCCATGTCTGTTGGACAGGTCGCAGCAGGACCCGTGCACTCTCCCAGCAGACCACATTCGGTCTTAGGTGTCTGCTAACGACGCCAGCTAGGGAGCTAGAGAGGACTCAGATGGGGAGCGGACCGGTGCACCAGGACAGAATCCGGAACAAAGTCCTCGGATCTCTAATACAGTGGCACGGCTGCTGAAGCCTGACAGTTTAGAACAAGGGTGGGCAAACCTTTTCTGAAAAGATTTGAGGCTTTGCAGACCATTCAGTTTCTGTCCTAACTACTCAGTGCAGTCCTTGTAGCACTAAAGCAACCATAGACAATGTGTAAACAAATGGGTATGGCTGGGTGCCAATAAAACTTTACAAAGAGGCGGTGGGCCGGATCTGACCTGTGGGCTGTAGTTTGCTGACCTCTGCTCTAGAGGATTTCATTCAAGATGTGATGTCAACAGACACAGAACTCACACACCAGGCACCTCTAGCGCAGGGGCCTAGGAATGTCATCTGGTGCTCAGGGAGAGCAGACATAGCGCCCCAAAGTGTGGCTGACGGCCGCCAGCCCAAATACCTCAGTTAAGACAAGGGGTCTCACTAGCTTCTCAACCTGCACTGGCAGGCTTTGTTAGTCCTTTGTGAACCGATTTTCCCTCCCAGGAGTTTTCTAACTCAGTAAGCTAGTCAATATCAGAAAATACACATTTAAACTCTGTCATCAAAGAGAGTAACTATTTATTTGATTTCCAGGAAAATACAGAGTTTCCACACAGATGACATTTGTCTTTTCATTCTCCTACCTTCCTTTCTGAATCTTTCCTCCTGCTACTATTCTGTAAATGTGAATAACATACTGGAAGTTATACCTCAGTAAATTATGGATTTCGTTGCTTTTGCCACTTTTATAATGTATGTTTTCATTTTATTTTAGAAGTAGAAAATTCCTCACATTTATGAAAATGTCTCTGTTTTGCCCGACTCTGATGACAGACATCACAGCTTAACATAGTTTGAGTTATAAAAGTTGCATCATCACTAGATGCAGATACAGATTAGAAAGCTTCCGTTCGGTTTCGTAGCCAAGGGAAAGTCAGTGAGAATTAGGAAATATTTTTGCAAGAAATCTGTAAAACGTGTAAAGACAAAATACACTGCCGTTGTACTGAAAGAGAAATAAAGAGCTCTATCCTAAGACGTGATGTTTCTGGGTGTTGCCTGCACAGATGATACATTTATTCTTGGTTTCTTAGGTGTCCCAAGAAAGTAGAAGATGTGAGATGAAGCTTCTTGATGAATTAGAAAGATCTTACAGGGCTTCCCTGGTGGCGCAGTGGTTAAGAATCCGCCTGCCAAGGCAGGGGACACGGGTTCGAGCCCTGGTCCGGGAAGATCCCACATGCCGCAGAGCAACTAAGCCCATGCGCCACAACTACTGAGTCCGCGCGCCTAGAGCCATGCTCTGCAACAAAGAAAGCCACCGCAATGAGAAGCCCTGCACACCGCAATGAAGAGTAGCCCCCCACTCTCCGCAACTAGAGAAAGCCCGTGTGCAGCAACAAAGACCCAATTGCAGCCAAAAATAACATAAAAATAAACATAAATAAATTAAAAAACAAACAGCTTGAGTCTTAAAAAAAAAGAGAGAGAAACTAGCCAAGTAAAATACTAATTAAAAAAAAAAAAGAAAGACCTGAAACCTGAATCCATGCCTGCTGTTTAACATCACCTTTGTGGGTTTTACCTTCATACCCTTTGCACCATACTTCTGATCTTCACTTATGCATTTCACGTGGTTTTATAGTCGTCAACCCCTTAAAGTGAGAAAGTTCCACCATTAGATTGATTCTCAAATTGGAGTCTCTGTCTAAAGCTAGCACGCTGCCCCAGCCTTCTGCGTCCACAACTTACATTCACATCTGTGCTCTGCACGGCCATCCCACCTCTTTCACTTACTATGCTGGTAACCTACCTGGTCACATCACATTTTCCTTCTTCCCAACTGTTGCAAAACCCACCACACCAAACTTTCCACCCATTTTTATATACAAATGTCTTAAAATCAAATTGATAGGCAGCATTTTTTTTTTTTTTCTTATGTGAATATATACTAAATAAAAAAGAAAAGAATTCTCTGCAACAGGGTGGCTTTATCTTAAATTACAAAACCTGTAGGACTTCCTGGTAATATAGTAGGCAATCAATAATCAGTTGTAGACTAAGTTAAAAGGTGGTGTAAAATGGTGGTATCAGGTCACAAAAAAAGATCTCAGAGCCTTGGAAAAAAAAGGAAACTCGATTCTGTCTCAAACGACCTTTCTGAAGCTCTATGGGGTCCTCAGGGAAACGTTGGGACAAGGTTGAGGGCAAAGTCCCCTAAGGAGAAACCACCCCAATTTTCACCTGTTCTATATATCCTTCCTCTCTAGGATTAGACATGAACGAAGACTTCAGCAGTTTTCCAAACTTTTTTTTTTTTTTTTTAAATATCACTGCTTTAGAAAGAAATTAAAAGGGACTGTCAGCAAATATCCCCCAAATGCCATAGAGGCCATTAGGGCAGATGCACCAAAAATGACCTTTTTTACCTGAACCCTCTGAAGCTGAAGGGAAATCAGTACGAGGCTGAGGTTGGCCAACTGGCAAATGACCCTCCCGAAGAAACAGTGGAGGAGCTAGATCCATCCTGCCCCCCTCCCCTCAGTCCTCCCCTTTCCAGAGACCCCCTCAGTGGAAGCACCTGACACACGGGGGGCCAGGAGCTTCACTGCCGCTATCCGCTGATATTCTAGGGAGGGCCGAGCCTATTCTCCCAGATAGCTCCTCCACTGTGAATTAAATAAATTTCATTTTCCGGTCTGATAAATCCATTTTCTTCACTGTGATCAGCACACCACACCCCTGAAACCTTACTCCACGTGGTCCACCTCCCTGGGTCTGGTAATGGTGGCCAAGGACACAACAGCAGACACTGACAACACAGTGTCCACAGACTGATCAGATTATGACCGAACCCACAATTCCCTTTCCCTGAGTCTACCTCTTTAAATCACCCTTAAAAGGCAAATGGTCTTGTAAGGTTACTTTTAATTTCTTTCTTAATTTCTTTCCTCAAATTTGCTTCTTGCTTATTCTTTTTTTTTTTTTTTTTTTACTGCTTTGTGGGACCAGGGGTTCCATAACTGGTCTGGACCTTTACTATGGATCTACCTGAATTCTGTGGAACTTACCAGAAGTCTTTACCACAGTCAATTGCAGGAAAGACATTCCAGTTTCTGCAAAGAGCCACATGCTTTTCTACTTGTATTTTCTTCACTGATTCACCACATGCATTGCATGTAAAAAATACCATTTTTAGCTATATGATTAAATATTTTTTATCCAAGACAGGTTTTAAGTCTTATCCTAAAAGAAAATCAAAAAGGAAAAAATATAATTATCATTGTAGTCTGAAGCTTCTTTTCCAAATATATGATTCAGACAGCTAGCTTTTCACATGAAAACAACAACACAACAGAATCAAAGTTGATTAGCAATCTACATAAACCTCTACCACCACATAAGTAAAATTATAATCAACAATAATAATATGGCTAACATTTGTTGAGTGCTTACCGTGTGCTGGGCTCTATTCTAAAATCTTTACGCTAATGAACTTACTTAATCCTCACAGCAACCCTATGAGGTAAGGACTATTACTGTTCTCAATTTACATGAGGTATTGGGACTCAGAGAGATTAAGTAATTTGTCCAAGGTCACACAGTAGCAGAATCAGGATTTAAGCTTCGCAGGCTGTCTCTAGAGATGAAGAGTTTTGGGGGCGTTAAATGAAATATCCTACGTTTCCCAATAACTTAAAGTGCATACATGCCTTCTCTTTCTCTCTAATGCCTCTAGGTATGCGCTGCAAATTATTTCAAGTCCCCAAATACAATACGAACACAGCACAAGGGGAACTGAGAAAGGTTTAGAAAGTGGAGAAGAGGCCTAAAAATAATTTCTATAAGCACAGAAAGCACTCATATAGGCATAACTATGTACCCACCAGATGTTAAAAATGAGGATGTGCCTCTCAGTTTTAATGGACAGGAGTAGGTGTGGCTCCCTGTCAGATCAATAAGAAAGAAATGGGACCATATTCAGGTGTCCCAATGCTGGGTGCCGCATTACTGGAGGGTGTTCCCAAACCCAAGTGTCCCGAGCACTGCCCCATGATTAAGTGGGTCCACACCTACACATAACTACCATTTTAAAAGTTCACGGAGATGCTATTGTGCTCAAGAAAACACGAATTCACCTAAAAGTGGGACAGAAGTCATAGTAACTTTCCAGGGTTATATAATTTTTTATCACTAGATTCTAAGAGTATTGTCATTTTACATTATAAGTAAGTTTCACAGCAAAAATACTGAGAACAATTGTTTAACCCAGCACTTTCTTCCTCATGGTGAAGGTAAGGATCAAGTAAAATGATACAATTTGTTTCAGGATAAGACTTCATTTGAGAATCCTTCAGCACAAATGAGTGACTCCTGGGTCGTGGAAAATTCTCATGTATGAAATCACTGTCTCTCCTCCACTCCCACGTTCTGAGTCACTGCTGGAGAGGACATACCTAAGCAAGGATCAGGGCTATTCCCATCCATTCAACCCTGAATGGAAATGTACATCCTGGCTGCAACTCCAGGGTTTACAGAGGCCCAGCTGGTCTCTCTTGGGGGTCTCTGGCCCCGCGGAGCACTGTCCGATGTCAGTTTGCTTGATGTGCTACACACAAAACGAGGGTCCCTGACCCCAGGACCCCTTCCTCAGCTCACCACCAG
Organism: Balaenoptera musculus; assembly: GCF_009873245.2. NCBI lineage: Eukaryota > Metazoa > Chordata > Mammalia > Artiodactyla > Balaenopteridae > Balaenoptera > Balaenoptera musculus. The sequence goes on from NC_045789.1 coordinate 102,793,806, forward strand.
GGTTACATGTGGTCAGCTACAGCCTAGCAGAGAATCCAGAGGAAAACAAACCTGACTGTTCTGGGATGCGCACCAACAAAGACCATCTTCTCATCTGATTATGGTAAAGACATGTGAAACAGTCACAAGTCCTGGGGGGCTGGCATCACTTGGACTATGACCCATTCCCCCGAAGCCAGCATTCTGCACCCAGCAGCAGGATGACGGATTACTGGCAGGCAACGGAGCAGCCACCCTGCCTCACGAGGAGAGAACAAGGCCAGAACAAAAGCCAACACCACACTGTCAAATAAATAGTCTCTCGCGGCACTCTGGTCTAAGAATGAGAGTAAACCATTAATTAATCACCAAGAAACGGACTGTCATCGTACACGCAAGGCAGAAGCAGCTGCGATGAGCCAAATTATCTGCTGGAAAATTTAAAAGTACTTTCATAATGAGATTCAACAATGAAAAAAATACCCCCTCAAACTGAAGCTCTGGACTGGCGCTTTCCAACCTTCGTTTTTGAGGTCTATTCTGTATCTTAATCAAGGGGGAGAGGGGAGGGGAGGAGGCTCAGGCAGCCTTTGAGATCCAGCTGGGAGGTGCAGGCTGCAGTGGAAGGTCAGGAATTAAAGGCCTGAAGGAGGACCGCTGGAGACAAAATTTATCAACTCAAAGAAGCCAGTGATGTTGACAAAAAAGATGCTCGGAATATCTGTGTAAAACATGTTTTACCTCTGGGGATTAACCATACACAGTGTAAACATCAATTCAGGAGAGGATTAGAATTTGGTCACATGTCCGTCGGAAAAATACCCCTCCAAGCGTTTTCATTTGGTCTTTTGTGGCATATGTTCGCATTTAGAAATTTGTTGCGATTCTTTAAAAGGTAGAATGTGGGGCTTCCCTGGTGGCGCAGTGGTTGAGAATCTGCCTGCCAATGCAGGGGACACGGGTTCGAGCCCTGGTCTGGGAAGATCCCACATGCCGTGGAGCAACTAGGCCCGTGAGCCACAACTACTGAGCCTGCGCGACTGGAGCCTGTGCTCCGCAACAAGAGAGGGCGCGAAAGTGAGAGGCCCCCGCACCGCGATGAAGAGTGGCCCCCGCTTGCCTCAACTAGAGAAAGCCCTCGCACAGAAACGAAGACCCAACACAGCCATAAATAAATAAATAAATAAAAGGTAGAATGCGTAGCTTGCACAGAAAGCCAGAACTCAGTCTCACAGTGCCTCTGGATTTTTAGAGCCATCACTGCATTTTTATAGTTGATGAGCAATGGGGGCAGTGTGGCCACCTGCTTGCTAAGGAGATAAGGTCTGTAAGGAGCTTACCCCTTTCTTTTATGCAGTAAACACTTGCCTGTGTGCCTGTGTGGGGAGAGGAGGGAGGGGCTGCAAAACAGCAAGCTCAAAACCACCCTAACTGCACAGCCTGCCTGGCAAGTCTGAGTGCAGGGCTGACAATTTCGGAAGTGCAAACGCTACAAACTTACAAAAAGACACCCTGTGAAAATTCAGCTCCTCTAATTGAAGATAGCACTGCACTTCCTGAAACAAAAGACTCAACTCATTCAAACTTCACAAGACTAAATAAATGTGGAAGAAATTTAAATAATTCAACTTTCAAATGATGTTTTTTGGTAAATTTGTCACATTTGTAGCTCAGAGGTGAGAAAAGCTAAAAACATGCTGCATTAAGACTTTTAGGACACCTGTCTACTGGGTTCAGGTGCCATATATGTCATGACCGTCCATTTAAAGGAAACCTAAGTCTTTAGCCTAAAGCCAGGCCACACTGGGCAAGGGGACCACCCTTGTCACAGCAGAGTATGATGGGTATTGGACAGTAGCGCTGAGTTGATGGGCAACAGACAGCATCAGCACGGGGCCGGGAACTTGTGAAGCAATCCAGGCACCTCAGTCTCCTCTTAGCAAGACGGTGGCCGAGTTCTGTTGACCTGGGCCTGGAGTCAGGGCCAGAGGATCTGAGCTGGAGCCCACATCTGCCAAGTGAAAACTAAATGACCTTGAGGTACCTACACTTCGCAGATTCTGTTTATCTGTTAAATGGGTCTATTATCTATAGTAGAGCACTGTGTGGAAAGTTAAATAACCAGATGTCAATGATGGATCCTTACCCAATGGTATAATTTCTTGTGATCTATTAATCTGCACATCAATGACATGGCTCCCAGTCCCCTCCAAACACATGCTTCTTTAAATGTAACCCTCAGTCTACCCATCCATCTTCATAAACTCTCTCTAGTCTCCTATAGCTCCCCACCCCATGGGTGTCCACGCTACTACCCTGTTCCCTGATGACATGAACTCAGGTTTGTTCTGGGATTGTATTTGGAATGATTTTTTACCTTCTTCCCTACACATTTTTGTATTGTTTATTAAAAAAAAAAAACAAAACTATTCTTAAAACATTCCTTCGCATACACACACAGACCCAAACCCCACTGCCACCATCACACACCGAAACAGCCCACCTGAGTGGCCAAGCTGTCAACAGCCCCCAGTGAGCACTGTGACCTTGAGCACTCAACCCTCAGAACTTAAATTCTCCCATCTGTGAAACAATGCATCAGGTCAACTAGGCCAGTCCTGAGCCCCCTGGGGGGTGGCGGGGAGAAGGGAGAATTCCAAGAAATGAAGGGTATGGTGAAAAGGAAGGACAGACAAGTACAAACTGTCCACCATCACACCTAAACCTCTGAATGTGGGGTGATGAGGGTCTGGATGTGCACTCAGGGAGGACCTCTTCCTTGCTCTGCAAAAACTCTAGGAGGCAGTTACACCCATCTCCACTGGACAGATGAGCCAGCTGAGGCTGGGAGAAGCTGAGCCGTGTCTCTCTGCCTCCCAGTTGCAGTCTCACACCCTCCCCACACACTACATCACCAGCACGGGTTTAAACACTGGTATAATAACTATCTGTGCAAGCCTATCTGTTAGGCACTATGCTAGGCACTGGTGGGGAAGGCTGGGGGAGCTCTTTGAATAAGTCCCAGATGGGCCCTCTGCAGGAAAGGCAGCCTTGCACTCACTCACACCCCACCTCATGCCCCTAATCCCTCCTCAGAGGCAGGAGTTGCAGAAGATCCTGACATTTATTGAGCATCTACTATGTGCCAAGCCCTATCATAGGCGGTTAACACGTTTGGGCTCATGTAATCCTCACAAGAATCCTCTGAGTTAGATTCTATATTATTCCCTTTTGACAGACCAGGCACGAAGTGGTTCAGTAACCTGCAGCAGGTCACACATCCAGTTAGTGGCAAACCTGTTTTCACACGCAGCTATTCTGGCCCTAAGTCCCGGGCTCTCAAACACTATGCCCTAAGGCCTCCTCCTTTGGGACCCAGCTCCCCAAGACTCAGAGAAGGCAAGCGCCTCATCCCCAACATGCCGCAAGCCTTGCAGCCCAGTCCAGCGGTGACCAACCATCCTGGATGCAACCCCCTCTGTGGGTTCCCGGCACGAGGACCTTTCCATTTTAAAACCGGGAGGAATTGGTCATCCCAAATCCGGGACTCCTTCCACTTCCCCAGAGTACGAATGGGACCTGAATGCATTTCCTCCTTCCATGCGTATAAGCCAAAGGAGAGACTCTCTAACGGTGGAAATGCAGGCATCGGCCACAGCGCGTCCCCCTCCCCACTCTCTGAGCCCCAGCCTCCTAGGTCGGACCTCTGGGCCACCGCCCCTCACCTCTCAGCCAGCGCCCGCCAACGGTTTCAACCGGCCGCGAGGAGCACGTGGAATCGCCACCGCCCGCCCAGCAGAGCCGCCACCTCCCTCCAGAGCTTCCCCCAGCAAAACTCGCTTCTGCGCCTCCCCGCGCGCCTGCGCGCCGCGGCCACACCTCCTGGCGGAAGTGACGCAACCGGAAGCCGGAGGCGGAGCCTGCTGGCTGAGGGGGCGTTGTCGGGGCGGTTCGGCTGCCGGCGGAGCCCGGCGAACGGCGCTGAGGGCGGTGGCGGCGGCAGGAGAAGAGGAGGCGGCGGGGCGGGAAGCGGCCTCCGAGGGGAAGGTGGGCGCTGGGCCAGGAGGCCGGCCTCGCGAGGGCGTGCGGGTCCGGCGCGGTGGGAGCACCCCGGAACCCCGGCTGGGCTCCCGAGGGCCGGGCAGGGCATGGAACCACCGCCGCGCTCGCATCCCCGGGCACCGCGAGGGTCAGTGGAGCTGCCGGGTCAGGCGTGTTAACCCACGGCCGCGCGGTGCTCTGGCTCAGAGATGAAGACCGGTCCGGGGCCTCGAGCGGGGCCTTCCCCTTCGTGCAGCTCCCCCGGCATGGAAACCCCACCCGCGTCCCCTCCCGGCCTCCTCCGGCTCGTCGCTGCCGGCCGCCCGGGCACCGCCCGCGAGAAGAAGCGGGTCCCTCCCCGCCGCGGCTCGCTGCATCACGCTGTAGTTGATAATAGTGCTTAAGACTACAGAGCTCCTAGTCCCCCCAGCCCCACTGGCGTTAAGACCTCTCTGTGCCTCGGTTCCGCGTCTGTAAAACGGGTGTAATAACGGTTCCTACGTGGTGGGGTTCTTGGAGGATTTCATGAGTTGGTGAATGTAAAGCACTCAGCAGAGTGCCTGCGGCTTAATCGCTTGGCTGCTCTTAGCCCTTAAGACAGGTCTCGCACACAGCGGTGGAGACTAAGTGTGTGTTGCTTCAATGAGTGAATGAAGGTTGAACGGGGTTTGAACAGAGAATTGTGAGAAGCATTAGGCCTAGGGTGGGGCTGTGTGGGTGATAAGGAGGCTTTCATTCTGGAGGTGAGCAGGGTTGGGAATGGAACAGAGGGTGTATGTGAGGGCTGCTATAACAAAATACCGCAACCTGGTGGGGGCCTTGAACAGTAGACGTTTATTTTCTCACAGTTCTGGGAACTAGAAGTCCAAGATCAAGGTGTCAGCAAGATAGTAATCTATACTATCTTGGTATAGATTTGTAGCATTTAGAACAGGAGGATACCTTAGAGATTATCTGACCCAATGGACCCCTCCACTTTCACAGATGAAAAAACTGAGGCCCAGAGTCTCCATCCATCCCGAAACCATGTATTGAGCACCTACTGTGTCCAAGGCACTCTTCTAGGTACCAGAGATACGCTGATCAACAAGACAGAAGATTATTTTACCTTGTGACAAAGTGAGTTAGCTGCAAAGATATGAGAGCCCCGTGCTTCTTGTATCACAACACAGCGCCTGTGTTGCACGTGTTCATCCTCATGTGTGCTGTGCTTTACTTTGGTGCTTATCTCTGGGGTCACCTGGACAGTCAGGTATAGGTAGTAGACTGAAGAAGGCTACTGACTTATTCCAAGGAAGGCCTTTGAGCTATTGCATGTAACTTGGAGTAGTGGTTAAGCATGTGGACTTTGGAGTCAGATTCCCTGGGTTTAAATCCCAATTCTGGGTCTTATTGATTACCTATTACTTATTAGCTGTGTTTGTCCTCTGTAACTCTGGTCAGGTTATCTATTGCTGTGTGACAAACTATCCCAAAACTTGGTGACTTAAAAACTGTTTTATTTTACCTCACGGTTTTGTGGGGCAGGAATTCAGGCAGGGCTGTGCTGGGTGGTTCTTCAGCTCCACATGGTATGGACTGGGAGTGGTGATCAGCTGGAGGGGCTGGTGTGGAGCATTCACTGTGGCTTTGCTCCCATATCTGGTATGGCTGGGCTCAGCTGAGCCCTGCTCCTGCCCCATGCGCTCTCTCCAGCTGGGTGTCTTACAGTCCTGCTGTTGACGCAGGCCTTCCAGAGCCGGTGTCCAAAACATGGAAGGTGGAAGCTGTCTGCTTGTGGGGCTTGGGCCCAGAAATGGGCACAGCTTTACACCCTTCCTTTTACCTGTTCTGTTGATTAAGGTAGAGGCTGTTCAGATTCAAGGAGAGGAGACCTAGATCCCACCTCCCCTTGGGAAGAGGGTCAGAGAAGTTGTGGACCTCTTTTATCCACCAAATGCCTCATCGTCCTCATCTGTATCTATTTTACAGTTATTCTGAGGATTAAATGAGTTAATATGTGTAAAGAGCTTCAAATACTGCCTGGCATAGAGGAAACATTTGATAAATATTTGTTGTTATTATTATTGTTACTAGGTACATGATACATTATTATTCATAGCTGTTATTCATAGGACACATAAGAAATACAAGATGCAAATTCTTTTTCTGGAGTTTTTTATAATCTTATTGGGGAGGCGCAGGATTGACATCATGAAGCAATTAGAGAACTATACTAAGTAATATAGAATCGTTACAATTTTTATAGTCAAAGTAAACTGTGGAATGGTTCATAACTTTGCATGTCACTTCTCTATAGCTAGAGAATGTCTAATATAGATTCAGAATATTTGCTGTATTTTAACATTTAAGTCTTTGGAGGAAGGTTCTATGTTGTGTTTTTAATGTTCTTTTTCTCATGGGCATAAGAGCATTGGCTTCAGCGTTTAGGAACCAGGAGGTGAGATGATGGGAGGTGAGATTTGGAGATTCTGAGTTGAAGGGTCATACAGTTGGAGATGTTCAGCAGAAAGTTGGACATTTGGAACTGGTGGCTGAAGCTAGAGTTTCAAATTTAGGAATTGTCTGCTTAGAACAGGTGAAAGCTACAATAGATGTGATGGTGACGGGAAAGAGAAGGGGGCCCAGGTGCTGAATCTTAAGGGACATTAACGTGTGGGGGGCTCACAGGGGAAGAAGTGCAGCCTGGAGATGGGACAGATCAGGGACATAGAGAACCGGGAGCCTTCTGGGCAGGAGGAGTTCCACAGTGGAGGTGGGCAGGCTGCACCACCACCTGTCGTGGGAAAGCTTGGGGGGAAGGGACTGAGGGCAGGCCACTGTGGGGAGTCTTTCAGCACAGTGAGAAGGGCGGCAGGTTGTAAGGTGAAAATAGGAGTGGTGAGAAAGTAAAGTAAGATGTGTAGATTGCTCTTTCAAATGTGTGAGAGGGGGGCCTGTGATGACTAGATATACCCGGGGGAAAGGTTTGTTGTCCTGTTTTGTTTTGCTTTTTTCAACATGGGGCCATCTTGGTGTGTTTATAGGGACTGGTGAGCCAGTGGAGGACAGAGTGGAGCACTGAAAGGGGTGATGAAGCAGAGTCCTGGGGGGGAGGAGAAGGGAAGTTAGCTTTGGAAGGAGAAGGCGCACTTTATCCTTTGAGGTGAAGGGATTGAGGGGGGTGAGGGGGAAATTTGGAATCACAAAAAGAATTTAAAGGCACTCAGGCTATAGTAAGTTATTCATGGAATCAACCTTAGTGAAGTCAGGGTCACAGTCATTTTTATGGAAGAGGGAGACAGACGTGGTGGGAATGAAGAGAATGGAAAGGATTCAGAAGCACTACTGTAGGGAATGTAGACGGAGTTGAAAAGAAACAAATAGAAAACGTTACTAACCATCATTAACCAGCAGCAGAGATCAGCTAGCGTGCATTTTAGTGGTTGAGTATCTGCGGTGTGCCAGGTGAAGGTGGATAAGATGGTACCTTCAGAACTCACGGCAGAGTTGGAGACACAGGTGATAGGACATAATGACAGGTTATCTTACTGAAGTATTTATGCGGTAAGATCGCACAGATGTGACCCCAAAGTCAGACTTGAGGAGGGAACGGTGGGGAAGAAGAAACGTGGCCGGAAAGACTTCAGGAACAGATGACAGTTCAGCCAAACCCTGTTCAGAGAGTGGGCGTTACCTGGAAGGTGGGAGAGTCATTTGTAAATAAAGTACTCCCAGGACAGGAAGTATCAGAACCAGAGACTTTTGAGGAGAGAGCAAGGCAGAGGTCTGCAATCCACCTGCTTCAGAATCACCTGGATGCGTACACTGCAGATGCCTCGGCCCCAGGGCTCTGCATTTTAACTGGCTCTCTACGTGTTCCTTCTAGATAACATGAGTTGAATACTTAATACATGCCAGGGGCTATTTTAAATGTTCATGTGGGTTCTCACAATTATCTCTATAACTGTGAGATAGGATGAGGAAAGTAGGACACAGAGAAGTCATTTGCCCAGTCATATAGCTAGTGAGTAGTGGGCTAGGGGTCCAAAACTGGCCAGGAACACAGCTTGTTTGGGGAGCTGCAGGTAGTTTATTTTGGAGGGCACACCTGGGATTAATAGGAAGTAAGCCTAATAATGATAATAATAATAACAATAATAGAAGTAGAGGCCTTGTTAAAAAGATTTTGCCTTCATGGTTTAGTGACTTTTTCAGTAATGCTTATGTATTGAGAATGAAAGCAAATAAAGCAGGTAATGGCTTTTTAGTTTTTACTACCAAACTGCCATTTTAACTTCCACAGTCTCATCTCAGTCTGACTCCATCTCTCCCCACTTTTCCTCTTCCAAAAATCATCTCTTACTAGACTGAGCTCCTCGTCGTCAGAGCCCGTGTCTTAACTCATGAAGTATCTAGCTCAGACTGTTTGGCTTCACTGTCATGTACTTTTGTGTGTGTTTCCTCCCCTAGAATGTAAGTTCAGGAGGGTGGGGACCTGGGGTGTTTTGCTTACCGTTGTAGCCCTTGAGCCTGGCACAGAGGAGTCAGTAAGTAGATGTTGAGTGATGAAATTTTTTGTATCCATATAACAGCTTCCGTCTCATTCAGAGTCAAAATCAAGGTTCTTAAAAGTCCCTGCAAGGCTCTACGGGGTCTGGCCTTCTGCTTCTCCTTCCCCTCCCTGCCTCTCCCCTCCCCCGGGTGTCAGGTCCTCCCTCTCCCTTGGCTTCAGCTGCCTACTCAGCTCCGGCTCAGACTTCATGATTGCCAGTGTTTCTGTTCCAGGACCCCCGGCTCATTCCCGTTCCTTCCTCAGGTCTCTGCTAAAGTAGCGCCTTGTCAGAGAGGCTGGAGGGACGAATGGATGGAGGTGCTGCTTTGCAGTACCTCTCTTATTGCCATCTTATGGTGTGTGTTCATTTATTTTGGCTTGTGTCTTATCTCCCCAAACAGGCTTGTAATTTTCCTCAACTTCTAATTCAATGCCCCGTATACACCTGCTCAATAAGTATTGATTTCATCTTATCCAGTTGGCCATTTCCCAACCTCATAAGTGTTTATATATGTATATTTTTTCATTGAAGTAATCTAAGTAGAAATGAGAGACGTGCATGTAGTATTAGCATGGTCATATTCTAGGTTTGCACTGCCAAATATGGTGACTTTAAGTATAAATTACATTACACGTTCAGTTCCTCGGTCGTACTCACCACATTTCCAGTGTTCAGCGGCCATATGTGGCTCACGGCTGCTGTATTGAGCAGTACAGATAAGGAACATGTCCATCATTGCTGATGGTTCTGTTGGACAGCATTGGTCTAGATGCTTCAGAAGCTATGTTTTTCACTCGTTTTTTTTAACTGTTGTGACAGGGAATCATGACAGTGAAGCACAGATCAGCCACTGGGTTCGGGTGCCATTTGATTTCTGGTGATGGCGTCAAGAATCACAACTTATCCATGTCCTTTGTCCTAGGTCTCCTAGATGGTGGAGCATGGACCCAGTTGCTACTCACAGCTGCCATCTCCTCCAGCAGCTGCACGAGCAGCGTATTCAAGGCCTGCTTTGTGACTGTATGTTGGTGGTGAAAGGAGTCTGCTTTAAAGCACATAAGAATGTTCTAGCAGCTTTCAGCCAGTACTTTAGGTACATATTTTAGACTTTGTTCTTCCAATTGTACGGAGAGAAAGCTCTTCTAGAATGGAACTATTTTGACTAAATTTTATTTTCTTCTTGGATTTTACTCTCCTTATCTTTTGTAGCACATTGTGGGTTTTTTGCTGTTGTATTGAATATTTAGAGTAACCTGAGGGAAAGAGCCTTTTAACTAAAATATATTTGGGGCACTTGAAACTATTTTGGCACTTTGTCTTTGATTTTAATAGTTCCAATTAATGTCCATCTTCTGTATACATTTCTTATCCTTTCAGGATAAAAAGATTGAGGAATAGAATTTCTGGTAAGAACATTTCTGTGATAAGAAATCAGAGCATTCTATATGCTATTTTTTTTAATTAAAACATTTTAGTTTTTGTTTCTCATTTGACTATTCTAAGAAAACAGGTTTGAACTCAATTTACTTACCCCGTAATCATTTTTGCCTCAGTGAAAGATTTACTTATAAATAATAATATCAAGCAATAGTATTTCATTTATTTTTAACATTAGATTAAGTATTCTACATACATTTTCTGATTAACTAGATTTATCTCTCTTTAAGCACTAAAGCTTCTTTTTCAGTACCTTTTTTCCCCTAAAATTCATACTATTTTACTGCTCTAGTAAACAACATATGGAACAGGATTTACTCATTCCTTGATAATCCGGAATCATCAAATTAAATCCCAGCTGTCATATATGCTACAAGTTGTATTATAGTGGATTGGCTCACTGAGGTAGGCAGCACTTTCTGCCCGTGTGCAAAATGGTCCCCTACTTGGGCTTTGCCTCTTCTGTTTTCATAGAACAGTTAGGTTTAGATGTTGTGATACATTGGCTATTTTGAGTTTTCCCCACTCTACTTCTGATATGTACTTTCCTTAAGTACATATTAGAACAGAACTGAAGACTGTTTGGGGGATGCAGGTGATTGCATTTGATAAAACGTCTTTAACAAACTTGCAAGACAATTTACCTGACTCAACTTGGTAGTTTTACATGTGACAAATTCATTCACCTGTGAACTTGACTTGTGCCCAGAACAAAGTGCCTGGGCTTTATGGTGCCTTTTCCCCCCATTAACTTATAGGGCTCTCTCACTGCTGGTTTATGGACCATTGGGTTGCTGAGAAACATCTGACAGCCAGATAAATTACCGCTTAAAAAATGAGTATCTATCAAGTACCTAGAGTAGTCAGACTCCTAGAGACAGAAAGCAGAATGGTGGTTTCCAGGGGCTGAGGGGATGGGGATAATGGGAGTTATTGTTTCACGGGTATAGAGTTTCTGTTTGGGATGTTGAAAAGGTGCTGGAAATGGTTAGTAGTGATGGTTGTACAACAATGTGAATGTACTTAATGCCACTGAATTTATCATATGAACCATACTCAAGTGTTTGATATTATGTGTATTTTGCCACAATTAACAAATTGAAATTTTAAAAAATGAGTGTATATCTAGGGTTGGTTTATTATAGCTATTTTTATTTTCAGATGTTTTTAAGACAGATACGGAAATATTTTTGTATGCGTTTTATGGTCTGAGATATGTACTTTGTCAGACTAAACACAAAATATTGAAAAATGTGTGTTCTTTAGTTTTCTATACTCTGTTTGCAATTAGTAATACATTTGGATAATTACATTTTGAAAAAAAGAACAATGAGTATATTTCAACATTTTATGTTGAGATTTCCTTGGAAGTTTGGATATTCAACACACTAATTCAGTGCATCCGAATTGCTTTATTGGAGGGCTTGCCAAAGCCTGTTAAAGGATTAAAGCATACTTAATTTTAAAATCTTGGCATTTATAGAAGGATAGTAATTTTGAATATTAACATGAATATTATTTATTTAAAAAAGCTATCAGAAGGTATGAACTGTTAACACTGTAAGCAGATATCCTTTCTTTTATCAGGAGCCTCTTTCAGAATTCTTCAGGTCAGAAGAATGATGTTTTTCACTTGGATATTAAAAATGTAAGCGGCATCGGGCAGATCCTGGACTTCATGTACACATCGCATCTGGATCTTAACCAGGACAATATACAAGTCATGCTGGACACGGCACAGTGTTTGCAAGTTCAGAATGTTCTGAATCTGTGTCACACATTCTTAAAGTCAGCCGGTGTAGACCAGCCACCCGGTCTGTCTTGTCACAGTACATTCTCCCTGCAAAGTGCTTTGACTCCTGACTCTAATTGTGTTATCAGTGAAAACTACGCCCCTCATTTGCTGCAGGAGTGCTCAGCAGGTGTTCAGCAGAGTAGAGTTGTGGATGAATCACATTCACATGCCCCAACCTCAGTTGGTCTTCATACTTCCACAGCTGAAACCTCAAAACAAGCCCCTGATACATTAGATGGCAGCTGCACAGAACTGCCTTTCAAACAGCCAAACTATTACTACAAGCTCAGAAACTTGTACAGTAAGCAGTACTATAAACAAGCCACCTCTCCCAGTCATGAGAGAATAATCGAGCAGCCTTTCACTTTCAGCACATCCTCAGACCTTCATGCCACGGAACACCAGCCCTGTGCTGTTGGTCCCGCCGAGTGTGTCCTGGAGTCCTCCGAGCACTTGCCTTCCAACTTCCTGGCCCAGCCTTTGAGTGAACCTACCCCAGACCCTGAGCCAGACAACGCAAGCCAACAACCTACCAGACAGATGAGGCTCAAGAAGGCCATTCACCTTAAGAAGCTAAATTTCCTAAAGTCACAGAAATCTGCAGAGCAGACATCTGAACCCAAATCAGATGACAGGTTAACCAAGAGGATAGAATCTGCCAGTGAACATAGTATAGAGAAAGTTAACAGCCAAAGTGCTGAAGAAAAAGAAAGTGAAGAGCTCATCAGTTCTGAGAATTTTAATTGCATGAATGAGATGGAGAGGTCCGAAGACACTGCGGCCCTGGAAGACCAATCCCAGACACTTCAATCTCAGAGACAGTATGCGTGTGAATTGTGTGGAAAACCTTTTAAACATCCCAGCAATTTGGAGCTTCACAAACGGTCTCATACAGGTACACTGATTCGGTCCCCACAGGCAAAAGGAAAGGAAATAATGCAGACGATCAGACACCACTGCCTGCTCCTGTTTTTGTAAGAAGTTTTGCTATTGCTTGATGACGTCATTGATATTTACCCAAAAAAATCAAAGAGTGTTAGCTATTTTTTATTTTATATTTTTGGTGATGCCTTTTAAAGAATAATCTTCAGTTCTGTAAATGCTTTCATAGAGCCAGTTTAAAAGGATGGTACACTTTTCATTTTAATTTTAATTGCGGTTGTATATGGGAAACTTTCCATCTCTAAAGTATGGCAAATTATTTTGATGCACTCAGATTTTCAAATTAATTCTAAAACAGATAAGCAATATTTAGTTCTCTCTTTAGAATTAGATTGTTTATTTTTTAAAAGCATAATGTAGGTTAATTCAGACTGAAGTAATTTAGTTTGAGTAATCCTGAAAGCTTTGGAAGTTCATTTGAATATCAGATTTAAAAAATTGTGATTTGGGAGGCAGGAGGCAAACTTTTTAATAAGGATCAGCTTTAACCATTTGATATTTTCAAATGAAAATCCTTCCATCTGAACATTGGATTTTCAAAGTTTTGTTACCTTAATTCATACCTTAGTTCATGTAATTCATACCTCCCCTTTCCAAAATGTTTATTTTTTCCAAAAACTTTAAAAAGAAGTGTTATACAGTATATATACATTATGTAATATAATACATATATATTACTTTCCTTCCTGCATTTAAGCATGATGACTCTAGTACACATTACAAATTAATGGCAATTATCTTAGAGGCATGAGAAGGAATATGTTATAGGATGCTTCTAAAGTAACTGCTTTTCAAGGTGCTTGTGTAATTGTGACCATTGATGTGATGTTCTGTTATCACTTTTGATTCCCTGTTTGCTTAGGTGTTTACTACCTCATTGCACTGTTGAGACTGAATTAATATTTATGAAAGCCCTTTATAAATTTTGGTGTATTTGAATATAAAATACTATCATTATTATTACTCCATATGAAGGCAGTATCATTGACTCAGTTTTGCCCTGTAAAAACTTAATTTAGGTCATTCTGTAATTTTCTGGAGCCTAATGATCACTATAATTTTTATTTGAGAAACTTACCTATTTAACTTTAAAGGAAACAAGAATTGTTTATTCTGCAAAAACATCTTTGGATAATAGTAGTCATACAGTTATATGGCACAGCTGCTTCCTGGGACATAAATATATTGAGAAGGGCAGCAGTTCTCAAAGTATGATCTGGGGAACCCTTTCAGGGGGTCATTGAGGCCAAAACTCTTTGTATCATAATGTAGGATGCTCCTTGCCTTTTCCTTTTCCTTCTCCTTCTCCCACAAGTGTACAGTGGAGTCGGCTAAAAGCTGCAGGATCTGTGATGAGGCCTTCACTCTGGTGGCCAGTGAAAAATGTCTAGTCGTGTGTTTCAAAAATCACTCCGTTTTGATTTCTGATATGGTCTGTACTGCCAAATACAGCCCATATGGACAAGAGCTCTTTAGGGTCCTCAGCTGTTAAGAGCGTAAAGGGGTCCTGAGAACACAAAGTGTGAGAACCACTGGAGTAGGGTTGTTAACCCTGGTCACTTGAGAGTCTTAGGAACTAGTGATCTCTTTTTTCAGACTCTCATATCTCATAGGGCGGACTTTAACATAACATCTATTATCCCCATAACTTCAGACATAAATGTAGTCCAAAATACAGCATCTATATGATTATAATTACAGTTGACCCTTGAACAACGCAGGGCTGAGGGGCGCTGACCCTCTGAGCAGTCGAAAATCCTAGTATAACTTATAGTTGGTCCTCCATGTACTGGTTCCGCCACATCTGCAGACTCAGCCAACTTCCATCATGTAGTACTGTAATATTTACTATTGAAAAAACCCCATGTATGAGTGGACCTGTGCAGTTAAAACCCTGTTGTTCAAGGATCAACTGTACTTGGGGTCAAAAGCTCCCCCCTTATCATTGAGGAAGCCATTAAACAGTTTTTAGGAAAAGATCAAAATAAAAGTACCTTAGCAGAAGCCCATAAAGCTGGCACACCCCAGCAATACAGTAGGAAGGGAAACATTTGTGTTATTTTTTTAAAAGGCTCTTAATGAAAGCACTTGATTTGAGGGGAGTGGGAAAAATGGAAGGTTCTTGGTCTTCACAGTCTGTTTATTAGGGTTCTAGAGGTGTTAAAGGCAGTACCTGAAGTATGTTTTTAAACAGATCATTTTCTAGAGACTGTCTTCAGAACTGCTGTGGTTTATTTGTAGTAGAGTCCATTCTCTCCATCTATTCTGTACCAAAGTTAATTATTCAGAGTTGCTGAAATCAGAGGGGGCCAAGCAGTCAGCAGGGGAACATGTCTCATAATGGAATCTTCTTTTCCCCTGTCAGCACGTTTCAACCAAAGCTGAAAGGCAGTGGGGAGGGGATTTTTCCCATCACACTTTCAGGAGATCCCCCTCTGCTTTGGGCTTTCCCAGGTTCATACCTCGTGTGGTGTGAATGAGTCACCCTGGTTCTGTTAGGAATCGGTGGTCATTGCAGGAGTCAGGCTGAGGACGGGTGACCAGGTTCATGCTGTTCAGCCAGAAAACTCACATTTGATTTTCAACTGAAGGGAAAGTCTGTGTCCAAAGCCTAAATATGGTTTGAATGCAGATAAATACGTTTGATTTCAACACAATTTGGAGAACAATTTAATTTTTTAGAGAAAAGTAAATATAGAATTCACTTTTATCATCTCTGCCTATCATCTAAGGGTGAGAGAGATGATGAGGATGAGGATAGAGGCTCCCCATTTTCATACTCTGATGATGAAGTATGTAATGCTGTGGTTTGAAAGGTGGGACAAAGGAGACACTTTAAACATTTTAAACAGAAAACTACCCTGCAGATGTTACTCATGGTTTTACAAGTTGTTGTTTTGTTTTGTTTTGTTTTAGGTGAGAAACCTTTTGAATGTAACATTTGTGGGAAACATTTCTCTCAGGTGGGAATACTTTTATTTATTGTTAATAATTGGAAACCTGAAACCCAGTGTTTATTTTTATTACAGATAAGACATACTTTTTGACT
Organism: Balaenoptera musculus; assembly: GCF_009873245.2. Lineage (NCBI taxonomy): Eukaryota > Metazoa > Chordata > Mammalia > Artiodactyla > Balaenopteridae > Balaenoptera > Balaenoptera musculus. Next base: position 102,809,584 of record NC_045789.1, read on the forward strand.
TGGGAGAGAAGCCTCTGATGATATCTGTAACTTAAAAGACTTCAGACTAAATCAAGAAAAAATAATTTTCAAGAAAAGAAATTTCTAGTTCATTGGGCGGAAAATACCATTTTTTATAAGTGTGTGAACTCTCACAATACCTTTTTCCCCCATTAAGGATGGGTCCATTTCTAGTATATTTCTTTTCTTCCCCAAGTGATGTAAAGCATATTGAGCACCACTTGGGGGCTGCAGATTGTGCTGGGCTGGATCCAAGACAAATGTCCTTATTCCTACTGAGACACTAGATGTTAGGATGTTGGAGAAAAGACCAAACACATTCCATTCCCTGCTTTCACTACCATTACACATGTATTCTCTCACTCAGCCAGCATGTGTTGTGTCCTCCTATGGGCTCTGTACTGATCTGGGCACTAGACGTAGAGAAACCTAGAGATTGAATGTTCTAGAGAAAATTTTGAACATGATAGAATGGCTGTAGGATCCTGCTTTTCCTTCTGAAATGGAAGGTAACTCTTCCCCTGCCACGTGCCGGGCATTGGCATTCCAGAAGCTTCTCGCAGGGGCCCAGTGCACAGTCCTGCAGAGGAAGCAGTCACCCCACAACTGTTTTACACATGCGTGCTAATCCTGGAGTAACAGCATGTGCAAATGCTGTCTTACTGGGGAAGGACCTTGGGGCTGGACCTCAATGGAGGACTCGAGCCCTCGAGTCTGGAGAGGGTGGCCCCGCGGAGCACGGGAACGGCAGGAGCGCGGCCCCTGCTTTTGTCACATCCCCCACGGAGCCGCCTCTTCCAGTTTACCCTTCATCAGTCTCCCACACACCCAGACCTGCCACCTAATTACTTCTCACTCTTCCTACTGGCTGCAAGCAGTGATTCACCTCATCCTAACGTGTTCCTGTGTATTACTAGTCCAGGCAGGGTCCGTGCACCCACTGAGTGTTCAGTAAGCTTCTGCTGAACTGAGTGGAGGGGTCGTTGCTCTACCTGCCTCTCTAGTTGAGGCCTGTGCTTCTTCCTACCAGCCTCACCTGGGGGTCGGAGCTTGGCCTCTAGAGCCAGACAGTATGGATTTGGATCCAGCCTCTGGTTTACTGCTCTGACCTTGGACAAACTACCTAACCATTTGGCACTCAGCTTTCTTATCTATAGAGCAAGGGTGTGAGACCCCTGACCCCCATAGTGTGTGAGGAGTCAGTGAGTTCATAAGATGATTAGCATCACACCTGGCTCATAGTACATCCTCAGGACACGTCACTAGTCCCTCTCCTGTTGCCATCACCTCCCTTCTCTCCTCTCTCTGTCCTCTCTGCTCTTGTAGACCAGTCTTCCTAAGGTGCACTTTTCTCCACCCCACATCCCACCATTTTAATCTTTCTAGTTTTGGTGTAGTGGGAAATCGTAAAACCTGGATTAATGACCATTAATAATTAGCAATCTCTACTCTGGGCCTCATTTTTCTAATTCTTAAAAATAGGGATGATACCACCTCATGGGACTATTAGAATTAAATGAAAAAATGGACATGAAAGTCCTTTATACGTTTACATTGTGATAACAATTTAGGTTCTGTCCTTTTCTTGCTTGGAACCTTTCCTTGACCTAACCAAATAAAGTGTACCCAGACATTCAATCATCAAGTCTGCCTTCGGCCTTCTCTCCTGGCATTAATGCCGGGGCTCACCCTCAGAGATTCTGACTCTGTTGGTTGGGGCTGGGGCTTGAGTGTTGGTACTTTTTAATACAGTGGTTTGGATGGCAGCCTTGTCCACTGCTTCAGACCTTGTCCTACACTTTCCTTCTGGAGTCCCACCAAGGGTGGCCCTGTCTGATAGACGCTACAGAAATCCTCGTCTTCTGTGTTGGTGTCTGTATGTTTATCAGATTTTTATGACTGTAAAGTTATGTATAGTTATAGTTTACAGATGTATATTGCTGTGTTATTTCATAATGAAATAACGAAATTTTTGTGAATAAGCTCTGCCATGTGCTAGGGCACAAAAACAAGTAAGGCTTCAAGGAGCTTTGTGTTTAGAGGAAGAAACAGTTGTATAAACTGATAAAGCACAATGAAACGCTGCAAGTGCCGTGACACTTGTATAGGCAACAGTATGAAGAGGAGAGTAGTCATTTCTACCTGAAAGCTGGCGGGGGGCGGGGTGGGCACTGAAGACAGGGAGTCATTGATCAGCCTGGAGTCTCTGGCATTCCAGGTGGAGAGAGCAGTGGTGGTGTTTACACACGGATACTCAGTAACCTGTCCTTCATTTCCCATACGAACTGGAATACGTGTGGTTACAATGGACTGGAAATATTTTCCTTTCTGGAAGATTTAGAAAACAGACCTACCAATAAGAATTAATCTTTTATGCTGTGTAGTATTTCGTAGTGTTAGTCTTTTTTTAAAAAAAGGTCAGCCACAACCTTAATAATGAGTCAGCAAGCAGTTTGAGACCTCAGCTTTAAAAAGCTGTGATAAGCCTAGATTGTGACAACAAACTATGCACATATTAATATAATTCTGGACACTGTACGGGCCTGGATCTCAGCAAGTAAGAGTCACGCAGGACTTCAGAGTATGAATGAGGCTCCATTTGGAGCCACGTGTCTCCCGTGTGGAGGACCTGGGCCATTTGATGCATCCAGGGGAGAAAACTAAGATAGTGACAGGTCTGGAGTGCCTGTCACATGAGAAACAGGAAAAGGGAAACAGTGTATTTAGCTGTCTTCGGGGGAGAGGAATGGAGACAAAGCATTGTCTCTCCAAGGAGGCAGAATAGAAACACTGAGCAGCTGCTGCAGAAGGACAGGTTCTGAGAGGCTCGGTGCCCTCCCAGCAGCTCCTGTGTTGTGTCCAGGGCATGACTGACGGGATACAGCATCCCGTGGGAGGCTGCTTAGACACATTCCAGGGCACTGATGTGGCCCGATGCCAGGGGTGGCAAAGTTTCATACCATCCATGGTGAAAATGCAAAAAATAAGAATATTTTAATGACCTTTTTAAAAATTTTTAAATTTTCAACTCTGAGGCGATATTTCCCACATTTTCAGTGTTAAATGTCCTTTTATCAATGTAATGATCATTGTTCTTTAGGTGATATCTGTATGTTAGTCTCCACATTTTTTTGGTTTTGTTTCAAAGTCTTAAAACTTCTAAACTAGATTACTTTTAAGATCTGAGTTCTCTTTCTCTATAAAGTTTTATGGTTCTCTATTTTTTATATAAACAATCAGCAGCCACTAGAAGAGTACTCTGACAGAGAGTCTCTGCTTGGTTTGATCATGTTTAAATACTGAGGTTCAGGTACCTATTAGAAGGAGTTTATTTTTTAAATTGCTCAACAAATCAGGTGTTAACTTCTTTTCTACAACAGAGTTTTTCACTTCAAAATTCTGACAGCTCCATCCTAATTTAAAATGGTATCCACTTAGAAAGGGTGGAACTTCCTTTTGTGCTAATATTTTTCAGCCCAACAGCAGCACAAGCTTTTGAGTCCACAGACAAAGCTGAATCAGAATATTCCATCCCAGCTATAGGGGCTGAGGCTGCTTCCCTCCCAGAGCCTCTGTTTATTTCCTGTAATGTGTGAATTATACTTTATGAGGACATTGTGACGACTCACTGAAACACTATTTGCAACTGCTTAGCAAAGTGTTCCATTCATAGTAAACTCTTAATAAATGAGGGCTACTAGTATTAGCACTTACTGAAGTTTTTATGGATCCAACTATAGATGATTTCTAAGATGTGTAACTAGTAATAAAGCATAGCAAAGTTTACCAAAAATAAAGACTCTTGACTAAAGGGCAAATAATCTGGGCCCCACTGTGCTGTGTAATTTGGTATAAATTATCTGCATGCATTATTGGATTTTTTTGCCTGAATCTTTCCATTATTTAATCTACTTTTATACCATTTATCAGACTAATTTGTGCTCCTTTATTTGGGGGAATGATAATTACTTTCATTAGACATGTCCAGTATTAAATAGCTAAGGAAACATCTTAAAGTTTGTTTTACTGTACTATAATATTTACTGTACTATAATATTAAGTGGAAGATTATTCAGTTTGAAAACAAGTAATTGTTTACTTTGAAAACAAAAGTAATTGTTTACTTTGAAAACAAGTAATTGTTATGCTATATTTAAAAAAGAAAGATGCAGCATTGCTAAGAATCAAATCAGAATGCATTTCAATCATAATACATAGTTTACAAAATAGCTTAAAACAAGAGGGATCTAATTTAACTGTTGAGCAGATGGTGCTATTCAAATTGTTATTTAAATGACAAGCTTTTCTGAAATTTGGAAATGACTGGTTTAAAGCCCTCAGTGGTGCATTATGTGAACTCCAGTGAACTGGTTCCTGGACGGCAAAGTGACTGCTTGTCATACTGAGAACTCAGCACAAGCTAGTTTATTCACAGAAACTTGCACGCCCTCATGTAAGACAAGAGTTTAAACTCAGACAAACTAATATTAATTTCTGGCCTACCATGAGCAACTAATTTATTTATCTGAATCTCAGTTTTACACCTAGAAAATAGAGATAATAATACCAATTTCTAAGAGTAATTTAGTTATACTGTACTTGTAAAGGCCTGAGTAGACCAAATATCTATTGCTGTTGACATTTGCTGTTTTATTACTGTTATTAATAGTCATTCAGTTAAAAGCTGGGTATTTCCCAGTGTTTTGCCAAATTCTTTCTCTTTGGTTATCCAAAATAAACAAGTTTTTTTCTAAGCTATATTTTTCATATTCTGAAATGTAGTATCTAACTTAGTGTTTCCCAGAGTCTGATAGACATAAAGAATCTTCTATGTTATATAACATAAAAGCTACAGACAACATTCTTTATACCTGTCCACAGGTTCAGAACCACCTTCAAACCTATAACCATGAACTATCTTTGCATTTTGTTTAAAATATACATAGCAAATTTGCAAATTTACATTGCCAAGTTTATGAGTTGGGTATTACTGTTCATTCTTTTTTTTTGGCTAATTTTGTGCATAAGGCCTGCAACATTATTACCCTTGGATACAGTCATCCTATTCAGTGTTTTTTGTAACAAAACACTATAAAAAATTAAGTTGGGAAATGACAGATTGAGAGTATTAAATTACAACAGTGGAAGATTGTGTTTCCAAATCCTAATTTGAAACATTTGCCAGTAGCTTTTGTAATATCTGAGGCATTTGCAGGTTTAATTTCACTGTACTTAGGCAATTTAATATTGATTTCCTATTGATTAGTACATGGAAATCTATTTTGTGATCTCCATTTAAATCAGTTATTCTTCGTAAAGCCCCGCTAGTTTCAGAGATTAGAAAAGTAAAAGGCCTGTAGCTGAAGGACTATTGTGAATCTCCTGATTCGCTTATTTGCACAAAGGTGAAAATGACCAACCTGTCAGGCAGAACAACTGTACTGCCAAGAAGAAATACTTTTTGGAAATGTCTTTCTTTATAAACAAAAGCTGTTTTTCAGGAAGAAACAATGAATACTGAAATAACCAAGTACAAGTGCTACCTTTTTTTCAAATGATGTTGCATATAGGTGGTCCAGGTTTTAAAAAAATATGAAATAAAATACGTCAAGAGCTGTTTACAACACAAGCTTAGCGAACGCTAAAGCAGCCTCCACAGTGTGTCGGGCCCATTTTAGAGGGGTGCGACACCGTGCACACCTGAGGTGGACGGACCAGGGGCTGGCGTGGAGCCGAGCTGAGAGGCTCCCCTGTTCAGCTCACTGCTGGGCGGTGCTGCTGCTGACTCAGAACCAGCCCGGGCCTTGATCTCCTTGCATGTGGCTGCTTCTGAGTCGTGCATCCGGCGTCTTCGCTTGGAAGTTGGACTGGAACCTGGCTAAATCTGCCAGTTTCCCTTTTGAATGTATGTGCTCTTAAAATATTTTTCTCACTATTGGCATGTTTTTTCTTTTCCTTTTTTGCAGGCGGGTAACTTGCAGACTCACTTACGTCGGCATTCTGGGGAGAAACCATACATCTGCGAGATCTGCGGGAAGAGGTCAGTGCTGGGCTTGTTCATTCGCACGTCAGGAGCAGTCTCGGCATCTCTGAGCCACGTAGGGGCTCACTGTCACTCAGGAACATAGTAAAGCCAAAGCCTCTGGATTTTCTTGTGACACACATGAGAATAGCAAAAAGAAATGGAAATGTTAATTAAAGGAAAGAGAATCTAGGACACAAGTCTTAGGAAATGGGATTTTACATGAAACAAAATTATCTTATGCTAAAATTTCCATTCATTCCAAAAATGTCTGTTAAAATAGATGACTGGCCCCCACGGAGGTGCCTGTCTGGTAGGGGTAATGAGACTTGCAGCCTGAATGGCTGGAATCAGGAGAGGAGGTGGTAGGAGGCACCCCAGCTGTGCACCCAGACCTGTGAAGGGCCGAGAGTTCAGCCACAGGAAGGCCTGGCAAGCCTGAGGGCTGGGGAGGCCTTGGACTTGGAAAGTGAGACTTGACTTGGTGACAGTCTCCCGCTGGAGGTGGAGAGCAGTGTGAGGAGATGGTCCCTCCTCTGGGCACACCGGCCTGCAGCGTGGACTCCCCGCCCCTCACTGGGGGTGTTTGTCGGGAGTCCACATACTCTGTGATCTATTGGTTGGTCATTCTAGGACAGCAGGCAACAACCAGGACAATACTAGTCCCACAGTGTTTTCTTCATTCGTTTAACCAGTCATTCATTCAGCATTTATTAGTCACCTACTGTGTGCTAAATGCTGTGTTGGGAACATACAAATTCTCGGCCCCTGATAAGTTTGTACTCAGGAGTTGGGGGCGGGGTGGGATGGGCATAGGACAGCTATAGTACAGTCCTCTGCTGGGATGGGACAGCACTCTTGATTCGATTCCAGGAAGACAGTTGTCTTTGCAGATGGTAGAAAACAAAGAGGTAAAAGCTACCTAGCCTGACATGTCTCCCTTTCTGCCATAGCTGCCTGAACACTGAAGGCCAGGTTTAGTGCCCAGGTCACGTGTACTGCCTGTTTGAGGCACCTCTTAGCATAAGCCCCCTGCTGCTTCGCTTGGGGTCCCTGTTTTGCAGGGTGTTTTAAATGTGAGCCTTCTGAGCTCCATGCATTTAAAATCATGTCTCTATGCAACACCTTCCCCCAAATGCAACCTCTTATCCTGCTATCGAGTGTGGTGGGAAGGAAAGAGCATAGAGCTTCATACTGGGGGTTGGGTTGGAATTACTCCCCAACTTAGTGATCACCTCTGAGGAAGAAAGGTTAGTGAAAGTAGGTAAGAAAAAATGTTTTAGAAACAAAACACTTGAATCATTTTCTCCTTTCCTTTAAAAAGAGAAAAAAAGTAAACTTTTTTTTTTTTTAAACCCCTCAAATGAAGTCAGGCCACTCCTCATCACATTCCGAAGTAACAGAGGGAGCAACCCATCTCCGCCCTCAGCGACTTGCAATTAGGAAGATCTGCAGTGACGTAGAAAGGCTCTTAATTGAATTTCCAAATTGCGTTACAGGTTTGCAGCCTCTGGTGATGTCCAGCGTCACATCATTATTCACTCAGGAGAAAAACCACACTTGTGTGACATCTGTGGTCGAGGTATAGCTGAGGGTTTCCCTTTTCTTCCTTGAAGATTTCTGATTAAAATGTTCTCAGTCCTTCAATTTAACCCCTGTTGTGGTCTCTCTAGGGTTCAGTAACTTCAGTAATTTGAAGGAGCACAAAAAGACACACACGGCTGATAAAGTCTTCACCTGTGATGAGTGTGGAAAGTCTTTTAACATGCAGAGGAAGTTGGTAAAGCACAGAGTTCGGCACACGGGTGAGCGGCCTTACAGCTGCTCTGCCTGTGGTAAGTTCCCGCCCGCCGCAGACCCGCGGTCACCTGGTCATCCCTGTGGGGAGGGCACCGGGGTCTGTGCCCACTCCGTCCTGGGCTGTTAGGGGTCTCAGATAAGTCGTCCCTTTTTTCATGGGTAAAACGGAAGTGATGCTGTTTCTTAACCACCTTGGTCCTCTGATTCGTCTGCATTTGTGTAGCAGACATTTACTGAGTGTCTTCAAGGTATCCGGAACTGTCCTGGGTGCTCCAGTTACACAGATGACTGATACTGAGTCCCAGGTGCCCTGTGCTCCTGGTCTGGGCCCGTGGAGGGTTGGCAGTTGGGAAAGCGGGGGAGAGCGTGGGGTGCAGCAGTAGGGGCTAGAGCACGGTGGCCTGCTGGGGCCTCGGGGGCACACGGTGGGCTCAAGAGGGAGGGCTTCTGGAGATCATATTGTGTATCATGAAGCAAAGGTCATTTCTATGGCATTTGATGCCTCAGGAAAGTCATCAGGAAGGAAAGGGAAGGCTGGCAGCTCTCAGTTTCCAGGCACATCACTGCACAGATGAGGAAACTGGGATTGCAAGTTAGGTCGCCTGGTACCTGTGATAACAGAGTGTTGGAACCTCTGAAGAACTGGGAGGGCCTGTATGCATGTGTGGTGCAGGTGTGCACATGTCCACACATGTGCCCCTGACAATGTGGATTGAATTGCGGGCAGATGAGTGACTAACCATTTTTACGATTACCTGTTTAGAACAAATAGGAAAAATGCTCAGAGTCAGGCTGTGGGGAGCCTGGAATTGGGGCATCCTCGGAGTGGCTTGTTCTAGTTGTGGTTGGTATCTAAATTAGGGCAGGACGCGTGGGATGTAACCAAAGGGAGGCAGCTTTGTTTGTATCTCCCACTTACACTGTGTACAGATCTCCTGGACACCAATGTCGGCAGCTCCATTACTATTAAAGGATAAAACTGCATCACTTTAAATCACAATTGCAGTCTCAAATCACTAGTTTAAAATGTCAGTTCTAAATTATTATTACAGCTGTGAACTTGATTTCAGGTTCACTGTTCTCTTCCTTCCCCAGCCAGGCCTGCTGCTGGCTAAGACCCTGTAGACAAAGCAGTGCAGCAGGACCCTCTCTTCCCCCCACTTCGTTTCCACCCCTCCAGCCACTCACTGACTATGGTATCTGACCCTAACAAGGTCAGCTTTCAGGGAAAGGGGGAGAGAGAAAGGGAGCAGGAATGGTCTTACATGACAGGTTCAAAGCTTTATAACACCTTTATTGACATAAATCCCGTGCTATAAAATCTAGCCATTTAAAGTGAATGATTCAGCGGTTTGGGTGTATTCAGTGTTGTGCTACCCTCACCACCATCAATCTTTGAACCTTTTCCTCACCCTAAAAAAGAAACCCCACACCCATTAGCAGTCACTCCCCCATCCCCTCCCCCCAACCCGAGGTAACCCTTAATCTACTCTCGGTCCCTATAGATTTGCCTGTTGCAGGCATTTCATATAAATGGAATCATGTAATACGCCGTCTTTTGTAACTGACTTCATTTCACTTAGCAAATCTGCTCTGAGCATTCATGTACAAGTTTATGTGTGGATGTATGTTTTCATTTTCTTGGATTCAAAAGACAGTTTCCGTTTTAAGGTGGCTTCCCATTCTGAGCTTTGCTGAGTTTAAAGCTTGGTCCTCTCTCTGCCTCTTCCTTCCCTCCCTCCCCCGTCCCTGTCCCTCTCTCTCCAGCATTTCATGCTTCTTCTAAAGACAGCCTTCCCTTCCACTCTGTTCTCCTTCCCCAGCACTCAGCTGTACTTTTCCAAGATGGAAAGGTGCATTTTCTTTCAGCCGGACTTTTTCCTTTAGCGCTTGGTTTTGTAAAAGCAGTTTCCTCCGAGGAGACTTTCTCTGTTGGCGCCCCGTCGCCTCTCTAGGCAGTCCTCTTAGGCTCCAGGCTGGCTCACTTCCCATCTGGGAACATACTCACATTCCATGCTCTGGGGGATTGCAGACCCACACCTGGAGGCAAGTGCTGCCCCACCGTGACCTCCCGATGGACACACGTCGAGGCTGGCTGCCCTGTCTTGACTTGAGGGCAGAGGGGCGACACCTCCCATATCCCCTCTCTTGCTGGGAACTCTACTGTGGCTGAAGTTTATACACGTTAAGGACCCTGAAAATAGTTAACACCTTTTGCCAACTAATTCCACTACTGAGAATTTATCTTAAGGAAACAATGAAAAGAAAGATGTTAGTTGAACCTCAGGTATAGTAGCAAATATTTGGAAGCAGCCCAGATAGCCCACTGTTGCTTGACCAGGGCTGGATAGCTGAGAATTCAAATATAATGACATAGGAATACGTGAAAAGTTCTAAAATATGTGTCCATGTAAATTGTGTAGTTTGTTTCAGTCCTTGGTAAATGTGTTATGACTTCTATAAGGTTATTTATTGGTTTTTCTCTTCCGATCTTCTAACTGACTCTCATGACGGGACTAGATCCCCTGCCTCTAGCTTATACCAGAGAAAGGAGATAGGACCTGGAGAAGGATGTGTAAAATTATGTTAAGAGCTGAATACATAAGTACCTTCAGAAAAGATGCTTCTAAACTATAGATTGACTGTGTTAGATTTATGAAAATCTGAACAAAACTCATGCGGTTTCCCAGTGTGGGCGTTCGGGGCAGGCGCTCAGGCCCACCCAGCGGGCGCTCCTGTGCAGGGAGACAGGGCTCCAGATCCCTCGCACGAGACGCCCAGACCAAGGCTGCAGGTTGGAGGGGCTACAGCCGGAGAAGAGTGGAAGAGTCTGGAATCAGAGTGAGCAGGTGACAGCAGGGCTCAGCTGAATTCACGTGAAAGCAGAGTCCTTTGGGGTTTAGCAGGGGTGGAGGGGACTCCTTCCAGAATGTTCTCCTCTGAAAAGATCCCTTTTTCTTCTTCCAGGAAAATGTTTTGGAGGATCCGGCGACCTCCGCAGGCACGTCCGCACTCACACAGGGGAGAAGCCGTACACGTGTGACATCTGCAGCAAGTGCTTCACCCGCTCTGCCGTGCTGCGGCGGCACAAGAAGATGCACTGCAGGGCCGATGACCAGGGGCAGGACGCTCTGGAGGAGCTCACGCAGGCCATCGAGACCTCGGACCTGGAGAAATCTCAGAGCTCGGATTCTTTTTCTCAGGACGTGTCCTTGACTTTGATGCCCGTGTCTGTTAAAATCCCCGTCCACCCAGTGGAAGAAGACTCAGTGGCAGAATTTGACGGCCACTGTAAGTTCCGGTCCCTGGTTCAGTCTCACGGAGCGAGTGAGCAGGAGAAGCTCAGCTTGGGTCCCCTCAAGCTCGCCAAGCCTCACGTGCCGCAGGCGCAGCACCAGGCCTACAGCTACTCAGACGTGGAGGCCTCGGCTGGCACGGAGCCGCTGCAAGCCGACGGTATGGCCGCGATCCGCTCGTCCCTGGCTGCCCTGGACCACCACTGCGCCGACCCCCTGGGCAGCCGCGCGTCCGCCCCTGCGTACAGGAACTCGGAGGGACAGTTCTTCTCCAGCATGACCCTCTGGGGGCTGGCGATGAAGACGCTGCAGAATGAAAGCGAGCTGGACCAGTGAGGTCCTCTGTCAGCAGCTCAGCATCAGAGGCGGCTCTAGCCCGAGAGGCTAGACTCTGTCCCTCCTGATAGGGGATGGTCCTCGGAAGTGCCTTGAACTCAGCGTGTGGGAAGCAAGGCCTCCTGGCACATCGTGCAAGTGGACGAGGGACTGAACAAGCCTTGCGCCCCAGAAGGCTTGAGAGACCGTCTCCCAGACGTGGTGTGAACTCCGTGTAACTACTGTACATTTTGGTCGTGGTAAAGGGAAAATATATGTATATAATAATACAGATACTATTTTTGCATTTTTACATGATTGAAATTTGTAGCATTTTGTATTTTTATTTACAAAAAGATTTTATTTGTATAGGAAACTCATACTATAATTTAATTTGAATAAATAAAAGTTGCCTTTCTGTATAATATTGTGTTTCCACAAATATTTTTATTAACCCAAAGACCATAGTGGTATGAAAAGAGACATCAACAAGGGCTCTCGTTGTGCCTGGTTCAGTTCTTGTGCCGTCTTGGACAGTGGGCTTTGGGAGCCCTCAGAACAGAGCCTGAGTCCTGGCTGCCACTTCCTGGTCAGGTCATGGGCAAGCTCCTCAACCTCCCAGATTCTTCTCTGGGTTCGCTTTTCTGCAGCGTGAGATGAATAACTTTCAGCATTCTTACAAGGCTCAAATGATCTCGTCCACTTGAAAATACCTGCTCAGGGTCTGGTTGCTGACAGAGCTTCTAAACGCGTCCAGTCTCTCAGCCGCCCAGCAGACCTGCCGGCCTCTGCGGGACAATGAGTCGCGTCTGTAGCGCTGTCGCGGGAAGGTCAAAGTGAGAGCAAGTGCATTGAAAGTGCAGTTACCGGTGTGGGCCGCGGAAGTCACTGGCCTATAGAACTGCTCGCACAAAGGACTAGGCTGCTTGAGGGTGCCTCCAAATACCGTCGTCATCAGCTCTGGCCCGGAAATAAAATACAACAAATGAGAGAAACACGGGTAGGTGAGGATTTTCATGGAAAACCCATGGTTGCACAATAGGATGTCAGCTCTGAAGTCAGATTCAGGTTCAGCTCCTGATGTTCCCAACCGTTAAGGGCGCCGCAGTCCCACAAGGCTGCCCTGAAGATGGAAGAGCCTGAGGTCGCGGGGGGTTGCAACCTGCACGAGGACATGTGGCTGGTAAAGCTGAGGCCCACGGTCTCCTTGGGGCCGCGCCTGGCTCTGAACTTGATGCCTGGTAGTCGCACATGGAAAGTCATCGCCCTCTGCCTTCCCACTTGTCCTCTTTCTCATCCCCGCCGCCTCTTTCCAGCTCCTCCCTCTAGTACTCCAGCCCCAGCAGCCCTGCATCCCCACCAGGACCTGGAGCCCACTGGTCAGCTCATCTTCTCACTGCCCCTCACCCCTCGTGTCCCTGTCTACCTCTTCCCCAGGCTGCACCCCATGGGCCAGCGTGCTGTGATCCACCCGCCGGCCTCTTTATAAGCTTCCCTGGTAAAGCCTTGCCCTCTGCCCCTGCACGTGGGGAGCTGAGCCAGGCTGGTGAGAAGCAGCCATCCTCTGGTTTCTACCACAACTCACTCCTGGCGAGCCCGGGGTCCGTGCGGCCTCCTTCCTCATTGACTGAGGCCCTGTGCCGTCCTGGACAACTCCTTCTCAGTCTTCTCGGTGTTCTGCAACCTCCCCGCTCCATCTTCCCGCCCATGAACTTGCTTCCTGTTTCTCTGAGGACTTAGAAGCAAATAGGAAGGCCTCCTCAACCTCCCCCGACACCTACCAAATCACTGTGCCTGTAGATTGTAGCCTCACCTAACTGCTGCCTCCCCCCACCCCGCCTCTCTATACCCCGGCACCCGGCTTTGTTTTTCTCATTAGGACTTTCCACTTTCTAACCTACTATAGATTTCTCTTGTTTCCCCACCAGGAAGTAAGCACCTGAGATTTTTGTCTCTTGTTCTCTGCTCTATCCCCAGTGCCCGGACAGTGCCTGGCATTTAATAGATGCTCAGTAAATAATTGTCAAAGGAATGTTCTTGGAATTCCTTTTAGTCACAATATTGGCCCGCCTGGATTGGTCCTCTAATTTCCTTTCCTCTCTGGCAGGCTGTTCAATCAGTTGACCTTTGTCCCCACTACTCCATTGGAAGGAACCCTTTCTGCCCAGGTCTCCATTGCTCACCCAGTGATCAGTTCTCAATCCCCATCTCAGTTGACTCTTGGGCAGTACTGACAGCTCAGCAGTGAATTGATCCTTCCTCCATGAGACAAGAACCAGGACTTCCTGGAGGACCAGTCGCTCTAGGTTTCCCCTTCCCTCACTGACTGCTCAGTCTCGGGCTCCTGTTCCCCTCCTCACTGGCCCACATGTAAAAGTTGGGGTGCCCCAGAGCACAGGCCTGGACCATTCCTGTCCTTCATCTCACTAGACCTTCTCCTCATGTCTAATGACCCCAAGTGCTATCCGTTTGCTCATCTCTCCCAAACTTGTGTCTGTCCTGGGCCTCTCCCCAAAACTCTAGAATCCTGTACCCAACTGCCTACCCGTCATCTTTCTCTGAATGTCCAGTAGACATCTCAGAAAATTTTCAAAACTAAGCTCCTCATCCTCTCCCCTTCTCTTGCCCACCTCATTAAATGGCAACCCCATTCTTCCAGTGGCTCAGACTAAAAACCCGAAGAGTTACCCCACTTCCATCAGTAACATTTATGGAGCGCCTCCTATACACCTGGGTTTTGCCCAAGGCACAAAGAATAAGATTGCCTAGGCTGAGGTAAACCTTAAATAAATCTGCTTGGCAAGAACAATAATTTGTTCTTGTACAATAAAAGTATAGAAAAAAATTAAAACCAAAGCTTTAAAATTCATATTTCCTGCATCTTTCCTTTTCTCCCCTTATTACTCTGCCCAAAAGACTTAACCTAATTAAGGAAAAACTTAGGATTAGTGAAAAGGCTTGGAAGTGTGCTAATGTGTTCTTGGACGGAAGATTATCTTGCAGTAGGCCAGGCCTTTGTGTTGTGCACATAGCATGGACCATCCTCAGCAAGAATAAGAGTGTGTGTGTGTGTGTGTGTGTGTGTGTACATGTGTACGTGTGCACACGCACATCATTGACCCCAGAGTCAGGAGACCTGGATTGTGTTCTCAGCTCCATCACCAACTGTGTGACAAATGCCCTCCTCTCTCAGGACTTCAGTATCCAGACAGTGGAATGAGGTTTTCTCAGTTTTATCGTTCTGTGAACATTCTCTAAGGACAGCCCGTGACTAGGTTCCTATAGAACCTTCCTGGGCCAAGAACTGCCTTTCATTACAGAAGTGGGGTTCAGAGGCCAAGAGATTGGGCAGGTCTCCAGAAGAACCCCAGCATCTTAGAATGTCTGAGCTGGAAGAGACCTTAGGAATTACATCCTGTTTCCATGGGTCTCCACTTTCTGTGAGCTCAAATGGAAGCCTTGTTAACAATGCAGATCTTTGGAAATTTTGATTCTGTAGGTCAGGGCCAAGGCCTAGGAGCTGCACTTTAGCAAGTTTCCCAGATGATTCTCAGGCAGGTGGTGTAAGGACAGTAGTTGAAGAAACTCTGCTCTAGTCTGAGTCCCTCATGGGGTAGATGCCCTGAGTTGGGAGGCGACTTACCCAGTCATGATAGCAGCATCATGTTTGTCTTGTGCCAGGCACGATGGAAACACTTTACCAGTGTCAACTCGTTTAAACTCCATGACCCCCTGCAAGGTAGATCCTGTGATCGTCCCCAACTACAGATGAGGAAAGTGACCCCCGGGAGGTCATGGAACTTGCGCAGTTCCGCCCAGCCAGGAGTTTGGGTCCCAAGGTCCCTGGGTGAGTTGGTGGCCCCAAAGCCAGGATCAGATCCAGCCCAGCTTGCCTGCCCGGGTGGGTGATGCATTTTCAGAGAACAACCTGCTGCTGTGATATTCATGAAACATGACCTCGCCTCTGCGGGAGCTTATCACACCCTCTTCTTTTTAATTTCTTTTTTCTAAGTAACATGAACAAAAGAGAAAAATCAGAAAATACAACAAGTAAAAAGGAAAAATATTTCCATCACCCAGAGGTGATGTTGATGACAAATGTGATTCTAGTCCTGACGCCAGCTTGACGCCTGCTGGGACACCCCAGCCTGGGACACCCCAGCCTCCGCACTTCCCATGCATCTTCTCATTAAGCCCCTTCAACAGCCAGGGATGTAGAACACTGTTTACATCTTGGTTTGTTTCCTCTGCAATCAGATACAAATAAATTTAGACACTTCACCTTTTTTTAAATCAGCTCGTACCATACACACATCTTGTTGCTTTTTCACAAAGCTAATTGTCATAAGTATCTCTCCTTGTCAAAGAATGTGTTGACCTCACTGCTCTGATTCCCCATCTCATATCCCATCACGACCCCTGCAGTTTGAGGCTGTTTGTGAAGGTTCCAGAACAGTTCTAGGCAGATGGCAGGTGCTCCACAAAAAAAGCCCTCTTTTCCTTGAAGTTCCAAGGAAATCTACAGGCCACTCCAGCTGTTTCATGTTGTGTTTTCTTCTCGCCACCAGATGGCACTATAGCCCCTCACAGTAAGCAGAGACCATGACCGGAGGACCTCAAATGCCAAGGCTGGCCCCAGAGGCTGCTGGGGCCACTTGCACTCACCTGAGCCCCCCACCCCACATAGAAGCCTGTTGGCAACATAACCTTCTCCTCCCCGGTTGGAAGGATGTGTCACTAGGAAGGGAAGTCACTTGCTCATTTATTTTTCAACCTTGCTGAGCGCCAACAAGTCTGAGTCCCAGACTCCTGGGTTCAAGTGGCTCTAAGAGCAGATGCCACAAAACAGCTGTGTGAACTCGCCATGGTTCTCTGGGTTCTCATGTCTCCTCTGTACGAATGGGCTTTAAAAATAGCTCCAACTCACGGTGGCCATGAAAACCCGATGCTAAGTAAAGGAAGCCAGACATAGAAGATCACATGTGATGCATGATTCCATTTATATGAAATGCCCAGAATAGGTAAATCCATAGAGAAAGAAAGCAGATGAGCAGTTGCCAGGGGCTGGGGGAGGGCGGGATGGGAAGTGACCGCTCATGAGTTTGGGGTTCCCACTTGGGTTGATGAAAAGATTCTAGAACTAGATAGTGGTTGTTAAGGACTGAATTGTGTCTCCCTCCCCAAAAAGTGAGGCCGTAAGGCTGGGACCCGATCCCATACAACCATGTCCTTATAAGAAGGGACCCCAGAGGTGATCAGGAAGTGGGGACCGGGGCTTCCCTGGCTCCTAAGGGGTGACCTCAGTGAGTTCACCCACAGGATGCCTGGAGGGGTGAATCAGGATGGGTCTGCTCTCCTCCCTCTGGCTTCAGGACAAAAGTATCCTGTGTCCTGTGCCCAGAGCTGGTCTCACCATCTCCTGAGAACCCTCTAAACCAGCTGGGCCTGGCCCATGATGTGCTGACAGACGAGAGAAAGGAATTGTGAAAACCCTGTCTCTCTCACAGAACCCTGGCTTTCCAATCTGTTGTCTTGCTGCGGTATTTGTTCTGCATGCCAAAATCAGAATAGTACCTGGAGCTTTCTCTTTGCTTCCTCTGTGATCTTCCTGACCCCACCTCCACCCAAGGCAGATAGAAGTTTTTGTTCATCATGCGGGAGGTTCTCAGAAGCAAAAGAGAAACAAACTGAATAATTTTCCAAGCAGTACCCTTTAGAGTTAAACATACATAATGCAAAAGCATAAACGTGATTCAGCCTGGGGCCAATAGCAATGCAAAATAATTCTTGTCTACGTACAGGCAGACCCTGTCCTGTCCAGCAGAGGTTCAGCTGGCTTCTCCCCTGATGTAAAAAAACAGCCCTGCCTCCATTTCATATCATTTCAATATTCCTGACCTGAAAATGTGTCGGTTCTTTGGAGTCTCTATTGAACCAGCTAGAACATCTGCCCAGTTCCCTCCCTGATTAACAAATAAAATCTACAACACATATTCATTTTTATATCTATGTGAGAGGCATGATTTTTTCCTCTTTTTTTTTTTGAAAATTATTTCTAACAGACTTCTGAAAGTGAAGGTTGATCCAGAATAGACAAAATTTTCTCCTGTTTATTGTTTAATTTATGCCTGTATTTGGTAGATTTCCAAACATAGAGCGTATTAGTTTGCCTGGGCTGCCAAAACAAAGTACCGCAGACTGGGTGGCTGAAACAACAGAAATTAATTTTCTTCCAGTTCTAGAGACTGGAAGCCTGAGATCAAGGTCTTGGTAGGGTTGGTTCCTTCTGAGGCCTGTCTCCTTGGCTTGTAGACCGCCATCTTTTCCCTGTGTCATCGCAAGGTCACCCCCTGTGTGTGTCTGTCTCCTAATCTCTTCTCCTAAGGACACCAGTCCTATTGGATCAGGGCCCACCCATATGACCTCATTTTACTTTAATGACCTCTTTAAAGACTCTATCCAAATACAGTCACATTCTGAGGTCCTAGAGGTTAGGACTTCAACATATGAATTTGGTGGGGGGCAGATCATAATTCAGCCCGTAACATAGCGCAAGAATCAGGACGGGCTGGAGTCCCTGGCATGGAGGGGTGGCCAGGAATCCTGCTGGGTGACCTGGCAGAGGCAGCTGTGCCCGTGCCCCCAGGGGCTGCCACCAGAAGTGTGCTGAGTTACCCAGTTCATGAATCTGCCTATGATTCTGAGAGACCACAGCAGCAAGGCCACTGACAGACAAGTCTGACTGCTAAAGGAACTTGGTCATTTTACTTTTGGTCCCTGAGATTCTCCAATTACCAAGTGATTTTATCAGGGCCCTTGGCAGTAGACAGCCTGACCCTTCAACTGTAGGAAAAAAGAGAGAATGGACTATCGGCTTTGAGAATAGAGTCTACTTCCTGCCGGCTGACCTGTTGGGGCTGGTTTGGCCTCAGGGTTTCCCAAGCAGTCCTGGCCATAGGATCTTTAATCCATCACATGGCAGGTGAAAGCCCAACCCACAGAGCAGAAGAAACCGATTCACAGAGGATGGGGCCAGAGGCTTGTGTGCACGGCCCCTCATCCCTCTATTGCCCACCAGCCTTGACCCCGAGGAGGCTCCATGAGGCCCCCCGGGGACTCCAAGGAGAACAGCATGCAAACTGCTGGCCTTGGGGTTACTGCTGGGAGTGTCACCGCAGTTCCTGCCACCTGGCCCCTGCACGGTTCCATTATTTTGTTCTTTATTAAGACTTGCCTTGCTCCAAGAAGACTATAGAAATATAAATAAACTTTTATATTTCTAAAGTATACAAGGAGACTGAGACAAAGAGAACACAGAGGCAGGGGTAAGGTGAAACGGGGGTGTGTATATAACATACAATGTACACTGTTCAGGGGTGTTATGGACTGAATGTCCATGTCCCCCTCCCCAATTCATATGGCGAAGCCCTGACCCCCAGTATGGCTGTATTGGGGGATGGGGCCTCTAATGAGATGATTAAGGTTAAGTAAGGTCACCAGGGAGGGGCCCTGATCCAATAGGATTGGTATCCTCATGAGAAGAGACACCAGAGATTTCTCTCTCCATGGAAAGGCCATGTAAGGACATAGCAAGAAGACAGCCACATCCTGCCAAAATTCTTATGCTGAAGTCCTAACCCCCAGGATCTCAGAACGTGATCCTATTTGGAAATGGGGTCATTCAGATATAATCAGTCAAGTTAAATTAGATCATCCTGGAGTAGGGTGGGCCCTAATCCAGTATGACTGGTATCCTTATAAAAGGAGAAATTTGGACACAGACACACAGGAAGAATGCCATGTGACGATTACAGTTCTGTTGCCACAACCAAGAAAACAGGAGAGAGATCTGGACCAGATTCCTCCTTAGCACCTTCAGATGGGCCATAGTCCTGCCATCACCTTGATTTTGACTCTAGCCTCCAGACTTTTGAGGCAACAAATGTCTGTTAAGCTCCTTAGTGGTGGTACTTTGTTATGGTAGCCCTAGCAAACTCTCAGTACACATACAGTCCTGCCAATTTATGCACGTGAGAATTGCCTTCAGCCATGAGATTCCTGGCGGCCAAAGGAAAGAGGGAATCTGTTATTGGAATCTCAGCATTTCTTATGGGCTAAGCTGGCCACCTCAAGAGAAGTGCTGGGTCCAGGGTGCCCAGCACAGTGCCTGGCACCCAGGCAGTGCTCAAAAATAAATGTTACCTGGCATTTTTATTTTTAATTTTTCTTATTTTTTATTTTTTAGCCACTGATTTCTATGAAATCATCACTTTGGGAAATGGCAGACTAAAATCTAAGTTTCCCTCCAGCTCTGTGGTTTTAAGATCTTACAGTCCTCTTGCAGGGGCTGGTGATGGTTTTCATTGCAGAGGAAGAGCTGGTATGGGAATCCGAGGGCTGTGGGCTCGGGCCAAACCACAGGGCCGGGCCAGCCAGGTGCCGGTGGGGAGGAGCCCTGTTCCCAGGCGTGTGCCAGGGGCCATGCCAGCATGTTTGTAGCTGCTTGCCTGCCTGCACCTGCACTGGTGGACAGATCCCAGCTCACCGAGCTCACACCGACTTCAGGGTTCCCCCAACACTGTGCTCCAGGCAAACAGGGCCAACCAGACCAGCTGCACCAAAGAGGAAGGATGAAATGATCCCCAAAGCCCCTTCAGAGTGAATGGTCTAGAATTCCATCATCTGTGTCATGGGCCTCCAGACCGTGCTTCTTTAGCCTTTATGCTTTCATTCTCACAGTCTGGAGGGTCTTTGAGTTGGTCTGAGTGTCCATCTCTCGCTAGTTCGTGCCCTCCTTGGAGTGGACATGTAGGGGCGCCTCACAGCCCCTGACACCATCACTCACCTGATGAGGCCTCTGCAGGGCACAGACCTTCGCAGTGACACCCAGTGCAGTGTTTACCTTCTCATCCTCCAGCCACCCGAGTGCATCCCCTGGCACTTGGAGCATAGTAAGTTGCTTGATTTTGTCAAGTAGAAAACAAATCTGACCTTATATCCATTAGGATAGCTACTATCAAAAAAAAAAAGAAAATAACAAATGTTGGTAAGGATGTGAAAAAATTGAAACCCTTGTGCAGTGTGGGTGGGAATGTAAAATGGAGCAACCACTATAGAAAACAACATAGAGGCTCCTCAAAATTTTTTTTAATTTAAATTTAAAAATTAAAATTTTTTAAATTAGATTTTTAAAATTAATTTTTAAAAAATTAAAAATTGACCCAGCAAACCCACTTGTGGGTATATATCCAAAAGAATTGAAAGTAGACAAAGTATTTGCACATCCACGTTCACAGCAGCATTATTCACAAGGGCTAAGAGGTGGAAACAACCCAAGTGTCCATCAACAGAAGAATGAATCAACAAAATGTGGTCTAGATCTGTCTATTCAATGGAATATTATTCAGCCCTAAAAAGGAAGGAAATCCTGGTACATGCTACAACATGGATGGACGTTCGAGGACATTATGCTCAGTGAAATAAGCCAGCACAAAAGGACAAATACTGTAGACTTCCACTAATATGGGTACTTAGAGGAGACAAGTTCATAGAGACAGAAAGTAGAATGGTAGTTATCAGGGGCTGAGGGAGGGAAGGATGGGAAGTGGTTTAATGAGGACAGAGTTTCAGTTGTGCAAGATGAAAAAGTTCTGGAGATGGATGGTGGTTGAGGTAGCATAACGATGAACACAACTGAACCGTACACTTAGAAATGGTGAGGGTGGTAAATGTTATGTTATGTGTTTTTACTACAATTGAAAAAAAAGAGACAAGCACATATAAAAAACAAACAAACCAATCTGGACTTAGGTAAGGAGAGACTTTTCCAGACAGGATCTTTGCAAGAGTGGGGAGGGACAATCACATTAGGGTAAAGGCTGGGATCACGAGCTGAGCAAGCCTCCCAGGGCCAGGCAGGGGAAGGGCCCTTCCTCCACAGGGAGGTGCCAACATGACAAGGAAGAGCCTGGTGGACGGAGTGGAGGTAGAGTGATGGGCAGTAGATCAGAGGACGTCTTTCCTGCCATCAGCCAAGTGTCCTTGGGAGGCCGTTAAGAGGTGTAGTATGCTGGCCCAGGCCAAGGGCAGCCAGACTTCAGGAGCCTTGGGGGAGGGGAGAAGATTCACTAAGGTTTGGTGAAGTCAGATGACCAAACATGGGCCTGTCCAGGTTGGTCAGTGGGGACAAACAGTTCAGCTGACCTTTTTATTTTTTATTTTTTTGGCCATGCCACGTGGCATGCGGGAACTTAGTTCCCCGACCGGGGATCGAACCCATGCTCCCTGCAGTGGAAGTGCAGAGTCCTAACCACTGGACCACCAGGGAATTCCTCAGCTAATCTTTCATGAGCAAAGGATGGTAATTTGGAGGGTCTGACCTTGTCACAGGTAAACTGGGGGGGCGGCGGGGAGGATCTGTGAGTTGCAACCGAGTCACTTGGGGAAGGTTGGTGCTTTGCAGTGAGCCGTCTTTGCAGAACACAAAAGGGTGAGAGGGTTTCTAAATCTTCGCTGTTTTCCAGGGGCAGGTAAAATTCAGCATCGTCGATTTGAGTAGGATAGAAGTGATTAGTGCTGGGGAGGACCTGTTTTTTTCTGGCACAGAGCAGACCCTGAATAGACACTCATGAACGAATGAGTGAATGAATGAATGAATGATTTGGTAGAAGGGAGCAAGCACTATGGGCTGCGGTGGTCTGAGTGAGGCTCCCCAGAGAAGGCGGGATCTGAAGTGGGTGTGATGGATGCACAGGAGACGGGTCACCTTGAAGATCACAGCAACAAAGCAGTTGCAAGAGACAGGAAGGCAAAACCATTGTTCATTATATATTATACGTGAGGCCCTAGGCAGTTCCGTCAGGAAAACAGAAACCTCTCTAGTTATTTCAAGCAGAAAAGACAAGGAATTGACTGCTTACAAAGCCAGAGGAGCGAATGTCCGGCCCTGCTCCAAACTCTTCTAGAACCCTTTTTCTCTTTCCCACCCCGATTTTCCAGCCTTGGTTGCCATGAGGCTCTGGGCTCAGTCTCCCTGAACACAAAGACCGAGTCCCAGTCTCTGCCTGTCACAGCCAGAGGCCCCTCTGCTTGCCGTTGAATGGAGCCCTCCAGTGGCCTCCTTGTATTTCCTGTGAATCCCCCAGAGGAGACACTGATGGAACCCAAGCTTTCCAAACAGACCTCCCGCCCGTACAAACAAGATCAAGGGAAGCTGGGCTCCAATCCAGCTGCACCCATCAGAGACCAGCTCCCCTCACCGGCCTGGCTACTTTCAGGGCTTGAGGGATGGAGGTGGTGGCCTGGGGCCAGCCAGAGACACTGGGCCCTTCCTGGAGACAGTGGTAGTGGCCGAGACGATGCTCAGGTCTCAGAACAGGGCCCTGGCCTCTCAGCTGGTCAAGGTGATGGTTGGGGGATCCAGAGGAGGCTCAGGATGCACACAGGGTGTTCCCACATCGCCCCCAAGGTCCACGACGGTAGCAGGTGACTGAACAGGAAGCAGAAGCTCGTCACTCAGACTCCGCTACACCTGTGCCGGGCTCCACCTGGCTCCCCACACCCAGCTCCCTCCACGCAGACAATCCCAGCAGCTGTCAACTGCTCATGGGCCACCCATGGACCACCCATGGACGGCTCACAGACCACCCCCGGACCACCCATACTCTCATATGGCAATACCGTCGCCGTCGCCTCCTGCCCAGGCATCCCTGCCTTCCTCCCCTCCTCTCTGCTTCCCCTCAGCTCCTACCCCACAATTCAGCTCCTGCAATAAACCTTCCCCATCCCTACCCAGCGGACAGTTGCCTATGAGACAGCACAGTATAGCAGTCATGGGTGTGACCACTTGTCCACTCAAGTCCATATCCCAGTCACCTGCATCCTCGCTGGGTGGTCAGAGGCAAGTTCCTCCTGGCTTCAGTTTCCTCGTTCATACCCTGGGTACGTCATACACCTACCTCACGGGGCAGGTACAAAGTGGGTGTGGGATGGTCATTCACAAGCTCACCTGATCCAGGTATGCAGATGTGCTGTTATCACTCCTGGCGCCCTTCCCTCCATCAGGGACCGTGCTCCCTGGTTTTCGTGCCTGTCTCACCCACTAGAGCAGGGGCTGAGACCGTCCACTGTTACAGCTGCCCTTGGCTCCGTGCCTGGCACCTGTGCATCCCTGTTCACGGTGATGGATATGAATGTGCCGGGACACGTGGGCTCCAGAATGTGGCAGGCGGAGGAAATTAGTCTCTGTTTCCCCGACATCTTGCACAAAGGCAGTGTGAAAAGGATGGTTGGGGTCTAGAAAGACCTCCAGCAGAGGCCCAAGCTTCTAGGTCAAAGTACCAAGAGCCTTCTAGAAACGGACACATTCGCCCAAGGTCCAGCTGTTTGAGCAGCACATTCATTGCCGGTGGCACAAGTAGACCCTCCTGTGTACAAGACTCATTGTGATAAACGTTGTGAGGATCAGTCCCCTTGCTGCTGTCGTTCATTAGAGCAGATTTTCAAAGCACAGCTTGCTTGTAGTGGAAGCCCAGGCTGGAAAGGAAGATTCCTCAGGATTTCTCACTCCTTTATGGGGCTTGGTGCTGTCCTACCAGGTTTTCTTAAAGCGAGGCCACCTGAGCCCTCCCAGGAGGGAGGATGACAGCGAAACTAGTTTATTGAACAAGAGGCTCCGCGAAGGGCAATGGAAGCGGAAGTGTGTTTGCTTTCTCGTGTCTGCCCCTTTCAGCCTGGTCCCCAGAAGAGATCCTGGCAGATCCCGCAGTTTCCCCAGTCGCTCTTGGAGGATGCTCCATGTGCCGTTATCCAGCTGTTAAAGGGCCAGTCCCGTCGGCTCTCAAGGCTTCAATCTGACATCTAATTTACAAATTCTCTGCCCAGGTTCTCGGGTGCGGAGCCGTGCCCCCCGGCTCTCCCACCGTTCCTCTCCCCGCTTGCAGGCTTCTGCGTCCTGGGAGCTGTGTCCGGCTCCCCCAGCACGTGTGTCGGGGCTGCTGCAGAGAAGGCAGGACAGTCTCCCATAGCTGGTGGAGCTGGAGCTCACTCTCAGCTGTGAAATGACCTTGTCCGTGGCAGACACAGGCCTGCAGTCATTCTGTGCCCACTTGTGTGGTCTCTTTGGAGCCTGCCCATCCCCACTGCCCGAGTCACTGGAGCCGATAGCTGCTGACAACACCCTGTCGGGCCCTGGCTTCCAGAAGGCCCCCCTGCACAGATGCCTTCTGTGAAGCCCTGGGGTCAGCTCAACCATGCCCCCAAGATCTCCAGGTCCTCACCCCCGGACCCTGTAAATGCCACGTTATACAGCAGAAGGGACTTTGCAGGTTGATTAAAGTTATGGATCTTGAGATGGGGAGTTTATCCTGGATTATCTGGCTGGGTCCTAAGCATCATCACAAGGGTCTTTATAAGAAGGAGGCAGAGGGAGATTTGACACAAAAGAAGGAGGCGACGTGACGGCAGAACCAAAGAGAGATTTGAAGTGGCCAGACACTGCAGACCCAGCCTGGTGACCAAGACGTGGACCTCCTGGAGGTTACGATGTAGTGGAAGGAGGCAAGTAGGCAAACAGCTAGCAAGGTATTTTCAGAGAACGGTAAATGCTACGAAGGTCATACGACGGGGTGGCCCATTACCCACCCTGGAGAGGGCCGTGTGGGGAGGAAGGTGCTTGAATGAGATGCCAGGTTTCCCCGCTACTGAGTCCCTGTGTGTGTTGGGTCCTCAAGTACATGTGAACTAAAATTCAGGTATGAAATGCAGGCAGGAGGACAAAGTGCAGCCTTGCCCCGGAGCCCCAGAACACTCTTGCAAAACTCCTGAGTGGTTTCCTTTCTTTTCCAGTGTGTTGGTGCTACCTGCTCATTCATTCATTCATTCATTCACCTAACAGTTATCTTTTGAACACTCCTTACTCCAATTGTGTGCTACGCATTTTGCCATCTGTCCCCTCATTCGAGCTTTGTGGGCCTCACCCCAGGCCACTGGGCCCACCAACCCCAGGACCAGTGGGCTCAGCAAATGCCTGCCTCCCCTTCCCGAGTCAGGCTGTCCAGCTCCCCCCTCAGGAGAGCCCCACCTGCTCAGGTGGGGGCCCCCCACATCGCCAGGAAAGGTTAGTTGCAAGGCATTTCCCAGGTCTGCCCCCGCAAGAGTCGGAATCCCCTGGTCCAGGATGAGGGTCTGGGAACGTGCAGTCACAGCCCATTTCTGGGGTGCAAGTTTGGGAAACACTGCCTTTCAGTCAAGCTTCTCACACTTTGCTGTGCAGGCAGCTCCCTGGGGCTGGTTAAATGAGATTCTGGTTCAGCAGCAGCTCGGGGAGGGCCAGAGTCTGCCTTTCTAACCAGCTCCCCGATGGTGCCCATACCGCTGGATCTTGGACCAGCACTGAGGAGAGAGGAGTTACCAGACTATAGTGCTTCACCATATAGCCCTTCCTATGCATGAATGACAGCTGCTTTCTGCGGAGCCCTTCCTGGGAGCCCGGGAACATGCTAAGGGCTTTGCATGCAGCCCCTCATTTGATCTAGTAATAGCCCCCTTTTACAGATGAGGAAACTGAGGCGTAGGAAGTTAGGGACTTGCCAAGTCATGGAGCTGAGGATGTGGAGAGCTGGAGTCTGAACCCAGGCGGTCTGATGCCAGGACCAAGGCTTAAAGCAGCACAGGAGGAAAAGGGATAACATTTTCTGGGCAACTGCGTGTGTCAGGCCGGTGTTGTTTAGTTCATCATCGCCTCTAATCCTTACAATCGTCCTGCGGTGGACTTGTGAGTGTCCTCAGTTTACGGAAGAGGAAACTGAACAGCGGAGTGGCTCCGTAACCTGCCCAGAGTTAGTCAACGCCGAGTGGCAGGGCTGGCACTGAGCCCAGCTCCCTGACGTCCACGCTGGGACCTCTCCGGCCATCCACCTGGGCGCAGCCTCTGAGCAGAGCACAGAGCTGGTGCCGCTCAGTGACCTGGCCCACGGCCCGCCTGTCACCCTGCCAGCTGTCCCTGTCCCGCCATAAGCCCCGTGTTACTTTCCTGCAGCTGCTGGAACAAATTACCACCACTGGCTGGCTTGAAACAACAGAGCTGTATTCTCGTACAGTCCTGGAGGTCAGAAGTCTGAGGTCAAGGTGTTGCAGAGTCTCTTCCAGCTTCCGGTGGCTCCTTGGCTGTGGCCGTGTCACTCTAATCCCGTCTCCGTCATCACATGGCTTCTCCTCTGTGTCTGAGTCTATGTCTCTTCTCCTTTTATAAGATATGGGATTAGGGCCCATCCTACTCTGCATCATCTCATCCTAACTAATGACATCGCAAAGACCCTATTTCCAAATAAGGTCACATTCTGAGGATCCGAGTAGACGGGAATTTTGGGGAATGCTACTCAATCCAGTACAAGCCCACCGTCTGCTCTCGACCCCAGGCTGTAGCACAGAACAAGAAGACAGGAGAGGCTGGGGGAGCCACTGGCAGTCCCCACACTGCCCAGAGCTCTGTCACATATGGGGCCAGCTGTGCAATTCCATCCTAACAAAACAGGGACTTTTGCTCTGGTTTGGTTCATTGTCCTTTCTAGAATTTCCCCTCCAGGACTCTTGCCCCTGCCTGTGGCTGGGAGCTGCCAGGCTGCTGCTGTGCTTATAAGAGGTCAGAAGCAAAGAGTATGAACAGGCAACGGGGCGGTGGGGGGGGAAATGTCACCCACAGGAGGACATGTCGCTATTTAACAAGCCTGGAAATGTGTTCATCCCTCCGGTGGTCAGACAAATACAAACAGACACAGGATACCATTTCTTGTCCTTCAAATTAGTGAAAGATTTTTGGTTTTGTTTTTTAGTGGTAATTGTCAATGCTGGCAATGAGGTTGGAACAGTCACTTTCATACAATGCTTATGGCCCCTTTTGGAAAGTAATATGATAGTGTTTCCCAAGAGCTGCCAAAAGACGCATGCCATTCCATTCAGTGATTCAACTTCTAAACATCCCTCCTAAGGAAATAATCAGAGAAGTGGTCAAATTTTTTGTTCAAAGATGTTATTACAGCATTTAAAAAAATCATGGTAAAAAATAAATTGGAGATAGCTTAAATGTCTAACCATAGGGGATTGATTGAGTAAACAATGGCATATCAGCTTGATAGAAAAATGTTTACAGAGTTTGTACTAACTTGGAAGAATGCGATGCTAAGTGAAAGAGGATACACAATTGTATATCCAGCAGGACCGCAAATGTGTACAAAATTGTGCAGAAAGAAAGGACTTGATGTGCTTGTGATAATGAACCTCTTCAGGGAGACTGCATCTCCCTGGAAGAGAAAAAAACCCAAGTTGGCAAGGGGACTGTCTCTGGGACAGAGGTGGGACCTGGGAGGTCACAGCCTAAAAATTATCCCCCAAGACGAGGAGCGCATGGATGGATGTGAGATTTTGAAGTGTTTCGGGCAGGTACCATGGCCACACTGGCCCCCACCTCCCTTCCCCACTGGTCTCCTGGTCTCCTGCATCACTTCCCTCCATCCTCCACCCCGCAGGCAGAGTGATTTTCCAAAACACAAAGCCGGTCATCTCACTCCCATGCCACAAACCCTTCAATAGCCCCCCACTGATGACAGGATAAATCCAGGCCCAAGGTGGAAGACCAGGTGCTTCCCAGTCAGCTCACCTGTCTCCCCAGCCTCACCCTTCTTGCCTCCAACCATAAGCCATTCTCTTCCATTCCTCTGTGCCTTTGCTCATGCTCTTCCCTCTACCCAAAATCCACTTCTCTTTCATTTCCTCCTAGTAAACTCCTACACATCCTTCAAAACCCAAATCAGTTACCACCTCCTCTCTGATCTTTTCTCTGACTGTCCCCAAGTGAGTTGGAGTTTCCCTCCTCTGCCCGCACAATCTCTTATGCCCCCCATCCCCATCCCAGCTCTCACCTGCTCTTACACTGTAATGATTTATTTGGCATCCTGTCTCCTTCTCCAGGCTGTGAATTCCTGAAGGGCAAGGTCATTTCTTCACCTAGAATCTTCAGAGCCCAGTATTGGAGCCAGCCCACAATAAAAACCCATTGAATGGGCTTCCCTGGTGGCATAGTGGTTAAGAATCTGCCTGCCAATGCAGGGGACACAGATTCGAGCCCTGGTCCGGGAAGATCCCACATGCCATGGGGCAACTAATCCCATGTGCCACAATTAGTGAGCCTGCCCTCTAGAACCCGTGAGCCACAGCTACTGAAGCCCACAGGCTTACAGCCCGGGCTCCGCAACAAGAGAAGCCACTGCAATGAGAAACCCGCACACTGCAATGAAGACCCAATGCAGCCAAAAATAAATAAATTTAAAAAAAAAACAAACAAAAAAACCCATTGAACGTTTGTTGAATAGTGATTACATGTCATGGCTGACCAAGAAGTTCCATGAATTTACTCATGGGAATGACTGTCAGAAATAGGAATTAGGATCCTCATTTAATACCCAGGGAAACTAAGACTTACAGTGCTTAAGGAATCTGGCCAAGACAGCAAGAGGCAGAGCAGGTGTTGTCTGAATCCAAATACCTCATGTTCTTTCTACCACACCTGTATTAGTTTTCCTGGGGCTGCCATAACAAAGTACCACAAACCGGGTGGCTTGAAACAACCAAAATTTGTTCTCTCACAGTTTCAGAGACCAGGAGTCCAAAGTCAAGGTGTCAGCAGGGCCAAACTCCCTCCAAAGCTCAGGTGCTTCTTGGCTTGTGGCTGCATCGCTCCAGTCTCTGCCGCCATCCGCATGGCCTTGCCTCTGTCTCTCCTCTGAGTGTCTCTTATAAGGATGCTGTCATTGGGTTTAGGGCCCACCCAGATAATTCCATCTGCAAAGACCCTTTTCCCAAATAAAGTCACATTCTCAAGTTCTGGGGGTTAGTTGGGAAGTGGAAATTTGGGGAGGGGGAGTCAACTTTCACTAATTACATACACCTATGAGTGTATTTATGACCTGTTTTAATTAGTTTCATTTCTATTCAGTGGGTTTCATTTTAATCCAGTCGATGTTGGTTGTACAGCTGCCGTGGACCAGGCCTGACAAATTCCAGAGATGAAGGATGTGGGCCCCTCCTCATAAAGGGTCCCCGCTCCAATGAAGGGGTGAATAGTTGGGGTGTAACTCTCCCCACATAGGCCTGGGGTGGGGTTGCCAGAAAAGGAAACACTTGAGCCCAGTTGGGTGGTTATTCAGGAACAGCCAAGGGACCAGCCTGTCAAGAGCACAGCATCGCGAGGGACCTGGGACGGTCAGCCCTGGAGTGGGGCGGGGGCGGGGGGGGGGGCTTGTCCAGCCAGCCTGCAGTGGAGGATGCTGGGAGAGCTGCCAGGCAACAGGCTGGAGACGTGGGTCAGCCCTGGTCATGGAGGGGCCCCAGGGCTGGGGGAGCTGGACTCCGTGAACTGGATGTATCCTCCCCAGGGCCTCAGAGGTCCTGGCCAACCCCTCCCATCCTCACCCTCTGAGCGCTCCCTGGGCCCCAGTGCTCGGCGGGGCTCGGCTTTCCTTTCTCTTGACCTAACAGATGCCCTCGGCTGTGGCTGTTTGGTGACATCCTTGGGGCCTCCCCAGGAATATGATGCCGGGTGCCCCTGGGCTCCTTCTTTACAATAAAGAAAACTGGCCACCTAGCCCCTACCATCTTATTAAAGGACGGGAGGTGGGGCGGGAGGGGTGAAATGGGGGGGCGATAAATGCCTGCCCCCAATGGCCTTCTTCAGTACTTGAGCTATTGTGAAGGTCTTCTCCATTCTTCCCCCACCAGCCCTCCCTCCCCGAGCTTTGTGAATCAGAAAAGACAATCCGATGACATGAAGGGCAAACACATAAATATCCCTCCCTGCCTTTGGGTGAATCCTAAACATGTTCCCTGTGTGTATGTTGGGTCCTTTCCACAAGAGCCAAGTTCCTTCGGCCCCTCCCTCCCACCCATTTTGATCTACCCTGAGCTCCTGGGGTCTCGGTTGTCGAGACTGCACTGTGAGTTGTTGGGAAGCAGGACCTCTGTCTCCCGCTCTCTGTGCCTTTTGACTCTGTCCCTCTCCCCACTCCCCCTCCTTCTCCAGGCTCCTCCTCCTCCTCAGACCTGGGTGTTCTCTGCAGGGTGCTGTGCTCTGACTCTGCCCCGTCCCTTCTGTGCCTCCACTTGCTCATCTGTAAAATGGGGATAGTAGTCACTTTTACTCCACTTGTTTTTAAAATTGAGATAAAATATATACAACGTCGAATTTGCCATTTTAAGTGGCGTGAAGTACATTCACATTGTTGTACAATCATCACTGCCATCCATCTCCAGAATTTTTTCATCTTCCCAAACTGAAACTCAATCCCCATTAAACACTCACTCTCCACACTCCCTCCCCCAACCCCTGGGACCACCATTCTGCTTTTCTGTCTCTGTGAACTTGTCTCCTCTAGGAACCTCATATAAATGGAATCATACAGGATTTGTCCTTTGTGACTGGCTTATTTTATTTCACAAAACATCTTTAAGGTTCATCCATGTTGTAGCTTGTGTCCAATTTTCCTTCTTTTTTTTTTTTTTAAATAAATTTATTTTTTTATTTTTGGCTGTGTTGGGTCTTTGCTGCTGCGCGCAGACTTTCTCTAGTGGCGTCGAACAGGGGCTACTCTTCATTGCGGTGCGCGGGCTTCTCATTGCGGTGGCTTCTCTTGTTGTGGAGCACAGGCTCTAGGCACACAGGCTTCAGTAGTTGTGGCTTGTGGGCTTCAGTAGTGGCTCGCGGGCCCTAGAGCGCAGACTCAGTAGCTGTGGCACACGGGCTTGTTGCTCCACGACATGTGGGATCTTCCCAGACCAGGGCTCTAACCCGTGTCCCCTGCACTGGCAGGCAGATTTTTAACCACTGTGCCACCAGGGAAGTCCCAATTTTCCTTCTTTTTTAAGGCCAAACACTATTCCATTGCACAGATAGACCATTTTGTAATGCCACCTTTGTCTGCCTCTGGGAAAAAAAGTCACAAAGTGAGGAGGCAGTTTAGCAAAAGTTTAGAGCAGGGACCCTGAGGCCAGGCTGCCTGGGTCCCTGTGTGGCCACTTATAATCTTAGGCAATAACTTCTGTGTGCCTGCCTCAGTTTCTTCTCAGTAAAATGGGTTGATAATGGCCCCTCCTCACAGGATCAAATGAGCTAAGTTTTGTAAAGCACACAGGATAGAGCCTTGCTGAAGGAAGAGCCATCAGAGTGGTGTCAAATAAACTAGCAGGAGGCCATCCTCTGTGCTGCCTGCTGAACCTACCTCGCCCACACCCTTCCTTCCTGGTCCTTTCTTGTCCAGGGTTTGGAATTGTCTACCCGGCTCTGCCTTTCCCTCTGCGACAGGGGAAAGACCTCGATTACCCATAACGGAGGACCTTTGTTTCGCAGCTGGAGTCCAGATGCCGATTTTACGGTTAAGGCATCCTTTACTGTCCGCAAGGCCTGAACACCGTGGGTAGCACACAGGGTGGAGGATGGGGACCGCAGGACTTGAAGCTGATGAGAGACCCCAGCCTCAGCCAGGCCAGCCCACTATGCAGAATTCACAGGATCCTCCTCCAGGAGTGTGTATGTTGAGCAGCTTCGAGGTAAACTCCTAATACGGGCTGCACCCCAGCCCACATGCCCCAAGCAGTCTGAATCTTCTAGCTCTGTACAGTTGTCACCTTCTCCATGCCAGTTTTTCCAGACCTCTGTCCACTCCTCTTCCGTTCCCCCCAACATAGAGAAAAGAATCAAAGGCATATGGGTTCAAAAACCACTTTCACTGCTTGCTGCTGTGTGACCTTGACCAAGTTGCTTACCTTCTCTGGACGACTTTCTTCTTCCTCAAAGTGGGGATAATACATAATACCTTCTGCAGAGGAGCACCGAGGGAATTCAGTGAGGTCAGGAAGGAAACAGCGCTGGTCCTTTCTCTGGTTTGCCGCCTCGAACCTCTGTCTCTCTCGCTGAGCTGGCCACCTTTGCCTCAGGTCGAGGTTGATTTCGTGGGAGCCGTGCACCCCGCCTCACAAGGGAGGTCCCCACGTCAGGATTCAGTGGCCTCCCCTTCGTGTCCCACACACCCAGCTGTGCCCGGGAACTGCTTGCCTCAAGTATGTGCCGCCGAGAGACTCACACACCTGTCAACGTGGATCCTCCCACGCGTGGTTTTTAGAATTCTTTGACAAGAAGCAGTGACTGTTTATCTTTTGGTTTGTTTTTGAAAAATGACAGGAGTCAGAAAAACCTCCCAAGTGCCTGGGGCCCCGTGGAGGGAGCCGGGGGAGAGACACTCAGCAGAGTGACGGGTGGCTGTCAGATGATGCGGGTCTGGGCCTGGGACCGCAGCCAAGCCACATATAGGGGCTGAGCGGCTGCTCCGTGAGCACAGCTGGAGCCGGTGGAGAAGTGGTGCCAGAGCGGGTTCTAACCCAGCACCAGTGTCTGGCTGGGAGCGCAGGTACAGGCGTCCCACGCCCGATGACACCACTTGTGAGCACGTCGTGGGCTGAATGGTGGCCCCGAAAACATGTCCTAATCCCTGGAACCTCTGAATGCTACCTTATTTGGTCAAAGGGCCTTTGTAGGTGTGATTAGGTTAAGGCTCTCCAGATGAGGTAGTCCCAGATTACCCAGGTGGAGCCTAAATCCCACAAGTGTCCTTATAGGAGGGAGATTTGAGACAGAAGTAAAAGCCATGTGAGATTGGAGTGATGAAGTCACAAGCCGAGGAAGCCGAGCGCTGCTGACGCCCCACAAGCTGGAAGAGGCAGGAAGCGCTCTCTCCTAAGGCCTTCGGAGGGAGCCCAGCCTGCCAACACCCTGATTTCGGACTTCTGGCCTCCAGAATTTATTCTCCAGAGAGAATAAATTCTGCTGTGTGAAGCCACCCAGTTTGCTGTAGGTGTTCCGGCAGCCTTAGGAAACGAATACGTGAGCTTCGTGACTTTGCAGGAATTCATCTTCTAAGCTTCAGCTTCCTCACTTGCAAATAGCACCTAATTTATACAGTTTGTAAAGGATTACCCAAAGTATTTAGGTTGAATCGTGTTAAATTGACGTTTTTGCAAGTCAGAAATAATTGGATATTGGCAGTTTCATTTGAGTCAACCCAGTGATCTATGCAAGGCACTTAGAGTAGCATCTGGCCCGCAGTAAGTGTGCAACAAATGTGGAGACGCACTCCTAGGGCCAGGAGAGATGACTCCTCAAATGGGACTGATAGCTTGGGGTGGAGTGGCATTCATACTGGGCTCTGAGGGATGCGTAGGAGCTTGTGTGGCAGAAAATGGGGATGCTGGGGGCTGGGGGAACACCTCAAGGAATGGGTCAGGGAGGGAAAAGGTGGCTTTGGTAGGTGCTGGTAGGGGACTGAGAGAGCTTCCCTGGGGAGGGGGTGCAGGGGTGATGTAAGCACCTACTGAATACAGAACCCTCCATTGCCTGCCCAGCCACCAAAGGGGAATCTCCTCCATCCTGTAATGGTGTGATTTTCCCAAGACACTTGAATGTGTCACTCTTCACTGGCGTATGCGACCCTGGGGAAGAAAGCTAAGATCTCTTTAGCCCGTGTAGGAGATTCCTGTGGCCGCTGAAACAAAATACCCAAAACTGCGTAGCTTAAAATAACAGAAATTAATTTCCCTACAATTCTGGAGGTCAGAAGTCCAAAATCAGTCTCACTGGGCCAAAATCAAGGTGTCAGCAGGGCCACATCCCATCTAGAGGTTTCCTTGCCTTTTCCAGCTTCCAGAGCTGGTATTCCTTGCATTTTTTTTGGCTGGTGGCCCCTTCCTCCATCTTCAAAGCCAGCAACGTAGCATCTTACTTCCTTGTTACATGGCCTTCTTATGTGTCAAATCTCCCTCAGCCTCCCTCTTCAAAGGACACCTGTGATTACATTTAGGGTCTGCTGTATAATTGAGGATAATCTCCCCATCTCAAGATCATCAATGTAATCAAATTTGCAAAGTCCCTTTGCCATATAAAGCGACATGCAGAGGTTCCAGGGATTAGGAGCCGGATGCCCCTGGGGGCCATTGTTCAGCTGGCCCAGCTGGCATTAAAGGCCCCTCCGGTTGGGCCTCTGCCCCCCTCCCTCAGCAGCATTGGCTCCTCCCCTTCTCACCTGCTCTGCCAATCCCTGCTCAGTCGTGCCAAGGACCTGCTTCTTCTGGAATGCTCTCCCTGCCCCTGCATGGGGTTCCTCTGTCCGGAGACCTCAGAGTGACACCCCGGGGCACTTCCTTAGCTGCCCTCTCCCGGTGCCCCCAGAGCAGCGCATCTGTACCCTTCTCTTGCAGCATTGGAATCCCAGGCCAGTTCTGGCCTCACCATGGGAGGGTCACATCACAAACAAGCATGTGTCCAGGTGGGACCTGCACTTGACCTTACAGAAAGGGACAGGTCAGGTGAGAGCAGTTGGGGGTGCTGAGAATGCCCGGAACAGAGACACGTCAGGGGCAGAGGAAGTGCACCTTCTCATAGGTCAGTACAATGAACACTTAGAGCTGACATCAACTGGGCTCTCACTACATCCCTGCCATGCGATGATTCTAACTTAACCCTCGAAACATCTCCACAAGGGAGAAACTCTCATCAGGTCCATTTTGTAGATGAGGAACCTGGGGCACAGAGAGTTTCAGTAACTTCCACAAGGTCACACAGCTGGAACCTTGATCTTGAACTCTAGCTTCCAGAACTGTGAGAAAATACAATTTTGTTGTTTAATACCCTCAGTCTATGGTATTCTTGCTATGGCAGCCTAAGCTGATGAAGACACTGTATGATTCCATTTATATGACCTTCTGGAAAAAGCAAAGCTGTGGGGATGGAGAACAGAGCAGTAGTTGCCAAGGGGTTAGAGATGGGAGGATTTCACTACAAAGGGACAAATAGAGGGAATGTGGGGGGATGATGGAACTATTCTCTGTGCTCTGAGAGTGATGGTGATTACACAGCTCATAGAACTGTACGCCATTAAAAAGCAAAGTTTTCTCTGTATAAATTTTAATTTTTTTTTTTTTTTATGGCATGCGGGATCTTAGTTCCCTGACCAGGGATTGAACCGGTGCCCCCTGCAGTGGAAGCACAGAGTCTTAACCACTGGACCGCCAGGGAAGTCCCAGTGTATAAATTTTAAAAGAAACAAAAAGTGTGCTTTATATCACAGAAAAGAAAAAGAACCCTCTGGCTACTGTTTGGAGAATGGACTACAGGGGCTAAGAGTTGGAGCAGGTTGGTCACCAGGCAGAGGCGGTGATGGTGAGGCTCGGGGGTAGTCAGGGAGGCGGGGGGATGCGGTCAGGCTAGGGCTGTGTTTGGAGGTAGGAGTGACAAGATTTGCTGACGGACTGGATGGGGACTGGTGAGGAAAGGAGCGGAATCAGTGATGGTTCCTAGGTATCGCTGTGCACCTGCCTTGGTGGAGAAGATTGGGGGAGGAGCCGTGTACCAGTCAGTACTCAGGTGAGGGACAAAAATCCTCCTGCTGCTTTAGGCAGAGAGCGATTTCATCAGGGAATCAGACGCAAACACAGTCGTTGGAACAGCTGAAGGAGCAGGAGTGACTTCCAGGGCAATCGCACTG
The DNA here is from genome assembly GCF_009873245.2 of Balaenoptera musculus. Lineage (NCBI taxonomy): Eukaryota > Metazoa > Chordata > Mammalia > Artiodactyla > Balaenopteridae > Balaenoptera > Balaenoptera musculus. The sequence goes on from NC_045789.1 coordinate 102,845,598, forward strand.
AACTGGGTCATCAAGAAAACCACGGAAAGCCACAGTCAGGAAGATGGTGACGGAAGAGCCTTGTCCTGCCCTCGGCTCCAGGCACACACTGCCCTGCAGAATGAAGGCTTTTGTGCTGCCACCTGCCTCTCCACCTAATTCCATTCCAAGCCCAAGACTCATGCAAGTGCATCTAACTGATGGTATTAGTCTCCTAGGGCCACCGTAACAAAGTGCCACACACTGGGTGGCTTCCACAACAGACATTTATCTTCTCACAGCTCTGGAGGTTGGAAGTCCAAGATCAACGTGTCAGCAGGCTAGGTTTCTTCTGAGGCCTCTCCATTTGGCTTGTAGGTGACCATCTTCTCCCTGTGCCCTCACATGGTTGTCCTGCGTGTGTCTGTGTTTGAATCTCTTTTATAAAGACACCAGTCATACTGAATGAGGGCACACTCCGGTGACCTCATTTAACCCTAATTACTTCTTTCAATTTAAATGACCTCTATTTCCAAATGCAATCACAATCTGCGATATAATAGGAGGTAAGGAGGGATTCTCCCCTAGAACCTTTTTAGGGAGCTGCCACCTTGATTCCAGACTTCCAGCCTCCAGAGCTGTGAGAGAATAAATTTCTGTTGTTTTAAGCCACACTGTCTGAGGTAATCTGTTACAGCAGCTACAGGACACTAATACACAAGGCTTCTGAAATTCTCGCAAAATGTACCTTTGCCTCATTGGCCCAATTGTTCAGTAGAATGTTAGAGCCACAAGGCCCCTCCAAGATCTTCTATGGCATCCAGGGCAGGGCTGGGGAAAAGAACACCTCAGCTCAGATCCCAACTTTACCTCTTGTTGACAGCGTGACCTTCGGCAAGTCACCTAAGCTTTCTGAACCAAAATTTTCTTTGGTATAAAATGAGGATGATGACATCTCCTTCATGATGTCATCATGAGATAATAATGTACATTGAACAGCTCAACACAGCAATTGGCATAAGTTGCCCCGTAGATTCTGTGTTGTATTTCCTCTGGCCCATTCATCGTCCTTGCACCACTGTGGTACTTGTTAGTCGATCGGACCATGGCTTTTCATCTTTGTGAGTAGAAGTCAATTAGGTGGTGTTTGCTACTGATGCAGGAGTCCCAGAGAGCTTAGTGGGATCCTCCAGGTCACTAGGGCCACCCTGGGAAGCAGCCAGGCTCTAGTGGCAGCCCTGGTGTCATTAGGTTAGGTTGGTTCTGGTAGATGCTGTTTTATTAGCGAACACTGGATCCCAGCTAGAAGCTATGGCCTATGCTCAGAGTCAGCCATGAGCATTGAAACAGTGCTTCATGAGCAATAAATATCTCTGGGCTTGTTAAGCATTTCCAAGAGACTGGCAGGTGTCTTCCTCCGAATTGATCTGGATAAGCCACATGGCATCCCTCGCTTTCCCTACCCTCCTGATGAATGACTGTAAATGTCTGTCTTCTTGACAGTTTGGGAACTCATAGATTGGTCATCCATGCTTGCTCACTGGCTCAGACTGCATCTGGGTGAGTCCTCTTTTTTTTAATCTTATAGCCTGAAAAACTGCTTCCTTAGTGTAGAATCCAAACCCTCCTTCCCACCCCCAAGGTTGTGGCTGTAGTTCAGGGCGTGTCCCCTCTCTGGTCCTGCCAGGCCCCCTGACACTGGATTGAGCCATTATCAACCATTAACCCCTTGGCTTGAAAAATCTGTTCCTTGAAGTCCTTGAGGGCCGGCACGGGACTGCAGGGAACCTCTGTGGACCTCAGTATCCTCATCTGTACATTTGGAGACACTCATAGTCATCGCCTCATAAGATGTGGTAAAAATCAGGAGAATCCAAATGAAGCGCCAAGGACAGGGCCTGACCCACGATCAGTGCTCAATAAAGGCTAAGACATACGATTAATGTCCAGAAAAAAATAACGCTCCCTCCAGCGGACACAGTGCTTTCGAGTTTGCAAAGTGCTGAGTTAGATATCATTTCATTGCCGCTGGGCGGCAAGCCCTTGAAGGCAGATCAAGGACAGTGAGGCCCCTGATTCGTGGGTGAGGGAGCAGAGCTCTCAGCCCCACGGTCGGGCGGGAGGCAGCTGAGCAGGGCTCCAGCTTGGAAGCCTGAGCTCTTTCCACATTTCTCCGTGGGAAAGACTAGCCAGCCCCTGGAGAGGGAAGCTGGATTTCTGTGACAGCACTTGGGGAGCAAAGGCTGCATCTACTCATCTCTGTGCTGCTGACACCACACGTGTGACTGGCTCGTAGGAGGACACCCTCAGTTAGGTTTTGGTTGTTGTCGAAGTTTTGTTTGTTTTTAATTTTTATTGAAATATACATAGATATATACATACTCTTTTTCGGATTCTTTTCCATTAAAGGTTATTATAGGATATTGACTATAGTTCCCTGTGCTATACAGTAGTAGGTCCTTGTTGTTTTTCTATTTTTTATATAGTAGTGTGTATCTGCTAATCCCAAACTCCTAACTTATTCTTCTCCACCCCTTTCCCCTTTGGTAACCATAAGTTTGTTCTTTATGTCTGTGAATCTATTTCTGTTTTGTAAATAAGTTCATTTGTATCATTTTTTTAGCTTCCACATATAAGTGGTATCATACGATATTTGTCTTTCTCTGTCGGACTTACTTCACTTAGTATGATAATCTCTAGGTCTAGCCATGTTGCTGCAAATGGCATTATTTCATTCTTTTTTATGGCTGAGTAATATTCCATTGTCTCTGTGTGTGTGTGTGTGTGTGTGTGTGTGTGTGTGTGTGTGCATTCCACATCTTTATCCATTCATCTGTCGATGGACATTTAGGTTACTTCCATATGTTGGCTATTGTGAATAGTGATACCATGAACATTGGGGTGCATGTATCTTTTCGAATTAGAGTTTTCTCTGGATATATGCCCAGGCGTGAGATTGCTGGATCATATGGTAGATTTGTTAAATGAATGAACAAATGAATGAGGGCTATGTACAGTGATTGAGTCAGAGGTGTGGATCATGAATACTGAGAGGTCTGATTAATAACACTTTCTCTAAGCCTGCTGAATGCTGAGCCAGCCTTCACAACAATCCATCACTGGGAACATTAGTTCCATTTTACAGATGGAAAAACTAACACTCAGAGAGGTTAAGCAACCTTCTGCCCATCAGAAGTCAAGTGAGTGGTCCAGCTGGAATTGAGTTCAGGCCTGACTGATCCCCATTACACTTCCTAAATACCCCCCAGGGTATGTGATGGGAGATCATAGACTTTCAAATCAAGATCCTATATTCTGTATAACTGCAGTTATCCAACTCTTAGAAACATAAAAGCTTACGTTATTTCTACCAAATTATAACTACCAATACTCTTTCAAAGCCTAGGATATTGGTTTCCCAATATTGGCTGCCCTGACAAAGTACCACAGAGTCGGGGCCTTAAACGACAGAAGTGTATTTTCTCACAGTTCTAGAGGGGACTCCACTTCCCCATCATAGGACTTGCTTTGCCGATGACATGTGACTAGAGTGACATGTGCCCCTCCTGAGGAGGAACTTTAAGGCCCATCACGTGGTCTGGGCAGCTCTCTTTTCTCTCTGCTCCTAGATCAGCAGGTCCCTGAGCGGGGTTGCTGCTGCTTTCGTGTTCTGGAATAAGGGGGATGCACGGCAGGACCACAGAGACCTACAGTGGACCTGAGTAGGAGCATCCCTGCTGATGCAGCTGGGATCTTAGGGTTGCTTGTTACTGCAGCGCGGCTTGACCTCAGCTGACTTGATACACAGCGGGCATCACTTTATGGATTTTAAGGTGTCCAGTGTAGTTCTTCATAATGATGGAGGGAAACCCTCATTCCTCAGACCCCCTGTTATTAAATTCTACCTGCTGCAGTGTTCATCTACCTGTCTTTGACAATACAACTTTGCAACTGAATCTCTGAAACACCAGAGCAGAGCCCAGGCCTCAGCATTCATCACGGTGCTACCTGCTCCACAGCCTGACTGCAGTCAGAGGCTGGCCACTGGTGGTGTGGGCTTTGGAATGAGAACCAGGCTGGAATCCCACCTTTGTCCTTCCTACCAACCTCGTGACCACCAGCCAGTTACCGAATGGATTAGTTGGTTAGAGTATTAGTCTGCTTGGGCTGCCATAATAAAATACTATAAACTGGGTGGCTTTGCAGCAGGAGGTAGATGGGCCCCAGGCCGAGCAGCTGGAGTTTGTCCTCTGTGGACAGATATTCCAGAGCCCTGCCCGGATAAGAGATAAAAGACCACATATTCTTCATTCTCGAAGTCAAGGAGACCTTCCTGACTACACATGCTCAGAAAGGCCCCTTGAAGGTCAAAAAGGGAGGAGGTGACACCACATAGTAGGTGATGTCAACCTACCCATAGGCCTTTTCACTAGAATCCATCTTGGCTAAGAGATGCGGGCGCACACATGGGAGGACCCTGAGATAAACTCAGAACCAGGCAAAGCAAAATGATTGGCCAGGGGCTTCCCTGGTGGCGCAGTGGTTAAGAATCTGCCTGCCGATTCAGGGGACACTGGTTCGAGCCTTGGTCTGGGAAGATCCCACATGCCGCGGAGCAACTGAGCCTGTGCGCCTCAACTACTGAAGCCTGCACACCTAGAGCTCGTGCTCCGCAACAAGAGAAGCCACTGCAATAAGAAGCCCACGCACCGCAAGGAAGAGTAGCCCTCACTCGCCGCAACTAGAGAAAGCCCGCGCACAGCAACGAAGTCCCAATGCAGCCAAGAATAAATAAATAGAATAAGTTTTTTAAAAAAAGATGATTGGCCAAAGGAAACCCGGAGGAAATGCCCCATAAAAGTGATCCAAACTACCACGAGGGTGCGACTCTCTCTCTGAGCCTGCCCGTGTGTCTATCCACACGTACTCTTTTTCCTCCTAATAAACACTTTACTCATTTTACTACTTTCCATCTCTATGTGGAAATTCATTCCTACACAGCTGATGGGCCAGGGCCTTGTCACTGGCCACTGGTCCCTAGTGGTCTAGTGGCTAGGATTTAGCACTCTCACTGCCGCAGCCTGACTTCAATCTCTGGCTAGGGAACCAAAATCCTACTTCAAGCCACTGCAAGCCGAGCCCACCCGAGATCAGCTTAAACAATAAAAATTTATTTCTCACAGTTCTGGAGGGCAGATGCCCCAGATCAAGGTCTGGCAAGATCAATTTCTGGTGAGGGCTCTCTTCCTGACTTGTAAGTGGCCACCTTCTCACTGTGTCCTCACATGATGGAGAGAGAGCGACAGCTCTCTGGGGTGCCTTCCTCTTCTGACAAGGGCACCAGCCCTATTGGATTAACCCCCTCCCCTTATGACCTCATTTAAACTTTATGACCTCCTCAAAGGCTCTGTCTCCAAATACAGTCACATTGGGGGTTAGAGCTTCAACACATGAATTTGGGGGCAGGCGGGGACACAGCATTCAATCCATAATAGTGTGGTAGACTGAGTAACAACCTTACAAATACATCCACTTCCTAATCCCCAGTACCTGTGAATGTCACCTTATACGGGAAATGGGACTTTGCAGATGTGATAGAGTTAAGAGTCTTGAGATGTGTAATCATCCTGGATCATCAGAAGACCTCATGAAATCACAATGGTCCTTGTGAGAGGCAGGCAGAGGAGACAGGCAGAGGAGGGGACAACGTGATGACAGAAGCAGACACTGGAGAGATGCTCTTTGAAGATGGAGGAAGGGGCCATGAACTAAGGAATACAGGAGGACCCAAGAAGGTGAAAAAGACGAGTAAAGCCGAGTAAACAAATTCTCCTCTAGAGCCTCCAGAAAGAACCAGCTCCACCAACCCGGTGAAGCTGATTTCAGACTTCTGATTTCCAAAACCATAAGAGAGGAAGTTTGTGTTGTTTTAAGCCAATGAGTTTATGGTAACTTGTTACAGCAACTACAGGAAACTAATACAGCTGGGATTAGGTTTGACTGTGACAGAAAATCCCACTTAACAGTGGCTCAAAGAAAAGAGCTGGGTACAGAGTCTGGAGGCAAGTGGACCAGGGCTGGGGGCAGGCTCAGCGTGAGGTCCTCGGGATCCCAGTTCCCAGCTACGTCATCCTGGCCGGGGCCCTTATCCTACGGTCCAGGAGGGTGATTTCCACGTAGCAGGCAGCAGGAGGGAGGAAGGGACGAAGGCAATAGAGGCAAGGGGCAGGCACCGACTCTCCCTTACGGAAGGTTACTAGGAGCTGCCACGCAACACTTCTACCTTTTTTCTCTTGCCAGAACTTACCTACAGGGCCATACCTCGCTGCAAGGGAGGTAAGACAATGGTGTTTCTACTCTGAACAGACATGTGCCTGGAGGGACCTTTTTTTACAACAGAAGAAGGGGAGAAAGGGTGTTGGGAATGGTCCACATCTGTTATGCTGAACCTGCCTGACCCTGTGAGTCAGGAATGTACTCGCTTCAAGGAACAGAAATCCTGCCCTAACAGAGCTTCAGCAAATTAGGCTTTGCTTTCCTTGGACAAGGAGTGCTTGGTTGCTGCTGCAGTGTAGCCATTACAAAGATGACCACACTTTGAGGGTTGCTTTCCATCCTCAGACTTGGAGTCTTACGGACAGAAAAAGGCTGCTGTGCCTCCAAACATCATTTTTACATTTAAGGCAGGAAGGAGGATGGAGAGTACTGCCAACATGTGTGTCCCTCTTCAGCAGAAAAACAAAAGCTTTCCCATAGACACTCCCGGAAGACTGCGTATAGCGCTCATTGGTCAGGACTGAGCCTCATGGTCTCTCTAGCTTCAAGGGAGTGTGGAAAACCAAGCATTTTGCTTTCCAGCCTCTCCATTACACAGCACATCAAAAGCATGGATACAGGAGTTCCTATACCAATAGTTATTATCACAGTAGTTCACAGAGACTTGTATGTGCCCAAAGATGTTCACTACAGTGTTACTTATCACTGCGAAAAATCATAAACATCCTGCATGTTCAACATGTATTGTTTGGGTCCCAATTAATAAGCTGATCATTCAGTGTCTGGCCCCAGCACCTGTGTTACTTTATCTAAAAAATAGAAGAAAATATGATTTACCTTTTAGGATTATGGTGAAGACCAAGGATAAGAATAGAGCTTGTCTGGCACATAGCTGGTGCTTAGTCAATGGTAATGTATCTTAACCTCCAGCCCTCCCACTACTTGCCCCATCTTTTACCAACCAAAAAAAAAAGGAGAAATAACCAGTGTCAATGTGTTCGAGGCATCTTGTTCGAAACGTTTCCAGTTGGTTTAGCTTTTAGATCTCAGGAGAGTGAAACTACATATATCCTCTCTCTAAACTCTGGAGGGAGAGGTACCCATTTGGCAGGGTAGGGGTGGCACCAGCTTTGACGCAAGCTGTACTTGGTTGGAATCTGTGTTAGATGACCAGGCTCTACCGTCCTGCGGGGGTGACCTTCAGCCCCTCCTCTGTATCATGGGGAATAGCGCTGACCTCCCAGGCTGTTGTGAGGTTTCACAAGAAAAGTGCCCCAGGTACAGTGTCTGCGATCTAGTAAACCCCAACCAGTGCCGGTCCCCTGCTCCTGACATCAGATGTTGGAGGAAGCACGCTGTTCCCAGGCCCCGGGGCATCCTGACATTAGCAGTGAGAATACTGTAACATGTTAAGGGGTTCCGTTCCAGTCGAAGTCTCCCTGGCCTGGGCCATCCAGGGCTCCTGGCTAAAAGGTGACCTAATTATTAATGAAAGCTCCAGAGTTGAAAGCTAAGACATAATCCACCCCTGAATGGATTCAGAAGGAGCAGATAATGGGACAATAAAATTAATCTTGTAGAAAAACACAATTAGCTGTATCATTTATAAATATCATCTCCTTCCTCACAGGGTGAAGCGGGGAGCAAGCAGCATAGCCTGAGCTGTTCACAGCCTAGCCTCCGCTTTCACATGGATGGATGCATTTTCTGCTGGGAAAAATGTTTTCATTTCACATTCCAGGGGCCTTGTTAGAGGTTTCAAAGCAATCTTCAGAAGCCAAGAGGACCCAGAGAACAAAATCGACGTCATGGCCCTCCATCTCCCACACCCTGTCTCTTGCCTGTTTCAAGTCATTTCGATGTGATCGAAGCTCCATTTATGGAGAATGTATTCCGCAAGGGGCCCATGCCAGGCATGGGGGTGCCAAATGGATGAGCCCCCGATTCTGCCCTCTCAGGGCTCACAGGAGACGCAAACCCACCCTGAGCTCCCTGCCCCAGCCATGCGACCCTGAGCAGGTACTTCAGCTCGACAAGCCTCAGTTTCCTTACAGGTGCCTCCCTCCTCTCATGGCCCGGGGAGGATCAGATGGACATCTGCAGAGCCCCCACCCAGGCCTGGCCCACAGCAGCCTCAGCGACCAGAAGCCGGGGTGGCTGCCATGGTAGGGAGTGTTATTTATTGAGCGCACGCTGTGTGCCAGGCACTGTTAGCTGCAGAAACCTGAGGGCATCGTATTAGACTCTCATGATGCCCCTCATGGTTCAGGGGAGGAAACTGGGGCTCCGAGAGGGGAAATGACTTAGAGCTGGAAAGTGACCAAATCTAGGTTTGAGCCCCAGCCCATCTGGCTTTGAAGCCCAAGCTATTTTCTGAAACATTACTCTCTGATGAGTAATGAAGTTGAGCTTCACTGTGAGCTGACGTCTGCCCCCTGCCTTTCGTATGTTGGAGTCCTAACCCCCAGCACCTCAGAATTGCCTGCATTTGGAGAAAAAGCCTTTAAGGAGGTGATTAAGGTAAAATGGGTAACTAGGGTGGGCCCTGATCCAATCAGACTGGGGTCCTTATAAGAAGAGGAGATTAGGACACAGACACACAGAGGGACGACCCTGTGAAGACACAGGGAGAAGGCGGGCATCCACAAGCCAAGGAGAGAGGCCTCGGGAGAAATCATCTGCACCCACAACTTGATCCCAGACTTCAGCTTCCAGGATGAGAACGTAGTACCTGTTGTTTAAGCCCCCAGGCCGTGGTGCTTTGTTTTTGTTTTGTTTTTTTAACATCTTTATTGGAGTATAATCGCTTTACAGTGGTGTGCTTTATAACAAAGTGAATCAGCTATACATATACATATGTCCCCATATCTGTGGTGCTTTGTTGTGTTGCTGAGGGGAACGAGGAAGTGAGTTTCAACCTAGGGAGGGGGTGAGGTCTTAGAGGATCTGCACGTCGGGCAGGCAGGTCTTGAAGTTCATTAGGGGGGACCTGCACAGGCAAGGCTGCTTCTGGTCCCAATCCCAGTGTCTTTCTCAGTCTTGCCCTGAGGCACAGCCTGACTTCCTCGGGAGCTTTTCTTCTCTCAACCCAGCTCCATCCCACCCTTGGGAACTACCCAACCGGGAGACAGAGAGGCTCCCTAACAGGCCCTCAGTCCCTTCTCATGGGTGTGCAAAACACACACAAAAAACACACACGCACACACACACGCATATGCACACATGAACACCCGTGCACGCACACATGTGCAATTCACACACAGATGCACACGCGCACACATATATACACAGATGGGCTCCTGCACGCACAAAACCCACGCACACACCTGCACACACAGCCACAGTGTCACGAGCCGGCTGACAATGGTAGAGTGGGTGACTCCTTGGGTTTGAGTCTCAGCCCTGCCACGCCTTGAACAGGTCTTGGTTCCCCATCTGCAAAAGGGCTCTAACCACAGTACCTACACATACGTTCACTGCAAGTATGCTATTTAAATAAGTCGATGTATGTGAAGTCTTGGTACAGTGCCTGTCGTGTAAATGCTATAAAAGAGTTAGCAATTAAGATCCTTATGCCTCAGAATCATTCTGTCCCCACCCGAACTGCCGATGCACCAACCATTTTGTGACCCGATCATCACCACCCCCGTTTTTTGAGATATAATTCACATACCATAAAGTTCACCATTTTAAAGCATACAATTCACTGGTTTTCAGAATATCCACAGAGTGGTGCAACTATTACCACTATCTAATTCTAGAATATTCTTATCATGGCAAAAAAGAAACCCTATTCTGTTAGCAGTCACCTTCCGTTTCCTCTCCCCCACTCCCCCATCCCCCAGCAACCACTAATCTACTTTCTATCTGTGTGAATTTGCCTATTCTGGACATTCCATACCAATGGGATCATACAATATGCGGTCTTTTGTGACCGATTTCTTTCACTCCACATAATGTATTCAAGGTTCATCCATGCTGTAGCACGCATCAGTATGTCATTCCTTTTTTTTTTTTTTTTTTTTTTTTGGCCATGCCAGCCGGCTTGTGGGATCTTAGTTCCCTGACCAGGGATTGAACCCTAGCCCTCAGCAGTGAAAGCTTGAAGTCCTAAACACTGGACCGCCAAGGAATTCCCAGTGCGTCATTCCTTTTAATGAGTAATAGTCCATTGTATGGAGAGACCTCATTTTGTTTATCCTTTCATCAGTTGAGCGCACTTTTCGGCTTTTATGATTCATGTTGGAATGAACATTTGTGTACTCATTTTTGTGTGAACATGTGTTGGGTGCATTCCTAGGAGTGGAATTGCTGGACCCTACGTTCATTCTACAGTTGACTTTTGGAGGAACCGCCATGTGTTTTCCACGGTAGCTGCATCCCATTAACAGTGTAGGAGGGTTCCAATTTCTTCACATCCTTGTAGATACTAATTATTGTCTCTTGTTGTTGTTATAGCCATCCCCCAACCATCTCTGTGTCTCTCCCTCCTCTCCTTCTCCATGACCTCGTGCCCATTCCTCCTTCACCTTCTGCGTGGCCCTTGGTACCACTGAGGGTTTCTAATTTCACGGCTGACTGCCTCAGGATCGCAGTTTTCCCAGGTGCCCCATGATGAACCTCTGTGTTTGCCTAAGTACCTGCAAAGGCTTCTGAGCTGCCCGAGTCACCCAGCAAACATGTTGGAAAGTGCTCATTCCCTTGTCTGTCCCTCAGTTTCCCCAACTGTAAAATGAGTCACTGGATTAGATTAGGGTCTCAAACTCAAGTGCCTACAGGGGCCAAGCAGGCAAGGTAGCACAGGTGTTAGGTGGATGGGGGCATGGGGGGGGGTGGGCAGCCATTATCCCTATGCAGCTGATTTTTGCCACATAGGAATACCTCTATTCTTAGATCCCCCAATTTTTCAAAAGAAGGCAGGAAATCTGGATGTTTTGTGCAATCTCCTGGTTTTTCAATATTTCCAATGGAAGCAATTTATTTTAAAGTGCAAACAACCAAAACATATCTGTGTATCTAGCCTAGCCCAGCCTTCAGAATTCCAGTTTGCAAACCTGGAAGCAATGATTCTGAAACCTGTGTGTGCATGGGAATCACCTGGAGGGCTTGTTAAACCAGAGTCTCTGATCCAGCCGGGTCTGGGGTGGAGCCTGAGAATGTGCACGTCTAACCAGTTTCCAGGCAAGACTGCTGCCGCTGGTCTGGGAGCCCCACCTTCAGAATCACAGCCCTGGACTAACACCAAGTTCCATCCCAGCTCTGAAATGCAGGTTCATGATTCTAGACCCCAGAGTGCGGGCTCTCCTCTCGAGGGGAGGAAGCACCACGTCGTGGATAGGGCTCTGGACAGGAGTTAGCAAGTTCCTGTGATGACCACCCAGCTAAGATGGCAGCACGGAGCAGGTACCCTCCACTCTACCAAGTTTTAATCGTGGAAATTCATGCTTGTGAAATGCTCTGAAAACTCTAAAGGGCTATTTAAAGAAACGCATATGACGTCAAAATATGCACTGGTTTAAGATAAAAAAAAAATGTAAAAACATTAAGGAAGTTATTTGGGCTGAAGAGTTTCTGTGTTAGTTTCCCAGGGCTGTAGTAACAAATGACCAAAAACTGGGTGTGGGGGGGTGGGCTTAAAACAATAGAAATGCACTCTCTCCCAGTTCTGGAGGCCGGATGTTCAAAATCAAGGTGTCAGCAGGGCGTGCTCCCTCTGGAAGGCTCCAGGGGAGGATATACTGCATGCCTCTCTCCTAGTTTCCAGGGGCTAGTGGCAATCCTCAGCATTCCTTGGCTTGTAGCTGCATCTCTCTGCACCGTGGCCTCTGTCATTATCTGGCCTTTTCTTCTGTATGTCACTCTGTGTCCCCTCCTCTTCTTATAAGGACACTGGTCATTGGATTTAGGGCCCATCCTATACCCAGGGTGATTTCGTCCCAAGCCTCAACCAATTATATCTGCAAACAAGATATATTTCCAAGAAAGGTCACATTCTGAGGTTCCAGGTGGACATGAATTTTTAGGGAACACCATTCAACCCACTGCAGCCCCCTTTCTCCTTTTTTTGATTTAGTCTAATAAATTTGGCAATTTGGATATTTTGCTCACAGCAAGTTGGAAAGAGGTAATGGGGTGACTGGTGAGGATGGTTACCGGCAGCCCCCCGAGGGGATGGAGGCCACAGAGATGTCAATAAATAAGCACTAACCAAGCCCCCGGAGCCTGGGGACACTCGGTGTGGGGGGGCTCCCGGCCCTGGGCTCCCTGTCCAGCTCATGCAGAAAGCTGACCCCATTCTTCAAGAAAGGGTAAGATTCTTTTCAACATCCTTTGTTTTGGAAGACAGGGCAACATACCTTGCACGTTAGAATAACTGTGGTGCAAAATGAGGAAAATTGCAATCTTTGGGAAGACCCACCCCCATTCCCCTGCTGGACCAGAGACACAGGGGAGCCCGCCCGACAGAGAAAAGGTTATAAATTATGGATGTAAGAAAAAAAATCATGCCACGTCCAGGAGTCCTAGCTCAGCTCAGAGCCTGTGGATCAGCCATGTGCTAATTTCGCTGGGCTGCAACTAACCAAATCCCAGCCCCAGCCTCAGGAAAGGATACATTCCGGAGGGAACAGCCCCATTAGGTCAGAGCTGAGCTGCCTGCAATGCAGCTGGGACTTGTGCTGTGTAGTCTCCAGCACACTCCCGGGATGCTGTGAATCTTAGACACTCTCCCAGGGACCCTGGCTCCACACAGCGTGGAATGTATTGCACTCATCCATCTGTGGGCTTTTTAAAAATTCAATAATTAATTCCACCATACAGTGCTATTACTGTTATTAGGATTTGGCCTTTCTCTGGTTCTTTACTTTGGCAAAGGGCTTTTATAATCATTTACCAGCTAAATAATTTAACACGAGTTATTGTTACAGGCTGGAAACCTGGTTCTTAGCTGGCGCTGGGTGATATGAAAATGCTTCTGAACTGAGCAGGGTAAAAGCTGGATGGAATTAGATGGCCCTGGTAATTTATTCCCCAGGTTGTGTGCAGTACCTTGCTGGACCTCAACATGCTCTCCGTAATTTGGGTTCTGATTCATCCTGGGCCATTCTTTTTATTTATTTATTTATTTATTTTTGGCTGCGTTGGATCTTCGTTGCTGCGCGCAGGCTTTCTCTGGTGGCAGCAAGTGGGGGTCGTTGCAGTGTGTGGGCTTCTCACTGCGGTGGCTTCTCTTGTTGCGGAGCACGGGCGCTAGGCTCACGGGCTTCAGTAGTTGTGACACGCAGGCTCAGTAGTTGTGGCTCGTGGGCTCTAGAGCGCAGGCTCAGTAGTTGTGGCGCACGGGCTTAGTTGCTCCACGGCATGTGGGATCTTCCCGGACCAGGGCTCGAACCTGTGTCCCCTGCATTGGCAGGGGGATTCTTAACCACTGTGCCACCAGGGAAGCCCCATCCTGGGCCATTCTAGTCATGGGAGAGTGAACCAAATCGGGGGGGTGTGGCTTTGAAGCTGGAGGGGAATTAAGTTATGGTTCTAGCCCAACCCCCTTATTTTATGTAAGGGGGAACTGAGGCCCAGGTGGGTTGGTGCTTTGCCTAAGGCCACGTTGCTAGTATGACTCCAACGGGTGGCATAAACTCAGGACCAGAGTTTAGGGTATTCAGATTTAGGGTATTCCCCCTCCCCCGTTTCTGGTCCTAAGTGGAACTTGGAGGAAGGGAGGGAGGGGAAAGCAGAGGCAGCTGGGTTCTCCCATCAGCGGGCAAGAGCATCTGGCCGGGGCTTGGAGCAGAGGGAGGGAGCTGCAGTTTTGATCGGAATCTACACTTTGACTAGGTTCTTGATATGTCCTGATGTTCTTCTACCCACATACCTTCTGAGCATTGTCTTAACAAGCATATCTCATCTCGGCCTCAGTGGTGTCCCCTAAGAGATGGAATAATAGAACTTCACACAGTGGTTAGAGGGGGTTGATAGTCAGTGCTTAGAGAGCACTTACCAGCATTCACTGCCCATTAGCTATAGTTGGTACAGTCTTTCTACCTATTATTATGGTTCCTTTATCTGTAAAATGGGTATAACAATGCCTGCCCCCTACCACTTCGGAATTTTTGTGAAGCTAAAAAGAAAAAGAAAAAAGATGATGGCAGAGAAACTATTTCATCCTCCTCCTCCTCATCTAGTTCTTCACCCAGGAGGAGGGGCAGGCCAGGGGGTAGGGGTCTTCCTGGAGGCTCCAGAGAGGGTCCAGGCAGGAGCAAAAAATGTTCTCCCTCGGCATTTGTATCGGTCAAGATGCCAAGAGGTAGCAGGTGCCCTGCTAAAATGGGATCGTTTGAGGAGGGATGTGACCAGGGGCCCAGAAGCTGTGGTCTGGTAGCCGGAGTGAGCACCGGGGAGCTGTGACTATTCCTGGGTCAGCAGGGAGGCAGGGAGAGGGGCCTGGGCTCCTCCTGAGTGACCTTCCTCAAGGGACACTTCAGGGACATGGCCCACCTTCTTCAGGGCCAGCCTGAGGGGGCTGGGACGCAGGACCCTATTGGCCAGAGGGCACTGAAGTAAGCCATGGTCTGTGCAGGCCCAGACAGAGAGTGGGGCGGCAGAAGTGGGTCTGCAGGGGGCCCAGCACGGCACCGTTGGTTCCCCCAGCGCAGACAGGGTGCCTGGGAGGCGAAGTGCGTGGGGTGGGAGTTCACCCGGTCTGTGAGTTCACCGCCATGGCTCCCTTGGGGGCTGACCCGCCGAAAGCCCCCGGGACAGGTTCTACTTCTCCGTGAGTGGCTGGCGGCAGCGCACCCTACTCCTGGCTGGCCTCAGCTTCCCTGGATGTAAAATGTGAAACGAGGGTGTGGAACTAGAGGATTATTCAACTTCTGGAAAACCCTTGATCCCAAGATGCGTCGTCATTTGATCTGTATTTCCTCCCCAGGCAGGACCGTGGAGATGTAGCTTCTGAACTTGAACACTCCCCACCCCCCCACCCGCCAAATAAAGGGAAACTATTGGATGTTCTCCTTGGAACCGCACGTGTTGCTCCCCTGCCCTCAGCCTCTTCTGTCGGGGGTAGAGAGAGGTGGTGTCGCTCCTCCCTCCCCCTCCCTCCCCACTGACATGGAAAACCTTGGGGTCAATAGATATTCTTTTAGGTTCCTTCCGCTGCACAGTGACGTTCCTTGTCCTGAATATTTTTCTTCTCTACCGTCCTTGATTTTAGGGTTGGACAGGTTTGAACGTTTGAAAGCAGCCTGCGTTGTGCAAACCACAGGAATTTGGAGCTACCAGCATCTTGGAGACAATTACCCAACCAAAAAATTCAACTTCTGCTGACTTTACGTGCATCGATCATCCAGAATGGCAATGCTCTGACCACAAATCCAAAAATGGGATTCCAATGGGAAGGATTTTAAAAATCATCTTTTCTTATATCCCAAATCTTGGAGCTGAGAAAAGGAAACCTTTGTGATCACTCCCGTCATTTTGTAGACGAGAAAACTGAGGTCCAGAGAGTGCCACTCCCCAGAGCCCCATGTCTTTCTTGCTCACAACCCCTGACCCCCACAACCCCGCCAAGGTCAAGGGCCTCACAGCCAAAGCGAGGTTGATCTTAGAAACATTTGGGGAAAATTAGGAACTGCTGAGTGGTTCATTAAGACTCTACAGGCAGCAACAAACAACCCACCCCCCAAATCCCCCCGCAAGACTCCTAAAACCCCAAATACACATACAGTTCTGTTTAAAAATGTAAGAGGTCACCAAATGACTTGGAGCCACATAATCCTGTTTATTTAGTTTCTACAAGTACAAAGAAAGGAATAAAAATATCGCTCATTCATTTCTTAACCATTTACTGAGTCCCTAATGCGCGCAGAGGGTTAGGGACTACAAAGGTAAATGAAACACTAAAATCATAAAAATCACTGTATTTATGATTTTGTCTACACATTATACATTTTACAATAAGGTTTGGCATTTTCCAGAAATGAGCATTTGCAACAGGGTTAAACCTAGGAAGGAGAATGTCTCAATGATGCTATGGGCCACCTTGCCTTCAGCTTGAATTAGACCGTGAATTTTCTCACTACACACTTGAACTTGGCTTTACAAACCTAACATTTCAATGTCTGAATCTACTGTGAATATAAGATGAGTGGATGCCTACTCCATTTAACATATGGTTCCTGTGTACTAGCTGTGCACCAGGCCCTGTTCTAGGTACGGGGGATGGAGAAATGAAAAATATTTATTTTGCCAGAATTTGCTCCTGTGCTGGGGATCAGGCTGGTTATGGGGAAACCTGCCGGGTGAGCCCAGAGCCTGGCCTGCCTCTGTCCGGCACTGTGTGGCCTGGGACTAGGAATTTACTTCCCTGAGCTACAAAGAGGCTCCTTAGGACCTGGGGAGGATCTCCTTAGTCACTCTGAGCACTAACCCTACACTCGTGACATGCCTCTACCACCTCCTCCTGGCCTCAGCGTCACTACCAAGAAGACACTGCAGGGTACCTAATTAGAGGTCAAAGCCATAATAAGAGCCAAAGCTGGCACTGTGTTGGTTTTTTTAAAATATCATAATAGCTCATTTGAGTCTCACAACACTGTGGTGGAGGTATTATTATTATTATTTCCATTTTATAGATGGGGAAACTGAGGCACAGAGAAGTTAAGCAACTTGTCCAAAGTCACACAGCTAGAAGCGGGAGAGAGGATTGGAAATCAGACTGTGTCACACTGCCTGCTGCCGTGGCAGCCTGGGCTCCAACCCGTGGGACAAAGAAGGTCGCCGAGAGGCTAGGAAGTGGAAATGACAGGGTCTTGAGTGTTGGGGAGCAGCAGTTGGCTGCCCTGCCTGGTGGAAGGTGGATGGGGTGGCGGTTACTGCACTCATCTGCGCAGTGATGGATCTGTCCCTAGAAAGGGATCATAACCCTAGAAATGTCCCTAAAAGAGTCATCTAGAAAAACCAAATCCGTGTCAAAAATCCTGTGAATCACTAGGAGTTACAGATTGCTGGTGCTAGGATGAAACTGGGGTCCGAGGGAAGAGCATAGTGTATTTCACAAAGATTTCACTCTGTGGACACTGTAAAAACACCTTAAATCAGTTTGTCCCACAACACAGCTTCACTGGTCCCCAGTTCTGTGACTGTGGCCTCTTCAACCTCATCTCTAGCCAAGACCCTACCCTGCCTGTCCCAGAACCATCTACAACCCTGAGTTCCCCAAATCACTGCACCCTTGCAGGTTTGACGCTTGTGGTAAGCTCAGTGGTGGCCGCCCAAAGACGTCCAAATCTAACCCTCGGAATCTGTGAATATTGCCTTATAGGGCAAATGATGTGATTACAGATTTTTTTCTTAAACATTTTTTATTTCTTTAATGTATCTATTTATTTATTTATTTTTGGCTGCGTTGGGTCTTTGTTGCTGCGTGTGGGCTTTCTCTAGTTGCAGCGAGTGGGGGGCTACTTTTCGTTGCGGTGCGCGGGCTTCTCATTGCGGTGGATTCTCTTGTTGCAGAGCACGGGCTCTACACACGCGGGCTTCAGTAGTTGTGGCACAAGGGCTCAGTAGTTGTGGCGCATGGGCTTAGCTGCTCTGCGGCATGGGGGATCTTCCCAGACCAGGGCTCGAACCCGTGTCCCCTGCATTGACAAGCGCCACCAGGGAAGCCCCGTGATTACAGATTTTGAGAGAACATTATCCTGGATCATCCCAGTGGCCCCAAAATCCAATGACAAGTGCCCTTACAGGAGACACAGAGGAGAGGAGGGGGCAGGGCGATCACGGAGGCAGAGACTGGAGGGATGCGGCCACAAGTCTAGCAATGCCTGGGGCCACCGGAAGCTGGCAGAGGCAGGAACAGATTCTCCCCTGCAGTCTCTACAGGGAGTGTGGCCTGGCTGACCCCTTGATCTCGGACTCTGGCCTCCAGAGCTGTGAGATGATACATTTGTTGTTTTAAGCCCTCCAGTTTGGGGTAATTTGTTACAGCAGGCCTGGGAAACTGACATCTGCCTACACATGCATCCCCACCTGGGAGACCTTCCGCCCACTCTGCTCTCCCTCGGGTCCCCCTGGAGAATTTCATACTTTGCCCACAGTCTCCTGCCTTCTCCCGCCCCCGCAGTGGACGAGGTCGCTCCCACTGGCGGGCCCTCTGCTCCTTCGGAAGCCTTGCCATTTCATTTCCCTTGTCCATCAGCTGCTGATGGGGGGCGCTGTGTGTCTTGTGCATTGCATTGTCCACGTGTGTGCCCTTCACCGAGTCTGGTGCGGCCTGGGCACCCACAAAAATCCCACACAGAACGAAGCTGCAGAGTCCCAGTGACCAGCACCAGTCAAAACCCAGGACAGCGTGAAAAAGCAACTGGCGACTGTCCCCTGCTGTTTCTGGGACACCAACCATGGGCCATACTTGTCTCTGTCCTCCTCAGCTGACAGAGCCTTTGAGGGGGAGAGGGGTCCACACAGGGCCCAGGAGGCCCACCCTGCAGCTCCCTGTGTGGGATTCTGACTGCATTGTTTGTGTGTGTGCGTGTTGCGGCCTAAGATGGGGACAAAGCTATTCCCTCGGTGAATGAAGCCCACAAGGTTTCTTGTGATCTGTAAGCTTAGTCTGGCCAGGGACGCACCTAAACCAGCACCTGAGCAGATTCTAGCTACTCTTCCTCAACTACTGCAGGAAGTAACAAAGCGTCAGGGGGGAGGCTCCCCTGGTCCCCTGTAAGAACCCGGACCACACACAGATGCCTTATCGCTGTACCAGTCCTGCGTTCAAAGGGCCTTTGCCAGAAGGATGCTGATGCCAGGCCCCCAGGTGCCTGCGTCTGGGACACCGGCCCTTCCTGGGCTGGCCAGGGGTAGTGTGCGCCAAGAGCCTGGGTCCTGCCAGGCTGCCCTGTGGTCAAAGGCTCACGTGGACCCTGCTGAGGACTTGGGCCCAGTTAAGAGAAATCCAGGCACCTCATCTGCTTGTGCCCTCCCGGGGATTTTGAAATCAAGGTGCCCATGGCCAGGTTCCTAGACTGACCTGGTGGCTCAAGGCTCAGCAGGCAGCGGGGGAATAGTGTTCCTGTTCTCTAGCTCCATGGAGAGGAGGTTCTGCCGGGGTGGTCCTCTCATGGCTCTCAGGCGGCAGATGGAAAACGCTGGGTCTCAGGCCATCAGCCACGCAAAACAGAATCAGGCAAAGGGTGTCAAAGTGAGACTTTGGGGGACACCTACTGTGTGTCCTAGCAGGGCCCCAGCAGGACACAGGGGCCTGGGAGGTGCCCTTTTTCCAGCAGCAGCCTTCCTTCCGCACCTGGCCTTGTTCCCCGAAACCCCGCAGTTTCTCATCCGGGGAGCCCTAGGCTAGGGCTGGTTGGAAGTCTATAAAATGGGGCCCTAATCTGGGCAGCTGCGACAGTGGCCCCGCTGGGGGGAGAGAGGGCCAACGGATCGGGTTAGAAACCCCGCTTCTTCGTTCCAGGACGCCCCTTCTCTGCGCCCTGGATGGTCGAGGCTGCGGCTGCCGGGAGCGGACCCCAGCTTTATCTTCCGACCAGACCAGAGAAACGCTCCAACGCGTCACGCGAAGCGCTCTCTTTACCCTGGATACCTTCCCTCCCGCTACCCTGGGCGTCCCCCCACATCCGGACACCGTCCCCAGCTCTGGAGAGCGCTCCCTCCACATCCTGTACCACCGAAAAACTCCCCCCTCCATTCCCATCCGAGCCTCCTTTCACCAGGGACACGCCCTCTTTTTGTCGCCCTCTCCCCAAGCCAGCCACGCACTAACCAGACCACGCTCTGATCTCTGCCACCGCCCACCGCCTCCTGGAACCCTCCCCCGCAGGACCCTTCCCTATCCTTCAGGACTCCCAGATTGGCTCGGCTGCAAGGGGGGCACCTTTTCCCCCACTTTGGGGGATCGCTCCATCCCTAGGATCCCCTCGCTCCTCTCTCGCTTCGAATCGCCTTGCGCCCCGGCCGCCGCCCCGGGGTTGCGCAGCCTGCACCTCTCTTTCCCCCATCCCCGGCCTCCAGCCCTGTGGCGCCCTCCCGCCGCTCCGAGCCTCCCATCCGGGGCGCGATCCCATCCCCCTTATCGCCCCCCACGCCGAGGTCCCGGCGACTGCGGGGTCCACAGGGAGCGCCCCACTGCGCCCGCCCCGCGCTTCTTTGTGCGGCTCGGCGCGCGCGCGCTGCGTCAAGGCTGCCGCCGCCGCCACACGCACGCACTCACCGCGCGCAGTTAACCCCCGGGAGCGGCAGGAAGGGAGGTGGCGAGCGGGGGGAGGGAGCCCAATCGCGCGGCGCCCCCGCCCCGGCCCGCGCGGCGCCGCCTCTGCCATTGCTGTGAGCGGGAGCGGGCGACGCGGAGGCTCGGAGTGCGGTCGGAGTCCAGACCTGCCGGAGCCGGGCGTGGGGTGAGTGCTGGCCGGCAGGCGGGGCCGCGGGGCGCCCGGGTTGGACCCTTCCGCCGGGGAGCCGGGTACAGGGCCGCGCATCTCCCCAGGTGGGAGGGACAGGGGTCCCTGGGCATGTCACCGGCGCGGCGTCGCCAGGACCGGGGACGCGTCTAGACCCGCGGGCAGGGGCGGCGCCCCCTCCCCGGCTGCTAGGCGTCCCTGAGCTCGGCGCTTTCGCCCAGCGGGTGAGTCCGTAAATACACAGCACCCACCCCCCAGCCCTCGGGCCGCGACCTCTGCGTCCTCACGACCCCTCCTCGGAGACGAGGCAGGGGCCGGAGAGCTCGCCGACGCCCGGGACAGCGGTTGGGTCCTGCTCGCGGTGACTCCCGCCCGGCCCTCGCTCCGCAGGCGTCAGCCTCGGGTCTCCCGGAACCATGGTGAAGTTGGGGAACAATTTCGCGGAGAAGGGCACCAAGCAGCCGCTGCTGGAGGATGGCTTCGACACCATCCCCCTGATGACGCCCCTTGATGTCAATCAACTGCAGTTCCCGCCCCCGGATAAGGTGAGAGGCCCCCGGCACCCAGGACCGCCGGGTGCGCACCCCCAAATCTCGGGTGGCGGCCGCAACAAAAGAAACGCGCCGCGTGCGCTGGGGACGCGAACTGGGGGCGGGCTCGGGCGATGTGGAGGACGCCCCTCGGAGGACCACGTACCCGCGCGGGATTCTGGATCGGGTGATCTGGCCCTCCCCCCACCCCCGCCCCGCCTTAGATGACAGCTTCTTCCTGACAATGGAACGCGGTCGCGGAAAGGTCCTTTCTTGATTTTCGTGGGACTCTTGTCCGAGAGAGGCCCCTGGCCCCTCCACCTACAACCCAGCCCCGCTCGTCCCTGCCCCGGGGTACCAGGGGCTCTGGTTCTGGGGTGAGCCCAGGAGTGGTGCGGCTGCCCCTCGTGCCTTCCCGGATAATGCAGTTTCAGCCCGATTTGCCCCTTTGGGGTGGAGAGGCCCCTCTCCTTGGCCAGATGGGCCCTCCCTAGGGGCTGAATCCCCCTCCTTACCCTCTGCGCCCACCCCTCCCACATCGGCGGTAGATGCGGCAGGGTGCGCGCTCCTACACCGCCTCCTTCCTCTCTTTGTTCCTTTTGTGAAATCTCCAAATAAGCACTCGTGCTCCTCAGTATTAGGGTAACTGGGGACAGCCATTCATCATCCTCCCCTTAAAGTGGGATTTTTTTCTTTTTTCTTTTTGTTGAATTTAAGGAATCCCCTCTTTCTTGAATACCGCCTGCAATCAAGTAGTTTCTGTGTCCATTAAGAGCAATATTTTCAAGAATTAACATTAAAAACATTTAAACGTCTAGACAATTATATTGTAAAACTCAAACCTAAAATTATCCACACACATCCATTCTGACCACCTTGCTGCTTTTTAAAATCATCCCAGCCACGAGGAAGCACACTCTGTTCCCCCAAGTGTGCTGGCATTTATTGTTTAATTTAATGCCTGGCAGGGAGGTTCTGACTCAGGGCTTGTCGTTTATTGGGGCATGTTGGTGATTGCTGGCCGTGGGGCAGGGGTGGGGATGAGAGACTGTCCCTGCCATGGGTCCTTCCTTTCTGCAGGATTCCGTTATTCCCATGGTGGGCCTTTTGATAGCCTTACTCAGCTCCCCAAAGTGGTTTTGATTCCCCCAACTCTGTTGTCTGTGTTTGGGTAGGAGAGCAGGGGGCAGGGGCCAGAGCGATGCTGGAACAGGTGTTTTATTTCAAGAAAAGAGGATCAGCTGGTCACACCTGTGCACCCGGGTCATGTGGGGCCACTCTGGGGCATTGATGGTCCAAAAGAAGCTTTGTGGGAGGGGCAGGGCTGCCTGAGGACTCGGCTTCCGCCTCCCCCTTCCCTGTCTAGGTGTCAGACTTGCCCAGTTAGCACAGCCTGGCGCCACCGTGCCCACCTTCCCCTCCTGCCTCAGCCTGTGCCAGGGACACTGCATCCCCAGGCAGCACCTCCGTCAGGTGATTCCCTCCACTCAGCCTCCGCTTTCGTCCTCAGTCTGTTCCATTCCAGAACCGTCTGGCACATAGTTGGCTTATGCCAGGGAGGAGGTTTCAGGCAGGTATGAAATTCTGGCCAACCAATCAGGCCATCCGGGATAGCCTAAGCAGCTCTGAAGGTGACGAGTCTCCCATCCCTGACATGCTCCAGAGATGCTCCAGAGATGGGCATTCTAGCAGGGAGTGATGGTTGGGCCAGATTTCTGAGGTCACAGATGAGGAAACCGAGTCTCCAGGAGTTTATAGGATGTGTGCAAGGTCACTCGGCTGAAGGCTACCATCCTCCAGAATGTGGAAGCTCTGGTGGGGCCCCTTGCTCTGCCCTGCTTGCAGCCAGACTGCACTCTCACGAGACATCTCTTAACCCGAACAGTGGCAACGTGTTGCTCCCAGCTAGGCTTCAGGGAGGTGATGTCACCTGTCCCAGGGGACACGTGTCCGAGGGCAGATAACACAGTTAAGGTTGTAAATAGAATGTGTGCCGAGCGCTGAGGTTCTGAGGTGCAACAGTGCCAGTAGTCACAGAGCTGGTAGTAGCCTCAGGGCCAGTCTCAGCTGACGTGTTTGAATGCTTATTACTCACCAGGCACTTGTCTGCATGCTTTATGGCTTTCAATTACTTTAACGCACTGACGTTAGGAGGTAACTACCACTGTTACCCCATTCTACAGATGTGGAAATGGAGGCACAAAGAGTTTAAGGAACTTGCCCGAAGTCACCTAGCCTGTTAGTGGCAGAGGCAGGTGGAATCCGGGCTGATGGGATCCTGACCGGGTCCCCACTGGGCTCAGGGTCCCGTGGATTCCCTCCTCCTCACAGTAGCCCTACCAGATAGGCCTTGCACCCATATCACAGGCTGGGAAACTGAGGTTCCAAGTAGCCAAGGGTGTGCTCAGGGTCCCACAGCTACTCAGGTACAGTTGGGGTTCAAGGATGGCAGGGTGAGGCCCAGGTGCTGCCCCCAGAGATGGGTGCCCCCAGGGTGGGCACGCAGGCTGTCGCACTGAGCGCAGGGAGAGCTGCATGTAACGGAAGGGAGGAGGGAGGCAAGAGTGTGCTTTAAAGGGGTGTGGCCCTTGGATCACTTTTCAGTGTCGCATGGCGTGGGCCACTTTCTTCCTGAGGCTGGGTCTGGTGTCACAGCTCAGTCTGGGAGTGCCCACAATGTCCTGAGTGCTTGTTCTGCCCTGGGTCCCACCATCACGGAGGGCAGTGTGTCCCCACGCTGTGGTTCACCCAGTGAAGGGCGTTGTCACTTGGGTGAGCAAGAGGGTGGGGGGCTGTCTCTCTCCAGTCCAACTTCCTGGCTCCTGCTCTGGGGGGTGGGCATTTGGGGACTAGACACACATAGCCCCTGGACACTGCTCCCAGACGCCTCGCCTCCCCGTCCAATGGGGACAGAGAAGGAAACAGCCCTGGCAACGGGGTGTGATGGGGTCAGTGATGGTGCGGAGAGGCTGTGAGCATCCGAGGGTGGAGGCTTGAGGGGTGGGTTGGGGCGCAGCTGAAGCTGGCGGGGGTGTAGGGAAAGGGCTTGCCCGGGGCAGAGGCAGAGCAGATTTCGTGGTTGGAAAAACATCTCCCACTTCACAGTGGAGAGTGGAGGGGGGACAGAGCAGGGAGACCCTTTAAGGGCTGTTGCCAAGACAAGGGAGAGAGGAGGATGGTGGGGTAGCGACAGACTCCCCAAGGTCGATTTGCTTGAAGGCTGGCTGCCTGCGCCTTCCTAGTGCTGGAGGGAAATAGTGCCCTTGAATCTTCTTGTTTTACCCGTGGCGGCACATGAAGACCAGTGAAAAAATCAACGCATCCTTCCCACCACCTGGGCCGATGAAGCTCTGGGCAGCGAAGGGAGCATCAAATTAGGAGTCAGGAGCCCTGCTGACTACTCTTAGCCCTGCCACCTACTAGCTACGTGGCCTTGACCAACGTACTTAACTTCTCTGCCCCTCCGTTATCATTTTTCCCTCCTGGGGCTGCTATCAGGATTACTAATGGGTAATTTCTCTGAAAGTCTTGGCACAGAGGAGATTTCTAATAAGTGGTGGCTGTTCTCACTCTTTCTGTGAAATGCTTCCTGGTGAAATGGTGACTTTGAACGAGGGTTTCCCCACCTGTCCTCTCTGGACAGGTGTGTCTGAATGTATCTGGCTGTACTACTGACGGTTTGCTTCTGTTTCCTGGACAAGGTGGTCGTGAAAACTAAGACTGAATATGAACCTGACCGCAAGAAAGGCAAAGCACGTCCTCCCAAGATAGCTGAGTTCACCGTCAGCATCACCGAGGGTGTTACCGAGAGGTTCAAGGTGAGTGGCCCTGGAAGCGGATGAGATGCTGCTTTTGCCCCCAGGAGGGGTCCACTGAGCTGCAGAGATGACCTGTGGAGTGATGGGAACAGGACGAGACACCGATACGGGCTGACCCCAGATGTGCAAAATTGACCTTGTGGTTTTTAAAATTTCTTCTTTCTTTCCCTTAACTTCCAAAATGATCAGTATTACTTAGTTTTAATAACGGGGAAGACCCATCCCTAAACTTTCTTTTAGGCAAAGGTTATAAACATACAACAGATCACTTACCAAACATTAAAATCCCTTCAGCTCCGGGAGGAGGGCAGACAATAACAAAAGGGCAACCCATCGCACTTACTTAGTGCAAGACCCAATTGGAGCCTTGGCATGTGCAGGCTCAGCTAAGCATCCCTCCCCAGGAGGTCAGTACTATCCGTGTAACCTATTTTGCAGATGGGGAAGTTGAGGCACAGGGTGGTCTCAGCTCTACGTGGCAGGACCAGGAGTCAGAGGTGGTCCACTGCGGAGCCCCTGTGTTCACACTCCATCTGACAGGATGTGGAGGGGTGGGGCCTGGCTGGCCCTGTACATGGGTTGCTGGAAGTGCTCACTTCGGGGAGGGAAACCTTGCTCTGGACCGTTCTTCAGGGAAGAACAACTGCTGAAAGGGGCGGGATTGCAGCCAGGCCTGGACACAGAGCCTTCTCCCCTGAGTCTGGGTGGCCTCTGAGGATGGAAGCAGCTGTGTTGGTTGAGGAACAAGTTAGGATATTGATCTTCTGGAAACTTGTTCTTTGGGAAACATGAGAGATGGTAAAATGGAGGCCCTCACCTAGATTCAGAAGGGTGATGTGGGAGACATAAGTGGGTCACCCAGGCCTTGAAGGGTGGCCTTGGCTGGCTCCCTGGTTGCCACCCACGTGGATGTGTGAGCCGTGTCTTTATGCTGGGTGCATGGGCACCTGCCCACCCCCATGCCCTGCAGTTTCCAAAGCCCCTTTGCATACTGCATCCTGTTTGATCTCCATGACAAACCTGTGAACTGGTTAAGAGATGAAAGTGAAGCCCAAGGAGTGAGGTGGCCTTGTGGGGTGATTGGGGATGCCAGGGCGTAATGTGGCTTTACATCCTTCCCATCACTCCGTGCTGCCTCCCTGGGCTGGAGGAAAACCATACAGGGGCCGACCAAGCCAGCAGGTGCCATCAGAGTCGTTGCCGTTTGTGTCTGTGGGGTGTTTACTTGTGTTAGCTCATCTAATCCTCCCAGCAACCCTCCCCGAGAAGCAGGTACTATTGGTATAACCCACTCTATAGATGGGGAAGTTGAGGCACAGAGAGAGAGGCCTGCATCTGTGGTTTCTGTTGGTGGCCTAAGTAGGGTGTATAGGTTGAGATGCTCTTCTGGCGGCTCCTGGCTTGGTAATTCATCCGTGTTGTGAGGTTCACGGGGGCCAGGTTGGACTGACCTAAGGTCAGTATCTCTCTCCCGCTCTGGCCAGCTGCTTGGCATGTGCCTCATCTGCTGCCACTGGCATGACCTGCCCTGTCCACACCCGGGGATCGACCCCTGGCTGAGGCAGAGGTGACCTCAGTTTTAAGGTCATGATAGCCATCATCACGATGGCAGACACCATCTGGATGTCTGAGCGTGTCTGGGTTTGTCATCCCTGACTTGAACTCTGCCTCTCCTGGCCCCAGCATTTTGGGTGTCCACAAAGCAGGGTGCAGTGTGGCACTTGAACAGCTATCCCTTCATCTGTTGGTTGCATGCCAGGCTGTGTCCCCACCTCTGGGGTCCTTTGTTGGTGCTTTTCATGTACGCTCACCTGACGCAGGTCCCCAGGTCCCTTGTTTAAGGCATGGGTGATGCACATGGGCCATCAGGGCTCTCAGCAGCCACAGCTGGGCCTTTGTGTGGTTCCCTGGCTCTGGTTGCCCGGAACCTGAGGACCCAGAAGATCCGTGCCTGCCCCAGTGGATCGGGCTGTGGTGGCACAAGTCCTGCCTTCTCTGCTCCCACCTCCTGGGATGTCTAAGAATGTCTAAGAAGGTGGTATATGCAGTTGGTGTTCAGTGGATCATTGCAGTGCAGCGGCCATGTCCCCAGTTCTATACATAAGCCAGGCATGTCTGTGCACTTAGATCTGTGGCCTCCCTGTGATTCACAGCCACCCTGAAGGGGGCCTCATTGCCTCTTTTGCAGATGGGGTACTCCCCATGACTCTACCTCTGAGGCAGCACCCTTCCTCACATCTCCTGCCATACACACCTCCCTATGGGCCCCAACTTCCAATTCCCAGACCCCGTTCCCCTTCCATCACCTTCCAGTGCCAGCTCAGATATCACCTCTGCCATGAAGCCTCCTGGGATTAACCTCATTCTCCTGGTGTTTCCACCGCCCTTTGTAACGAGGCAATAACAGCATCTAACAGTAGTGGAGTGCTCCCATGAGCCAGACTCTGGGTCAAGCTCGTTATGCTTATGATCTCATTTTATACTCAGAAACCTCATGAGGCAGGCACCATTATTATATCCATTTTACAACTGAGGGAAAACCGAGTCGGAGATCTTGAACCCAAGCAGCCTGCTCTTGGCTGTAACACCTGAGGTCCGCGTGGCTTCTGGAGGACACATTTGCATGGGATGCTTTCAGCCCCAGGCAACCTATTGCCCTGCTGGATTGTTCTGCTTCTGAGAAGCCTTTTCCTTTGTTGATTCAAAACACTTCCCAGTGACTGCTGCCCTGTGGCCTCGATCTGAACACAAGTCGCCCTCCTTCACAGCAGCCTTCGGATATGGGGGGGCCCACGTACCCCGAGTCCTCCCCCGTGTAAGCATCATTTTTCTGCCTTCCTTTCCTTTTATGTCACAGTGACCAGACCCCTTTCCCTGGCTCATGCTTCTCTCTGGGTGTGAGGCCTGTGACCTGGTGTCCCTGTGAGTGGGATGAGTGTCCAGTGGGGTGGCCCTGGTAAGCAAAGGCCCCCTGACCTGAGTTGGTGACCTGGGGGAGAGCCAGAGCATAGCGCCCCCTGAGCCACCGTCAGGCAGATGGTGCGGGGCTCTGGGTGCAGACAGAACTTACCAGCCCCTCTGTGTCGGGCAAGAGAGGAGCTCCCTGATGCCTCCCCTCTGGTGCTGGACACATGTGCAGTGACAACTCCATAAGTCAGGGGATGACTGACTGGGCTGTTGGCCCCCAGTGATGGGGACTTGGTGAGATTTCCAGGGACCCTCGCTTGTTGGGTAAGTTTGATGGTAGCTCCTGAGGGAGCCCTCTCTGGGCCATGAGTGGGTGTGAGCCCTTTACAGGTGATCACACATTCAGCAGGTGACCCGCCCAGGGTCCCACAGTCAGTGCGAGGGGACCTGGCCAGCTTGACCCAGAGGCCTGTGGGCCTGAGTCGCTCAGATGAATGACCTGCGTCGTGCACACCTCCTGCCTTTGCTCCAGGGCCCTCCTGAACAGGAAGCTGGTTTACCGGGTTCCCTGCGTGCCAGCTGTGGGGTCTGTGCATGGGAGGTGGCCTCCAGGTGTGGTCTGGGGCCACCTGTGTCGGAATCACCTGAGGTTCGATTTTAACAGAGAGACCCTGGCCCCCGGGGACGTGGATTGTAACAAGCTCTCCAGATGATCCTACGGAGTTCGTGACCCTTTATGGGTGGGCTGCGTTCCAGCACCAGGACGGGGCAGGCTCAGGAGGGCTGGTGCCTTTTGGAAATGCTAAGGGTGCTGGCCTTTCTGGAATGTTCTCTCGGCCTTTTACTGCCCAGTTGTGTTTCTGCCATCTCTGAATGCACGCACATAGTGAGGCGTGCTTCCCCGGTGGGAGACGTCAGCGGGCTGAGGGCTGGGGGCTGTCTTTTGGAAAACTGGGATGCGTGTGGGCAACGGAGAGGAGGACCTACACCCCTGCCCCCCATCCCACTTGAGGGTCATCACAGCTGTGGCTGGAACAGAACCTCTTCCTCACCCTGCTGGTGATGGGGCAGCTTCCATGTGGCTCCCCAGCCCAGCTGTCTCCTCGTTCTTTTCGGCTCTGTGTGTGAATCGCAGAAATGAAATTGTGCCTTTCAGCTGTTGAAGCAACAAGTAGATAACATGTCCCCCTTTTGTCTGTAATTTGTGTAGTTCAGGAGCGAGGTGCCGCTGCTCTGCTCCTCATCTTTATGTACCTTTAGATGGCATCCTCGAGATGAGATGTCTTTTTGGATGTTGCTTTATGATTATCACCCGGGGATTAATCTCTTGGCTGCGAGGTTGCTAGGCTGGTTGCTAGGTAACTGCTGGCTGGGGAGAGGGTTTTCTGAGGCTCTGCCACACTGGGATTGCTGGATGAGTCACCCAGAGGTGGCCCGAAGTCTAGGCTTCCGAAGAGGTTAGTGTCAACGAGGAAAGCAGTTGTTTAATTAATTGGAGGTGTATCTATGCCGAGAATAAACACGGGCCTGAGATGTTTCTCAAATTAACTAAACCTAAACAGTGTTTTAATTGCACAGTCCCGCTCACCCATGCAGAGCGGCGTGTTGCAGTGCTGCTGAGGCTGCTTCTTAACGCTTGGAGGATGGAGGGGCCATACTTAGGCAGATTAAAGGAAGGTTTATGCTTGTGGCTGCCGTGATGGAGGGCTGCTGACGCCTCCGACATCCACACACCGTCTCCCTGTGAGTTCACGGTTCGGGCGAACAAGCCGCGCGCTCTCCCCTGGTGCCATGTTGCCTTCGGGGCTTTCAGAGATTCCAAGGTCGGCCTCACACAGTTGGTGCAGGGCTGGGAGAATGTCCTGGAAGGAGAGACCAGGTTTGTTTGAATAGTGTCCATGTGCTGCATTGGGGGTCCCTTTGCCTTCTGTCAACAAATGAATCTGTGGGTGGTTTGTATCTTTTCTCACATCCTTAATGACCTTGAGCTTCCTAGGTGTCCGTCTGTTTTCCACCCTTTCCAATAATCCCCTGGTGTGTTTCAAGATGCATTTGTTAAATATTTATGAACGGCGGCACCGTTGCCTTGGCACTCAGCAGTGGGCGTGGTCTTTGCAAGGTGGCACTGGGGATCCTAGAAATGCATCTCAACACTCTGTCACCTTCGGCAGAGCGTCATGCAGGGTTCAGCTGCCCCGTTTTGCGGTTTCCTGGCCCAGCTAGAGAGTGGGAGCTTCATCTAGAATGGAATAATTAAGTGGGTTGAGTCATCTGGGGGGTGTGTCTGTATGTTCATTTTGTGTGGGTTACTGAAAATATTTAGTGCTGTAAATGCTTGGAGATGTCAGGATGCATCTTATTTTTCCAAGATTTTTTTTTTTTAACTGCATTACTCAGCAGAAAAGCACATTTCTTTTCCCCTCCCTCCTGAGGGTGGGAGGGCAGAGGGAGCGGAGTAAGGATGACCCAGCCGCCATCGACCCAGTGCTGCCTGCCTGGGCTCTTAGTAACAGTCTTCAAGGTTGATCTTACTGTCCTAATTTTGGAGGTGCGGAGTTAATGTCAGAGAGGAACCGGCCCAAGGGCAGCCGGCTAACTGGGGATAGCAGTAGGATTCGGACCCACGTCCATCTGACACCGAGCGCGCCAAGCTCTACTTTCCATGCCCACAGCTGCATGGGGCCCGTGGGGTGACTCTCCCCTGCTGCAGATGCCCTAGTTCCCATCCCAGCTGGGCAGTGACCCCCGGGAGGCCCCCCGGCAGGAGAGGAGACCCCAGGCCAGAAAGAGCAGATGGGAACACAGCAAATTCAAGTGCCCATCGAGCTCCTCGTCTATGAAACAGGGTGACTGCTAATTCCCGACTCGTGGTGAACATTTGGAGAACAGGTATAAGGGCCAGGGCCTTGTAAGTTGAGTGGCCGTGTAATTTATGGCCCAGACCAGGACACTCTGGAGAGTGATGGTGGACCCTGTGCATTTGGGATGCCGGGGCAGTAACTGTCAGCCAGGGCTGTCCCGAGCATCTCGGACACGTGGTCCCCTCCTTATAACCTCCTTATAAAGTTCACCCCGAGGCCCATATCCTATTTGCTGTCCATTCCTGGCTGTTCTTTCCAGAAAACACCCCTTGGACCCCTCTTGCCTCTGGGGCAGGGCTGCTCTGGCTTGGGCTCACCATCTCTTCCAGACCCCTGCCACAGGCCGGCCTCCTGCCTCTGGCCCTTTTTTTTTTTTGGTAGTAAAATATACATAATATAAAATTTACCATTTTAAAGTGTTCAGTGCCATTTACTACATTCGCGGTGTTGCCCAACCATCACCATTATCTATTTTCAGAACACTTTAAATCACCCCCAGAGGAGACCCCATACCCATTGGCAGTCACTCCCCATTTCCCCCTGCCCTTAGCTCTAAGCAACCACTAATCTCTTTTCTGTCTCTATGGATTTCCCTATTCTGGACACTGCATATAAGTGGAATCATACAATATATGGTCCTGTATGACTGCTTCTTGCACTTAGGATAATGTTTTCAAGGTTCATCCATGTTGCAGCATGTATCAGTACATTATTCCCATTTATGGCTGAGTAATGTTCCATTGAATGGGTAAGACTTACATTTTGTTTATCCATTCATCCATTGATGGACATTTGCATTGTTTCTACCTTTTGGTTAAGTGTGAATAGTGCTGGAGTGAACATTCATGTACAAGTTTCTCTGTGACCACCTGTATTGAGTTCTCTTGGGTATGTAACTAGGAATGGAATTGCTGGTTCGTGTGGTGATTTTATGTTTAACATACTGAGGAACTGCTGTTTTCCACAGCAGCTGCACCATTTTATATTCCCACCAGCAATGTACAAGGTTTTCACTTTTTCCATATCCTCACCAACACTTGCTACTTGTTTATTTTTTTATTATAGTCATTCTAGTGGGGGTGAAGTGGTATCTCATTGTGGCTTTGATTTGCATTTCGTAATGGCTAACGATGTTGAGCGTCTTTTCCTGTGCCTGTTGGCCATTTGTTTATCTTCTTTGGAGCGATGTCTATTCAAGTCCTTTCACATTTTTAATTGGGTTGTTTGTCTTTCTGTTGTTGAGTTGTAGTAGTTCCTTATATGCTCTGGATACTAGATCCTTATCAGATGTATCATTTTGCAGATATTTTCTACCATTTTGTGGGGTGTCTTTTCACTTTCTTGCTAGTGTTCATTAATGCACAAAATTTTAAAATTTTGGTGAAGTACAGTTTATTTTTGTTGCTTGTGCTTTTGGTGTCACATCTAAGACACCGTTGCCAAATCCAAGGTCATGAAGATTTACCTCTATGTTTTCTTCTAAGAGTTTTATGGCTTTAGCTTTTATATTTAGGTCTTTATTCCATTTTGAGTTAATTTTTGTATATGGTGTGAGGTCAGGGTCCAACTTGATTCTTTTGTGTGCAGATATCTAGTTGTTCCAACACCATTTATGGAAGAGACCGTTCTTGCCCCATTGAATGGTCTTGGCACACTTAGCGAAAAAATCAGCTGACCATGAACACATGGTTTTATTTCTGAACTCTCCCTTCTATTTCATTGATTTATATGGGTGTTCTTATGCCAGTCCCACACTGTTTTGATTACTGTAGCTGTAAGTTTTGAAACTGTAAGCTTTGAAATTGGGAATCGTGAGTCCTCTAGCTTATTCTTCGTTTTCAAGATTGCTTTGGCTATTCACTATACCTTGCAATTTCCATTTCTACAGAAAAAGCTGTTGGGATTTTGATAGGGATTGCATTGAATCTGTAGATCAGTCTGGGAAGTATTCCCATCTTAACATTATTAAGTCTTCCAATCCATGGTGTTTTTCCATTTATTTGGGTCTTCTTTACTTTCTTTCAGCAACGTGTTATAGTCTGCAGTGTACACATTCTTTCACTTTCTACTGTAGGCGATCAACAGTAGTATAAGTAAATCCTGTGACTGTCACCAATGCAAATCACAAGTGTTCTTTGTATCACACTGCAGGTGTTGCCAAGATTTTGGGAAGTGTTTAGTCTCATCATTCCTTTGAAATCACAGTATTGTAAGATCTTGTTTTTTTGGTGTGTTAATAAGGAAGCACATGCATAGTATATCACAAATGTACATTTTTGCAATATTTTGATAATAGTATTTCAATATAATTGGTTTCTTTTTCCTGTGTGTTGTGTCTTATGCATTTTAAGCATGATTCTGAGAAGGATTTATAGGCTTCACGTGGCTGCCAGAGGTCAGTGGCACAAACGTGGTGGAAGCCCTGAACCAGGCTCTCCCCTGACCCCCGCTGCTCCCACACACTGTTCCTTAAAGCCCACTGCCCACAGCAGTGGGGTGAGGGTCGCCGTGGGGCACCCGCCAGAGGACACGGGGTGATGAGTACAAATCCCTGTACAGTAGCTGTAATTTCACCCCACTGTGTCCTGCTTTAGAGTTTTTATTGACAACTGCACAAAAGTGATGTCAATTTAGGGACCATGTAGTATCTGCTCTAACACACACACGTAAATTGGTGGCAAACATCTGTCCTTCAGGCAGCTGGCGACGCCTCCCAGCGCTGTGAGAAATGCTCATTTGGGACATAATAGAGGGGCAGCCGCCTTCTGGAATCCCGCAGCGCCCAGGAACCGTCTGGGCTCCCACCTCTTGGTGTGGCACATGGGGTCCTTTGTCACCTGCCCGTGCCGCTCTCCTGCAGGACGTGTGATGCTCCAGCCGCACTGGCTGAACACACTGTGTCCTGGATGCCTGGGGCTTTGGTACAACCTCTCTCTCCCTCTGACTACAGCACACTTTCCCGAGCTTCCCTGGAGCGCTCCCCATCCTTCTAGATGAGACACCCCCTCCTGGACCGCTTCACCGCATGGGGGGTTTGGCCTCTGCTCCCGCCTTCCCCTCCTGGTTCTCACTCTGTGCTGTGATGAGTTAACACCACTCGGCAGAGACCAGGGCTGACCCTGCCGGCCAAGGTCACTCCATGGTGGCCGGGAGCATCCACCAGCCACTGGGGATTCCGTCGATGGAGGAAGGCAGGGCCTTGGGGACCAAGGCGCTTTTGCCTTTGTGGGCCCTTTCCGCCTTAAGAAAAAAAGAACGTCTTATGACAGTCTTGGACTAAAGATGAATATAATCCAGGCTGGATTCGTTATTTTTTTTTCTGGTTTTTAAGCAAAAGTTAAACCATTTTCTGGGGTCACTAAAAGCATCGCGGGCCCCAGCACTGGGTTTTGTGTGCCTGATAGAGATGTCGGCCCTGAAACAAAGGCCCTGCCTCTAAGGAAACACCCTTCCGCCAACCAAGGGCCTCCATGGCCTTCATCCCTGGCCTCCAGGCCCACAGCCCCGCCCGGAGAGGACAGCGGCAGGTTTGGGTACTGCCCGTCCACCCGGGTCCCGGCCTCCAGGGGCCCCTGGAGGGCAGAGCTGCCTGGGGTCCTGCCCCCTTCCTGTGCATGATCATTTCCTTAATAAAACCCAGCAAACTGAATTTATGTTCCACTTGATGTATAGATGCTCCGGGTTGGCTCCTGGCACCCAAGGGCTGCCCTGTAAGTACTCACTGGGGGATGGGCTACCTGCCAGCTGCATCCACCCACTGACTCATTCACTCCTCTCCCTCTGCCTGTTGTGTGGTTTCAGCCCTGCCCTCAGGGGCTCGGTCTATGGGGAGATGGGCTTGCAGGGAGGTGAATTAGTTTCCTGGGGCAGCTGAGTGGCTTAAAACCACACGCATTCATTCTCTGACAGTCCTGGAGGCCAGAGGTCCTAAATCAGTCTCACTGCTGTGCTTCCTCTTGCAGCCTCTGGAGGTGTGCTCCTCGCATTCCTTGGCTTGCAGCTCCTCCCTCCACCTGCAAAGCCTGCAGCACAGCATCTCCAATCTCTCTCGGCTCTGTCTTCCCATCGCCGTCTCCTCTGTGGCAGATTCGCCCTCTGCCTCCCTCTTATAAGGGCGCCTGTGATTCCACTGAGGGCCCCTCTGGATAATCCAGGATAATCTTCCATCTCAAGATCCTTGACTTGATCATATCTGCAGAGTCCCTTTTACCATATAAAGTAGCATGTGCAGGTTCCAGGGATTAGGACCTGGATACCTGTAGGGTATCAGCCGGCTTCCCTTGGCCTAGTTATCTACATGTCTGAGCCTCCGGTGCCCCGCTGGTAAGATGCAGTCAGTAACGGGGCCTTGCAGGTGCTGTCGTAGGAGTGTACAAGCTTTATTTAAACTGCCTACCGTACGTAGTGCAGAGGCAACGGAGTTTCTGGAGCTACCATCAATATGGTGTTTTGGTGCAACAGGGCAAAGCTTGGGTGGGAGCTCAGGAGCCCCCTGGCTGCAGGAATTCGATGCAGAAGTGGGATCCTCTGTTCATCCCCACGGTTCTCAGCAAGGCTGCGCACAGGAGGTGTTCGGGAGTGGGGGGTGGGCTCACATACTGATGCCTGGGTGTTGCTCCCGTTCTGGGGGCCAGGTATCAGGGTCTCCCGGCCTGGGGTCCGGGTGTCGGGGTCTCCCGGCCTGGGGTCCGGGTGTCGGGGTCTCCCGGTCTGGGGTCCGGGTGTCGGGGTGTCCCGGTCTGGGAGCCGGGTGTCGGGGTGTCCCGGCCTGGGGTCCGGGTGTCGCGGTCTCCGGCGTGGGGTCTGGGTGTCGGGGTCTCCCGGCCTGGGGTCCGGGTATGGGGATCTCCCGGTCTGGCGTCCGGGTATCGGGGTGTCCCGGCCTGGGGGCCGGGTGTCGGGGTCTCCCGGTCTGGGGTCTGGGTATCGGGATCCTTGGAGGCTCCTGTGATTCTAATACACAGCGCTGTTGGGGCCTTTTCTGTGCTCAGGTCGGGTCACTGAGGTGGCGGCCGCCCCTCCTCTTGTGTGTGCCCCGGGCTCTTCGGCCACCTGGGCGTCCCGTTGTTCCCGTTGAAGGGGCTGCCTTTTCAGTGGCTGGGCCTCCGTCATGTGTACAGGAAGGTGATGGACTTGATGGTCTCCAGGCATCTTCCTTGCTCTGAGGCCGCAGCCCCGAGGGAGTGGGGCTTATGTTGTTCAGTGAGGGGCTGCTCTGCCCAGGTCTCCTGGACTCCTCACTGTAAATGTGGGTGCTCGCCCTTCACAGCTGAGAGGGGACCGAGGGTCAGGGGACAGATGCCCTTTCCAGGGTCACTGCGTGTGTTGGCCGACCAGGCCTAGAACCCAGGGCCCTTGACACACCTTGGGCAGTGGATGGTGGCTTGTCTCTCGGCCAGAGTATTTCAGAATTGGCTGAAAGATGGAGCCTTGGGCGATCGGGGCTCTCCAGGGTGCTTACAGCCATGGCGTGTCCCAGGGCCTGGAGGAAACAGGTATGTCTGGCTAAGTGATTTCACATTCTGTTCTGGAATATTCTTAGTTGTCTCATGGGGGTGGGAGGTGAGGGAGGTTCATGAAACTCTCCAAACTGGGACAGAGTTTCATTTCACTTGACTCAGGAAATGGTAGATACTGGGTTATGGGGGACACATGTGCTCTCGGTGTCCAGAGAGGCTGGCACGTTCCAGAGCCCTCCGGGAGGCAGTGGGCCTGGCCAGGGCTTTGGTGAGGAGGAGGGAAGGCCGCCAGTCTGGCCATGCTGGGGAAGGGACAAGGGTGACCTTCAGGGGAGGTGAGCCAGTGCTGACCACTCAGGGCCTAAAACAGCCTTGGTGTTAGGGGCTGTGTTAGCTTGCTAGGGCTGCCGGGACAAAGTACATCGACTGGGGGACTCCAACAGCAGAGATGTATCGTCTCCCGGTTCTGGAGGCCAGAGGTCCAAGACTGAGGTGCCGGCAGGGCCGTGCTCCCTCTGAAGCCTCCAGGGGAGAAGACCCTTCCTTGCCTCCTCCTGGCTCCTGGGGCGGGGCGGGGCGTTGCCGGCAGTCCCTGGCTTTCCGTGGCTTGAAGGTGCATCACTCCATCCTCCGTCTTCACGTGGCCATTTGCGTGCACCTCTGTGTCCAGATGTCCCATTTTCATGACACAGTCATACTGGATTAGGGCTCACCCGATGACCTCAGTTAAATGAATCACACCTGCAAGGACCCTATTTCTAAATGAGGTCACATTCACAGGTGCCAGGCTTAGGACTTCCACTTTTTGGGGGGGGGGGCGGGGCACAATTCAACCTTGACCAGGTGCAGCACGTGGGGCTGACAACATGCTCTCGAGCCCTTGATAGCTTTTCATTCTCTTGATAAACGTGTAAGAGTGTGAGGCCTTGTCTCTTCTTCAGAGACAAGATGCGCAGGCGACCTGCTCGTCACACAGGTGGCGGGTGGCAGAGCCGGGATCCAGTCCGGAGCCGGTTGGGGATCTTCCTGGAAAGGCCTGCGGCTCGCTTCTCGGGCCGTGGTGACTGCAGGGGACACCATGCCATGTAGGGAAATGTGAACCCACATTTCTCCCCCCACTCCCCACAGGGTGCTCTCCAGCTCCAAGCCGACTCTGGGGCCTGGGAGAGGCCTGGGGTTCACCGAGGCGTGGAGGGGGAGTGGGACAGCCCGCCATTGGGGGCTGGGGTTTGCCATGCCCCATGCCTCCTGCTGACTCTCCGGGGATCTATTCCTTTGCCTTCTCCCTTGGCTGCTCGGGGGACTGTCGTGTTCCCATTTCTCAGTTCTGTGAGCTCCTCGGCCATCGGGCCCAGGGATCCTGGATGGAAGGCCCAGGCCAGGTTCCAGGAGGAGGGCCCTGAGGAGGTGGTTCCCCATGGTCCTGCGGAGAGAGGGGGGTTCTTTTTATACCTAAACAGATGGGGTGCTGTGAACCAAACTCCACGTGGCTTCTGATTCAAGGGATAGGTTTAAGGATGCACGTCTCTCCAAGACTTGAGATTATACTCTTTTTTATATTTTTTAATTAAATTAAATTAAAAAAAAATAAATTTATTTATTTTATTTATTTATTTTTGGCTGCGTTGGGTCTTTGTTGCTGTGCGCGGGCTTTCTCTAGTTGTGGCGAGTGGGGGCTACTCTTCGTTGCGGTGCGTGGGCTTCTCATCACGGTGGCTTCTCTTGTTGCGGAGCATGGGCTCTAAGCGCGCGGGCTTCAGTAGTTGTGGCTCGCGGGCTCAGTAGTTGTGGCTCGCGGGCTCTAGAGCGCAGGCTCAGTAGTTGTGACGCATGGGCTTCGTTGCTCCGCGGCATGTGGGATCTTCCCGGACCAGGGCTCAAACCCGTGTCCCCTGCATTGGCAGGTGGATTCTTAACCACTGCGCCACCAGGGAAGTCCCTATACTCTTTTTAAAAAAATTGAAATGTAGTTGACATATAGCAATATTTCAGTTTCAGCTGTGCAACAGAATGATTCAATATTTATGTGTATTGAGAAATGATCACGCTGTAAGTCTCGTTAACATCTGTCACCACACAGTTACAATATTTTTTCTTGCGATGAGACCTTTTAAGAGCTACTTTCTTAGCAACTTTCAGATACGCAGCACAGTTTTATTAACTGTAGTCACCATGCTGTATACTACATCCCCAGGACTTATTTATCTTTAATTGGAAGTGTGTACCTTTTGACCCCCTTCACCCGTTTCCCCTACCCCCCTGCCTCTGGTACCACCAATTTGATCTCTGTATTTATGAGCTCAGTTTTTATTTTTATTTTTTTTAAGATTCCACATATAAGTGAGCTTGAACAGTATTTGTTTTACTTGGTCTGACTTATCTCACTTAGTATAATGCCTTCAAGGTCCACCCATGTTGTTACAAATGGCAAGATTTCCTTCTTTTTATGGCTGAATAATAGTCCGTTGAATATATATTCCACATATTTATCCATTCATCCACTGATGGACACTTAGGTTGCTTCTGTATCTTGGCCATTGTAAATAATGCTGCAGTAAACATGGGGGTGCAGACATCTTTTCAAGTTAGTTTTTTCATTTCCTTCAGATAAATACCCAGAGGTGGGATTGTTGGATCACATGGTAGTTCTTTTTTTTTTTTTTATAAATTTATTTATTCATTTATTTTTGGCTGTGTTGGGTCTTCATTGCGGTGCACGGGCTTCTCATTGTGGTGGCTTCTTGTTGCAGAGCACAGGCTCTAGGTGCGTGGGCTTCAGTAGTTGTGGCACGTGGGCTCAGTACTTGTGGCTCACGGGCTTAGTTCTTCCGTGGCATGTGGGATCATCCCGGACCAGGGCTTGAACCTGTGTCCCCTGCATTGGCAGGCGGATTCTTAACCACGGCGCCACCAGGGAAGTCCCAGTAGTTCTATTTTTAGTTTTTTGAGGAACCTCTGAATTGTTTTCCGTAGTGGCTGCACCAATTGACATTCCCACCAGTATTGCACGAGAGTTTCCTTTTCTCTGCATCCTTTCTGACCGTTACTGTTTCTTTTCTTTTTGAAAATAGCCATTCTAATAGATGTGAGGTGATATCTCATTATGGTTTTGATTTGCAATTCTCTGATGGTTAGTGTTGTTGAGCACCTTTTCATGTACCTGTTGGCCATCTGTATGTCTTCTCT
This sequence comes from Balaenoptera musculus, assembly GCF_009873245.2. Taxonomy (NCBI): domain Eukaryota; kingdom Metazoa; phylum Chordata; class Mammalia; order Artiodactyla; family Balaenopteridae; genus Balaenoptera; species Balaenoptera musculus. The sequence goes on from NC_045789.1 coordinate 102,885,001, forward strand.
GGAAAAAAGTGCCTATGCAGTTCCTCTGCCCATTCTTTAGTTGGATTCTTTGGGTTTTGCTCTAGAGTTCTATGAGTTCTTTATATATTTTTATATTAACCCCTTATCAGATATATGATTTACAGATATTCCTTCCCATTCAGTAGGTTGCTTTTTAATTTTGTTGATGATTTCCTTTGCTGTGCAGAAGCTTTTTAGCTTGATGTAGTCCTGCTTGTTTATTTTTGCTTTTGTTGCTTTTGCTTTTGGGGTCAAATACAACAAATCATTGCCAAGACCAATGTCAAGGAGCTTATCACCTGTGTTTTCTTCTAGGAGTTTTATGGTTTCAGGTCCTACATTCAAGTCTTTAATCCGTCTTGGGTTAATGTTTGTATATGGTGTTAGTGGTTGAGTTTTATTCTTTTACATGAGGCTCTCCAGTTTTCCCAGCACCATTTATTGAAGAGACTGTTCTTTCCTCGTTTTATATTCTTGGCTCCTTTGTCATAAACTAATTGACCGTACACATGTGGGTTTATTTATGGGCTCTCATCTCTGTTCCATAGTCTATGTGTCTGTTTTTACACCACTACCATACTGTTTTGAATACCTTTGTTATATAGTTTGAAATCAGGGCGCATGATGCCTCCAATTTTCTTCTTCTTAAGATTGCTTTGGCTATTTTATGGTTGACACAAATTGGAAGATAGTTTGTTCTATTTCTGTGAAAAATGAATATGTAATTTTGATAGGGATTGCATTGAATCTGTAGATTGCTTTGGGTAGTGGTAGTGTGGACATTTTAACAATATTAATTCTTCCAATGCATGAGCACAGAATATCTTTCCATTTTTTTGTGTCTTCTTCAATTTTTTTCATCACTGTCTTATAAATAGTTTTCAGTGTACAGGTCTTTTACCTCCTTGGTTAAATTTATTCCTAGATGTTTTATTCTTTGGGATGCAGTTGTAAGTGGGATTGTTTTCTTAATTACTCTTCTGATAGTTCACTTATTAGTGTATAGAAATGCAACAGATTTTTGTATGTTGATTTTGTATCCTGCAACTTTAATTTGTTGATTAGTTCTAACAGTTATTTGGTGGTCTTTAGGGTTTTCTATAGATACTTTGTCATTTGCAAATTGTAACAGTTTTACTTCTTCCTTTCTAATTTGGATGCCTTTTATTTCTTTTTCTTGCCTAATTGTCCTGGCTAGGATTTGTAATACTATGTTAAATAAAATTGGCAAGAGTGGCCATCCCTTTCTTGTTCTGATCTTAGAGGAGAAGCTTTCAGCTTTTCACCATTGAGTATGCTGTTAGCTGTGGGCTTGTCATATATGGTCTTTATTATGTACATTCCCTCTGTACCCACTTGTTGAGAATTTTTATCATAAATGCATGTTGAATTTTGTCAAATGCTTTTTCTGCATCTGTTGAGATGGTCATATGATTTTTATCCTTCATTTTGTTAATGTGATATGTCACATTGATTTTGTGGATGTTGGAACCATCCTTGCAACCATGGAATGAATCCCACTTGATCATGGTGCATGTATTTAACATATAGTTGAATTCAGTCCGCTAATATTTTATTGAGGAGGACATATTCTAACAGGGCTTCTTAACCTGTTGTGTGCCATGGACCTCTTCTTGGAATAATGTTTTCAAATGCCCAAAATATAGAGGGTTATGAAGGAGTTCAGTTATTTTAAATACAGCTCTCCCTATGGACAACCCTGCTATTCTAGACTGTGGAAAGAGCTGCTGAAGTGGCCCTTGCTGCCCCCAGGGGCCGCCAGTGGGTAGCTGGGTCCCAGGCAGGGCAGATTTGGGTGAGCAGTAGTCAGGTGAGTGTGGGGAGGGGCTCAGGTAGGATAGGGTGGCGGGCCTGGGGGAGGCTGTGTGGCCTGGGCTGAGAGTCCAGCTCTGCATCTGCCAACTGTGTGACCCGAGTGAGCAAGGGAATGGCTGTGGTGACAGTTGCAGCAACAATAGCAAACACTTCCTTCCAGAGCTTCCACTGTGCCTAGGTGCTGTCCTCATCAGCACAGCATTGAGCCCTCCACCCTCCCACCAGCCCCGGGAGCTGGGTCCTCTCACTGCCATTGGCTGGCAGGAGCCTGGGCCTGGAGGAGTTGGGTGACTTACCCAGAATCTGGCTGCCCCTCCTGGGTGCCGGGCACCAGCAGGGCTGCCACCCCTGTCAGAAAGCCCCTCACATACTCTGCTGCTCCCTCGGCCGCCGCGTGTCCCCAGGGCCACTGCCCCCTCCTTCCTCAGATTCAGCCTCCTTTGTCACCCAGCTCCATACTCAGCTGCCTCTGTGGTCTCCCCGGGCTGCCCACCCGGGCCGGGTGGTCTTGTCCTTGCCCACGTGCTATAGCGGCCACCAGAACCCAGATGGCACCTTCCCTGGGGGTGCTTTGGGCCTTGAGGCAGCCGTGGCGCCACCCGTGTCCCCTTGTCAGACGCAGGCTCCACGTGCAGGCGGGTTGTCCAGACAGGCTGGAGTGGCTAGAGAGGGTGACAGCCCTGACAGCCCAGGTGAGGGGTCACGGGAAGAACAGGGGGTAGAGGACAGAGATGTTGACGGGGACGGACTGCAGAGATGGGCAGGAAGGGCCTCCTTGGGGGTGACACAGAGACTCCTTGCTTGCTTGGGGGTCTGAGGGGCTGTTCCCTGGGTGGGGGACACAGAGGGGACGGGTGTCACCCAGGCTGCAGTGAGCGTGAGCTGGGTGGTTGGAGGTGGGGACTCGTAGCCCGGGCAGCAGTGGCCGGTGGCCAGGGTGGCCGTGTGGGGAGAAGAGAGGGAGTAGTGGGGCTGGGCTGGGGGCCTGGGGGCCGCTGTCCCTGGTCACACCTCCCGACCTGACCCGCGGGGCCTCTGCATGCCCTTTCAGCCCAGGACACGCTCTCGCCCCTGCCCAGCAGCTCCCAGCAGCCAGGGAGCACCTTCAAGGCCAGATGCAGCATCATTTCGTCCCCCGTGCCCCGGGCCCTGCAGTGGGGAGGTCTCCCATCACTGGCCCACTCTGCTCATGGGCTGCCATGCATCACCTGCCGACATTACTGAGTGCGTCCCGTGGTCCAGCCACGGTGCAGACCGCTGAGTCCCCATGCTCATGGGGACCGCCCTCCAGGGTGGGGAGGACAGGCTCTAACTGAACACGCAGGAAACCGTCCAGAGTGGGGGTGACGGGGGCCCGGGAGGGTCTGTCTGTCCTGCTCAGCTGGCCCCAGGTCAAGGGCAGGGCTGGTGTCCAGGGCTCAGGGGTGTCTCTGGAACAGCTGATTAGCCGTTGGCTGATGCGTCACTGTGGTGTCGCAGCATCAGAAGGGCAGCCCACGCCCACGGCTTGATGGTGTGTCCGACGTCGATGAGGCCTGATCGCTATCTGTACCCCGAGCTCTCTGTGCAAGGCCTGGAATACTAGAAATGGCTAGTTTAAAATGAAGGTGATGCATGCTTGTGGTGAAAAAATGAAGATGGTGCAAAAAGTTGTCCAGTGTAAAGTGACTCCGCTGACCGCTCATCACCAGAGGCCTCCCGGTTCTGTGTTCCGTGCCTCCTTCCGGAGACGGTGCCCGTGTACAGTGGCCCGCCGGCCTGTGTGTGTGTCTGTGTGCATCTGTGTGTGGGCGTGTCTGCGTGGCCGCCCCTCAGCCCTGCTGACGGCCCCACCCCCGCCCACAGGTGTCCGTGCTGGTGCTCTTTGCCCTGGCCTTCCTCACCTGTGTCGTCTTCCTGGTCGTCTACAAGGTGTACAAGTATGACCGTGCCTGCCCCGACGGCTTCGTCCTCAAGGTAAGCCCCCCCTCCCCTGGGCCCCCGATGCCTTTGCGCCTCGTCCCCCCGCGTGACTCGTGACAGGGCTGGAGCGGCAGGGGCAGTGAGGGGGCCTGGCGGGAGCTCCCCATGGGGACCCTGCGGCAGGGAAGCGGGGTCACGGCGGGATCACGGCGGGGCCTGTGAAAGGGAGGCTCCTGTCTGCAGGCCCGGCACATCCCCTGGGGGGGGGCAGTGAGTGATGAGGGGACATGCCAGGAAGCAGAGGTCCCGGGAGAGGAAGACCTGCACCACCACTCAGGGGTTTGGGAGTGGCGTTGGGCGACCCCAGCCCCCCGACCGCAGACCGTGGTCTGCCCGCCATGCCGCTGGGCTCTCCACGCTCGATGCTCGCTTTGCTGATGTGATGCCTCCTTCCCCAAAGGCTACAAGTGGCAGAGAAGCAGACACATGGGGCCGCAGGATTAAGGGGAGAAAAATAAGGGAGAGGGTGGGGTGAAGGGAGAAGCAGGAGGAGTGAAACGCACGGGCCGTGGACTTGATCCCGTGTCCCGTACACTCAGCACCTGGGCCCCCTTTTGGTTCTGAACTTCCCAGAGCCAGTGCGAAGAGGAAAACATGATCAGTCCCAGGATTTGGCGCTGCTGGAATGAAAGCAGAACCCCGTCGTGTGTGCTACTGGGCACGAGCAGAACAAGCCCGGTCGCCGCCACTGGGCGGCTGCGGTTTGGGTGCTGCTGATGTGAGGGACACAGGCCCTTGTATGGGTTCCTCCTTCCACAGCTTCAAGGCTTCTGACACTTGAGCCCTTCTGCGCTCGGCGAGTGTGCGTTTTGTGCCCACCACGTAAGAGGCCCATGAGGGCGCCGTGCAGGGACCTGGGGAAGGGCGTCTGGGCAGGGGGAAGCCCCCGGCCCCTTCCACCAGCCCGTGCACACCCCGGGCTGGGGCTGGAGGACTTATGATCTGTTTGGAGGCTCTGGAGACACCATGGTTTAAAGGAGGCTGATCCAGAGGGCTGGGACTTCGAGGAGGGCAGCGCATGAGCTGATGCTGGAGGACAGCAGGGCTGAGCCAGGTGGGCGAGGGGAGGAGCGGCGCACAGGTGCTGGCTGGGCCGGTCCGTACGTGGTCCTTGTTGGGGAAGAGCCGGCTGTGGCCAGACTGGAGTGCCGGCCAGAGGCCCCTGGAGGAGAGGGAGGTGATGGGATGGTCACTCGGGTGGCTGGGGAGGCTGCAGATTGGAAGGGGGTGACAGGAGGCAGTGAGACGGCCCAGGAGGCTGCTGCAGGTGACCAGGCAAGAGATGGGGGTCTAGACCAGTCTGGGTGCTGCGGATGGAACAGGAGTGAATCTGGGAGGCAGGGGTGGGGCAGGGGGGGAGGACCTGAGGTCAAGGAGGAGGAGCCAAGGTGACGCAGGAGCCATGCCCTGATGGAACCCGGGTGCACGGAGGACCACTTCCCTGGGGACTGGAGTCCTCGTCCAGGCAGATGGGTCCCATACCTGCGGCCACAGCCCCACCAGGAGGATGCAGGGCTTCCTTCCGGGCGCGTTCTCTCTGTGCCCGAGGCAGAGGGAGGAGTGGGCCCAAACTGCCTTCCCCGTACTGCAAGGCCAGGTTCTGCTGGATAACCTGGTCCAGGTGGAGCCAGGGAGATGAGGCCCAGGCCTCGGACTCACAGCAGCGTTGGATGGCAGGTGTGTGCGTGTTTACAAGGCTCTGCAGGTGGTTCCGGTGCACAGCCAGCCTTGGGAATTTAGAGCCCCTGAGAGACTGTTCCACCTCTGGGGACTTGGCATTTTCCACTGACATCTAACGGGTGGTGTCCTTCCTGGAGAACGTCACTGGGAGGGCCGGGGAGCTGCCGCTCTGTATCTCACGGCCCTCGGGCTAAGGCTGGAGAAAGGAAGGTGTGAGTGTGTGTGTGTCCCCTTCCTCCCTCGTTTCTGCGTGTTCGTACATGTGCATCACATGCCACCACCCGACAGTTTACAAGGGGCTTTTAACTAAGATCTCTGATGCTCCCAGAATCCCTGTGGGGTAGATGCCATCAGACCCCCTTTTACCAACAGGAAGTTGAGTACAGAGACGTCGTACCCAAAGTCTCACCCTGCACTTCCTTCTTTATTCGGCATGTATTTATTAACTGCCGCCTCCTGTGTGCGTGGTGGGGTGCTGGGCGTGCCGCGGGGCACAGGATGTGTCGGGGGCCTGCCCTCGGCGCTCATGGTGCAGCAGCAAGCCAGCAGACCGATGTGCAGATGATGTGGATGCTGCCAGGAGTTAGGCAAGGAGGAGTACGTGGTGACCGCGTGCCTGTGGCCACCCCTTCCTGCGGGAGCACGGCGCTCGTCCGGGCTGGGATCCAAATGAGGGGGGGGCGCTGGCGCGGACCTGCTGTGGGCTGGGCTTGTGCTGAGGACAGACTGGGCCGGGCCTGCTGACCCTGGGCCCCAAGGGAGGGGCTGACGGGCACAGGCGCCCGAGCTTCTGGGATGCGCAGAGGGGAGCGGGGCAGCCTCTTGCAGGGGGCCCCAAGCTGAGGAGTGTCACGAGGGGATTTAAAAAGGCAGATGTGGGCTGGGGAGGATCCTAGGTTTCTGCTTTTTTTTTAAACCATGAAGTCACTGGATGAGTGTTATAGAAACGTCTTAACATAATGGGAGGAAACTGCCCCAGACCCTACGAGGTGTTTACAGTTGGGTGCTCCTCGTAGACTGACTTTCTCTCGGGGAGCTTGCATGTGAGGTTTAATAGCCAGGCCTCCTGGACCGTGGGCCAGGGCTGTTGGGACACTTTCCTGGGTTCCCTCACCTGTCCAGTTATCGTTTCATGTTAGAGGCTCTGTGACCTCCCTGAGCTCACCCACGGCTGACATGTGTTTCTGCTGGGGTCTCTCCAGCCAAAGGGGGCAGGTCGCAGCTTCCCCGGAGCTCCCACCCTACCCTACTCCCGTGTGGCTCCTGGACACCCCTGGAAGCCATCTTCCCCCGGGGTCTTGCCTGCCGCCAGCACGCCCCCCGCAGTGCCTCCCCAGCACCCCCGTCTTACAGCCTCGCTATGTGGGTGGCAGCGGGACCGTCTGTCCTGGTTGCCTGGCAGGCAGGGCTGCCCCATCCCATCTGGAGGCCTGTCCTAGCCTGGAGCAGAGTCACTCACTGCCCAGCAGGTGTTGGTGGCCTCAGCAGGTGTTGGTGGCCTCAGAATGTCTTGCCAGACCCTGTGCTGGTGGCAAGGACAGAGTGAAGGAGAGGTGGCAGTGCAGATGGGGGAGGAGGGTGGCCGCTGGCCTGCTGGACAGGGGCCAGTTCACCTGGAGGGCCGGCCCTGGGCTGAACAGACGGTTTGCCCCTGCAGAGTGGCCCGGCTCCCCAGTGCCCAGGCGTGGCTGGGGTCAGGACGCCGATGACGGAAGGGCATGACCTCAGCGGTGCCCCTGTGGGCTTTTAATCTTTTCTGTCTGCTGTGCTGCGCTGGCTGCAGTCCTCACAGCAGCCCGGGCAGTGACTCATCAGCCCCTTTCTATAAACGAGGGAACTGAGGCTCAGGCAGACCGTGACCTCGGCCTGTAACGTGAGCTCCCGCTCCTGCCGGCCTCAGCCCGCAGATACGGTGCATGGAGCTGTGCCGGGCCGTAAACACACTGCGTCCCTTTGTCATTTCTCTCCTGGAAGTAGCTAGCTGGCAGGTGTTTCTAGTCTGTATTTCAGGGTCAGTGACCTGGTGAGGAGACCAGTTCTCCATGGGGCAGGGCAGTATCAGGGCTGCGGGGAAAGCACGCGTTTATTATTTTCCCCTTCCATCTTCACTAAACCAGCAGCAGTGAGCCATGCATCTCTGAGGAGAGGCCCTGGCTCAGGGAACAGAGGCGGATGGATGGATTTGCTGTCAAATTCAACTTATTTATAAACCTCTGCCAGATCCCAGAGCTCTCTAAACCCCCTGCCCCCAAACCACGTCCCATCCTTCACCACCTGCCATCCTCCCAGACCCATGAGTGATGAAATAGCAGCCAGGTGGGCCAGGGCTGGACCAGGCATGACGCCATCACATCCGCTAATAACCATGCCAGGTAGCGCTGCCCTCCCTCTGCCGAGTGGCCACACCTGCCCCTTCCTAGTGTGAGCAGCAGAGCTGGATCCTGATTGGAGGCCACGGGGCTGCAGGGCCGGGTTCTGCAGGGCCTGGGGTATCCCCAGGGCCTGGCCCAGAACTGGCGTGAGCGGCTCTGCCCCCGATGGGCAGCCCACCTGTGGGAGAGCCTGTTAACCTCAGGCTGACACTCCTTTTCGCAGACACAGGGCTGGTGACCCCTGTAAGAACCATCCGGACGGAGAGGGAGCTCGCTCACTTACAGGTGGAACAGGAGGCCCTGGGTCGCACTCGGTCAGGCCTCTACGTTGGCTCAAATGGGAGCTTTTCTAAGACCGAGATGTGGTCGCTTCTCTCCTCCACAAATCATCTGTTCGGCCCTGTGTGGCTGCTCCTGATACCAGGCAAATGGACCTGCAGAGCGGGGAGGCCTCCGGGTCCAGTGGGTGACGTGCCCGCCTGGTGCCCGAAGAGGGCCTGACGAAGGCTGTGGCATTCACTGGGTTCCCCTGGTCCTGGCCTCAGCAGCACCTCCCGGGCAGCACCTCCCCCCTCCAGCCCAGCCCCCTGAGCCCTGCGGACGGAGCTCCGCCGCACCCACCTCTGAGGATGCTGAGAGCCGAGCCGGGACTGGGTGTGCCGGGCTGGGGCCTGAGGAACGCTGGCTGAACTTGAAGCTGCCAGGGGGGTACAGTCCTGCTCCGGCACCCCGGGGGGACCTCACTGCTTTGTTTCTCACTGTTCTGCCTTTGGGCTGAGCAGTCACCATTGGCAGCTTTGCGGGTGGCGGGGCGACGTCTGGAGTGCACTGAGCAGAGGCCCGGGTTGGAGCTCGGTTCCCACACTGCCATGTGGTCCCTTCCCCTCTCTGGGTCTCACTTGCTGTGACTGAAATGGGACTAACAGATCTCAGCTCACAGGGAGACATCGTGCCCGGAAGGCACTCGGCCACCTGTCAGAAGGAACCAGTGTGGTGGCAGGGCTAGGATGTGGAGACGGGCCTTGGGTCTGCAGAAGGACCCCAAGAAGCAGCCCCTTAACAGGGAGACAGAGCTAACCTGCCTTTAGCTTCCGGAGGCTGAAGAAACCCGGGTCGGGCAGGGACAGGGCTCCCAGAGGAGGTCCCCCCGTGCATCCCAGGCTGGCGCCCACGTCCCCAGGGCAGTAGCCGCCACCGGCCATCCTGGTGACCATCAGAGACTCTGTCACGGTCTCCATGCTGGGCTCACCCAGAGAGGCAGAGGAGCGCGTCGAGCAGCGGGGTGTCTTGCTGGGCCCCAGGAGTTGGTAGAATCCTGGCTGCGCTCTTGCCAGCGAGGTGGCCTTGGCTGAGATGCTGCTCGGGGGGTGCGAGCCGGACCCTGCGGGCGGTGCTGGGAATCGGGGGGTTTAAAAGTCTCCCTGGTGACTGTGAAGGTAGCCAAGGCCCAGGACCCTTGTAACTGCAGTCTCCCTTCACTGTGTGACAGGGAGACCTTGGCGTTCCTGTAATGCTTTGGTTGCTTAGAGACACAGGCAGTGTGCCTTCCGCCAGATGGAAGGTTTCTCTCTCTCTCTCTCTCTCATTAAAGCCGCAGCTGGCAGGCAGTGGGGCTCCCTGAGGTCTTCCTGGAGCCCCGATTCTGTCGTGTTGTGCTGCCGGCCCCCGGGGTGTTGTCCCTCTCCAGGCAGGTTAGTCCAGCGATCAAAGCCGCTGAGAGAAGGGCGCAGTGGAGGGCAGGCAGCTTCCCTGTGGGGCGCCCCAGAACCTGCTCCTGTCACAGCCCCGCACACCCTGTTGGCCGGAAGTTAGCCCCATGGCTTCTACTGGCTGCCGGGAGGGCTGAGAAGCGTGTCTCGACCTGGGCGCCACGCGCCCCCCTGCCGCTGGGAGAAGGGCGGGGGGAGGCAGAGTGCAGCCCGCGACCCCTTCCTCAGGGCCTGGCGAGCGACGTGTGGAGACGGGGTGGGCGGCGGCTTAGCCTGGCTGCTGGATGGACACGGGAAGGCAGCCTGACTTTTTGGGGGCCCTAGACCCCCGGTGAGCACAGGAGAGCTAGGGACTGACCTCCCCACCCCCGGCCTCCCCAGGGTTCCACGGGCTGTAGGGAAGTGCCTCTCCCTTAGCGGACAGCTGCCCCCCGAGAGCCCCCCCACCCTCAAGTGCCCTCATGGGGTCCTCGTGGCTTCCTGGGCTCTCTGGATCTCAAGGTCACACTCACAGCTCCCTACCAGGCCCTTGCAGGTTGTGTGTCCTGACCCCCCGACCCTTGCCTTCTCCCCAGCGTTTGTGCCCTGCGGCTCCTCACCCTCTGCTCTGGCCGCGGGCCTCTCTTCAGCCTGCGTCCCCGTCCTCCTGCCCCGAGGACCGGCTCCTTTGGGTCAAGTGCCCCCAACCCCTGCTCCCAGGAGCCTTTCTGACTCCCCTTCCTTCACTGTTTGAATATGTTGCTTCTGGTGGACATGTCAGAAGTTCCATTGTTTTCTAGGAGATTTAAAATAAATGGCAACGAGTGTAAGATCTTTAAAGAAGCAGGAAGGCCCGCTGTGTAAGTCCCGTCGCCACGGCCTTGTACAGACGTCCATCCTGTTGCCATGCAATCAGTGTCAGGCAGTCAGCTCATCTCTGAGTCTCCTCCAAGCCCAGGGAGGTGCTCGGTGACCACGGGTTGGGTGCTGCCTGGAGACTTACGGGCCTGCCTCCTGCATCGGTGCGTGCGTCTCAGGGGCCGCTTGTCTTTCAGAACACCCAGTGCATCCCAGAAGGCTTGGAGAGCTACTATGCGGAGCAGGACTCCAACGCCCGGGAGAAATTTTACACCGTCATCAACCACTACAACCTGGCCAAGCAGAGCATCACCCGCTCGGTGTCACCGTGGATGTCAGTTCTGTCGGAAGAGAAGCTCTCAGAGCAGGAGACTGAGGCTGCTGAGAAATCCGCTTAGCGAGATGGGCAGGTTCCTTACAGTGTCACTTGAAGGTAACAAAGGGACTTTGAGGGACATTTCATTAGATATAATTACCGATAATTTAGAGGTTACTCATGTATGGTGCAACTGCTTCTGTTTGCTAATGCTGCTCTGCAAATACAGCTTGCTGTAGACCACCCACGGGCATAAAATCAAGTGCATATCAGCATTGCTTAAAGAGCTCTGACACCACTTTCCATGGTAAAGAATCTTAATTTGGCGACTTTACTGGGATTTATTGGATGCTGTCAAAAAATAAATTTACACTGGGTATGCAAGGGGTTCGGACTTCAGATAAATGATGCATTTTGTGGGATTGATTTTTTTTTTTTAAAACCACCTTACCGTTTGCAAACCTTACGCCATAGCCATATCTACAGTGATCCCTTGCTTTCCTAAGAGCAAGCTGTACTGCACGTTTCTTCCCACCTCCCGCCAATGGCAATAGTGCCAATGGTCAAGATGCACCATAGTGAGCGTCAGAGGGAAGGAAGGAAAGATGCCATCAGGTCGCAGTTGTGCCCTCGCCTGCCCCATGCTCACTCCTGAGTGCGCAGGCGCTGCAGCAGGTCGGCTCGGGCAGGGGTCACTGCTGCAGGCAGAACGCTGCCTCTCGGTACAGAGGGCGCCCGCTGGGCAGGGGAGCCGTGTTTCCCTCAGTGCATGTGGACTGGGTCAGAGCATGTGAGGTGGGGACTCTGGGAAGAGGGGACCCTGGGCCACAGGCTGCAGAACGCGTCTCCCTGTAGCTAGTCCGTCTGCTCTGTGATGGGCTGAGTAGGAATGAAACCTACCGGCCCTTTTGTTCACATCTATTATGAATAAGTTTGCACCGACAGCCGTATTAGCTACTTAGTTTTAAAACAATTAGCTGGGTGAGAAAAGTGAAAGTGTAATTGCTGGTAAGCCAAGGCTACTTTAATTTTTATTTTGTGGGACAGATGTAACTCCTTTGATGTAAGAAACAGGCAGGAAAGGCTGGGGGCGGGGGGCTGGCGTCACACCTTGCAAGTCCAATTATGACATTTTCATTCACAATCTTTGTAAGACAATTATGTTTCAACCTGAATCTTGACATTAAAGTATATGTTTACAAAATTGCCAGTTAGATAAACTAAGTGTGTAAGATGATTAAATAGAAAAAAAGACGTTCATGGACATTTTCTTCCATGTTATTTACATGTGTTGTTTCTGGTGGACATGTCAAAAGTTTCACTGTTTTTTTACATCAAAAATAAATGACAAATAGTGCAAGATCTGTTGAGAACAAGCATGGTGGTCATGGCCAACTCCATTACTGTTTCCTGAAACGTGCTTCCAAAACATACAGTATATTTTATTATCAAGGGTGTTTGTTTGGAAACAATGACCATGACCTTGGAGCAGTGGGTGGGCGCAGAGTCATGCATGTTGTGAAGCTGTGCCGACGCATAAGAGCAATAACTACGTGCCAGAACTTCTTCTGTGTAGAGATATCATCTATCAGCAAATTCCAGCCCATGTCAATGCAGTGCCAAGGCAACCCTATTTGTATTTTCTAGGAGACATGTATTTTATTGACTGTAAGCTCATTCACATGTAACTTTTGACATTTTCGCTCTGTGCAAATAAAGAACACAGGACCCCTGTGGTGCTCCCCGGACTGTCTGTGCAGAGCCCTCGAATCCACACCCTGGGGCCCATGCGCACCAGGCGCTTTCTGCACAGATGTGGCCGCAGGTGCCTTGTGCCTGAGTACAAGCAGGCGTTACTGATTCCTGGGGCTCGGGTGGGTGGAGCGGCCCAGGTCCTTCTCTGGACGAAGCTCCGTGGGCCCCAGTGGCCGGAAGTCGGGCCTTCCCCACCCCCTGCCCACCCATCAGGAGAGTGTTGGGGGCAGCAGTTCTGGGGGGAGCCAGGCCCCGTCCCCACACTTCTTCCCGGACAGGAGGCAGGTGGGCACGCCCTGACTTTCTAACCTTGGACCCACCAACAATACATTAAATGGCTGTAGCTGTATTTACTAGACTCACAGGGCGAGGCGAAGGTGATATCTTTTCTACCGCACGACAAGTCTGTGTATCAGTTGGCTGAGGCAGACAGGAAGCCACAGGAAACTATCCATCATCTGCTGTGAGGAGCTACTGGCCAGCGCTCTTCCTGCTGCCACCGGGAGGGAAAGGCCGGTGCCTCCTCTAAGCCTGAGACGTCTGTGGAGCAGGAGGCCCGTGTGCCCTGCTCCCCGGGGCAGCCCCGTCAGGTGCAGGAATAATCACCCTCCCGGTTCCTTTCTTCTGGCCTCGGGATTGAGACGCAGACCACTTTTAGTTGTGTTGTTTTCTTTTTCAGCTACTGAATGGGCTTAAAACCACAAGTCGGGTGTCCCTTTTGTGAGTACATATCTCAGTGCCCCTCCCCCCCGATGGCTCCAATGCCAGGGGCCACGACGGCACGCCCAGCGTGCCGTCTGCCGGGTGTGGCCGCCTAGCTGTCGTACCAGTCGAGGAAGAGCAGGGAGAAGGAGCACATCACCAGGAAGAAGAGCACCCACACGCGGAAGCCAGCGTTGTTCTTGATGGCCTGGGGGGCGGGGCACAGGGGCTTTGGTTTGAAAGGCTCTCAACGGCCGCGTGTGTCTGCACATGCTCTCCCTGCGGGGCTGTAACTGTGTGGACGGCTCAAGCCTATGCTTACCTTGCACAGACAGCTTAATTATTAAGCAAAACCAAAAAGTGGGTTTAAAGTCTGTTAGACAAATGGGCTGCATCTCCCTCTCTGGTTAGTCATCATGTGGAGATCACGCACAATTCTCCCAGGAAAAATGGCTCACATCCACCCCAGGGTTAAACCCACACAGACAGGATCGGAGCGTGTGTCCACTACCCTGACGTGTGTTTCCTAGTAATGCGACGGCAGTGGTCCAAGAACGGTCCCACGTCAACCCAAACCTGAGGACTGCACTCAGAAAATAAAGTCCACTCAACAGAGTCTACTGCGGTGGCCCTGTAAACAGCGACCAGGGCTCTGGGTCCTTGGAGGGGGTCCAACAAGCCTCTCCTGTGGGGCCCAGCCTGGACTTAGAGAGGGACCCCTGCACTCCAGCTGGCTCCTCTGCAGGGCAGTGGGTGGGGTCCTGGGCCTGGCAGGGTGGAACGGGCCCATCCAGCGCACAGTCCTGAGACCAGCCCTGTGCACGGGGCCCTGACCGGGTGGACACTACTGCCTGGACTCAGCGCCCCTCCAAATCAGACACGGTGCCCCGAGAGTACCCACCTCTCTGATGTCTTCATTGCCCTCCTTGATATTCTCAGTTGCTCCTACTACTAATTGGTGAATACTGTCAATCTCAGCTTCCTGTCGGGGAAGAGAACAGCAGATAAATACAACCGCTGCCTCCTTCGCCGAGTGTATGTCACGATAGAAACAGTAGCTGCCACTTACTAAGTGCTGGGGCTTTACGCACCATGAACCCATGGGTCCTCATAGCACCCGACAGGTAGGCAGCACTCTCATTTACAAGAGGGGAACTTAAAGCATAGAGAAGCCCAGAGTCACGCAGCACCCAAGCTGCAGGACTGGGACTGGACCCGGTGCCCGTGCTCCCTCCACGCCAGCTGGCCGCCTTCCTCCACTCACTGGACGGGAACAGTTCAATCGCAGAGTGGCCACCACATGCCAGGGGCTTCGAAGCACATGTGGCTTTAAAACATACATGCTAGCTTCAAAATGGCACTTTGTATATCACCATTTTCTCTCTCTTAAGAAAAAAAAAAAAAAAGCTAAAACTTAAAAATCAAAATGGTATGCAGGATGTTTGCAAAAATTTTACTGCAAATACTTGGAAAGCTTAAACATGGGATCCTGGGCTTCCACACGAGTGGCTTGCCCCGCTGCACCGGCTGTGACCCACACTGCGGTCTAAGGAGCAGGACTGTCTCTCCCTCTGGGCGGTGTGGAGGGAACATAGACGAGTTGTGGGTTTTAGGGAAACCTGACTGATACAGTACTGCAGAGAGGAAATCCACCTTCAGCCATCCGATTCCCAGCAGTGAATGCCACATAGTCTAAGGACCTGAGGGCCAAGGACTGCTTTGCTCCAAAACCTTGCTTTTTTAGAGAATCTCCAAGTGGGGGCTGGCTGACCGCAGCCACTGTTCCCATGAGAGGACGGGTAAGAACCACCTTGCAACACAGATGAGGAGGCCCAGACAGACTCAGCTCTTCTCAGGTCTTAGAAACCCCGAGGGAGCCAGGCAGGGCTCAGCCTGTGCTCTGCAAACCCCTCCCAGGTCGAGGCCCGGAGCCCTGGGGGTGACACAGGGTGGGGCCCTGAGTGGCTCTCTGCCACCCCCTGGGGCACACGTCCAGAACCCCGGGACTGCTGCTTCCTAACCGAGAACCAGCCCCCAACTGAGACTCAAATGTGAATGGCAATCAGTGCTCCTCAGTGGCTGGGCTGAGTGTAGGAGCAGAAGCAGTGGCCGTGAAAAGTAAGGGCTTTTAGTGCCCTTGGGCCCCAGGGCCTCAGAGTACCTTGCTGCATGTAAGTAGCCCTGCTGTAGTGAAGGCCCCTGGCCCGTGGCTCTGGCCGTGCTAGTGAACAGTGCATTACCCAGGTCTGCCACAGCCATGCCCACAAACAACGGCTCCTGGTTCCAGGACTGAGAGCCAGAGGGGGCCCGGATCCCATTCGCCACCCCTGAGAGTGACACAGGTGACCTCAGCCCCGCTTTGCTGAGGGGGAAAGGGCTCAGGAGAGCCGCAGGTCACATGACACGTGACGGGGAACCGGGTGGGGGCCGTCTGTCTGACTCCACCTGGGCTCTGAGCTCCTCCCGCCACGCCGAGCTGCCTCTAAGGACAAGTGGGTGCTCTGAGAGGGAGACATCTGACTGAGTGGTTTTGTGTGTCCGGAGGCTGAACTGATGGCCATCAGGCTTCCAAGTGAAGGCTTAGCAGATGCATGTTAGAATAGTTCCTGCAACACGCTAGTGAAAAGGGCAACTCCTATGAACCACCTTGTGTACCCAATGTGCAATGATTTGACTCTGGCTGTGTGGTTTAGGGGGCATTTTGTGAGTGGAGTATCTTAAGCCAAGTAGCCCAGTCTAACACAGTGGAGAAAAATAATTTTGTCTTTCAAACCCTTCCAGTCTGTGGATACTAAAAACAACAGGGAGAATTTATCAGGTGTCTGAAAACTTTGCCAGTTAGTGGCTGCTGGAAGAATTTCAGAACTGTAGGCAGGTAGAAATGACATGAAAATCCACGTACGAAGACAGTCACATTTCCTGTGAGGACGGGACACCTGAGGTGGCGGGGACCCGGCATCTGAGAGGGCCAAGTCTGAGCTTGTAACACCGTTGACTAAAAAGCTACTACTCATGCATCGTGCCGGGTGCTTTCCATGGGTTATCTCGGAGCCTTACGACAACCATGCAGGGGCCACTCTATTTTACAGACGAAAAAACTGTAGTTCAGAGAGGCTCCCCAGCTTCCCAGAGGGCATCCAGAACCAAAATCTAGCTGCCTCCCTCCCCCACGTGCTCCGCCACACAGGGCTGGGGTGTGTGGAGAGCTGCCCCGGACCGCAGAGGCTGCTCCCGGGGAAGGGGAGGCTCTGGGCACACAGCTGCAGAGGCCCAACGACCTCAGAAGAAACGTCCCGAGTTCTTAGTATCTCCCCGTTTTAAGCTAAATCTTAAAACAACTATATTTTTCTTACTTGTTGTAAAACCTTCTCTGTGAATATCTCTTGGAGTCTGGAAATTTCAACCACCTTCCCTTCGATTTGCCTTCATAAAAAAAATAGATTACACATTAACTCTTAGTACTTGGTGATCTTAACAGCAGTGTCACACATTTCTAAACAAGTCGTCTCTTCTAAGTGAAGGCATGAGAGAGGGAGGGGACGCCGCGTCAGGTTCAGGGAAGGAGAACACGGGCAGAGGAAGATTCACTCTCCTTACTGGTTCCCCTTTAACATCCCTCAGCTTACTGGGGCATACTGGACTGTTTGGAAACCACCCCGCCCCCCTGCATAAGCTGGCTCCGGGGCCCAGCCTCCTGAGTCAGTGCCTGGGCCAGGGGCACGCAGCTGCGCCCAGTCACACAAAGTAAAGTCTCCTTTAACGCCGAGCCCTGTCCTAGCAACACAGTGACACATGGTGGGGATTCAAAAGAAAACGTCAGGATGTGCTGTCACCCAACTTTGTTACCTCTAAGCAGGTTAGGGGGAAGAGTGCATTCACCACTCAACCCAACTCCCTGTTGAAAGGAAACCTGATTCTGGCTGAAAACTTCCCACGCTGGGCTATCAGCAACTAAGTGTGTGGGCTTCTCCCCATTTCATGGGCAGCAAGGGTGACCCTGGCGCAGGCCGGGGGGTGCATGTCTAGAGGCTGAGCTGACAGCTGCTTTAGCACAGGCAGCGGCTGAGCTCCCAGCCCAGGAGGAAGCGGAAATGTTCGATGGGGAGATGATTCCTAGCTGTGTCGCTTGGGCCTCGAGTCCCCCTAGACCAGGTGAGGGAAGGAGAGGAGACTTGGGAGAAGAGTAAGGAGGGGTGAGGGCGGGGAGAGCACCATCTCTG
The DNA here is from genome assembly GCF_009873245.2 of Balaenoptera musculus. NCBI lineage: Eukaryota > Metazoa > Chordata > Mammalia > Artiodactyla > Balaenopteridae > Balaenoptera > Balaenoptera musculus. The sequence continues at coordinate 102,902,390 of NC_045789.1, forward strand.
AGGAAGGACTGGGAGACCCGCCTGCGAAGGCAGAGACAGCGGAAGAGCCGGGGGCAGCGGTCAGAGTGGAAACACCTGCACTCAGTCTCCAGGGCTGCGCAAGTGCAACGTCAGGATGCATCTTCTTTTGGGAAGTGACCACAGTGCAACAAGAGTTTCGGCGCATCCTTTCAGCATGCTCCCGGCATTCCCAGGGCAAGAGGCCTGAGTGCTTTCACCGGAGGGCTGGCAACCGTACCTGTGTGGGCCACGGCCACGGCCACGGCCACGGGCCTTCTGCGCGGCTGATCCCTCCGGTGAGGGAGCAGCCGGACCCCAGTGGAGCCATCTGCAGGGCTTCCCTCCGTCAGCCGTCCCTCACGAGGTCTCCCTTTCATCTTAGCGTAATTAAGTGTAACTAGCCCCCACGTGGCAGTGGTCATTACGTTTGGTGTCATCTGCCTTCATGAGCCGATCCTCTTGGATGGGGCAGCAGCACCTGGGAGCCTCGTAGCAGCCCGTGGGGTTATCTCACAGGCCCACAAGTCAAGGGGAGTCAGTGAATTCAGGCAGTTTCCGTGACCCCCTAAATGGCGGGAGGGGGGCTACACGTGGCCCAAGGGCCACATGTGGATGCCTGGGCACCAGAGTAAATTAATAAAGTTCCTAGTTTTGGGGAAAGTTGTAAACTAGGCCATCGGCTCACAAAGGAACCACACACATACCTCACTTCGTCAAACAGGCTGTTCATTTCACCAATCAGGCGCTGATTTTCTTGTTCGAACTGTAAGGAAACAAACACGTTAAGGATGACGACAAACTGACTAGAGTCTCAAAGCAACACAGCCAAAGGCAAGTGTCGAGCAAGGCGTGTCTGTGCAGAAACCTTGGATCCGCCCTCCAAGAATCACTCCGGAGCCCCTCTTTCCAGCGTGGATCGTGGCGGCATTGCTGGAAGACCCTGAGTGTTCGTGTGAGGATAGCCAGGCCGTAGGAAGAAAATGAAACCCCGCAGTGCAGCGGGGCTGCCTGTGGCTGGACTTGCCTCTCACTCATTTGAACCGCAAGCATGCAAGCCGACTCTGATTGGGAGCGCGGAGGCCTGTGGGTCAGCCCCGTTAGGCTGGCCGCCCTGCTCTCCCTCTGGGCCCTCAAGACCTCCTGATATTGTCCTCTTTAAATGAAGCAGTGAGGCTGTGCGGCTGTGCTGAATCAGGGTAGTGGCAGGACCGCACTGGGACTCAGTCTGATTGCAGAGCCTGGCCTTGGCCAGTCGCCACAACAGGGACAGAGGCCCGGGAGCTGGAGAAGCTGCATTCCCGGTGCTCGGGATGGCACCAGGCTTTGGGGCTCAGTCTGGGTAAGAACACCACCCCAGCACCTGGGGAGTTCATCAGAGCTGAGCTAACTCTGCAGGGTGGACAGCTGCTCTCCCAGCCATCCTGCCAACTCGATACTGGTCAAACGTGAGGATGGCGCGCACCTGAAGCGCCGCCGTGGTGTGGGACCAGGAGGAGCTCCCCCGTCCTGTTGTCCACGATGATGGCTCAGTCCTCACGCGTCCACTCCTCCGTCTCTTCCCCGACGGCTCCCACGTGTTCCCAGCTCACATGCCACCTTCTCCATGATACTGTCCTGGACCTTGGCGCTCAAGGTTATTTCTCATGTTTCTAACCGTAGCCTGGTATCTTCTCAAAATCCCTTAGAATATTAGCCATTTTCTGCCTTGTACTGAGTTGTGCGTGTCTCAAACTGTCTGCGTGACTGTGAGCCGCGCAGGTGGGAACCGTATTGGACCCACACGCATCGGAAAAAGCCGCTGTCCACACGCAGGGGCTCGGTCCACCAGGGAGAGGGGCTGTGCTCTCACCTCCGCACCTGCCCGCGCCGCAACCCTGTCACGCCTGCCGGCCCCTCCGCACCCCTCACCTCCGCCTTGCTCACTCCCGCGCCCCATCACTCAGGGCGGCTTCCTCTAGCGGGGCCTCCTCAACGTCCAGTCCTTTTCCTCTCCCTCCAGCCCCTCCGCGAGGCTCTCCGCTGGCACCCTCCCTTCCTACTCTGCCGGTTTTACTTGGCACACTTGCTGTATTCGTTCCTTCCCTGCTATCTAAGTTCCGCCCTCATCTCTCATATTCTCCTTTGGTCTGCCCTCCATCCCATCAGTCACATGCCGGCCCTGCCCCTGCACCCTGCAGATCAGGTCTGATGCCAGGTCCACGAGCCGGCCACACCACAGGCCTCTCCGAGGGCATCTCCTGCCATCCCCCGCCTCATCTCTGCACAGGCTAGCTCTCAGCCTAAGGTGGATTTATCCTCTGGCCAGGGAACTCCAACTGGTCCCTAGAAACCCAGCATAGGCACCTTCTTAGTCATCGGACGCAGCAGGGCAGGTTTGATCATGTTCTACCATCCCCCTCTCTTTAAAGTTTCTCTGCTCTCGCCTCCATCACTGCACTTCCACACTTGTTCGGGGTCTGGCTCCCCTCCTGGGTGGGGTGGTCTTTCTCCTCTGGACCCTGAGCCCAGCACAGGGCCCGAAACACGACGGGGCACGGGTTCCCAGCACCAGCTGCTCACCAAGGCACAGAGGCCTCCACTCCACCCCAGGCCACCTCAGAGGACGGGGTTGGCGAGGCTCCGGGAGGGCGGGAGCGGTGGGGAGCCTCCTGCAGTGCCAGGGCAACCGGCAGGCTGCCTTGCTGCCACGGCCCTGCTCTGCAAGAGAAGCCACGGCAGTGAGAAGCCCGCACAGTGAAGAGCAGTCCCGCAACTAGAGAAAGCCCGTGCACAGCAATGAAGACCCAATGCAGCCCAAAAAAAAAAAAAAAAAAAAAGCTATTTAAGGGAATAAAAGCGTCACTTTTGAGTCTGAAAGAATCAGCTTTGTTAACTGTCAACAGTTACTTAAGAGTCTGATATATATGAAAAAATACAATTACTTTAGCATGTGGGTGCTAATTTGACTAATTCTCTCAGGTACTTTACTCAGGTTTTGGTGGGGGGGTTGGCAGGGGGCATATTCTTTGAATTTTTCTAACAATAATATGGCCCTACCCTTTTAAATCTGCAGTCCTTTCATGCTTTTAAACTGTTCCTAAACAAAATTAACTAAGGGTTTGAGGTGGTTTATTACTGGAAATGGTCCTTGGGAACAAAGCTTTCTTTTTGTTTCCTCCCCAATTTAAGGGCACCTGGCTTTCTTTTAAGCCTCTTGGTAATTGTTACTGATTTATTTATTTTTTGGTTGGTAATTGTTACTCCTGAAGGGCTCCTGTTAGCAGCGGTCAGGAGTGGGATCAGATTCTGCCTCTGATTTCCTTCCAACCCATGGGTTCTTGATGCTACCTGAGAAATTCCCTATTCCTGGAGGAAGTGAGAGAAACAAATGCCTCAAGGGATCAAGCAGCGGTAAGGGCTGAGCAGAGAGGTTTGCCGGTTTGCCGCACCACATTTATGGAGAGCAGCCTACATTCAGGGGTCGGGAGTAACAGTGAAACTGCATTTAAAAAAACCAACAAAACCCGTTTCCCACAGGGAGCCATTTAACGAGATCCGGCTGCGCTCTGGTAGGTTCGGCAGCGGCCAGGATGCTGACCGCATTCACTCGCACAGGCTGCAGGGTGGTTTCCGAGACTGTGGGCAGCAAACCTGTACACCTCACCTCTCATCCGCGGAGTGAGGCAGGGAGCCACCAAATGCCAGGCTGCAGGGGGAGGTAGGGGCTATGCCAGGGGCTTTGATGGCCCACTTCCCGTGGCCTCATGGGAACTTCCTGGGTGACGCTGGCCCAGTCTCTGGCCTTCTGTGTGGCCTGTCAGTTTCTCTTTGTGAACAGATGCGGTTGGTTATTCTTATCCTTTCCTGCCTGACCCTGAGGGTGGGGAGGGACAGCTCCTTCATCTTCTAAGCTGTATGCCCTTGGGCAGGTAACTTAACCTCTCTGTGTCTCTGCCTTCATCACTAAACTGGGGATAACTGTAGTACTTAGTAGGGTTGTTAGGAGGAAGATACGCGCTAATACGTGGACGCTGCTCACCAACTTCACCTCCTCGATAAATGTTAATTACTGTTATTTAATCTCTTCAGGAGTCGGATCCTGGATATGCAAAATGAGTCATTAAATGCTTTGACGGCCCCTTCCCCCTCCCTGGTTTCAAAGCCACTACTGGTCTCCTACCCTCTCAGGCCTGAGACGCACAGGCACACAGCGCGCCCTGGGGCTCCCTGGCAGCCCGCACAGGCAGGGGCTTCACAAGGTGCAGTGCTGAATGCAGCCTCAGCTCCACGATCAGCACCAAGGGCAGGGGGACCTACAGGCCCCGGGAAGACACACCTGCCACGCCCTCCGTCTCCAAGAGTCCCGGAAAAGGGAGATGAGAGGCCTGGATGATGGGGGAGGTGGGCAGGCAGGGCCCGGCAAGCGTGACAGCGGCCAGCCTGTCCTTCTGGGCCATTGCACTCTACGCTGTTTAGGTCTCACAGCAAAACACAGTGCTTTCCCTCAGTGCAGACCCCCAACAGCAGTGGTAGGCATCATGGTTAAGAGTCTAGGACTTGGGGGCCCAGCAACAGTCCCTACCACATGGGGCAGCATGAATTAATAAATGCTCAAGCGCTCACACGGTACTGGGCTGAGACGGTGTGTGTGTGTTACACGCACGTCAGGCAGTATCATTTAACTGCTTTATTCCATTCAGAAGTCAGTCCGACTTCCAAACAGGGCCCCCCAAAAGGGTTTATAATCTGGTTTAAAGGATACAGATCCACATTGTGAATACATTGTTACAGAAATCCTTTTTTAATCTAATCCTCTTTACTATGGTTTTGAAAAGAAAATCATTCCTACCAAGGCCTTTGAGTGTCAGACGAGACCAGGAGAAGTGTCCGCATTGCAAAGACCTAAGAGCAGCTCACTGAGGCGACACTGTGAACCCACAGGGGGCTTGGCCTAGAAGGCAGCCTGCCCCCTTGGCTCGGGAGCCCACCGCCCAGGCCCACTCTGGGCCCTTCTAGTTGTGCTTTATCTGTGCCAAACACCTTCACACGTGGGGCTCTGTGACCCTCACCGTGACCCCCACCTGTGCCCCTGTGAACCTCCCCAGGGTCTGTACCCCAGCTTTCACCTGTGTGGCACTCAAATTCTATCAACAATTCTCCTGTTCTCAATGTGTAAGCCAAGCTTGGCCACAGACCACAAGCCCTGCCACCCAGCCACCTGGTGCTTCCAAGGGCCCACCTCCGGGGACAGGGGCTAGGGACACTTTTCATGTGATCTGAATAACAGAAGTCACATTCATGTCTTTAAAAATTAGTCCAAGAAATACATCACTAAGTGCAGTGGTTTCACTGGAGGCAAGTAAAATGAATGTGGGCTTAGAAAGGAGGTATTTTCTCTGGGTAACATCAGAAAACAATTTGGTTCCACTCAGCCTGACCACAAAACATCTGCTTATATTAACTCAAAGGCATTAATATCCCTGCATCACGAGTGATGAATGGAAACGTATTGTGCGAATCATACAATGCTCCGCAGCCATTCTGGAACGAGTAACAACAGCTCCTATGGGTGAAATAATGAATTAAACTGCTATTATAGGGCTTAATTCATTATTTTACCCTGAGGAACAGTGATTATGACTTATGACCACAATTTGCTGTAACACTTTCCAATTTAAAACCAATAGTATGGCATTTCTTTCTCTTCATTTTCAGGGTTGAGCCTTTTAAATAAGGTTCGGGTCAGTCAGACTGTAAGATATGGTACTTAGCTATGAGCCCCAATTAAGAAAGAAGTGAACTGAACATTAAACAGCTTGTCATAAAAGTACTGAACAGTACAGCCTTTTGCCCCATCCTCTTGCAATTACGCAATAAAAATTAGGGAGGTCCTGCTGGTTCTGATCGCTTAGGTCACAGATATCATGACGCCGAAATAACTAGCATTATTGGGAATGATCCCTGGCCTGTTTCTGGACAATGCTTCATTCATTTGGACAATGCTTGGACAAAGCATGGTGCACCAACCATCATTATGGAAAGACGGGCCTTATGACATGAACATGTGTTTCTCATACGCATCAGCTACATACATCACACTCGGAATGTGTGCAGGGAACCCAGGACCACACGGGTCCAGCAACGATCTCTCACTGTTTGTGAGGGAACATTCTCTGAGCAGCTGCTATGTGCCCTGCACTTTCCTGGGCACTCATACATACATGACTGTATTCCTGACAATCCTGTCAATTTACCAAGCTGAAGTTCAGTGAGGCCTATTTTCTTGCCCCCAAGTTACACAGGCAGTAAGTGACATAAAGAGGATTAAAAACCAACTCTGTCAAGTCCCAAAGCCCTTGACTGGGGCCATCTCTCACCGGGCCCAAGCATCAGCTAATCACAGATATCCTTGCTGCCAGCCTTCCACTGGTCCAACCCCTGTGCATTTGCAGCTTCTAAGCACGCGTCTGTGTAGGTTAACAAGCCGCTGCTGCTCACCACTGCCTGTGGGGAAAGGCAAGTCCTCTGGCAGACGGCTGACTGCCATTCTTCTAGCTACTTCCTTTATGAAGCGGTGCAGTGTATTTTTTAAAAAGCCCTAAATGGAAGCTAAGTTCTGCCTAAATACAAATGTATTCTTTCTTAATGAAGGGACAGTACTATACATATTTTTATCTCTAGCAAACATAGGTGGTCATGTTACATGATACAGGGAACGTGACATCATTTTCAATATAGAGTTATTTTGTATAAACTGAAGAAAAACTATGAGCTTTTAAGAAACTCTGGCCATCATTTGGCTACCAGCGAGCATAATCAACTTGTCCTTTAGCCTGTTGGCTTCTCCGCCTGGGCCTGCCCTCCGGCATTGCATCCCCGGGTGATGTGCTGTGCCTTTCTCTCCCCTGTATGCACTGTTTCAAACACCAGCCCTCGGGTGTATCCCACAGTCACGTCTCCAGCCCAAAACCCAAGCCCAGGATCCCAGCGCCACCAGACACCTCCGCGGACTCACACCTGTCGGTGACCAGGTCATTTCCTGACTGCCGGCATCCTGCTTCCCCAGGTCACAAAGCTCCAGGCTCTTTCTCCTGCCTCGCTCTCTCACACGCCCTGCTGCCCCCCAGTGGATCACCAGGTCCAGTCCGCTTCCCGCAGCATGTATCTCATCTCTGCTCTCACTTCCACTCCCTGGCCATCGTCTTCAGCCTCTCTCTACTTGACTGGGCAGCCACGGCTGCTGCCTGGAGTCGTGCTGCAGTCTACACTGCGAGGCCTCCGGGTCACGTGCCTGCTGGTCTGGGGGGCACTGAGCACGTACTCCAAGTCAGAGGTGTGGAAGGAAGGCAGGGGCCTGGCAGGCCACTTTAAGGTGTTTGAGTTACTTCCTTAGCTCAGAATTATTTTTATCTATCAAGGGCACAGATAGCTCTGCTTCTTGTTCCAAAGAAAGTCCCACAGGCTCTGAGGGAGCACCCCCATAGCAAGTCCCAGGAAAGTCATGGCTAATGGTGTCATCACTGGAATCAGTGTCACGCTTCTAAGGTGATGATCTTAAAGGGGAAACTGCTCGTCTGGGTGAATGAATGTGTGTGCAACAGTCCTGAGGATAAAATCTGTATGAAGACTCCATGGAGCGGCAGGTGCCACCCTGCGTGGCCCTTTGATCCTGCCGTGTGGGCAGCACACACACCACAGCCCCTCCCCACACACGTGAGCACTGCCCAGGCCCCCCCGACCCTGTGCAGGCCAGGGCTGTCCTGCCTCTGTGCACACCTGCCGCTCTGAAGGGGAAAGGCCGAGGGAACTCAGTTATGAGTGCCTTCTGTACGCCTGGCAGCCTCTTGGGTCGGCTCACTCAGTCATTAGCCCACCATGAGGGGCCACCGGTGTTTCAATCCCGCGATCAGGCGTGGGGAAGAAACAGGAAGCCTCGAGAGCAAGAGGACTCCGAGCCAGCTTTCTGCTCTCGGCAGCCAGCGCTCAGGAGAGCAGACCTGGCCCCCTGGCTGGGGCCGGTGAGGCCTCTGTCAGGCCGCCCAGGTCAGTCTGCCAGCGCTCCTGTGCGGGCTACACTCATCTAGACCACCAGATCCCAGCGGGCACTCACATGAGCTGTGATGCAGGAAAAAAGCTCAGGGTTTGGAGCCAGGGCTCGGGGCATGGAGCACGGCTCGGCTGCTCGGCTCTGTGACCTTGCACGGGCTTTGGAAGTTTTGTGCCCCATTTTCGTCAACTATACAAGAGAGATAATTCCTACTTCACTAGACTGTTAGGAGATTAAACAAAACAAGGCCTGCCACATAGAAGGTGTTCATAAATATAAATAATAACAATAATAACTTAGAATATTCTAGTAGTTCTTACTGATGATCCTGCTTTACCATTTAAAACAACCTAGAGTTTTTATATTATATTCATCAAAGTCACTCATCCATTCAACAAACAGTTCCCACCCTGCTCTAGGCTCTGGGAACACAGCAGTGAAAGCAGACAGATTTCCACCCTCGGGGCACCTGTATTCTAGTGGAGGGATGAGGGCAGGATGTGGGCACACAGACATAGTGGCTGGGGCCGCTTCAGGCCGGGTGGTCGGGGAAGGACTCTCTGAGGACATAACATCTGAGCCTGTAAGACAGGAAGACAAGAGTGAAGAGCTTGGTGACACGAATGCCTCTGTGTGAGGTCTGGGAGGAGATGGGGGCCTCCCTCACTCGACAGCCATGGCTCGAAGCTCTACCTCTCATCTTCTTCAGGAGACATCAGGAGACCGCTGACCGCAGATAGGCTCAACCACTTACTAACGAGGGGCCCGTGGACAAGAGAGCCGACTGCTTTTTGCCAAAGTTACAAGGAGACAGTAATGCCCCAACGCCTCTTAGTGTGATTACTGAGAGTATCACGGATAAGACAAGTACTAAAAAGTTCTGTCCACCGTAAACAGCTGCAAATTAAGGTGTCATTTGCCAGGCACAGCCACTGGAGGGGGACTATGTGGGAACCGGCTTCTCAGCTCTTTGGGCAAGGCCAGCATCCCACCGGGGCAGCTCTAGGACACATCTGTTCCCAACCCCAGGTACACGTACTCCATGTGGCTCTGTCACACCGATGTCCAGATAGCTGTGCACAGACCCGGCTGTAAACGAACAGGCAGGGGCTCTGGCCAAATCTGTCCCTTTTCTTTTGAAACTCACCCAGAGATAATAAACTACAATTGGCAACTAGGGGACAGGTAAATAAAAGGAGGTGATATTCGCAGTTAAGGTGTTACTCTTTTCATTCTTCAGCCATTACTTATGCTTTCTTCACATTACCATGCACCAGTAATTCAAACAATTAAAAAGCACCATGGGCTTCCCTGGTGGCTCAGTGGTTGAGAATCCGCCTGCAATGCAGGGGACATGGGTTCGAGCCCTGGTCTGGGAAGATCCCACATGCCGCGGAGCAACTGGGCCCGTGAGACACAACTGCTGAGCCTGCGCGTCTGGAGCCTGTGCTCCGCAACAAGAGAGGCCGTGATAGTGAGAGGCCCGCGCACCGCGATGAAGAGTGGCCCCCGCTTGCCGCAACTAGAGGAAGCCCTTGCACAGAAACGAAGACCCAACACGGCCAAAAATTAAAAATAAACAAATAAATAAATAAAATTAAAAAAAAAAAGCACCATAGCAGCGATTATAAAAGACCCATTTAGAATAGAAGACTATTTTACTGCTGCTGAAAAGACATCTAATATTAATAAAATTATTCCAAGGCAATTTCTTCTTTAATGCTACTGCAAATTTAAAACATATGGAAAGCATACTAAGAGTTTGGAAATCAAGTGGAAAATTGATCTAAAATATTTATTTATAATTTTTAAAACTCAGTATAAAAATTAGGGCAAGGGTATTTAGGATGACCTCCTACTCAATGAAATATTCTTACTAAAACTAGTTAAAAATACATGATTAGACAGAGAATAGCATTACCATTTGTATTTCTTCTGGGGATAATTCATCTTCACCTTTCCCATCTCCCCAGGTTCCCAACTCAGGTTGTGCTTCGGCCGGAATCTTTTCTGTTAAAAAAAAAAAAAAAAATTGAAAGTAGGCAGAAGGCAAAATATTCACTTTAGAATAGGTTGTCTTAGGATGCAGGCATATTTAAAAACATGAGATGGAAGGAAATCATAGAGCTTTGTCCACATTCAATTATCTGTTGGTTAATATTCAAGCACTGCAGCATGACTCTTTACAATGTAAAGGTGTGTGTGTGTGTGTGTGTGTGTGTGTGTGTGTGTATGGATAAAGGGGACCCACGCACATTTTCAGTATTGCCCTGATCTCAGTAATGGTTGCAAACCAAATGGACATTCTTCAGGACCAGTTTTCAAGCGGACTTGACTTCAAAACACGTACTCGTACACTTATACCCCTCCCTCTACTTTTTAAAGACTGCAAAATGTATGGGTAATTTCATTAAAAAATATATATATATATATACATATATATATATAAAAGAGAGGAAATGACATACCACGCCAATCCCATTCCCCTCCCAGAAGTGACCACTGTCAGTGCTTTGATGGAGTCTCGCAGGCTCTATCCAGCACACTCACACACACACAGATATGCAATTCCCTGCCTCCTCTGCCCCCACCGCAGCCTAGAGATAATTTATAGTTCTGTGTGTGTGGTAGTGTGCTTTTCACAAAGATATCAGTGGTAACACAATGTTCTAAAACTTGCTTTTTATAACTTAACAATGCATCTGGGTGATTATCCAATGTCACTCCACATACATCTACCTTGTTCTTTTAATTGCCGCATAACATTCCACCGTAAGGAATTTTCTGTGTAACTGTAACTCCACTGATAAACCTTTGGTTACTTTGGGTTTTCTGCTAGTACAACGGTACGTGTGCCAGTCCATGCTTTGGTGCATTTTGATGTACTCCAGGACGGGAACCTGGGCATGGATTGCTGACTGGCGGTAATTTTACTTTTAATCTAGAGAACATTTTGACCGGGATCACATAAACATGGGCCAGATCTTTGACAGAGCAGACCAACAGCGCAGCTCCCAGAAGGGGCTGCCCCACCCGGGACCCTGATAGAGAGGCCTATGCGGCTCATCCAGGGGTGGGCTGGGAGCAAGGTGGGGGGGGAGGGGGGAGGCGGAGCGTCACCCCTGGGTGGAGGCTGTAATGGGGTCTTTTTTTTCTATAGGTGACTTTGTGTCGGGTGTCTCAGCAGTGCCTCTGGGCTTGTCAGTGGGTTGCCAAGTACTTAAAGGCAAATACTGCTTTTTTTTCTTTTCTTCCCCAATCTCAGTAAATTTCCCATAGCTGCTCTCAGCCCCATGAAATGGGCAAAAGTCCAGAGTTTTTGTTTTGAGACTGATAAGGGAAAAGAACATAATGATAGCACCAATTTAGAGAAAGATTAGGCAGACCTATGTACAAGGTATGGTTATTATTCTGGATATGTCATCACAAAAAAACTCCATGTCATCTGCGACCTTGTGCAAGTTTTTAAAAATTGGCTGTTTTTGCCAGAACTGTCATCATATTTATAAAAGACACATGTATAACTTAGATATAATATAGTACCTATAAATATAATATATAATTTTTATATAAAAGATATTTATAAAAGGTTGAAAACATCTTTAGAAGCTGAGGAGGTATTTTTCTGAGACGACATTCTTCAGGTGGAACATCTGTACTTTTCACTCGTCCCACCCCCACCCCTAGAGCCCTCTATCTCCTACTTGACCTCATTATTGCGTCCATCTCAAGCTTTTACCTTTATGTGTTTTAAGGATAAGAACATCAAATTTAGAAACACAGAAACATCATTCACATCAGAACGCAGCATGAATCAGCTCTGAGCTAGAATGGAAAGTTTGTTAGGAGCCTTTGCAGCCACCTGGAGCCACCCTGACCTGCAGCTGTAAGAATCAGCCTGAAGCACGGCACACCCCACGCGAGTGCTCTGCCCAGACCTCCATGCACCCCGATGCCAAGGCACTCAAGTCCAGACTCCTTGGTCCAGTACTCGAGGCCCTCCGTATGGTCTGGCCCCAGCCACTTTTCCCACCTTAAGGCCTACTCCTCCTCCCCTTTCTGTGAGTTTTGCTGACCCAGAAGTGGTTTCTTTACTGACTACATTCCATACCTCTCCCACGCTTTCTGGCCTCTGAGTATTTACTCATGCTGTTTCCTCTGCCTAGAACATTCTAAGCTTCCCCTTTTTCAGGTTCAGACTAATTTCTCTGGACCACCTCCTCCTGAAGTTCCCTGGCCCTCTGAGTGGACTACGTCCTTCCCACCTGTGCCCTCTCTTTTGGCACTACTCACTTTCTCAGGGGTGGAATCTGATCCTGTCAACTGAGGGCAGGACCCGTGACTGACTGGAGAAGAAGGGCAAGAAGTATTCACAAATAACCGTACCCATCTTAGCGGAAACCAATGTCAGGAAACAAATTATAAATGGGTCCACAAAGATCTCATCCTGGCTGAGTAAGAATATGGAAGGAAAAAACCTAAACCTCAGATATGCACAGAAGGTCAGCTGTGACCACAGAGGTGCTTTATTGTGCTGCCTAAATGAAAAAGTAACAAGACTAGTGCCTTTTTTAAGAAACAGGAGTATGACAAGCAAGAAACCACCCTCTGCCTAGAACTGTACCGCCTAGTCCTACACATTAAAGTATTTTTTCTAAGTTACGTCTCATGTTTCAAAAGCAAAATGAAAAACCTGAAAAGATAAGCAAAAAGACACCACATAGACCAGATTTTAAAAATCCTTCTACTAACTGTAGATAACCTTAGCAAAATGTCCACGGACAGGAAGAAGCTGTCTTCCAACGGCACAGAGAAAAGGGCAGATACACGACCCCTAAGAGGAACCAGCTGGGTGTGGGGGACGAGATTTACCTGCCAGCATCGAGGTGGGGACGGAGATGAAATGTCAAAGGCCCTGGAAAACTGGCAGCACCACGGAGGTCTGCGGAGGCTTCCCCCTCCCCACACATTCCCCTTAGGTGACGCATCCGGGCCCGCGGCTCTGAACTGCCTATGTCCTATGACTCCCAACGACCTCCAGCCCTGAGTTTTTCCCTGAGCTCTAGGCTCGCTCCAACAACGGACTCACTATTTCCACCTGGAAATCCAATAGGCATCTCAGACCTCACGCGTGTAGCCAGAATATGATTCTGCTCCCTCCCACTCCTCCCGGCCTTGCTGCCGAACCTCAATCTTCCTCGCACCTTCCTCCTCTTGGTCGGTCCAGCCCAAACCTAGAAGTTGCCCTTGGTGGCTCTCTGTCCCTCACCTCTCGCATCCTACCTACTGGCTAACCTTCAGTTCCCAAGTGTGAGCGGAGTTTGAGCCCTTGTCTCCACGGCCATCTCCGTCTCCACCACCACCTCCCTCAGGTGACACCTCGTCCCGCCGGCGTGTGGCCTCCTGCAATAGATTCCCAAGTCCACTTGGTTCCTCTTTTTCTCACTCCACTCCAGCTCCACACGGTAGTCAGGGAGGTTTTAAATGTGAGCCAGGCCTTGTCACGCTCAGCTTCACAACCTCCAGGGCTCCTCACTACACAGACTCAGAGCTGAACCTTTGCCACGGCCTGTAGGGCCCTGTGTGATCAGGCCTCTGCCTTCGTCTCTCACCCCTTCTTGCACCATTCTCACTGGTGCCTCCCTCTGTGAGTGTGAGTGTGTGCACGCATGTGGAAATATGCCAGCTCATTGCTCCCTCCTTGATCTTTTCACTGGCTGGTCCCTCCGCCTGGAGAACTTTTACCTGCAGGAAGGTTCTGATTTCTCCACATCCTGCAAACGCGCTTGTTATCATCTGCCCTTTTCATTCTACCCATCCTGGTAGGTGTGAAGTGGAATCTCATTGTGCTTTTGATTTGCATTTCCCTGATTACTAATGATGTTGTGCATCTTTTCGTGTGCTTTTTGGCCACTTGTATTTCTTCCTCAGAGAGATTTCTATTCAGACCCTTTGCCCATTTTAAAATTGGGTTATCATTTTCTTATTGACTTGTAAAAGTTCTTTCCATGTTCTAGATATAGACCCCTTATCAGATATATGATTTTCAAATATTTTCTCCCATTCTGTGGGCTTTTTTCACTTTCTTTTTTTTTAACCTTTAAAGCACAAAAGCTTTTAATTTTGGTGAAGGCCAGTTTATCTAATTTTTCCTTTTGTTGCTTGTGTTTTGGTGTCATATCCTTGTTAATCTTTTGTCAAATCTGAGGTCAGGAAGATTTAGCCCTATGCTTTCTTATAAGAGTTTTAGGGTTTTAGCTCTGTGTAGGCCTTTGGTCTATTTGAGTTACTCTTTTATAAATGGTGTGACTTAAGTGTCAAACTTTGTTCTTTTGCATGTGTATATCCAATTTTCCCAGCACCATTTGTGGAAGAGACCGTTCTTGCCCCCTTGAATGATCTTGGTTCCCTTGTTGGAACTCAGGTGACCAGAGCCACACAGTTTTAATTCCGGATTCTCAATTCTGTCCCATTGATCCATATGTCCATCCTTGTGCCGGTACCACACTGTCTTGATTACTGTTGCTTTGTAGTAAGTTTCAAAATTGGGAAGTGTGAGTCCTCCTACTTTGTTCTTTTCCAAGACTGTTTTGGTTATCCTGAGTTCCCTGCACTTCCTCATGGATTTTAGAATCAACTTGTCAATTTTCACAAAGAAATCAGCTGGGATTCTGAAGAGGAATGCATTGAAACTGTAGATCATTTTGGGGTGTACTGCCATCTTAACAACACTAATTCTTCTGATTCATGACCTTGGGATATTTTTCAATTTATTTGGATCATTTTTAATTTCTTTCAACAATGATTTGTAGCCTTCAAAGTATGTTTTACATTTTTGTTGAATTTATTCTTTTTGATGCTATCATAAAGGAATTGTTGCTTTTTAAATTCCATTTTTGGATTGTTCATTGAAAGTATACAGAAATGAAATCTCTGTATAACGGTTTGCAACCTTGCTGAACTCATTTACTACTTTTCTTTTATTGGTGGATTCCTTAAAATTTTCTGTACACAATACCAGGCGGTTTGTGAATAGAAAAAACTTCCTTCCTAATCTAGACTTTCATTTCCTTTGCCTTCCTAATTGCCTTTGCTATCTTGGCCAGCCTACTAATTGACTTCCAGTACTCATTTGAAAAAGAATCCTGCCCAATCCTTAGTGTCAAGCAATGGATCTCTTCATAGCTGCTCTACGAACTAACGTAAAATGTGCTCTTTGTGGAGCCCTACTGCACATGCCAGACACTGCCTGGCCCTTTATACTAGCTCCTGAAGTGCTCACAACAAACCACAGCCACATGATACTATAGGAAAGTGGAGGCTCAGAGTTCAAATAACTTGTCCAAGGTCACGGTGCAGGACAGAGGCCAGACTGTGAAACCAAGGTTCACGACCCTTCCATGACATCACACTGCAACCACTGTGCTTTCCCTTCCCTCACACTCGGAGGAAGGGATGGCCCATCTCCATGAACAGCAAATAGATAAAGGTGGGGTACCGCAATGGTAATAGCTTTCTTTTGGGAAAAACAAACAAAATGAAGTAGAAAAAGCCTGTTATATAGGCAGGAATTTGTACATAAAGTGTGCACATTTTTAACAAGCACTAATTCAGATTTTATTACCCTTTGGGACTCCACATAACCAAGGAAGAGATGACTCAGAAATGAGCATCATCAAATGACCATGGAGGAAAGAGCTGCCTGGTGGAGCTGTGGGGACAGTGAAGTGGAGCCAGGAGTGGCAGCAGGGGCAAGGATGCAGGGGAAAAAGCAAGAGAGGACTAAGATGGGGCGGGAGGAGTCCTGAGATGCATTTACAAAATGGGGGAAATGGTTCTCGGAACTGCCACTAAATGCTGCAGCTGGGACCTTGACGGCCTCCAGAGGGACACCCTTCACACCATTCTGCTCCTACATGCTGATCAGAAGCTAAACTGGAGGGTTCTCTCAACATTTTGGTGGGCTGGCTTAGTCAGGAGATAACTTCGTGATTATAAAGCATCCAAATACTGACTTTAAGATAAAAATATAAACCGTGAGGAACAGCATTCTTTCACTGACCATTTGTTTTCTACCACCGAGAGGCATTAGGTTCCTTTTGCTTCAGGAAATATTTCCACAGCAACTAAAAGCAATCAGTGCTCCAAACAGAGTCTTCATTCATTCATTTTTTTCAACAAAGATTTAATGAGCACCTCCTATGTGCCAGGTATTGTTCTGGGTGCCAGTGTTACAGCACTGAACAAAGCACATACAGAAATTCCTGTCCTTGTGGAACTTCTGTTTTAGTAGTGGAGACAGAGCATAAAGGATATAAGTGAGTCAAACATATAGAAGGGCAGCGACGAGTGCCGGGGAGAAAGACAAAACAGGGAAGACCAGATCGGGAGGCTTAGTGCCTCATCCTCTTTCTACTGACCCTCATTCCTCAGGGATCCCAGCCTGTCTCATGGCATTGACGTGATCTAAAGACCTGTCCCCTGACCTCTAGACTCATAAACCCAACTTCCTGCTCAGCCTCTGTGCCAGGCATCCCTAAATTAACATACTCCACGCTGAGCTGACCTGCAGTCCCCGGCCTGCCCCTCCTCAGCCTCCCACATCTCAGTGAAGGGCAGCCACCTTCTTCCCACTGCCAACAACCACTGCAGCCTTCCTTGTCCCATCTCCTCCTCATGCCCCACATCCAGGGAGCGCATTCTGTGGCTCAACTTTCAAAATATATCCAGAATCCTACCCCTTCTCCCCCACGTCCCTGCTCCCATGCTTGGTGTGGTGCACCATCACCTTGTTTCCAGGAGACTTTAGCAGCCTCCTAACTGTCCCTATTTTGCTTCTTGATCCCCTAAACAATCTATTTCAACAGAGCAACCAGAGGGACCCTGCTCAAATGTAGTCCTCTGTGTGACAGTCCTCTGTGCAAGCATCCTGGTGGCCTCCCCCCTCACTCAGGGTAAACAGCTCTCCCGTGGCCCGGAAGGCCCCATGACCTTGGTGCCCTGGTACTTGCTCGCTTCCTGTCCCTCTGCTCTTCCCTTACTCTGCAGCCTCCCGGCTGCTCATCAGCACACCAGGCACTTCTGCTTCCTTTGCCTGTGACCCTCTTCCCACAGAGAGCCACACGGCTCACTCCTCACTGCCCTTGGGTCTCTACTGAAACCTCAAGGACTCCGACCTCTCCAGTGGGCCAAATCTCTATTACCAGGACCCTCTCTCTTACAGCGCAGACTGACTGTGTACCCAGTTGTGTAATATTCCATTACCATCTGTTCCCCTCTGGACTGCAAGCACATGTGCCTATTTTCTACTCGCTCCTGTATCCCCAACACCTAGCGCAGTGCCTGGCATAACAATTCTCAGTGTGAGCGAGGGACCCAGCAAGGGCAGACTCTCTTCACATGAGATTTACCCTCACCTGGGCCCCAAGACTCTGGACTGGCTTCTCCCCACTCTCAGCAGCCCTGACAATAGTTCCTGAGTGAATGAATGGATGGATAAAGGGTCGAGCGGCTATATCTGGCAGGAGTAAATTTAGATATGATACCCCTATGTATTGTTTACGAAAAGCAGGGCCCCATCACTTTGTGACTGATGCTGGGGTTTTCCCTCATTAGGGACAAGTGGAGATGGGGATGGGAGGGTGTGTGCGAGGCCTCTGGCCTATGGGACAAGGCAGCCTCCAGAGAGGATGGGCTCAGGCTCGACAAAGAGTGACCCACACCTGGAATCCCAGTGCCGCCCTTATTTGTTATTTGACTTTTAATAGGTTATATAATTTCTTCAAAGCTCTGTTTCCTCACACATAAAATGATGACAATAACACCTCAAAAGACTCAATGAGACTTGATTTGTTGACACCCCCAGTGGGTGCCCAGCACAATGAAGGGGGGGGTCACTGAACGCCAGTCTCCTTGCCCTTCCCATAGAAGCTGTTTTCAGCCACAGAAAGGCCTCTGGCATCTTTCAGGCTCACAAAGCCCCAAATGCATTCTGAATTCCCTCACTTGTAATATGTAGAGAATAAATTAGATGCAAGGGCAGCACAGATCCACATGTAAATGCCAGGTCCACCATTTATGAACTTTTAACTTGGACAAGTTTCCCAGCCACTCAGAGCCTTTAAGAAGGCTTATCTTAAAAAAAAAAAGGTCATAAAATCCATCCCAGAGGGCTGCTACAAGGATGGTGGTGATGTCTGTGAAGATTCAGGACAGTGCCTAGCACCTGGGAGGCATGCAGTAAATGACAGCCATTGTGAGAGTACAGAAGAGGAGGCGAGGAAGACTCTCGGGCCTCAGCATCCTGGGATTCACACAAAGCAAAAGCTCATGTGCCTCTGAGGTAGAGCAAACTAAGAATGCATCCCCTACACAGGGTGGCCACCCTGGCCAGACACATGGATTGAAGATGTCCCTGACAGCATTATATATATATTCCCCTATGTTTCCAGACTTTATAGAGACACTGTATTTATCCAGCATCCACCATGTGTAAGGAGCCCGGCTAGCAAATATGAAGACAGGAAGTGTATAAACCCAGACTTGCATTTTGTCCTAGTGGCTCAATTGGCTGACAAGGGCGGCTGACACCACAGGCTCCGCCCAAGGCAGGATGGTCAGGTCCAGGCAAGGTCAGTGCTGACAGTGCGCTGCGTGGGTGCAGGGGAGGCAGCGCCCCACCATTCCCGAGACTGACAGGCAAAGATCCCCATGATTCTTCCAGGTTCTAAGTCTCCAGTCCCCACCCCACTGGTGCACAGCAACTCAGGCCCTTTCTCTGGACCTTGGTGGCTGCCAGGTGACTGGGGGATCCTCCCACTCCGTCCCTGCGGCGGCATTAAGATCCAACTGTGACCAAAAAAGACTGACACTTCCATGTTTCCTTTGCTTTATGCAAATACTAACACCACAAGATGTCTGGGGCTGTGTTCCTTCTTTTTCTGCTTTGTATTTTGGCCAACGTGTCACAAGGAAGAGGCGTAAGGCAAGATTTTGATTTTAATTCATACCTGGAAATTCTTCAGTGACAGGTCTTTCTTCAGAGTCTTTTGAAGGATTCTGTGAAACTTTCTCAGAAGACATGGATTCTCTTGTCTTTGTATTTGGTTCTGGTTCCAGCTTAGATCTAAAGATAAAAAATTAGCAGTCATATCATTTACTTACACAACAGGATTCTGCCTGAAAGCAGAGAGGAGTCACACGTGGCCCTCACACTTGCTCTGTGCCCTCTGGGGGAGAGCAGAGCCGCTGCCCTGGGCCCAGCGGCCATCCCCACACAGCTCTAGTGGGGCACTTACTACATGGCAGACCGCACACCCCCAGCCGTAGCATGCAGCAGGACGAGTGCCGTCAGGACGCGCCGAAAGAAAGGACACCGGAACAGCCCGACCTCCTGAACCCACACTCTACACGTGGGCAGCAAAGGCCGACTGCTCTAAGTTCAACAAACCCAAGAAGCTGGTTGTCTTACACCAATGCAAAAGTGTTGCTGACTACACACACGCACGTTATATAACAAATATGATATATAAGTAATATCTGAAAAGAACTGAACCGTAAAAGCCCAAGTCTTTAAATATCCACTGGGGGGCAAGGCCTTGACTCAGGTCCCTAAGCCTCAGCGCTCGGCACTGGCCCTGGGCTCCTCCCACAGTGTATTCTCTTCCACCCTCAGGGCCAGGTGCAACCTCACGCGCTCACAGAGGCCTCCTCTGACTCTCCTACCTAAAAGAGGCCTCCTCCTGTTACTAACCTGTGCCCCAGTGCCTGTCTGTCTTCTCCCCAGCAGTCACTGCAGTCTGGAATCACCCTGCTTGTTCATTTCTTTATTGTCTGTCTCACTCCACTGGAGTGCACGCTCTGAGAGCAGGGTACCTGACTTTGTAAGTCGTGGTTGCTGTGTGGCCCTAGGTTCTAGATGAGGGTGTGCCATTTAGTGTTTAATAAATATAGGTTGAATGAACGGATACTTTATAATTGTCAATAAATGGCTAATACGAGGAAAAACAACCCGGTTATGAAACAACAGGCCTTGTATTGGAATTCATACAGCACTATGAAAATTCTAGGCAGATTGCTAAAACGATCTAAGATAATTTCCACGTTACTAGGCAGAAAGATTAAAAATAAAAAGAACAATGTAAATGCATATAAGGATGATATAATCAATGCCAGCTAACATTTACTGAGGGCTTATCAGGTATTGGGCACTTTTCTAAGCACTATATATGCATAAATTTATTTAATGTCATACATCCCTATAAAGTAGTTACTAGTATTAATGGCCTTTTTACAGAGGAGGAAACTGAGGTATAGGGCAGTTAGGAAACTTGCCCAGGTCACATAGTTAGTAAATGGCTGGGGTGGGATGTGACCTTAGGGAACCCAAAACACAACAGACTAGTGTTCTAAGAAAGGCTGTTTCGGAAATGCTCCTCTACAACATTAACAAAAGAAATTTCAAAAGTAATTATAATATCAATCATGTTAAGTGTTCCAGTTACTATGGCTGAGTAACAGACCACTCTAAAATTTAGTGCCTTGAAACAATATTAATCATTTACCACCTATCGATGTTTCTGGGGTCAGGAATTTGGGAGCAGCTTGGCTGGGCGGTTCTGACTCATGAGGGTACCGTTATAGGGCAATGGGGCCCCACCATCTGAAGGCTTGACTGGGGCTGGAGGGTTCACTTCCAAGGAAGCTCATTCACACAGCTGTGTGTTGGTGCTGGGAGGAGCCCCATCTCTTCCTCATGGGGCCATGCTAATGTGTTACCTGGCATGGCAGCTGGCTTCCCCCAAAGAAAGCAGTCTCAGAGACTATGGTAAAAGCTTGAATGCCTTTTATAACAGCCTCAGCCTCAGTTTATAACAAACTGTCATTTCTGTCATATTCCACTGCCCAGGCAGTTGCAATGGTCCACTCAGGTTCAAGGAGAGGGAATACAGACCTCATATCTCCCGCTCAATGAAGCAGTAACAAAATCACATTTTAATAAGACCATGTGGAATGGGATATG
This sequence comes from Balaenoptera musculus, assembly GCF_009873245.2. NCBI lineage: Eukaryota > Metazoa > Chordata > Mammalia > Artiodactyla > Balaenopteridae > Balaenoptera > Balaenoptera musculus. The sequence goes on from NC_045789.1 coordinate 102,923,437, forward strand.
TTTGGGTGCAGCCATCTTTGAAAAATACATCTGCTATTCTAAGTATCACAGATATGCACAAAGATATCGTTTCAAGGATATTCAGCACTGCTTATAATAACAAAAAAATGACTTAGATGTTCATCAAAAAGTACCTGGTTTAGAGTTGGAAGATACAACGAAAGAGAAGACTCCATTTTCAATAGCCAAAACAAAAAAGATTAAAAAACTAACAATAACAACAAAAATTGCAGCGTAAACTTAGCAAGAAAAGCCCAAAATTCACAGATGTTCTTGAAAGATAAAAAAAATATACTGTAACAAATGAAAAGATATATCATGTTCTTGGATTGAAAAAAGAAATATCACAAAGCTGTTTGTTCTCCCTAATTTAAAAATATAATGTGATCCCAATAAAAATATCACCAGGTTCCCCCACCCCGCCATCATGAAGTCAGACAAGTCAATTATAAAATTCATTTGGAAACATGCAAGAATAGTCAGAAAAACTGTAAATAAATATTGAACTCTAGTTAATGATATACATGCTGAAGTATTTAAGGATAAGTGTACTGATGTTTGCAATTTATTTTGAAATGCATAAAAAATGCCAAATGGTGTTAACGCCTATGGAGGGAAATCTGGTAATATCTAGCAAAATTATATTTACTTTCTAACCCAGCAATATGACTTCTATGACTCTATCCCAAAGATACAGCAATAATATGAAAAGGTAGGTGCGAGGCTATTCATTGTAGCAATTTTGTAATTCAATTTTAATACAGCAAAATCCTGGAAACTAACCATATGTCCATCAACCTGAACTGGCTTAATAAACTCTGGAGTACTATGGAGCTGTAAGGAATGAAGAATACCTTTATAAACTGCTATGGAGCAAATCAAGCAAGGTGAAGAGAAGTGCATATAGAAGGGAACTTCCATAATCTGATAAAAGACATCTACAAAAAATCTACAGCTAACATCATACCTTATGGTGAAAGGCTAAATGTTTTTCCCTAAGATGAGAAAAAAGGTAGGGATGTAGTATACCTGGGCAACAAGAGAGGAGAGAGAACAATTACAAATCATTTTATGAGGCCAGCATTACCCTGATATGGAAATCTAACAAAGATATGACAAGAAAGGAAAATTAGACAAATACCTTCATGAACATAAATGCAAACATTCTTAACAAAATATAAGCAAACTGAATTTAACAATGTATAAAAACAGCAATGCATCATGACCAAGTGGGGTTTATCCCAGGAATGCAGAGTTGGTTTAACATCTTAAAATCAATCAGTGTAATTAATACACATTAACAGAAAAGAAGAAAAGCACATGATCACCTCATCAGATGCAGAAAAAGCATTTGAAAAATTCAAGATACCTTCACAATAAAATGTTTCAGCAAACTAGTACTAGAGAGTGTGCAGGAAAGGGTTGATGCAGCAGGTTTGGGTGTTGCAACTCTACACATTACAAAGAAACTGGCCCTGGACCAGTTCCTGGGAGATAACCACCAAGCTCTTAGAACATCCTGCCTGATAAAGACTGTTTTTGTACCCCTGGGGCCTTGGACCACACCAGACAGTTTACACTAACAATGTGATTAATGTTGGGGTCTTGGACCAAGCTGTTTGAGTTTGACCTCTGGAGGAACTAGAGACTGATTAACTAAAGTCAGCGGCTTGGGTGCTCCATGCATACATGACTGATCCCCAATGAAGTCCTGTGGGCTTCCCTGGTTGACAAATACTGTGTACATGTTGTCCCACATCACACATTCTCATTGCTGGGAGAATTAAGCACTGTCCGTACTATTCCATTGGGAGGACAACAAGAAGCTTGCATCTGGTGGCTCCTGGACTTTGCCTTACGTGCCTTTCACCTTTGCTGATCTTAATCTGTTTCTTTTCACTGTAATACTATACCATGAGTATAACAGATTTTCTGGGTTCTGTGAGTCCTTCTAGCAAATCATTAAACCTGAGGGCAGTCTTGGGAACCCCTGACAAAGAAGGGAATTTCCTAACCTGATGAAGAGCTACAGAATACCTATAGCTAACATCACACTTAATGTGAAGCAATAAATCCTTGCCCCGTAATTAGGAACAAGGCAAGGATGTCCATTCTAACCACTTCTATTCAACATGGTACTGGAGGCCCACATCCTAGGCAGTGCAATAAAGCAAGAAAAAGAAATAAAAGGCATAAAGATTATGTTATTTATATATGGCATTATTGTTTATGCAGAAAATTACACAGAATTTACAAAAAAGCTGCTAGAACTAATATGTGAAGTAATTAAGGTTGCAGGACAGAAAGTATTTTGCAGATACAAAAATTAATTGTATTTTCTATATACTAGCAATGAGAAATTGAAAAGGAAAGTTAATAAAACACTACCACTTACAAGAGCTTCAAAAAATATAGGAATAAAAAAATTAAAAAAAAGAAAAGAAAATCTAGGAATAAATTTAACAAAAGATGAGCAACACCTCTACGCTGAAAATGACAAAATATTGCTGAGGAAAAGAAATTTAAATATAAAGATAGAAATCAATGAAAAGATATACCATACTTGTGGATAGATATTAAGATATCCATTCTCCCTAAATTTATATATTGGTTCGATATGATCCCTATAAAAATCCCAGCAGGTTTTCTGAAGAAGCTGACAAGCTGATTCTAAACTTTCTATGGAAATATACAAAGGATCTAGAATAGCAAAAACAAATTGAAAAAGCAGAAATTTGGAGGACTAACATCAGCTGACTTGAAGATTTACTACAAAGCCACAGTAATCAAGATAGTGAGGTACCAGAATAAGAAAAATCTGATTAATAACACTGAATAAAGAGTCCAGAAACAGATATATATGTATGGTCAATTGATTTTTGACAAAGGTGCCAGGTCAATTCAATGAGGAAAAGAAAGTTGAAATATTGCTGGAATAAGTGGATATTTATATGGAATAAAATGAACCTCAACCTCATCTCACTATATCAAAAAATTAATCTGAGATAGATGATGGGCCTAAACATAAAACCTAGAATCGCAAAGATCCTAGAAGAAAACATGAAAGAATAGCTTGGTAGACAATATAAAAACAGATAAATTGGACTTCCTCAAAATTAAGAGTTTCTGCTCATCAAAGGACACCTTTAAGAAAATGAACAGACAAGCCACAGAACAGGGAAACATATCTGTAGCACATATCCAGCAAGGAACTTGTATGCAGGCTATACAAAAATAACTCCATTACAAGTCAACAATAAAAAGACAAACAATCCGGTAAAGAAATGGGCTCAAGACTTGAACAGACATCTCAAAGAAGAAAATATACGAATGGTCAATAAGCAGAGGAAAAGGTGCTCTAGACAACAGTCTAGAGCAAGAGCTGAAAAAATTAGCTATTACTACTGCTGCTACTATCACTGGGTAATAAGAAAAGGCAGAGGGGTTAGACAGTCTTATGAAATCCTAAAGAAATATACATTTTTTATTCTGACAAGATGCAGACCAATGGAGGAACAGAAGAAAACAGCTGACAAAATCCATTAATAATTCAAAAAATTCAGGGACTTCCCTGGTGGTCCAGTGGTTAAGACCCCACGCTTCCACTGCAGGGGGCACGGGTTCGATCCCTGGTTTGGGAACTAAGATCCCACATGCTGCGTGGTGTGGCCAAAAATCTAAAAAAAAAAAAAAAAAAAAAGAAAAAATCAAAAAATTCAGAGAAGGGAAAACACTGCTGTTATCAGTGCAAGGGACTCAGCAGCGTCTTTCAATTAGGGGCCAACTAGTGCTCATCTTCTGGGTTGGTGCTGTGGAGGGGGAAGGATTTGAGGAGCCTTGGTAGATCAGCAGGGGACAGGTCTCGGGGGGGCAGCCACAAGCTGCTTGAGTGTGCACAGCCTTGTCCTCAGCCATGTTCCTCAGTAGGACTGGCCTGATGTCCTCCTAGACTGTCTTGGCTGACAGGTTACTCCAGTAATTCCACACATCCATGGTGGTTGGAGACTGGGTCCTTAAACCATTGGCTGATTGACTGCCTGAGAAAGATAAATATGTTCAGAAATATGTTTGGAGACAAAAGTGGGCTTGGATCCTAGTCTGCAGCTTATCTGCAGAGTAGCCTCTAGTCTGCCACTTATCTGCAATGTGACAGGTTTTTTGTTTTGTTTTGTTGTTTTAAATCCTCTTTGCCTGAGTTTTCTTCATCTGCAAAATGAATTAAATAGCGCTTTTCTAAAAAGGTTCTTGTCAACATTGAATGAGATCACCCGTGACAACGGACCTAGCATAGAGGTTGGCGTGCAGTAGGTGCTGCCCTGGCTCACCTTGTAAGCACTGGGCCTCAGTTTCCATATCTGTAGAGCAGCTTCCAGTATCTTCTGTTCCAACCAATAAAACAAGGTTCATTCTGCCTTTTTCCGTTTCACTTCTTTGATAATAAGAAACCTGGCTTCTGGTATCCTTCCAATATTAACACTCAAAGTCATTGCAAAGACTAAATAACACAGCAGACCAAAAAAAAAGTACTATGGAAAAGGTAAGTACCTTATAAATTCTTACTGCTACTAATTCAGAGAGTAGAAGTAACTGGGGGCTTCTCAGGAGAAGTGTCACTTAGGCAAACTCTTGAAAGAGGAGTAAAGTTTTGCCAGGCACAGAAAAGCAGAAAGGATATTCTAGGCATAAAGAACCTAGGTGTGGCATTGCTGGGCCACTGGGTGGTCATTTAACTTTGGAGAACTATTTGGCTGGTTCTTTTTTTTTTTTTTTTTTATAAATTGGTTGTTAATATACTTTTCTTTTCTTTTTCTTAAATTTCTTTTTATTTATTTATTTGGTTGCGCTGGGTCTTAGTTGCGGCAGGCGGGCTCCTTAGTTGCGGCTCGCCAGCTCCTTAGTTGTGGCATGTGAAATCTTAGTTGTGGCATGCATGTGGGATCTAGTTCCCTGACTAGGGATCGAACCCGGGCCCCCTGCATTGGGAGCGTGAAGTCTTACCACTGCACCACCAGGAAAGTCCCTGGCTGGTTCTAATAAAGAGTTACTTTATTAGAAGTAACTAGTCATATATCAGAGTTCCAATTATTAACCAGCCATAAATGAGCGTTCCAGTTGCTGCATATCCTCCCTAACATTTATCACTTTTATTTCAGCCATTCTAACATGTGTGAAATGGGATCTTGTGGGGTTTTATTTTATTGTGAAATAATCACACGCAGAGAAGTCTGTAGTACGAAGAACGCTTTTTCCTGAACCATTGGAGAGTAAGTTGCCAACCTGATGCCCCTTCACCTCTGAATATTTTAGTATTTCCTAAAAACAAGAGTATTCTTTGATACAGTCAGAATACAACCATCCATATGAGGAAATTCACATTGATACATTTCTCCCATCCTCTCCCTAGACCCCATTCTAATTTGACCAGATCTCAATAATATCCTTTGTAAGAAAAAAAATTCAGTTCAGAGTCACACACTGACTGCATCTAGTTGTCGTTTCTCTTTAGTCTCCTTTGGATTGAACAGATCTTAGCCTTTCCTTGAGTTTCAAATCCTTGATACACAATAATGTGCCAGTTATTCTGTAAGACATCCCTCAGTTTGAGTTTGTCTGACCTTTCCTTGCGGTTGGATTCAGGTTATGCATCTCTGGTGTAAAAACAATATGACATGATAGAAGTGATATTCTACTTCTATACTTCTCATTTCATCCTATCAGGCTGTACATGATTTCACTTTGATCACTTGATTAAGGTAGTGGCCGTAACCGTAAAGTTACTCTTTCCCTCTTTGTAATTAATAAGTCCTGGGGGAGGGACTGCTTAGATACTATGCAATTATCAATTTCAAACTTTCAATTTACTCATTTATTTATTCCTCTCTAGATGGGCTCATGATGCCCTACTTTATTCAATGGGTTATAATCTGCTACCATGCATTTTGACGCTCCAGTTGTCTCTAATTTGGTCAGCGGAAGCCCCTTCAAACTGGCTTATGTCCTTTTTGCATGTCCCTATCACTCTCTGAGCCGTTCCTTGCTTTCTGGCCCAACAAAATGGTCCAGGCTCATTTTATACTTTCCCTGACCCAGCCCCAGAATCAGCCATTTCTCCAAGGAGCGCTGGTTCCTGGAAGCTGAAATTGCTATTAAAAGGCCAAGATCTGAGTGCTAAGTATTCTCATTGCTACTGGGATGTCGGTGCGTCCAGGCCCTCTCAGTGGACAGAACCAGAAAATATGTGTATGTGTTTGCAGACCTAGACATGCATACACATTTACAACCATATTTCATTTCTATATCTACCTATGTAAAATGAAAACCATGAGTTCACACCAGTACTTTTCATTCCAATCCAATTTCCCTTTCACTCCCCTGAGAGTGTGAAACCTGGCTCCCATTATCCGTATATACTTATTATTTGATCAGTCCCCCTTGTACACCACCAACTTGCCACCTCCGCTGCCACTCCTCCCCCATGTGGACACGCCCCTGTCCTTGCTCACTGCCCATGTTGAGCCACCCCTCCTCAGCTTGCTCAGACTCTGACCTGCCCTGGGAAATGACAGCTCCCCGAAGCTGCAGACTCGCGCCTTACTGTGCCCCACTCCATGGCTGCAGGACTGAATTGTTCAGGAAGGAGACAGGCTTAACTGACTTTTAAATAAAGAGTTCCATTAATGTCTGTTGCCCTTTGTGTCCAGGGTATGCTAATGTGCCAGTTTTTAATTTAAAATGAATAAAAGACTGCAATGCAGCAGACGTAGATGAAGTTGAGTGCTTTTTTTTTTTTAAGTGATAAAAACAGATCTAATTATATACAGAATGTCTACTGAGATCCTCAGGGAAATTACAGATTAACTAGTTGAAGGTAATTTGAAAAAAGCAATTTTTAAAAAGTCATCAGAAAGATCAGTTTATGCTCCATGATTTACTTAAATTGACTTCTCTAACTGAAAGCTGAGCATTTCATAACAGCAATCAAAACAGTTTCCACCTGGCCAACATCTGTTTCCAGGTCCCTTATTTGAAAGACTTTGGGATTTTATTTAAAACTTAAGAACAGGAAGAGATAGAAGAGAGGGAGAGAAACAGATTTTCCAGTTTTAAAACAAGAAAATATGTGGAAGAAGTTCTTTGCAAACCTTAAATAAAGCCCTATACAAATATTAGAGAAAAATGATTAATATTCCAGAGTCAGGCATAGCTCTTATACTTCTTTTATGCCCCCAACAAAGACTCTGGGTAGGAAGGAGATATTTTTGATACCTAATATTATCGCACTCTCATTTCAAAGATGGCTTTCAGTCTAAGGTATCCACTCTGGCACAGGTACCCTCTGCTCCCACAGAGTGGGAATATCTCACACTACCTTAAGCCATCTTCACACTTACAGATATTTACTGGGCATCTACTCCATACTGGGTGATTTTCAGGCCAGTGCTACTCAAAGTATGGTCCGCAGACCAGTATGAGACTATGAACTGTTTGTTACTGGTCTGCTATGAATAAGTACAAAAATGAAGAGTAAGCATTTAGAAACATTTATAGCAATCTGATACTGCCATTTAATCAGGGGACTCCTGTCTCTGAACAGGGTATAGACCACTTCAGGTGTTGTCAAACTACTGTGGTGGCTCACCAGCAGCACAAGCTATGAACTTGACCTGCGCAGTGGAACTTGACACATCAATCCATGATGGACTGCAAAGAACAAACAACAAGAATGCGGTCCTTCACCTCAGAGAGTTTGGTCTAAGCCAGGGTCAGCATGCTTTTCCTGTAAAGGGCCAGATGAGAAATACTGGAGGCTTTGTGAAAGAACATACATGGTCTCTATCCCCATATTCTTCTTTTTTTCTTTTGCTTCTTGTTTTACAAACATCTAAAAGTATAAAAACCATGTTCACCTTGAGGGCTGTACAAAAACAGGCTAGATTTGGCCTACAGGCCATAGTTTGCTGATCCCCTGTTCTAGGTGGTGAATAAGACAAAATCACAGGTGGGGGAAATATGGAGAGGTTGGTAAAAGGGTACAAACTTTCAATTATAAGATGAACAAGGTCTAAGGATCTAATGTACAACATGATGACTATAGCTCATAACACTGTATCGTATAACTGAAATTTGCTAAGAGAAAAGAACTTAAATGTTCTCAGCAAAAAAAAACCCAAAAAACCCCTGCTATATAAAAAATAAATAAAATAAAATACAAAAATTCAAAAAATAAATAAATAAATAGGTAAAAAAAAGATAAATATATGAGGTTATGAATGTGTTAATTAACTAGATGGGCAGGAATCCTTTCATAATGCATACATAAATCAAATTACTACAGTGTACTCTTTAAATATTTTAAAATTTTGTATGTCAAATACAAAAAAGCTGAAATTAAAAAAAAACACACAAAATCATTGCTATGGACTTAGTATCACATCATATCACTTCTTGTTTTCTTCATCTCTATCATCATTATCATCCCCAACAATGGCAAAATTTATTGAGCTGTTATGATGTGTAGGATACCGGGTTAGGGGCTGTGGATATAAAGAGGTAAAAGACAAAATTCTGCCTTCACCAAGCTTCCAATCTAGTTGGAATGAGAGGACCAAATCATAAATAATACTATGAATACATTCTTTAAGTACCAAATAAGTATGGCAAGCATGTGTTGTTAAGTATACCAATTTTTCTTTAAAGGAGAAGGAAAAATGGAATGCAGCAAAATTTTTATCTTTTGTAACCAACCTAAGGGAGTAAATAATAAATAACTCAAGGTCATACACCTGGCCATGGGATTGGGCACTATTTCTAAAGTGTGTTTGCCAGGTGTTTCAAGAGTAAAAGGCTCCACAGTGAGCAGGGCTCTCTCTTAGAAAGATGTAATCAAGGCACAGGGTCAGTGTAAAGACTCAAGGAACTCTATACACTAAGAGTTTCTCAAACTTGTTTGACCATGGAACCTGTTTACAGAGTAACACTTATTTTATTTAGGTTGCCAGGATTTCCTCAGAATATCACAGGAAATTCTCACTTACATTATCCTTTAGAATTAATAGTAGGATTAGACAATATTCTGATAATTAACTTCAAGCTACAATGATAAATTCAGAAGGTGCTGTAAACTTGTCTAGACTTCCTATCTGTTGTTTCATAACCTGTGCAATGTTAGAAGAAACATAATCTTTCAGGCAATATGTTTTATCAATCTCAAGTCTCCCTTAAAGCAGAACAAATAGCCAAAAGTTCCCACTCTAAGAATATCACTGTACTAGTGAAAAGTGATGTGTTCAAATGATGGGCCAAAACCCATCAAACTTTAAAGTAAGGTTAGCCATGGGTAGATTCAGGATCAGACGACTCACCCACCACTGAATAAGAAAGAAATAGCAATTTGAAGAGAAGCCCTACTATTTTAAGTTTGGATGTGTTCCTGGATTTCTGTGTAGTTTATTACGCCTAAACAAAGAAAATGCTCTGAACTAGTGAAAAACAATATCAGAGGTTAGTTTTAATTTCCAGATCGCCATCTTACACCTCTTCCCAGGAAAAAGAAAGGCGATTGATACACAACCTGATTACTTTCTGGAAAGGGGAAATGTTTCTGATGTTTTAAATTAGAGCATATACCCAGGAGGGCATCTGTTGGCTATTTCAACTTAAATCTCAACCAAAATATTAGTGCTTTCAGGTGATCAGGAGGATATGGGTGTATGTCAAACCCTTTGGGGATGACAAGGTCACCTGTGCCAATGCTGTGTCTATACTGCCCACAACCTGTCCATTTTATAAGCTCTCAATACGCAGACCTGAGGATCCTGTAATGAGTGTCTGTGCCCCATTCCTTCCTTCACTCAAGAACCCTTAACTGAGCACCTACGTTGTGCTAGGCTCTGACTAAGGCACTGGGACCACAGAGAGAAAAGACACAATGGTCCCTGTCTTCAAAGAACTCTCAGTCTCATAGCAGGAGGAAGAACAGAGGTGAGACCCCATCAAGAGTTATCACCATCCGCATGTTCAGCTTAAGGCAACTAACAGCAGGTGCAACTGTCAACTCAGGTAGCACAGTGCCTAGGGATGGGTGAAGAGAGTTACATTTGACAATGGTGCATCCTTCTAAGAAATGGAGCAGGCATGGAGAGAAAAACCCAGAAAGCTCAGCTGAGACTATGTCTGCCTTCATGGGCAAAACGTTTTTACCCTGTTTGGAATAAGAGCCCTTTGGTGTGAGAGATTAGTCTGATATTACCATTCTATGAAAACAAACACCATCAGAGAATAACTTTTCCCTTATACTGTGAAAGATTTAAAATACGAAACTATCAGACTGCCCCTTTACTAACAAATATGCTTTTCTTTCACCAAGAAAAAAACAAACACGAGAGTAGCAACAATGCCATAAAACATGAGAACTTGGGTTTCTCAAATCTATTTTATAAGAATGATTTTTAACAATAACCATCACCAATGAAAACAAAATAATACAAAAACAAAGACCCCACCAATCCAACTTGACAATGGAAACAACTCTACTTACAGCCAAATTATCTTCAGGGAACTTGCCGTTCATTCATTCATTCCACAGTCCTTACTGAGTGGCTTCCCTAGACTGGGACAGGCATCATGCTGCACACTGGGCTAAGGGGGCGTACTAGCAGCTCTTCCAAGAGTGGAAGTGTCACACCTGACCATGACAACGCGCAGGGAACCTACATAGGAAGGAGCCACTAATATGGCCCGTGGGAACTGCGAAAGTCCTTAAAGAGCAAGCAACATCTTAACCGGGGCTGGAAGGATAAATAGGAATTTGCTTGCCACATGAATGGGGGGACAGGGGCAGAGAATATAAGTTTATATGTGAAGGGCATTCTGGGCAGAGACATCAGCAAGGATTAAGGCATAAAAATGTAAAAGAACAAGGCCTCTTTAGAACACAAAGTAGTCAGGTATAGTCAGAGCATAAATCCACGGAGACCAACTAAGAAACAAATCATTACGGGCCTGGAATGTCATGCTGTGAAGTTTAGCTTTGTTAAGACACTAGAGCAAGGGAGTGATAAAAGTATATGTGTTTTAGGCAGATGTCTTCTGGGGTAAGGTGAGGAAAGAACTAGAAGGGAGGGCTGGACTACATTGTGAAGGGTCACACAGTTATTTCCCTCAAGGTCCTCTGCTCAAAGTAATTGGCACAGGGCAGCTATCTGACAGGAGACGAGGATGAACTTCACTGCCTAAATGAGAACAATTCCCATCTGATCTTAATTTGTCCAAACCTCTGCTGAGAACCAGGAACTGAGGAGGCAGCTGCAAAAGCCCCTTCTTACTTTACTCAAGGTACCTGTTAAGTCTCAAGTGTCAAGGTCCGCCTGAGATAAGGAAGCAGAATTGGCATCTCTCGCTCTGGTGGGTGTGAGACCCAGTGACCACGCACCATCTCGATGATAAATCACACACCATCAAGGCCCTAACTTCTCCTCCAGGACTTGCTTTGGGCAAATACTCTGCCTGCCCTCCTGCCTGAGCCTGGACTGCTTCCTTCCTCTCTAATCCCTTACCCAGATTATTTTCTTTCAACATCCAACACAAAGCCCATTGTTTGAGAAATCTGCCCTGGTTAACCTGACATTCAAATCTGAGTTCAGCTATGTGATACCGGGCAAGTAACCCAAATTCCCTGAGCCTCAATTTCCTCTATAATATGGGATACTAATACTTTTTAATAGAGTGGCTGTGAGGACTAAATGAAATAAACATAGTGCCTGACACATGGTAAATGCTTAAGAGCAGATAATAGTATAAGTTAACATATATTAACCACTCACGGCAAGTGTTTTACCTATATCAACTCATTTTGTTCTCACAACAACCCAACAAGGTAGGTATTATAAATCTTTCCATTTTACAAATGAGGAAACTAAGGCACAGAGAAGTTAAGCAATCTTCCCATAGTCACACAGCAAAGCCAGGATTTGAACACAGGCTGCCTGCCTGCAAGCTGGAGCTCTTAGGTCCTAGGCTTTGCTACTCAATGGTACCAGTCCCCACTCTGAACTTGCTACTGATCTCACTAATTATGACATATCCTGATTAAGTTAGCTTATTTTTCATGTTTATATAGCAACCCAGTCTGACTCTAAAGCACAGTGCTCTACAAACTTTAGTTGCTGTTATTATCATTACTATTATTAATTAAAGAACACCAATGGAGACAATACTTACAATCTTTTCTTGTCCACCACTCGCTTAACTCGGATGGCTCTTTGTTCTGAGTAAAGTTTACATACTCCTGTTCAGGGGAAAATACCACAGACCACTTAGAACTGCGTCTCAGGCAAAGGTATCATTAAATACAATGAGACAGGACAGTCTTCAGCTAGCAAAGCTAAATGTTGCATCCCATCTATTGTGAAATGCCACATTTGACCTTTAAGATAAAATGAAATACTTTTTAAGTAATCTTCAATGAAATCCAAAACAGCACTCCTGTGCTCCTTCACTTGCTGGGAATGTATCTCCTTGTGGGCTGTAACAGAAAAGGACAATATTCAGGGCTCTGTATTCAATTATACAGAAGAACAATTCATCATCTTCCTCACAACAGTTTCTTTATTAGAAGTATTCTTAAAAATACAGCTATAAAACAAGTCTTGTGTCAAGTGACATTACATTTTTAAAAGAGTAAGATTTATTAGGCTTTGTGAGAGCAAAAGATTAAACCTGCAGAAAAACTAGTCAAATAATTTATGGTTTATTACAGCACGTAGGGATCGCATTTGACACGGCCCTCTTCTTGAGTGCTGACCCCGTTCGTATTAACAGCGTCCAACGCTCAAGCTGACCTTCAAGTAACATGTTTAAATTAAACTCAGAGCACACACGCCCCCTCTGCCTGCCTGTTTTTCAGCTTGGAATGCTCCGTCCTCTCCCTTCAGCCATTCACATTTCCTTTAGACACCGAGTCAAACCTTCCTTCTCCAGGAAACCTTGAGTCACTGAGCCACAAGGATGCCTTTCTTCTGTGAACCATCACTTCTTCTTAGAGTCTGTGCCAGTTATTTTGCTAGGACAGCTCCGGTTTATGAGAGACTGAGTACCTACCACGTGCAGGCACCCTGTTAGTACTTTACACAACTCACTGCTAATGATCCAAACAATCCAAAAGGCAATTATAATTATGCCTGTTTTACACATGAAGAAACTAAGGCTCAGAGTCAATAAGGAGGACAAGGTCACGTGGTTTGGTACTTAATTCCTCATTTTATTAATGTTCATGTATTTTCTAGGTTATCTCAATGAACGTCCTTAAGGGTAGGGGGCATGATCTGTTTCTACCATAGGGCCGCGTAATCTGAGATTCACATGAGGAATTTAGCGGATCCATGAAATCATACACAAAATTTTGTGCATATGTATATTTTTTTCCTGGCAGGAATATCTATAGCTTTCAACAGATTCTCCAGGTTGTCCATGGAAGCTTCCCAAACGAAAGTCTGTGTCAAGCACAATAGCATCTGGCCACTTGAACTCTATGCTATGTTAATGTAATCTGTATCTGCCTAAGCAAATTAAAAAAGAATCAAGGAAGCCATCTCAGTCCCTCAGTAAGAATTAAACATCAGTGAAAGTGAGATGATAATAGTAACCCTAATGCTAGCTATTGTTCTAAGGATGCTATGAGAATTCTCATAACAACCCTAAGAAATATACCTAAGAAATATACGCTAAGAAATATCTCCATTTTATAGATGAAGAAACTGAGACCCAGGGCGATTAAGTGACTTGCCAAAGGCCATATGGCCAGAACATGGTGGAGCTGGGGTGGGTACATAAGCAGCCAAGGCTCCAGAGCCTTCCTCTTAACCACGAGAGTCTGATACTACAGTTTACTTCAATACTCTAAGTAGAGAGTTTAGAGGCCTTGCATCCTTGTCCACATGCCATCAACTGCTGCCCCTCTCAGTGCCACCCAGAACACAGGCACACATGCACACACCTCCACACACGATTCATCTTCTCTGACCCTGGCCCCTTGGTAAATTTTTGGTTCTGTCTGGAGAGGTCCTTTCCGCCTCCCTCTTCCCATCTGTTTAACTTGAATTCATGGCCTTTTCATTATTTTTAACAGCTTAGGTTAAAACACTAATCAGGAAAAAAGAATTTTAAAGTTCTGAAACCTAAATCGAAATAAGAACACAAAAGAGAGCTTTACGCGGCTGTGCCATATGCATCATGTAAGTACTTAATTGAGTCACAGCTGGCTGGCTGCATCTTTCGGGGCACGGCACCTTGTGTTCTCAGTTGCTGGATCGCTTCTGAGCAGGTCCTCATGAATGTCTGAGCATCCTGGTCTATCTGGTCTCGTTCTGTGTCCGTCATTCTCCCATATTCAGACATGACATGGCTAACAAAGAGAGAGAGAGGGACAAAATTAAAGGGCAGCAGCAAATGACCACACATGGAGTCATGGGGTGTGAAAGGAAGAACAAAGTTCCCTGTTGCAGTGACGTTTAAGCTGAGACTTGAAGGATGAGGAGGAACTGGCCAGGCTAAGAGGTGGGAGAACGCTCTAGACAGTAGAACCGACACTTACGAAGGCCGTTAGGTAGGAAAAGCTTCCTGCAGACCAAACTGGAGCAGGCCAGGCCAACGAGGGAGTGTGGCGGGCCTGGAGTGGAATCAGGGGCCGGAGCACACAGGCCTTGTTAAAGAGTGTGGGCTTTGACTTTGAGAACAGCGGGGCAGCGACTGACGGCTGTCACACAGCACACTGACAGAGTCGGAGTCCCCCAGAGGAACCCCTGGGGGCTGCATGGAGAGTGCTGCGGGGACACCATTTGTGAAGAGCTGCTTCAGGCTGGCATTTCTCCCATGTTGACAAGCGGTCTTCAAAACTCACAATGAAAGAGCTTTTAGAACCATTTCACTTCCCCTGATAATCAGTTAAAACTCTAAAGTTACTGAACAAGTAAGGGTGCCCACTTTCAGTAATGCTGCACCCTGAAGCTGCTGTAGTTATATCGCTGTGCTCATTTCTGTAAGACATGGGTGGGTGCTGCAGCATTATTATGAACAGTGATGAGGTACCCCGGACACTACAGCTGAAATTCAGAATCACAAAATGTCAAGTTAAAAGGGACCTTAGATAATCATTCCATTTCCACCCACCAGCCGCACTAGCTCCCGTTCCCATTCTCACTGAGAATAAAATATAAAGTCCTGATATTCCCAACCTCCACCTGTGACCATACTTGCTGCCTCTCGCCCCCATTCACTTCGCTCCAGTCACACTGGCCTCCTTGCTGTCCCCCAATCAGACACACAGCCTTCGGCAGCCTGGACTCTCGCCCAGCAGATGCCTGCCCTCTCTCGGCCTTCGTATCTCTGCTCACACGGCCTGATCAGAGCCAGTCCCCCGACCACCCCCTGTGCCGCACCCAGCACTCGCCCTCAGTGGTGGTCAGTGCCTATGCTGGTTATTTTTAGTTTTTATTTTTTTTAGTCTCCCTAATTCTTTTGTTTTAAATTGAAGTATAGTTGATTTATAATGTTGTGTTAGTTTGAGGTGTACAGCAGTGATTCAGTTATACAGATTCTTCAGTTATACAGATTCTTTTCCATTATAGATTACTGCAAGATGTTGAATATAGTTCCCTGTGTTGTACAGTAGTTCCTTGTTGTTTATTTTATATATAGCAGTATGTATCTGCTAATCCCCAAACTCCTAATTTATCCCTCCTTACCCCTTTCCCCTTTGGTAGCCCCTTTGTTTTCTAAGTCTGTTTCTGTTTAGTAAATAAGTTTATTTGTACCAATTTTTTAGATTCCACATGTAAGTGATATCATATGATGTTTGTCTTTCTCTGTCTGACTTACTACACTTAGTATGATAACCTCTAGGTCCATCCATGTGGCTGCAAATGGCATTATTTCATTCTAATTTATGGTTGAGTAACATTCCATTGTATATATATATATACCACATCTTCTTTATCCATTCATCTGTTGACGGGCATTTAGGTTGCTTCCATGTCTCAGCTGTTGTAAATAGTCTGTGCTGGTTATTAAGTCACTGTCTCTCAGCTTCAAAGCCGCCCTCCCACACTCTGCTTTGTGATGTGAGGGCTGCGGCTCACCAAATCACACTACTCCTCTCCGACCGTACGTTCCTTACCTGGCTTGTTTTCCTTTACAGCACTCTGAAATAGTGACTTCCATCTCCTCCCAGGAGAATGCAAGCTTCATGAAAGCAGGGACTTTGTCTCGTTCACTTCTGTTTCCCCAGTACCTAAAAATGCTGTCCCACACACAGTAGGTGTGCTAACATTAGCTGAGCACTTAGTATGCACCAGACACTATTCTCGGTGACTTACATGTATTTTATTTACTTATTAATCCTCGCAATTCATTCATTCACTCACTTGTATACTAATCCCCCATATGTCAGGCACTGTGGCGGGGCTGGGGGTTCAAAGTTAATTAAGTAAGGCTCATTTCTGATTCCCACAGAGGGTACCACACCACAGGGGAGACTGGCACAGACACGGGGGGCACAAGGAACGGCAGTGGATGGCACTGGTCTGAAAGTGGACTGTGGGACCCATGCGGGGAGTGGTCAGTTCATGCAGGGGAGGTGCTGGGCAGGTGGAGAGGAACAGTCTCCACACAGGGGACAGCGGGAGAAGAACTGCTCCAAATCCCCAGCTTGTGGGTCATGGTTGGAATGACCACATAATGTATGATCTACAACAGGACACATCTGAGAATGAAAGGGAAAACAGAAGTATACCAAGTGGTCCCTGTAAACCAAGCATCCTAGCTATGGACCTCTGGGACCCCCTGATTTATTTCAAGAAAGCACAGGTGTGGAAGGAACGATGGTAAGGTGCGGGGCCAAAGATGGCACAGAAAGTTTAGGACGTGACAGACGAGGAGATGGAGCAACTTGAGAAAGGGTTCAAACTCTGATTCTTCTGTGATGTTTTAAGAACAGCACTAGCTATATAATCGGCATTTGAAACACTCATCAAAAGTAACGAACGCTTGCCAGTGACATAGCCCCAAATTAAGTATCACCATAACAAAATTACTACTATTTGGAAAAGGTTAACCATCTGGAAAATAATTCCAAAAGATATATTCTCACAGGACATGCACACATAACTTTTTCAAACTTTGATTTTATTTCCTTTATGATGTGCAGAGGAATAATTTTATTACAGACTTCAATTTATCTAAATATTAGATTCAGTTTAAGGAGATTATGTTAGGTACAGGTTTGGATTAGTCAATTTATTTCAGGGAGAAACAAGGAAAAAACCAGAGGAGTAAGTTCATTCGCTGGTTCAGAAATTTAAAGGAATAGGCTTTTAAAAATTATCTGGTTGATTAGTATGTTAAGAAAGGGCAAGTTCAAAATTACAAAATACCATTGACATTCTGCCTATTAATTTAATATGCAATTAGATACTTCCTGAAGACAGAGAAGAAGAGAGAATAACGTAAATTATTTTAGACTCTGTTCCAAAGGTTACTGAAAAGGTCTGGACAAAAGTTAAAGACCACAATCTCATTTTTGCTATAAATATTAAATATGAGCGAGTGTAGTACCTTGCCCATAGTATATGCCCAATATACATTATGAAATGAAACTGTTAATGTCTGAGCTACAGACATGAACAAAATATAGACCCTGCTCTCAATAAACTATATCACAATAGGTAATATCCACAGGCTTATGTACACAACTATACATCATAAACAAAGGTTAATAGCCATATACCACTTTCCATGCATTAACACTAACACTAATTCACTGTTCTAAGCACTTCACGTATATTTACCCACTTAATTATCAAAATTCTATGAGGTGGGTACTATTATAATTCCCATTTTACGCATGATGCAACTGAGGCACAGAGAGGTTAAGTAACTTGCCAAGGTCACACAGCTAGGAATTAGCAGAGTTTGGATTTGAACCAAGGCATCCTGGCTCCATACTCTTAACCACTGCTCAAGGCACTTCTTGAGTCATAAAAGGTAGAAGAGTTCAGAATAGGGGATGCTTATTCCCTATTAGCTAATCAGAAGGAAGGTGATCTATGAACTAAATCTTGAAAGGCAGGATGTAGCCGTGGGAGACAAGAGCAGACGCTCTGAGCAATAGAACGGAATTGGGAGAGAGGGAGCCTGTCTGGAGAACAGTCAGTGGTTCAGTTTGGCTGGAGCACAGGCTAGGTAGAAGCGATGAGTTCTTGGTGGGCCTCCAGTATGACTTGAGGAGTTTTATTCTGTAGCCAATGGAAAGGCAGAGCTTGAAGAAGATAAATGTTGGCAATTCCACATTAGCTGGAAGAGAGGAGGAAGCTCAGGTGATGGGTTATGGAAGTCAGAAAGAATCCTGCCTTATTCATCTTTATATCCCTAGCACAGGTAGGTGCTAGTAAATTTCTGTCGAACTGAAGACAGGAGCAATGGTAGAGTGTGGGTGGCAAGACCGAAAAGAGGTGATGGATCTGAGATGTAAAAATCGTCAGGAACAGAGTAGACGTTGGAGGCAAAGCATCAGCAGACCCTGAGATCTGGGGCCTGGGTAAGCAAGAGACAGTAGTAGAAACAAAGAGCACAGAAGGAAGAGGAGAAAGAACTGGAAATATGAAAGAAAGAAGCTGCTACTAACACCTGTCCTTATAATGCAACTCAAAAGGACAGAAGTAATGCTCTTGAGACTAGATGTTCCATGATTGATACTTTGTTTTCAAAAATGAAACCAGGGCAAATGGTCTTCTAAACACTTTGTGATAAAATCTAGAGAAACTAAAGTTCTGAAGTTCTATAATTTACGAAGGAGAAAGGGAAAAGTCACTGTGACATACAGCACAGTGGCCACAAAGCTGACACAGGGCTGAGGTTACTGACGTTCACCTGATAAAGAGAACAGAACACTGGTGCAGTCCACAAACTAATAACAGACTGCTTTCACACGATGGACACTCAAAAAATATTTGATTGCCTGGATTTTGTTTAATTGATCTGACTCTTTCCATCCTAAACTTCCGAGGGCTATAGGAAGAGTCTGGCTCCTGGAAGAATGCCAGGAGTGGGAAGCACTGAGAGAAGGGCCATTTGGAGTTAAGAGTCCGGAGACCGGCGCTGTACAGAGAACGGAGAGTTACTAGCTCACCAGCGGCTGAGTTTAGGATCAAGTGGGAATCAGACAGAGATCAAAATATTGGCTTTATATGATTACTAACCACACATGGCCCCCTAATGGTGCCTGGCAATTATGCGGTATGTCCTCACTGTGTCTGCTTTCCCACTCTCCCAGGTGCCTGTTTCCTATCTTCTCCTCACAGCTCAAACCTCCAACACCTCCGTCCCCATCTGCAGCATCAGTAATAACTGTGCTTCCTGGTTTCTGGGCGCTCCTCCAAGCTCTCCCCACCTTGCTTCCCATGGGCCGGCACACTGCCTTCTCCCCAGCTACTAAGGATGAGGTGTCCATCTCCTAGCTCTGCCCCTCCACCTGGGCACCAGGTTGGCCCCAGTGATTCTCCTTTCTCTCTCGTGCACCATCAACCGTAAAAGAATTACTGCGTAGACACGGTGCTTAGGCAGTGTCTGGCACACAGCGAACACTACACGTGTTAGTTCCCAATAAAATCAATGTTCCCCGTCTACTGGATCTTTCCTAGCCACATACAAACATGCTGTTATTTCTCCCAACTTAAAAAACAAAAGAAAATCTCTCAAATCCACGTCTCCTACCAGTTATGGTCCAATTTCCCCGCTTTTTTCAGTAAAACTCTGAGACGCTTACAACCCCGTCTCCATCTTCCTGACTATTCTCTCTCGACCCCATCCAAAGGGCCTTTTGCCCTCACCCCCCCCGACTGTGGTCCTCACTCCCCAAGGTCACCGCTGGGTCATCCCTCCCCTGAGTTACTTGCCACAGATTGGATGGAGCTAATGGCTCCCCTCCCCCTGATTTGTTTTCTCCTCTGTCTTCCCTGATAACACTCTCTCCCGTTTCCCTCCTATCTCCCCGCCTGCTCGTTTTCAGGCTTTTGGTTGATACCTTTTACCCTCAGTCCCTCAATCTCTCCACTGTCTACGCTGCTCCCTTGGTGAGTTCAGCTAGGCTCATGGCTTTTTTTTTTTGTCAGCGTAGATACCAGTTCTACAGTGACAAGTCCAAATTTATGTCTTCAGCTTGAACCTCTCCTTGAACTTGAGACACGTATATCTAACTGCTGGCTCAACATCTCTATTCAGATGTTTAATCTGTGTGGCAAATATGCCCCAAACTGAGCTCCTGCCCGCTCTCTTCAAACATGCTCCCCCACCTGGGTTGCTGGCAATTCCATTCCTTCTAGCTGCTCAGGCCCCAAACCTGGAGTCATCCTTGCACCTCTTTCTCTCTCCCAGCTCACAGCTAATCCATTAACAAGTCTCGTTGGCTCTACGTTCAAAATAGTTCCAGAATGTGACCTCGTCGCCACATCCACATCCTCTGGGCCATGCCATCGGCATCCCTCACCTGGACCGTGACCGTAGCCTCCCCCAGCTGGTCTGCTGCTTCTGTCGTGTCCCTCCACAGATTATTCTAACACACTAGCCTTACCGATCCTGTTAGAAAGTTAGTCAGAGCCCATCGGCGCTCTGTACAGACCTTCTAGTGCTTCCCCCCTAAGAGTAAAAGCCAAGGTCCTTACAGGGGCTACACGAGCCGTAAGACAGCTCACGAGATCTGGCTGCTGCCCTCTCTGAGCTCATCTTCAACGCCCCCCACACTCCCCAGTCCCTCCTGCTCCAGCCACCCTGGCCTCCCTGCTGCTCCTTGAACCCTCCAGACATACTCCTGCATTAGGTAGGACCTTACACTTGCTGCCGTCTTCTCCTTCTGGAATGTCCTTTCCCTGGATGAGATCTATATAAACTGACTGCTTACTTCTTTTAGGTGTTTACTCAATGTCCCCCCCCATCTTAATAAGTCCTTCCCTAAGCTACCTTTATAAACTTGTACCCTCCCTGACAATTTCTATTTTCCCTTCTCCCCTCCCCCTAAAAGCATTTATCCTGCTCTAACACTATTATGTTTTACTCATTTATTTTCTTTCTTGTCTATCTTCCTCTCCAAAATATAAGTTCCATAAAGGCAGGGACATTTGTCTGTCTGTTCATTACTGCATCCCATCATCACAAGCAATACCTAGGATTTAGTAGGCTGATAAATCAATATCTCAATAGTCAAATACTTTCTGAATGACCTCACTTAATGCATGAGGCCGACCTGAAGAGGCCTGACACACAGCTACACAACTGTGCTCCTTAATAGGTCCCTCCCGGATTTATTTCACTCCCACCCCAAGACCTGCAGGCACCCCCCTTCCAGAGCCTTCCCTGGAAAAGTGGAGGCACAGAGGGGCAGGGAATGTGTCCATCCTGATGACAGGCACCCAAGAGAAGAGGGAAGAGTAAGCCTGAGGCTCTTCCCAGGGCCAACCAGGAGGCCAGTCTCCTCTCCTCCCTCAGTGCGGCACCTTCCCACGACCCAACCCCAGGGTCCACATTTTCGGGGGTGGGGGGGTCGTTGGAAGGAGAGAAGTAAGCCCATGGGTTCCTGGGGAATGGATGGTCCTCCCCTCAGCAGAACCTGAAAAGCAACAGAGACCTATTTCCCTCTCCCAACCCTCCCCAATACTTTGTTTTCTTAACTGGTTTGGCTTAACATGGTAACCCTGACAGAATGTACTCTACCTGAGGCAGAAGACCCAAGAGAGAGGGGGAGGGGCTGGGCAAGCATGCTCCACCCTCCTCCCAACTCCCCAGTCAGGTCAAGGCGGCGGAGTGAGAGCAGTGAGCAGAGGGGCGGCGAGTCCTGTGCCGCCCCTAACAGAAACCATCTCCTAGAAACCATCTCCGCGGAAACGGAGGCTAACGGGGTCAGGAACAAATAAATAAGACAGGTACCCACTTCCAAGTGGCTATGCACCCCGTGCTCGGAGCAGACCGATAAATGACTAATTCCAAGAACATCAGATTAACATCCTCCTACTCTATTTTGACTTAATGGAAACTCAGCTCAGTGAAATTGAAAAGGTCTAAAGGTTAATTTGATAAAACTGATTACTCAATTAAAAGGTGATGTTCCTTTAGGAGACATTATATATTAACCTTTTAAACTGGAAATTGACAGTATGGTTATTCTATTAGTAACAACAACAAAAACCAAGAAAGTTTCTCCCCCAGGTGGTATCGTTTTGTTGCCAGGATATTAAGGAAAAGGTACATCTACCAGAAGTGGAGGAATTAGTTTTAATTAAAATCATTCAAGAGGTCCAGCCAGAGGCTATCTAGGTTGCATGCTGTTCTGCTCTAGTAAAATGTCATTATTTTAAAAAAATTAAATGGGTCAATAAAGTCTGAGCTCTACATTGTGGAAAAGATTACAGCTTCCTAACTATGCCAAGCTAACATAGCCTTATGGGTCTGAAGGCAATGTTTCTCTCAATTCCATGATCACACTCCATCCAAAATCTTCTCAGGAACAGGCCAAGGGCAGCACATTGCATCGGGAGGCAGAGCAGTAAAAAAAGAAAGGCTTTAAACAGTCTACCACCTTTGGGAGGGAGAGCTTGATGGGAGAAGATAAGGATGGCCTTTCTCCATCTGGAGAGAATGTAGGGCATGGAGGGGAATGCTTATTCCCTGGTCCTCGTGTTTCTACATGAATCCACTCCTCTAGCGTGACACCTAACCTCAGCCTCCTCCCTCCTGCCCCTCCCTTGGGGGCAGGGACTTCTCTGATTGGCAGCCTGGCAGAAGGACCTGGGCATGGGCGTGAACACGCATGGAGCCACGGCTCCTCTCTCTCCTCTCCTCTGGGATCCGCCTGCCCTCTCTCTCATATGCTATCAGGGGCCTCTGTGCTCTCTGTGCTCCGGGGCTGTGACCGTTCAGTGGCACCAATGGCTGAGTGCGTCTAATTCAGGAGCCTTCAGCAAGGTCACCCGCCTGCAGACCTAACCTCTGCCGCCACCCTAGGTTTCACTAGTGATCAAGCTGAGAACACGTCCATCTCTGTCATGTCGACTTGACTCTGGCATCCTCTC
Source organism: Balaenoptera musculus (assembly GCF_009873245.2). Lineage (NCBI taxonomy): Eukaryota > Metazoa > Chordata > Mammalia > Artiodactyla > Balaenopteridae > Balaenoptera > Balaenoptera musculus. The sequence goes on from NC_045789.1 coordinate 102,946,548, forward strand.
TCTCTCTTTCTCTCCGTCCCTCCCACCTCTGGCAGGAAATTAGAGGTGCTTTCTTTATCAACTGACCACTGCCCCACCTTCATCACAGGTCAAATGGGATTCCAATTCAGGTACCATTCACCAAGGGACTTCTACGTGCCAGGAACTCTCACACATCTCATTTAATCCTCACAAGAACATTATCCACACTTTATTTAAAACCAAACAAAAAAAGCAAGCACAAAGATGTGAAGTGAGCTGTATACACTTACATGATTAATATGTGGCAGAACTGGGACTAGAACCTAGGTGTGATTGACCCTCAAAGTCCCTGACCTTTCAAAGGGACCAAAACAGGGGCAGGAGTGAAACTCAGACTGCACTGGCTGGCCATGAACTGCAACTGGGAAAAGGAATTCAAGACTGAGTTTCTATAATGGGGTAATGACTGGTCAAGACTAAGAAAGCCTCAGGAGCTCTAGTTCTGCTGACGCTGCAGCCACACAACCAGTAAGTGGCAGGGTGAGACGGGCTCCAGGGACCCTGGTCCTCCGCCCCAGAGTGTGCTGCCATGGTAGCCGGGAAAGGGGGAGGCCGAGGCCAGCTGCCCACTGTCCTGAGCAGCATGACGACTCGGAGTAAGTCCACACCTGCTCTGGAAACACTGACACAGTGCGTGGAGCTGAGCTGTGCTGTTCAAGGAGAAATGCCTTAATCCCACCATTATAATCAAAAGTTTAAAACTATTGCAAAGTTACAGAATAGCAGCCTTATAATCTTTTTATAAATCCATTGTTTTTTTAAAAAAAATTTATTTATTTTATTTATTTATTTTTGGCCGCGTTGGGTCTTCGTTGCTGCGCGCGGACTTTCTCTGGTTGTGGCGAGCGGGGGCTACTCTTCGTCGCGGTACGCGTGCTGCTCACTGCGGTGGCTTCTCTTGCTGCGGAGCACGGGCTCTAGGTGCGCGGGCTTCAGTAGTTGTGGCACGTGGGCTCAGTAGCTGTGGCTCACAGGCTCTAGAGCGCAGGCTCAGTAGTTGTGGCGCACGGGCTTAGTTGCTCCACGGCATGTGGGATCTTCCCAGACCAGGGCTCGAACCCGTGTCCTCTGCATTGGCAGGCGGATTCTTAACCACTGCGCCACCAGGGAAGTCCCCTCATTGCTTTTTTCTTTGTGCACTGCATTTCAATTGTACTGTCTTGTTTGAATCTCCTAACTAGTGGCAAGTGATCATCACTCTCATTATTTAGAGCAGGGCTCCTTAAACCTTTTCTGAAAAGGGCCACAGAGTATACATATTAGACTTTGAGGGCCATATAGCCTGTCACAGCCACTCAGCTCTGTTGTCGTGGTGTAAAAGCTGCCATCCATAACATGCAAATGAATGGGCGTGGCGCTGTTCCAATAAGCTTTATTTATAGACACAAAAATTTAATTTCATATAATTTTCTTATGTGGTAAAATATTATTATAATTATTATTATTTTTAAAAACTGGTTTTATTTCTTATGTATTACACGTATACTGTTAGGAGGGACAGTGTATTTAATTAACTAGGGAAGAGGAGGTGGGGCACTGGCCCAGCATCTTCCCTTAATTTCATCTTCTTTTTTTTTTTTAATATTTCTTTCTTCTTTATTTTGGTTGCACCAAGTCTTAGTTGCGGCGGGCGGGCTCCTTAGTTGCGGCATGCACGTGGGATCTAGTTCCCTGACCAGGGATCGACCCCGGGCTCCCTGCATTGGGAGCGAGGAGTCTTAACCAGAGCCACCAGGGAAGTCCCTATTGTTATTATTTTCCCCCCAGCCATTTAAAAATATAAGAACTATTCTCAGCTCACAGGCTGTACAAAAATAGGCAGTAGACTGGACTTGGCCTACAGGTTGTGGTCTGCTGACCCCTGGTTTAGAGGAAGACACTGCATTTTACAGATTAAGTGACTTTCTCAGGTTTGCACGGCTAATAAGGGGACAGGGTGGCCTGAACTAAACCAACCTCTAAAGCATTCACCTGGCTGGATGCCTTTTCAAGGCAAATAATGGGAGTTAATAATGGATTTCCATGAGAGATCTCTACAACCACTTATTTAACCTAAGTTGTAAAGTACTAAAGAAAGGAGCTGGAACTGATAGGCTTATACCGGTTTTATTAAGCTTTCCAAAATGACTGTCGCTTCCATTTTTATGCACTATAAAATTAGCATCTGATGTACATACACCTTTAGAAATAAAATTTACACTGCCATCTAGTGGTGACCAACTATTTTAACTGAGAACTTTAAAGTAAGGTTTTCTTGGTACTAAGCATTAGAATAATTTAGTATATTCCAAAATTATGCAAATGAAATACACTTAAAAGTATAAAGTAGACAAAGTGGTAGAGATTATTTAAAATTCACCTGGGGCATAATTATTTTCTCTGTTAAAGAATTTATATGAAACATTTTCATTTTTGCATATATTGACAAAGTTTTTAAAAAAATCAGATTTGTTCTGTATTTTCTAACTGTGATAGGAAGGCTTCTGAAGGGCAAAATCCCTTGTTTTATAATGATGAAATCCTAAAAAGATGCTTCTAATGATGTCACTTCGTATGTCTAATCCAACTTTTCCATTAATTTAGGTAATACACTTGAAGCTGACTCCTATGGTAGAAACGCCACACTAAAGCCAGGTGCAAATGTAGGTCAGGGAAGAGCAGGAGGCATGATATCTGCACTGCGGTGTTCCTGTGTCTACTGAGAGCTGGAGTCTATTCCAGAAGCCATTTTGGAAGGCTCGATCAAAATGCTTTTTCTTTTTCAAAATCAACCTAACCAAAAGTTTCTTCACTAGAGGCAAGAGCTCTTGTCTTTCCAAATGGCATTTTTACATGACTTGCATTATCTCTTCATTTGCTCAGCAATATGCAATCAGTGAGAAACTGCCCCATTTCTCTCTGCATGTTTCACAACATATATGGCACACACAGAGCTACAGACACATGGGAACATCAGAATAGGGGACATTGCTATGAGGATATGGTGACTTTGAGGACATGGGGTATGGCTGAGCTTACCTTGGCTGGGGGGAGCCCCTTTTTGCTCTGCAGATATTCTTCCACTGCCAAACTGACCTTCCCCATTACAACCCTAAGTTAGTAAAAAGTGAGGACAAAAAGCTCAAAAGGAATATAGGTATGGAAAAGAACAGTCACTAAAATCATGGTAAAAAATAGACACTTACCTATAAGCATTAATATAATCTTTCCTGTGTTCCAGAAGAAAATCTCTCAGTTTGCCAATGTGCGAAATCTATAATGAAAAGAAAGCAAACGATTTATATGGATAAATATGTTACACTCATATGCAACAAATTTTAAATTAGTAGAGAATGGAATGCAGGTAGTAAAAAGATTTTGAAGCTACAAACTGGATATCTCTGGTTTTAGACTCCTGTATAATCACTGACTTGTTGGGTGGCTTTGGGAAAGTCACCCACATTCCTGGGTCTTGGTCTCTTACCGATGGTTCCTTCTTCCTGTAACTGCTGTGATCTGTGACATAACGAAGAGATGATTTCTAAGGAACTTTGAGATTCAATGAGATAGTGCATGTCTAGTAACTACACAGCATGTGCTCAATAAAGGCCAATTCCCTTCCTTATGTGTCTTATATCCAAAATTTTATAGACAAATATTCCTTCTTCCAAGTGTTCTAGGGGATGGATTCTAAGGCTGGAGCTATCAAGTGTATAAATAGGGCCCATGCAGAGCAGCAGAATTAAAGAAAAGATGCAGGAGCGACAATTTATCCCTACACAGCAAATCTCCATTTTCCCTACTTCCACGGATGAACAAAATAGACACAAAAGTACAGAGGACGGAATTTGTGATGGCTCATTTCTAGTACTAAAGCCATGTGTCAGGTAATGTGTGTGGAATGAGGGATTAAGAAACAAACAAAATAAAAAGAGGTAGGAAGAAACCTAGGATCATGGTCAACATGGACAAAAGTGTTTCCAGAAGGAGAGAATGATTAACTAAGTTGGTGGCCTGCCCTGTCCTTTGACCACAGCTCACACTAGTTTCCTCCTAATGTCCTTTGTACTTATTCCAAACATACGTAGCCACAGCCTTGAAGGATGTGCTGAACTTTCATCTTTTTCATGAAAGTTTTTCTGTCAAGGCCAACTCAGGCTAATTTTCGCTTTGCTCTGAACTTAAAAGCACTTCTGCATCCCACCCACTGGGCACTCAGCTACACACAGCCACGTCCTCTGGCTTCACTTTTGCATGCACACCTCTTTCTTGGGGGTTAGGAACCACGCAAGGAGGGGCTGCACAGCTTCCTGCATGGCTCTAAGCACAACATGAAGCCCAGAAGGTGTCAGTCAGCATTTGTGGAATGAGTAAATGTTTAAATGCAAAAATAGTATTTACCACTAAGGAAACATTCAGCATTTGTCTGGAGACAGGTCAGTAAGGGTTCAGTTAAATTTCTCACAGAGTCTAGACTAAAAACAAATATGGTTCAGAAAAGCACCCTTAGGCATCGTAAGAGCATGAATCGAAGAAAAACTGAACTATGGCCATAATATTCATTTATTTACCAGATTACAGACAACAACTGAGACAGCCAGAGTCTGTCCAGCATCCCTGGCTCCGTGAGGAACTCCCCCACACACGACCTCGTTCTTTCCCAGCCGCCCATTGTGGACACTGACGTCACCGCTCTCATTAACCAGGTTGGGAAAGTGAATCTTGCGGAAGCTAAGTGACTCGTCCCCAGTCACATGGTTAGTGCCTGGTGGGGCTCAGAGGCAAGCCTGGGACTCTCTGAGTTCAAATTTGACGTGTCTTCCACTAAGCCACAGCTGCCTTCCTCACACTCTTACTCCTATTTTCCACTGACGCTGCATTTTAAAATCTGACTTTTAAGATTGTTGGGAAAAAAATTTAAGAGATGTGCAAGCAAGGTATTTACTGTACCACATTCAAGATTTAATCAAGTGAAGTCTCCTGTTTAATACATTTCAATGGTTTCCACTCCCTTCCCCAACCCCTGCCTGCAAGGGGCCAGGTAAGCAGTGTGAGGGAGTAAAGCAAGAGGAGTGGAGGGTTCAGTGCATTGGGCAGGGATGAATTCTGGTTTTAAAACACACTGCAGCCAAAGGAAGCACCTCTGCTGGCCAACTTGCCAAAGGGCAGCTAATTGTCATCTCTGGGCCTAACCAATGGGATTGAGTCCAAACCCCAAATGCAGCACTCAAGGCCCTTCACAATTCAGCTCCAAAAGTCCTGAGTGGCCTCAGTCCTGCCGCGCTCCCCACAGACCACAAAGACCACAATGACTCGTTACCAACTGGTTTCCCTTCACCAGGGTGCAAGCTCCTAGAGGTTAAAGGGTCCTCTCTCTTTCCCCAGAACCTGTCAGGCACAATTCCTGGTGCAAAGCAGAGTCTCAGAAACTTTTACTAAATGTTGAATAGATAGTGGGTACTGAATAATCCCCAAAGGATTATACCTACTGTGGTAGACAGGGTAATGCCATTACCTCTGCCCAAAGATGTCCAAGTCCTAACCCCTGGAACCTGTGACTATATTATGTTACATGACAAAGGGGAATTATCGTGACAGATGGAATTACGGTGCTCATCAGTTGACCTTAAAATAGGGAGAATACCCTGCATTTATACTGGAGTATCCAGGTAGGTAGGCCCCTATGTAATCACAGCGTCCTTAAATGGAGAAGAGGGAGGCAGAAGAGAGAGTCAAAGTGATGCAACGGGAGAAGGACTCAACCCAACATTGCTGGCTTTCAAGATGGAGGAAGGGAGCCAGAGGATGAAGGCAACGTCTGGAAGATTCAAAAGGCAAAGTAATGGATTCTCCCCTAGCATCTCCAGAAAAGAACAGAGTTCTGCAACACCTTGATTTCAGTCTACGGAGTCCCATTTTAGACTTCTGACCTACAGAACTAGAAGATAGTAAGTTTTTGTTGTTTTAAGCCACTAAACTTGTGGTAATTTGTTACAGCAGCAATAAGAAACGAATACACTTTGTCTCAGTTTGGGGTGCTATAACAAAATACCACAGGCTGGGTGACTTTAACAACACTTACTTCTCACAGCACTGGAGGCTGCAAAGTCCTGGTCAAGGTGCCAGCATATCTGGTGCCTGGTGAGGGCCCTCTTCCTGATTTGTAGATACTTGCCTTCTTGCTGAATCCTCACATGGTGGTCTCGTGTCTCTTCCTCTAAGGGTACCAATCCCATTCACGAGGGCTCCACCCTCATGACCTAATTAGGTCCCAAAGGCCTCACCTCTAAATACCATCCCATTGGGTATTAGGGCTTCAACATATGAATTCAACAAACATTCAGTCATAGCATATCTGTTTAAAGCCTTATCCAAAACAGTTTTTTTTAAAAAAGGAGTCAAAGTTTTCAATAAAAAGTTTGAACAGGCCCAAAGGAATCTACTACGTAGGCTAGACCCAGCAGCCCCCCCTTACTGCGGCCCCACCCCCCAGCTTTAGCTAATTTCAGTCCACCAGGGTGGAATGGTGCAAGGGGATAAGTGCCAGGAACAAGAAGGCCCCGCAGGCATCTCAGAAAACATGCTTACAAGAAGTTTCACTTGAAGTACAACAAATGTGAACCCAATTTCTTATGACATGATACCTGAGATTTGCTTCAAAATAATATGGAGGTGGGGAGGAACACATGAAAGAGGCTCAGTCCTGAGTTGACAGCTGAAGATGGGCACATGCGTACACGCGGGCTCCTTACACTCTGTCTACTTTAGTATATACTTGACATTTTTTTTTTAACAAAACATTATTTTCAAAAAAATCTCCCATTTTGCACTCTCTTTTAACATGTTTGGTGATTCTGAAGTACAGATTTTCTGCTGCCAAACTAGTAATAACACACATTTGAACCAACAACTCAACCCCACCCAAAATCTCTAGCTATTTTATTTCTAAGTGCTTGCAAGCCTTGCTTAAAGTTCCATTTAAGAGGATCAATGCCACTTAAAAAAAACCACCACCAACAAAACCTTCATTGAGAGTTTAATACGTGCCAGGCTCTGTTCCAAGATCTCCCCACACATTAGCTCATCAAATTCTCCCAGCAACACTCACGAGATGGGTAACATCATCACACGTGTTTTACAGATGAGGAAACTAAGTCAGAGACAGGGTAAGTAATTTGCTCAGGAACACATGGGGTGAAGCCTGAATGGAACCCAGCATTCGAAGTATCAGGCTTGAGTTCCTAACGCCCAAATTTAAGCACAGATTCTTGGCAGGTGGCAAGTGCAGTTTCCCAGTATAGTAATCACAAAGAGGGATGACTGGGAACCGAGAAAAGCATCCAGTGAGCAACAGCAAGCTGTGTTTTCTTGTATCTGTATTCAACAGTGCGCTACACGCCTGATGTTACCCGAGAGCGACACACCAGGCATGTGTGTGCCAGGAAGTGTGTGAACTGCTCACTATGTGCTGTCATCGGCTCCCCTATAACAATCAGATGAGTTAGACGCTACCCCCATTCCCGTTTGATAAACATGGAAACTGAGGCCCACATGAGGTCGGTCACAGGATAATAAGGGGAAGAACCGGCATGGATCACGGGTCTGTAAGACTCAAAGGCTAAGTTATTTATTCTACATTATATCGTCGTCAAAAGACTAATAAACTATTACTATTTAGCTTATTTAAGTTTGAGGCTTTTCTTCACAGAAATATAAACTGGGTTTCATGTGACAGTATTTGTATATATTGATTTTTAAAATGTTTTCAACTACAGTGGATACAGAAAGATCTGCAAGAAAGGTTTTTCGAATGTTTCCACATAGATCGCTCGTTTTAAAAGTCACTCAAAGTAGGAACATGCCCATATCCAAAGTGCCTGTTTTTACCACTGAAGTCTCCTGCTCCAAGCTCGGCTGTTATTCCTTGTGTCTGCGACACGGGAGGCTTGGAATTCGCAAGTACCATAGGGATGCTGGGAGGAAGGCCCACAGCTGTGACCAAGGAACCAGGATGGTCAGAAAGACTGGCGGTGCAACGGTGACCCGTTCACCCTGAGTATCGATCATCAGACTGCCTCAAAACACAGTTTAAACAAGTAACGAAGGCAACTTCCACGACTGGGTCTCTTCCCCGCGTCTGAGTTCCTCTGCCTCCACGCGTAGTGTGGGGCGGGGTATGAGCAGGGGAGCGGACTCCACGCAGAAGACTGTGGGGTTTGGGTGGAGCAGGGCAGACGAGAGAGAAAGGGCACGGAATCCAGGGAGTTGGCTGAGCTTCTCGGTTCTAATCTCTGCTCAATCTCCACCACTTACTCTGAAGGGGACCTTGATTCCCCCACTTCAGGCTTCGTGTGGAGGGACCCCAGCCGGACAAACTTCCTGTTCTGTCTCCCAGCGCTTCACTCGCGCGTCTCAGGGAAGAGGACTTACTGGTGTAGGGTGTGGAGACAGCAGTGAGCACGCTCGGCAGCCAGGCAGCAGAGAGGGTCTGTTCTGGCCAGCGCGCCACCCATACTTGGCCACAAATCTAAAGCCAGGTTCTCCATTTGGCTTTTTCACGTTCCGACTCCTGTATTTCTTTCAGGTAGTTCCAAAACTGCGCTGGGAAAAAAGAGGTGTTTTTAATAAACTCCCTAAACTCTTAACCTTTGCCAACTGAAATTTTGAGCAAGTTGCTTAATCTCCCTGAGCTTCACTACAAAGGGAGGGCAGTAAAAATGATTCTTTAAAAATAGAAATAGCACGAGTTAATAGCCAACTTTCATCGAGCACGTGCTGTGTGGCAGGCACCGGTCTAAACACTGTGCATCCATTAGCTCATTTACTTCTCCTAATAACCCTGTGGGATAGGTTCCACTATAATCCCACTTTACAGATAAGAAGACACTGAAGTGACACATTTCATATAAATGGTTCCAAATAAACAGGGGACTGTGACTCCCAAACCAAGCGCCTGCGTGCTTTCAGCCTCTGCAAGTCCGCCCACAAAGACAAGCCTCCTGTCCCATCCGAGCGCAGTGGGTCTGAGGGCTGCTTTCACCACAGTGCACACAGAACGTTTTAAGATCAAAAGTACCCAATGCTGAGATGCCTTGTTCAGGTCAAATGCAATGTCAACAGCTATGGGTCAGCGCAAAGCCAAGAGCCACATTCCAGGGTCAGCCAGGATCTGGCTTCTCCACGAAGGTGATACTCAACTAAACAACTGTTTAAACTCCATTCTAAAATGACAGGCATTCACGTTGACTCATCCTTTTTTTTCTCTGAAGATGAATCAAGTTCACTTTTAAGTGACTGTATTTTAATAAGGCTAATTTCAAAAATCATCAAGACACTGGACTTCTCCACAAAACACATCTACCGTATAAGCAGACTGACTATAAAAAACAGTAGCAGTGGTCCCTATATTAGATGCATTTGACAGGGAAGAACAGATTCTCACATTACCTGTTGTTACACATAAAGCTTTTACTAGGAGAGACCAAACAAAAACATCCCAATATGTGCAGCCATGAGATCTGCTCCCGCAGGTAAATATGCACTGCTGACATGGACTCAGCCCCAGGGACTCAACCCCATGAATGGTTGCCCACAAGCATGCTGCTGAACGGGGGGAAGCCAAGGTTGCGCACAGCATGTACTTAGGTAAATTATATGAAATACAGACCTGAAGCTGAATTCACAGAGAGAGAGAGGAATCTAAAAGACTGCTCATCAAAACACTGATGGTTGTCTGGGTGGTAAGATTTGGAGACTTTGCTTTTTCCTAATACCTTTTTGTACCTTAAAATTTTTCTGCACTTCGTATGTGTAATCTTTGCAACCAGACAAAAAATGTTTTTAAACAAAAAGGTAAATCTTCCCTAACTAAGAGTGTATACTGACTCCCCAGGCCCCGCAGGGTCAAATCCAATTCCTTGAGCCTGGGACCCCCTAGTGTTCCTGGCCCTGCTGACTTCTCCGGGTCCAGAGCCCTCCCCCATCGCCCAATCCCGGTCTTCTGACTTACTCTTACTCTGCTCAGGGGATACACTTCCTGGAAGTCTTCTCTGCCATTTCCAGGCCAGCTTAAGGACCCCTCGCAAGCACCTCTTTTTCGGAGATGCCACCGTCTCGTTTCGAAATGTTTTCATGTCTATCGGACATAAGCTGCTCAGGCATATGCCTAGCCCAAAGCGGCTCTCCAAAAATGATTTAATGCTCTGAACTGAACTGATTTTCTATCCGCTTCAAGAATTACTAGCAGGGTAAAATAAACTCCAAACATAGTAAGTCTGCTATATACTTTACATTATCCACTAGATGGCAACACATGTATTATAGCAGGAGTAGTAACAGGAACTCTCAAAAATATCACAATTTTTTCCCAAGGCCTTTAAAATTTTCTCTGGTTCTGTATTTTTGATCTAGAATCAAAGGATTATTAAAGGTTAATTGTGCTGTGCAGGCTGAAGCTGAAATGACATTGTTTTGAAATAGACACGCGCACTTGGATGAGCCCAAGGTTTTAAAACACTGCACTCCTGGCAGGTTCAACACAAAGGCAGCTCCGGAGCATGGCTGCCATCTGCCGTCCCAGGCAGCGGGCCCAGCTTTGTTTATGTGTGTCATCCACAGCACAGACCTGCTAGCTGCTCCTTCGTGGGTGTTTTGTAAATTACCCAAAGCAAGATAAACTGTAAAACAAAAACCCTGCTACAAAACGGAGGGATTCTTCTCAAAGGACGACTGCATTTACACTGCAGGGGGGTTCAAAGCAGCCACCAGTGTCCTCTGCAGATCACAGCAGTGGCCTGACTTGCAACGTCCCCTACTACTCTCCCCCGCCACAGGAATTCTCCTCTGGCGCTCATAACACTTCCAACAAAGACCTGATTGATTATGAAACACTAAGTACTGATTTGCATAATTTGCCTCTGCAAGGGACAGCCATTGTTAAAGATTAAAGAGACTCCAGTACGGCCCTCTGGCATATTGTAAAAAGTTCCCTGTAACACAAAATCGTTATTTTTTTCATTCAATCAGTGGACACAGCTTGCTGTCCAGTTTAGTAGGCAGCCAAAGGCACAGTCAGAACAACCACTGTTGTATAAATGTTTGCCAACTACTGATAAGCTAAAACGACTTTTCACAAGGATCATGTTCCCAAGTCTGATTTGGAGGCCCGCTAACTGAATTCCAAATCCACCTCCCTTCAGTCATAATTGAAAAATGCATCAATACCAATTATAGCTAAAAGTTCAGAACCGTCACAGCTCTGGAGCGCGACGACTCTGCTGAAGTCACAGTGAGGGTTGTGAGTCCTGTCCCCATCCCCGTGCTAGAGAAGCTCCCAGTGACTAGTCACCCACAAAAGAGCCTGGCATGGCCACAGACATTCCTTCGGTGCTGGGGTCACAGCAGTGAGTGTGTTAAGGGATTACATGTATGAACTGTTCTTTCTCACTTCTTTCCTTTCAGCAATTGTTTAGTAATAAGCAAGGAGTCTGAGCCTCCTCCTATCACTTCCGCCCTAATTTCTACTGCACGAGGCCACCCTTCGGCGCGTACAGGGCCCTGGAGGGGTGGCAGCCACTCTTGCAGTCCTCGCACAAGCCCCTCCTGAAGCACCATACTCCCTCGGCTTCCAGGACCCCACTGTCCCCAGGTTCTCTTCCTAAACCTCCGACAACTTTGCTTCACCTTCTTTCCTTGCCTCTTCTGCCTTTGCACACCTCGGAAACTTAATGAAGCTCGGCCCTGATACATTCTTGCTAAACCCACCCCTTCCATCCATAGCTTAATTTACCATCTACAGAAAATGCCCACCCAGCCCCTGCCTCGCTCCTGTGTTCCAGGAGCGTATTCAACCATCTACTGCATGTCCCACTGGTGCCTCAACAGCTACATGTCCCAAAGCCTTAGTCACCCAACCACTCACGCTCAATCCTCCTGACTTACCCTCAGCCCCTCCCTGTCCCCACAAGGAGACAGAGCCTCTCTCTCTCGATTCCCGAAGTTAGAAAATCTCAGAACATTTTGACTCTTCCCTCTTTTTCACCCCACAAAGTAAACTGGTCAGCCAGGCCTGTCCAAACCACTGGCTGAAAATCTGCCAAAGGAATGGGCACCCACCAGCCAGCTTCCCTGCCTGCTTTCCCACACCCACCCCAGAGCCCAGACCCTCAGAGCCCTTCCCTGATCCAGCCTCCTCTTTCCGCCTCTGCCCTTTGGCACTGCTGCTTTGCCTGGAACATCTTCTTTCTCATCCACCAAGCACTCAAATGTGCTGGGCCTTAGGAGGTTTTAAAATATGGCATTCTGGGTTCACTTCCCACTTTCTCTGTATGATGCCTTCGGGAGGCATGCTGTAAGTGTCTGTTAGCTGAATGTTATAAATGTTTGCCGCATGTATATATGTTATACACATTACATATATACATGCATATATATGTGTGCACATATATAACATAAATGTTAGTTGAATATATAAAGTGCTCTACCCCATCAGTCTGGAAATCTCATTAGAAAAAAAGACATAGACATTCTTGATCTAAGGAAACTGTCATCAGTGGTTAAATAACTTGTTGTGGAATTTTGCTGAGAACCAGTGCCAACCTTGCTGGTTTGTAGTTTCCAGAATTCAGCGTATGTTTTCTAAGGGGGGAGGGGGAGGGGGAGAGAGAGAGGGAGGGAGGGAGGGAGAGAGAGAGAGAGGGAGAGAGAAATGTGTACGTGAAAGAGGAGAGAGAGTGGTTCTTCTAGTTCCAGCCTTCTACGCCAGCTGCACAGATCCTGAGGAGCAGATGATAGGGATGGCCACACGGAGGGGACAAGGACAACTAACAGGGGTCGAGATGAATTTAGTGGCCTAATTGCTGATATTAGCAACTAACCTTCCAGCAACCTGAAAGGTATTATTTTCTAATACTAAGCCCCTATCTCCTTTTAAGAAATGAAAAAAGTAAAATCTTAGATTCTTAGTGCTAATGACATAATGAACAAACTCATGACAACTTTCAAAAGCTGAGCAGCACCACAGGGCTTAATGACCCATGAAGCTCAATGCAATTCCATTTTAAAACAGGTCTAGGACTCTTAACCTCAAGAAAAAGTAAAAGCGTATCAGGTTCTCAACCTTTTCCTCCTCAATCCTTCTGCCCCAGCTTTCTCTTTACATGTCATCGTCTTCAGGTTCACACTTTAATCTCATTAAACATTTTAATTCCCATTCTACTGGCTCCCCAAACTGCATGGGTTTGGCATGCTGGCACATACCCTCCACTTCCAAAGCTCGGTCCACTCCTGGCCTATCTGAACCCGCTATTTGCTAGCTGACATACAGAGTACAAGTCCAGGAAGTAACACCCTGCTCTGCTTGCCTGGAGGGAGCCCCTGCTTCTTCCGGGCCATCCGCTCCACCACAGCTCACAGTTCTTGCTCACTCTGAATCGAGTTCAGCTATTGTGTGCCCCCCACGCAAGTCTTCTCTCTTCTGTAAGCTAAATGTTCTCAATCCCTTAGGGAATTCTTTACGTGAAATACACTTGTGGCTGCTGGTCTTACTTATTAGTCTCTGAATGCAGGAATTTATTGGCCTCCAAAGTCAAATGTGGTTCCGAGAATGGACTCAATACTCTGTGTCAACAGGAGGTGGAGAGCAGGCAGGACCATTACCTCCGTTCCAGCCTCTGTGCTTCTACTAATGCCGCCGAAGAGGATGTTCACTGTCAAGTCAGAGTCAAGCTGACTTAACATCAACTAAAATTATTTTTTCCATCAAGTAAAATCGCTTTTTCCATGAAGAACTATGTCTTCACTATATCCATATTTTCCCCTGGCTCCTTGTCATTTGCCATTCTGATCATTCTGCCACTAAAGACATCTCTAAGTAAAAATTATCATTTTAAAAACTGGAATGAAAACAGGGCTGAAAAAGAAGCATGGAGTCATAGACCCCTCCCGGTGGACAGCCAGATCAACGAACCACAGACACCCTTGCAATCCAAATATTCAGTCCATTAAGAGAAAACTGTTTCCTCCACAAAAATATCACGGTGAGATCTGCTAACCGCACTCTGAAATCAGATCTTCTCCTCACCTACAATCTGATCCAAAAGTGCACAATGAGGCTGGGGGGGACAGGGCTCGGGCTTTGCAAACGTATGCTGGTTAATCATCATTACTTTCTTTTCTGTGTGCTTGGAAACCTTCCTTTTGTTTGTTCTCTGGACAAACAGATTAAGACCCAGTATGGGGCAAGCACATTAAGGAGGGAGATAATAAGGCAGAAGAGGGGAAGGGAGGAGGGAGGACAGACAGGGAGTTCCAACCCAGGGCTGACATGGCTCCACATCGCTTTTCAGACCCAATCCAAATCCCGTCTGGTCCGGAGGCTGTGTGTGCAGAGTGCGCACGTATCTTGCTCTGTCCACTCTGGGTAATGCAAAGCATGAACTCCAGAGTCACACAGACCTGGGTTCAGATCCCAGCTCCGTCACTGACTAGTGATAGTGTCTTCTGCAACTTATTGATATTTAACTTCTTTGAGCTTTAACCCCTGACGTATAAACTGGAGACAGTAACTGAAGGTGACTACAAGCTGTCAGTGAAAATGTCGGTACTGTGTCTGGTACAAAGCAGGTGCTCAAGCATATTAAGGTTCCCTCCACCGCCTCGTCGTCGCTGTCTGGGCCTTACCCATGAGGCCAGGTCTGCCTGGATGGGGGTGGGGGCTGCCTGGGGCAGCGGATGGAAAGGGGGGTGGAGGGACCCAGGTCACCTGAAAGAGCTGTGACCTGTGAAGGTCATTCACAAAATCGTAGCACTGAGGGGAACAGAGAGCTATGGAGTCAGGGGAAGGAAAGAAACTGGATTTGGCACAAATCCAGCACAAGTGGAGGACAGGTGGTGGTTAACTCTAGTAGCTAACGTTTATTGACTGCTTACTCCAGGCCAGGCACTATTCTAGGAGTTTTATGTATATTTAACTTATTTAACTCTCATGACAACCCTATGAGACAGGCACTGTTACTACCCCCATGGAAGAGAAGGAAGCTGAAGCCCAGAGAGGTTAACACGCTGCCCAAGGCCCCACAGCGAGTCTGTGACTTATCACAACTTGGCCCCAGAGGGTCTGGCTGCGGAGTCCAACTTTAACTGCCTCAGCGGCAACGGGTGGCCCCCGCGGGTACCAAGGTCAGGCGCAAAGAGCAGAGGCAGGAGGGGCAGAGATGCCCTGATGCAGGCTCAACACCACGGCGGCGGGGCACCCGGCAAAGCCCTTCTTGAAAGCAGCTTGGGAACAACTCACGTGGGCACGACCAGCTCCTGAAAAGAGCTGGCTGGACGAGAGCTCCGCTGCCTGCTGTCCTCGGGCTGCTTCCACAGCGGAGCCGCCCCTCACCGCCAGGCTAACTTCCAGGCACGAGGTAAAACGCGCCCACGGGACGCAGCCGGCGCTTACACAGGCTGCTCCGGATTCTGACTTACTACGGTACGTCCAAGACAGCTCGCTCTCCCAGAGCCGGAACGGTTGCCATTTCTTCAGTTGTGCATCACAGGACTGGCTGGTTTGAGTTTTAAGAGCCACAGTGACAGCAAAAATGCTTATTCTTAGATGCGAGACTCACAGGCAGTGAGGCAAGGTACTCTTACCGGAAGAGGCCTTGCGCAAACAACCGAGGAACGCACAGCAGTGCCCAAGCTCCAACCCACCCTCACCCGGGGCCCGCACGTGCGGACTGGACAGCAAGGGGCCCAGGCGAGATGGGTGTTTCTTCTCCGCCAAGCACACGGAGCCGACTCCTGCCGGCTCAGCGTCTGTGAGGTGCGTCTCGAGGGTGCGGCTGGCTCCCCCGCCCCCCCTCCCCCACCCCGCATCTTCTCTCGGCTCACAAGGACTTCCTTTCTCTCAGCGCAGGTGCTCTCCTCCCAGGCAGTCTCTGCATTTACCGCCCCCTTTCTGAGGACCACCGCTCACACTGGCACTCCGCAGCTAGCCCGCCGCATCCACCCTGCTCTCACACCGCGCTTCGAGCAGAAGGTATGGTGGGCGGCCAGCTCCAGGCAGGGAGAGGCACCCCCCCACCCCACGGGCGCACCGGGGCCCGGAGCCGGCCCTAGGGCCTCCGACTCGCTGCTCTGGGCCTTGACTCCTCACCTGCAGGCCGCAGAGGTCCTTTCGACTAAGAAACTCCAAGATAATTTTTGGCGTTCAATCCATTTGAACGTTCCTTCTGACCAAACCCTACTGGTTTCTTTTCACTCCTTTTATGCTCTCCAAAGTTTCAAGCGTGATTTTAAGGATCCACGTACTTGGGATCCTCCTTTATTAAGGTTTTTCTGACTCAGGCAACTCAGCTATAGAACCTTGGAAAGTCTGGTCAGAAGAAAGAAATTAGAAATATTTGTAATTGTTCACACATCAATAAAGTATAGGTAAAACAGACAATTAAAGACCATTTGTAATAGGCAACAAATTTGTACGTATTACAAATGTTGTTGGGTAAACAAAAATGTGCAACAAAATGATAATGGCAAACACGCAGTACTTACTACACACCAAGAAGAGCCACAAGGGCTTCGTCCAGATGACTCCATTTCACCCTCGGTGCAATCCTATGAGGGAGGTACCGTCATTATTCCCCCTTTACAGTGGGAGAGGCTGACTGGCTGGCTCAGGGTCTCACTAGCAAGTGACAGAGCTGGATCTGAGACCAGGGGGTCTACTCCAGAGCCTGTACTCCTAACTTTTCCTTGCTCTTATGATTCTTCAGAACTTTGACAAGAGGGGTAAAAGGAAAAATGTTCCATTTGTATTTGAGTTTCTCAAATTAAATTAACTTCTCAACTCTACCCTTAAAATTATGCCTGTATATCTTACGAAACAAATAGTGTAAAAGTCAAATTTGAGTTTCATTTTCTAGGGGGTGGGTTATAGTATCTTTAATTTCATGAGTGGCTTTCCAGAAAGAACTGTGAACTTCAAAGGTATAGTTCTTGACCCTTTTAGGGGGCACAGATCCTTTGAGACACTAACCAAAGCTATGTGTCTGATCTATTCCTTTAAGAAGATGAATATTCCCAAAGATACAAAAAACTTCCTGTCTACCATTCTGAGCTTCAGAGGCTCTTGGCTCACTGGAGTTCAGGTTAAGACCCTCTGGTCACAAAACACAATTCCACAAACAGGCAAACACAGACAAACACAGGAGGGCACAATTTTTTTGTAAACCTCATGTGCCTAAGGAAGCACTTCCAGCTCAGCACCTGGAAGCAGCTGCTGGCCGTCCATCGGCAGAGTCTACCTGCACAGTGGTAACAGTAACCAGGGAGAGGTGGAGGCGGCAGGGGCGCGAGGCCTGCAAGTGTGGGGGGAAGACTGAGCACACTGTCACAACTACTCACACTCCTGCCTTACAGCATGGAGAAAAGGGAAGATGGAAGAGAAGCCCTAACCGAGCGTCGTCACCATCATCATCATCATCATCAGTGTTTAGTGTTGACTATGCCACTGCATAGACGATCTCATTTAATTCTCGTAACAAATGAGAAAATGGAAACTGAAGCGCAGAGCTGTTAAGTAACTTGCCCAAGGTCACACAGCTAGCAAGTTGAAAAGCCAAGGTCCATACTCAAAACAGATTCCAGAGCCTGTGCTCTTAAATTCTTCACGCTGCATCTCCAAGCTTGGGCTCTTTCAGCATAAAACTCGAGCTGAAGAACCCAACTGAGGAAGAGTTATCATGCAGGCTTCTACAAATTCCCACACACCAAACTCATTAAAAGAAAGCCATCAATTTTATTTATCGGTTCCTCCAAAAGTACCTGCTAAATGTCTTCTAAATTCTTCCAGTCGTGGCAGAAAACACCATGAAAATAAACACATTTATACCCAATTGTAGTACATTCCACTTCTCAGGAATATGTTCACTCCTTTTGTAGTAAAGAATTAAAAGACTTAAAAAAAAATGGCATGTCCAAAAAAGAACTATGTCACATTCGTTTCAGATTCCCTAATCTGGCAAGGTTCCTAACTCAATAAGTGTCTGTTGAAAGAGTGATACATTTTATTAAGAATGTCTCATTCTAAAATAAACATTAAGGAATAGCTATACCTAAAACTGGTAGTTGTGATGCATTAAAAGTTTTTTTTAATATGGAATTTTCTCACACTGTTTTTGCAAATTTGTTAGTTTACTCCAAAGGCACGCAACTCTCTGTTAACAGGCAGCCAACAATTTATGATCCAGTTGATAATCAGCAGCAACTCCTCTTCTCATAAAGAGAACAGATTAGCAACAGAGTATAAAGGCTATGGCAACAAGCAGTTCTATCCAAAGGTAGTCTCTTATTACTAAGGTTAAACACAAACACTCAAAAACATAAAACCCCCAAAGACTGAATGTTGCCCTATTGACATTTTAAAAAATGACCTTTTTGGGGACTTCTCTGGTGGCGCAGTGGTTAAGAATCTGCCTGCCAATGCAGGGGACACAGGTTTGATCCTTGGTCCGGGAAGATTCCACATGCCGCGGAGCAACTAAGCCCGTGCAGCACAACTACTGAGCCTGTGCTCGAGCCCGTGAGCCACAACTACTGAGCCCACACACCCTAGGGCCCGTGAGCCGCAACTACTGAAGCCCACGCGCTCTAGGGCTCATGCTCTGCAACAAGAGAAGCCACCGCAATGAGAAGCCTGCACACCACAATGCAGAGTAGCCCCCACTCGCCGCAACTAGAGAAAGCCCGCGCGCAGCAACAAAGACCCAACGCGGCCAAAAAAATAAATACATAAATAAATAAAATTTTTAAAAAGGAGTGTTAAAAAAATAAAGAAAGAAAGAAAGAAAAATAAAAAAGGAGTGTTAAAATTATTTAAAAAACGATCTTTTTGTTTTAATTATAATATCAACTATGAGGAGAATATGTTTGTGAAGATGGCAAGGACCAACACACACACCTATGCAAGTGGGAAAACAACAAATAAAACTGACATGTCACAACTTCTCCCAATCTCATTCTCCTGGGACCCTAGCCCTGGGTAGAAATTATGAGCTGGGAACAACATAAAACCTCACTTATTTGCAAGCCAAGGAAGGGCAAGAGTCACATCAATATAGACTCACTCTCTAAACCTTGTACCCAAGAGCAGCAAGTGCACGTCCCGTCCACTAGGTGGTGCCCTCTACCACATTGTCCCTCAGAGAACAGTACAGTATATCAAAATGACAACAGCCTGGTTTTAAGATGATTTGTCTCTTGAGGATATACATTTGGTTTAAGTTTCCACTGCAGAGTTAAAGTTCTTAAGATAGGTCATGCAGATCAATTGCTCCTGTAATCTGAAACTCAAAAGAGCAAGTAATATCTAAACAAGGGGAAGGGGTGGCCCTGAGCTTATAAGGTTCTCTAAAAGCCAGGAGACAGTCAGCCTGGCTACCTCTAATCTCATCATCAAAACTGTTACCTTGTCCAGTTTCTGCTTCACATCAGCAAAGAGAAGAGCGAAATCAACTGAGGGTGGTACAAAGGGAAAACATACATTCAACTTCCATACTGCTTGATAGATGCCAATAATTTACATCCAACAGAAAACGCTTAGATAACATTCGAACCCCCAAAGTGTTTAAGTGCTTTGCTCTATTAAAACATATATTTTTTCTTTATTAGTGAAAACAAAAGCAAAGGAACCAATGTGCGTTTTATCATGAAGCTCTGAGAAAGAGAGCTTGGTAACAAGATACACAGCCTTGCCTCCGAAGTCATCTTTCAACTGAGTGAGTGGGAATAAAATGCAGAGCATGCCAGCCTCAAACAATAATACAAATGTTCAAATTCCAAGCAAAATCCGGGCCTTGTTTCATCATTCCCTGTCCTCTAAAAAATATAGATTCCTTTCCCTCATTGTGGTCTTCTTTGGAGTAAATAAGGCATAAAACTGAAAGTGAAAATAAGGCAAAAATACTATTTCAAGGAATAAGTTACAAAACATTCTAACAATCTCTTTGCTTGAAAAAAATAAAAACTGATTCTTACTTAAGTGTTCAAAATAGCAGAAAATAATTAGTTCCTAATACATTTTTCAATCTGTGTATAATAATAACTAGAAAAATAATGGTTAGATCCTGAGCTGTATATATAGATCTTGATTTTGAGAATCAAATTATATCTTTTCAGCCTACTTTTAAGATTTACTGTTTTATACTTAGACACCTAAATATTTAAGTCCTATATGTGAATTTTATATTGAGAACTCAGTTGAAAGCTTTAAAAGTAAAACCAGTGTATATAATTTAAATTCCTTTTAACAGTTTTTCAGATTAGGTAAAGCATTTGAAACATCATGCATATAAAATTTTCCATTCTTATCCTAGCAACAAGTTTCAGTTAAAATCACATATCAATTTGTAAGCAATAAAACTGTCATCAAAATGTAACACTAACCGCCCCCCCCCCATCCCAAACACATACACTTTTCAGGGACATATACAGTAGTGTGTCAAAGAAAGGAAAGTAAAACTTTATAATGTTCAAGAAATCCTTCAAAAATTCTGTATCTGATCAAATGTTGGCATGACTACTATTTCAAAAGTACCTAAATGTAATAACTGCTAAAGTAATATCATTTTACAGTTACAGTATCCTTACAGTAAAAAACGGACAAATTTCCCCAAGAATTTGTATAAACAACTAAAAATAAAATGCCAATTTGCAATTGTGAGGTTGATGTAATGACAATGAGGTTTAAAACAAATTTTAGACTACTAAGGTTTTTAAATTGTATTTTTATTTATACTCTATATTATGATATATTTCAATAATTAAATGAGCTAAAATTTTTTTCCGCCCTGCAAAATTAGGAATCTCCCTATACATTAAAATTTAATGCTTCTTTCGTAAAAAGTAGTTTAAATTTTCCTGGCAACTAAGTATGTATTTTGTTTTTTACATGGAAATCCATATGTAGTTTTTGTGCCCATAATTGGAGGGGGACATTTTGGGAACTCCCAAACAATCATTAAGGTTCTTTACAAAAAAAACAAGCAAAATTTCGTACATGTTGAAGAATTCATATTTAACCCTTATTTTCAATTACAGCCAAAGTCTTTATTCCAGAGCCACATAAATCACCATTCTTCTCCCTGAAAATGAGTTTTTAGAGAAAACATTATTAAATATTACATCTGACTTTAATAGAGTTCCCCAATTTGCTTTTGCATGTTTATTATCAAACTCTAATCATGACTTTCCCAAACTTATTTATACTTTCACACAAACTTCCAAAGTTTTCCCAACTTAAATAAAAGCCCACAAAAACCGTGGGAAATGTTTCGCTTGAAAGATAAAAGTAAATTGGTCCAAATGTACATTTGCAATAATCAGTGTTTACTTTTGTTGCTCAAACATTCAGCTCACAGCACTTTCAATATCTGCATTCAACTTAATTTTTTTGTCTCTTAAAAAAAAAGGGAGGGAAAGTAGTTTTCTTTCCCCCCATTTTGCTCTCAAAATATAAACTCATTTAATGCAAAGCATTCCTGAATCAGGCACGTTTTAAACTAAAAGCATATCTAGTCCCAACAGCATTCATATTACATAAGAAACACCAGTTCTTTCAAAACTATCTAATTTCACTTTTCCTAATAAAATGACATTTTACTATATAAGACCCACTTAAAATTTTAGTAACTGAAAATAGCAAAAGAACTGATACTACAATACCAAAGTGGGAAAGAAGATAAGTATTAATTCATTTACTTGGAAAGGTGGGGGGTTTTCTTTAAGCGTCCCTACTATAGATCTTGCACTATATTTATTAAAATATGACAAACCTTTAACCTGGGAACAATTTACCAGTTAACATTATCTACTGAAAAAGGAAGTAAACTTTGGGTAAGTAAAACACTGGAAACTATTTATGCTGCCCTTGTTCAAAGCTGCTTAGAAAACTGGGCTATGTAGGTTTAAAAATAATCATTAAAAAGAGCCTAAAGGGTAACTGCAATACAGTTAATCCACCAGCCAACTGATGCCATTTAATTCTAGAGACAGCAGTTTGTCTCTCAAGGGGGATCTAAGACATTCATAAAGTAATACATGTTAAAGGTAATGAAACTATAAAGAAATATTTCCTAATAAAATGAACATATTTTAAAGTCTGTATGATTGGCAATAGAAAAGATTTTTTTTTAACCATTAAAAAAAAGGCTCCAGACAAGAGATTCTGATTTTGAAGTATGTCACACCCCAGTTCCCCAGCCATGAATCCCAGTTCTTTTTTTAAAATGAGGTCTATTTCCTGTAATTTTAGATATTTTAGAGTACAATTATTTTACATTTTTATGATGCCTTTGGGGTATCATTACAAATATTTTTATGTGTTTAAACTTAGGAAAGTAAAATTAAGTAATTGCTTCTCTTAAAGGGAGCTGTCAACTCTCTCCTGAACAAAAATCTCTGTTTTAAAGCAATCTAGAGATTTATACCCCTAGTAACCATAGAAATTAATCTTAAGCTTTAGAAAAAAATTGCATAAAATGCTCTTTAATTAAATCAGAGCTCTGCTCTTAGAAATAAGGACCCTCTTTTAAAAAGAAAGAACTTTCCACAGAGTAGAATTGTTTTTACTCAAGGTGGCACTCTTTGTGATAAATTAATCAAACACGTTTAACTGACTCGTGAATTTGTGTGCATAGAAAGCTAAATACTTTGTTGGAAAGAAAAAGATTTGCTCAGAGACTACACCCACTGAAAACTTTTAGTTAAGAAAAAAAAGTGAAACACACAGGATCCAAACCGTATTTGTAGGTTATCTAAGCGTGAGCAGAAAAAGAGAGAGCAGAGCAAAGAACTTAACAATAACAATTAGGAGAATCACTCAGAGCAGAACTCACTTTGTTTTCATAAGGAAACCGAAAATATCATTTACAGTGCCTTAATATGAAGATCCATCAACATGTCGTAACTCAAATTTCATTCTTGTGATCACTATCACTTTCTATTTCACACGTGCTAAAATAAAATAGAGACATGTTCTGAATTCTGCTTATCACCATATGACTAAGAAGTTTCTTTCAGCTTTAGAAACCAGTCGGGGACGCCTCAGGGAGTCGGCAACACTCTTCCGTACACTTTCTTCCCGAGTGGTCTGAAAGAATGTGTGTATTTGAGGAATGGTAAAGACAAACTCCTCAAACATTTTTAAAACATCAAAGTTTCCGAGGCTTATGAAATTCAGGTTTTGATGAAATCTGTGCACTACCAAATTTGATTAACTTTCATGAGATTTAAATTTTATAGCTTTGGGTTTTTCTCTGCATAATGAATAATTTTAGAAGTTAAGCCACATTCTGTTTCCATTATATTTTTAAAAGCCCACCCATTTAGACTTTTCTGAAAAAGAAGATAAAAACAAAAAAAGGTTAAGAGCTTAGTGTAGAATCAGGAAACAAAGATACCAATGATCATGTCAAAAAACAAATGTTAAATGTTTGTAACGTGCTCATACAGTATATTGTAAACCCCAAGTAAAGTCCAAACTACAAATGTTTCTGCTTTTAGACAAAGTCCTTGGAGAGGCCTGAAATAGGTATTTCTCCGAATGACTTTAGGCGCTGCTAAGAATGCTAAACATCTATCATCATCTTCTCTAAGCAAACCCACTTTTTGGAAAAGACACAGGCATTTCCTCCCCCCACTGTCCACGGCTAATTTCACAGTCCTACAAAGGAAAACCTTCCCAAGCATTTAAGAGAATCAAGACATCTTAGCATATGTAGTAAGCTGCAAAATGGGACAGAAAATGATGAGGAACTGTAAATGATTTAACACCAGAGTGTGTTCACCTTGGTTGTTCCAAAAACTATCCCACTATGAAAAAAAAAGGGTTTCTGCAGGGGG
Organism: Balaenoptera musculus; assembly: GCF_009873245.2. Taxonomy (NCBI): domain Eukaryota; kingdom Metazoa; phylum Chordata; class Mammalia; order Artiodactyla; family Balaenopteridae; genus Balaenoptera; species Balaenoptera musculus. The sequence goes on from NC_045789.1 coordinate 102,970,431, forward strand.
TGGAGGGGAGATGACAGGAGTCAAGAATTTGGGTTCAGAGATCAGAAAATGATGCATCTTACTATCTTCCTATCTTCACTACTGGCTGCACACTTCCCTAGCAATTAGGCCCCCAAATAAATAATACATATTATGTGTCTATGAATTGTTTTTCTCTTTTATTTCAAACTATAATAACATTAATAGAAATCTAAAAAATCTATTCTAAAGCATCAACAGAAAATGACATTTATAATGGTTTAAACAACCTCAAAGCATGATGCTATTCTGAAGCTTTTACAATATGATGTTTAGTAAGAACAAAATATCAACGTTCTATTAGAAGCATAGTTGGAATAACTTCATTTCCCGTCTGCTTTTAACCTTATACATGCAAGAACTTATGAAAGATAAAAGAGCCCCGTTTTCACAGAAAACACAGGAACTGGAAAGAGCTTCATGGGCTTTCAACCTCATTGTGTATTTTTAACTCTTCTCGCTCTTGTGCAAAAAAATCAAGTAAATATATACTCTTTCCTTGTACCTCCCTAACTCCATATCTGATGGTGGCTCCTTTAGGACTGTATCCAACAGGCAAAGCTTTACACTGGGGTCAGACACTGGAGGCCTGCAAAGTTGCTTTGAGAGTTCCATAACGCATATAAGAGTACACTGAGGTGACAGTGCAAACACTATGAAGCAGAAGGTAATAATAAACACAGTAGTAAGAGAGCATTTATTAATCACCTATCTGTACACCAGTACAGAATGGGTAGTCCACACAGAGATTGCATCTGGGCTCACAGCGTGCCCTTGGTCAAGTCGCTTCTTTATGCTTCAATTTCCTCGCTTGTAAAATGAAGGGACTGCATTCCCTGATCCTGAAGGTCTACTTGAGCTCCAAAAATTCCATGACTTCTTGCATTTGACTGAAAGCTGAACAGCACATTTTCAAGCGATTTTTCATATTCAAAACTGTGCTTACTTTACAAAGAAAGAATTCAGCGTTTATTTTTGACTACCTACTACAGAACATAGTCCATATTTTCACATATCTCATTTAATCTTCACATTAATCCTCTAATATTATCACCTTTACAATTTTACAGGTAAGAAAATTGAGGCTCAGATATGCTAGAGTTGGTCAAATTAGATCTGCCCAATTAACTATCCATGCTCTTTCCATACATCATGGGATCTCCCCTGATTCAAAGTGACAACAGTACATTGAAGCGTCCACGGAGGGATTAACAATCAAGTGCTGTGTATGCGTACAATGCTGTGCTGGGCACCGGGAAGGCTACACACAGGGAGGAAGGATGTCCCCGTCCCCAAGGGCCCTGCCTTAGAGAGCCAAACCATAAAGCTGTATGCCATTAATTGCAAAAGGCCATTAAAAACCCTACATATGTCATGAAATCAGGGGAAGAAAAGGGTCTGGTGGACTAGAAAAACAGGGAGACAGTGACCTTGAAAAGGGAGAAGGAGGAAGATTTGATTGGTCTCACGTAGGGTCAGGTAAAACGTCTCTCTTTATCCCTTGGCCCTCTTGGCACGCTCTCCAGATGGGTCTAATGGACAAGCAGGCTGAGAACCACTGATGTGGGCAGGGTCGGGGACAGTAAAGCGGACTCTGCACTCAGACTGCCTGGATCCAACACAGGCTCTGACAGTCACTAGCTGTGTGGATGTGCCCAGATTACTTAACCTATCTTTGTCTCAGTTTCTTCTTTTGTAAAAATGGGTACATACCACACATATATGAGGGTGAAATGGGTTATTTTCTGCTCAGAAAAATACCTGGCATACAACAAGTACTATGCAAAGACTGGAAGGCCTTGAATGCCCCGTGAAGGAATTTCTGTAAGCCAACGCTGTTAAGTGTTCTTTTACAGATGGTGCTGACAGAAGAAGACAGCTTTCTTTCTTTCTCTCTCTTTTCTTTCATATTAAAATTGTACGTTTAAATACAAAAAATAAATGGTAGCCTTGTGTTAGTCCAGGTCCAGGTCCAGCTCCCCAACCCCATGTCTGAATTATTAAACAGGAAAAAAAAAAAACACATAATAACATTCATTTTCAGGTAAAATAATCTGTTGAGTTAACCGTAACAAGATTTTTTTAAAAAGGAGGATCTCACAGTATCCTAGTATAAGGAAATGGAACAAGTTAAAATGGATATGAGAGTTAAAATAAAATGACATAGTACAGTGGGCCTGTCAACTACACACTACGGGCTCTAAAAACTGTCCATGTCTGAAATATTGGGATGGTAAATGAGAACATCTATGATTATCAGATCATGTGATATTTTTATCCTATAGTTGAATTATATTTCATTAAATAAGTGTACCTTCATCAAGATCTCTTTGTCATATATACTTTCAAAAACAAGATTTCTCTTTTTATTCCTTTATTCTTTACATTCCCAAGAGAAAGGTAAAGCAAGTAATACAAGATCTTCAATATCAAGATGAAGAAACCGAGAGGCAGAGGACTGCCCAACACCACCATTAAGTGAGATAAACTCTGATTTCCTTTTTAAACATCTTAATGATGAGTTTTGCGGTTTTTTAAAATTAATTAATTTATTTATTTTTGGCTGCGTTGGGTCTTTGTTGCTGCGCGGGCTTTCTCTAGTCGCGGCGAGCGGGGGCTACTTTTCATTGCGGTGCGCGGGCTTCTCACTGCGGTGGCTTCTCTCGTTGCAGAGCATGGTCTCTAGGTGTGCGGGCTTCAGTAGTTGTGGCTTGCGGGTTCAGTATTCGTGGCGCACGGGCTTAGCTGCTCCACGGCGTGTGGGATCTTCCCAGACCAGGGCTTGAACCCATGTCCCCTGCATTGGCAGGCGGATTCTTAACCACTACGCCACCAGGGAAGTCCCAAACTCTGATTTCTTAAATAGCAACCCCAGTGGTGAGGTAAGGAAGAAAGGAGAGGCCTGGGCAGCAAAATGAAACAGCATCCAAGAGCTGTGAGGCCTCTCACGTCCTGATAACCCCGCATCGCAGGACCGTGGCCGCAGGTCCTGTGTCAGCTACTATGCTCTGGGTTAGTTACGAGATTACGAGAACGTCAGTGTCCTCTTTCGCAGAGCCCCCACAGCTGATCACTGCCTCCCACTGAACTACTCCGGCCAATCCATCAGCGAGCCCTCCAGACTCCATGTCTGAAACGGCTCCTGAATCCACCCCCTTCTGCTCACCCGTCAGCCTTAACCGTGGAGATGCCTCACTGCTGTCCCTGCTCTGCAGGCTCTCCGCTCTCTGATCCACCACCCACACTCCCACCCCACCCACCCAGCTGGCCCAAGCCACAGTAATGGGGGGAGGAGCTGAGGCCTGGGTTACCTGTGCTGTTTAAAAGCAGCCGCTTTGGAGTGTCATTAAAAGCCTCACCATACTGATGCTGCCTACACAACTGTGGGTAGGAAGACTGACATTTTACCTATAACCCTTTCCATGTTAAATAACCATAGTACCACAGGTTTCGAGTTAAAAAAAAGAAAAGGAAAAAAACCTACCACCAGCCACATTAAACCATGGTGTCATGCAGGAGACTCAAATTCTGTAAGTCTTAGCACTTAGGGTGTGCAAAGAACAGCTGTTTGAAAGAGGTAGATGAAGGGTGTGGGAAGCAGTGACTTACATGCCTTTTGTGGGAGGCAGGGAGAAGATTCCTTCATACTGCCAAGACAAATTAGCCTGTATCTGAGAGGACTTAATAGCCAATGGAAGAATTGGCTTCTTAATGTTTTACACAGAAATGAATTCCATAAAAACAGCATTTGAACCAATGAAGGACTGTGTTGGTTTCTGAGGACTGTGGTTGGGTCTGCCATCCCAGATCCAGGACCTTGGTTGGCAATGGGAGTGGATGATCACAGACATGCAAGTGCACCATCGCCCAGACGCCCCCTCAGGCTCCACAGCACAAAGGGAGCCGTGAAGACCATAAGACTCCTCCAACCCCTGCCCCCCAGTATCTGTACCAGAAGGCCTGTTTGGTATGGCTTTAGGAGAGCATGACCTCTGATTTAGCTCTCAGGGGCTCAGGCTGAATTCCCAGGATTATTGCACAATATGCCAATAAAGATCACAGACTTCCAATTTCTAAGATGTTTATAATGAACCATGAGTTGCAGAAAAACTGGGGGTGGCGGCAGGGGGAAACTAAGGAAAACTAGAAAAAGCTGTATCACCATTCAACTTGTTCAGCATCGACCCCCGAGCAGGCCCCAGAACTACAAATGGCACCTTATTATTCTGTGATTAATACCAAAAACATCAACAGATAACAAAACATCTATTCACACACTCACTAGCACCCATATAACACCCTGCACCAGGCACAGTTCTATTCTGTCTTACAGATATTAACTCACTTAATTCTCCTTAATCTATGTGAATAGTACTATTATCCCTATTTTACATTTGAGGAAATTGAGGCACAGAAAGGTTAAATACTGTGCCCACTGTCACTCAGCTAATGCAGAGCATAACTAGATTAAAACCCAGTTAATGTGGCTCCAGAATCTCTGCTCTTAACTAATGTCTATACTGCCTATTGCGCTAGAATTTATAAGGTCTGTAAGTTAAAAATGTGTTCACTGGTCCTCAGAATCACCCTGTCGTATCTTCCTGAGATACATCTACTAGGCCTAGAACAAAATGTGTATTGCACCTGCTGAGTTAAACGAAGATTAACTTTATCTTCTAAGACACAAGAATATAAGGAGACAATATGCTATGGTCAGAGATAATGTACTCCTGGGTGTCTACATCTGAGGGTATATGGTATGTGTCAAAGAGAGGTATGATTACTAGTTACTATAAATGAACAGATGTTGTATTCTTCTACTCATTAAAATTAGTCACATAAAACTTTTGTAACAATACTAACTGGGAAAATCAAACTAATCACTCTTTTCTATAAAAGGGGAATTCTTGTTCCACAGAACCTCAATGCATATTGTTTTTACCACATAAATTTACAACTGATTTATATATGTCTTCCCTAAATTTGGAAGTTTTTTTTTTCTTTTTAGAACAATTTTTCTCTGAAGGGAAACACTCCCAGGGGCGGCAGAGTGGGGCGGTGGGGGGGGGAAGCAAAAAGAAAACAGATTTGAAGTCACTTTTCTACTTCTTTGCAAAATAATACTGGATAATAAACCCATTAACAATAATAAACCCCAAATAACTATAATATTACTGCCAATATATCAGAAAGGTCTCCCTACTAGACTTGCTGTACTTTGAAACACTTAACCTCATCCTTTTTTTTTTTGCTATCTTCAATCCTCAATACAATGACTGGTACATAGTCCCGGTATCCCATAAACATCTATTGAATTGCTAAATAAACCTAACACTGGCCCAATCCAATATCAAAGACTTCCTAATCTTTCTAAGAAAAACAGTTTTGTGATACCAGTTCACTGGTACACAACACTATTGTTAGGACAAAACAATCAGGTAATATATAAGCAGTCAGGACATTTAGGAAGGATAATAAGAACAATTAGTTTATATCCTTAAGGGTATAACTTAGTACTCCCAAATATTAGGCAAATAGCAAAACAGCTTAAATTTTAAGAAAAAGATCTAGGTTTCATATCAGATTTAAAAAAAAAGAGAGAGAAATGCTAATAAGCACTAGAAAGACTGTGGCCTTCTCTGAAGGTTTTTAAGAATAAGATACTCATCGTAGGGCTTCAGGTTATTTTTGCAAGAAGACAGAAAGCTCACCTAGGCAGCATTTTCCAGCTCTAGAATTCCTTGGCTATAGCCTATGAGACAAAATGGACAACTAGGCTGAACAGGCAAATGAAGAAAAAAGGTGCCACTTCTTAGCAGGGGGATAACAATTTGAATTTGAGGCTATCATGAACTTACATATAACAGACATTTAAAAAATTTATCCCAGTGCCTAACAAACTTTCTTCGAAGATCTTTTCTTTTAAATGAAAAACAGTAGCTTTATTAATGCACAACCCATTTCAAATTTGAAACACAACTCTAAGCCATACCTTGTGGACTGAAAAGCCGTAATTGTAATGTGGAATGAGACCAACTGAAATCAATATAAGAAATTTGAAGTAAGTAAATACTTTTTTTTTTCCTAGGGGGTTAGTATAAAACGTATGAAATTACAGTAGTAAGAAGTTATTAATTTTAAATTATAAAGTGGAATTGAGGACTTCAAAATATTCACAGATTTTTCAAAGAATTTTGAAAGCAAAGAAAACCATATCATGCTCTGGAAAGCTTACCTTTTAGAAAAACAGCATTTAATTTGCCCAGCTGCTCGACCATGTTGCACTGCAAAGCCACAGCCACATGGATCCCACCAAGCCCTGCACTGATTATAAAGTTGTATTTTCAGGTTCACAGATATTACACTGACTGGCTTCTACACAAACATTCATTATTTAATCGCTAACCCAATTTAATTATTAAACCTGAACCAGGTGAGAACAGGAACTGTGTCGACTTACCTGTATACCAGAATACTCTGGCAAGCACATTTAGGAAAATTTCAACAATCACTGGGCAAAGAATCACTAGTAGCAGAATGTTACCTTCAAGTCAGGAGAATTAACTAGTAGGCACTAAAAACGTTTGCTAAATGAAAGAATAAAGGAATGTTCATTCAACAGGGGGAAATGGCTTTTCAAATATATTTTTTTCCAAATAAAATGACTGCTGATTAATACAGCAGTTACTTGTGGATTTCTCCCCACTGCCCACAGTCCAGATGGGTCACTACTCCCACCGTTAGGATCCCAGCCATGGAGGTGAAGGTAGGGCAGCTGTGTGAGACTTAACAGAGCACAAGCATCAGAGACTGTGTATCAATGAGCCTGTCCTCAGTGGGATTTTAAAGTGGGTTTTCCATCACTTGGTATTAGAAAAAATTTTGCCTCTTCAACTACATTTTAAGTTTCTTTTTTAATAACCTTATTTTCTGCTAATCACGGAGAATTTGTGAAATAAGCAAAATATAAAGAAAATAAAATCAACCCATAAGATCACCTAGAAATAAACTCTTTTACCACTTTGATGTATTTTCCATTTTATATATATATATCCTTTATATAATTGGAACCATATTATATGTACAATTTTATATTCTACTTATTTTAATTGACACCATAATGAGCACTTTCTCACATAATTAAAAAATCTTCTTAAAAACTACTTTGATGGCTATATCACATTTTATTGTTTAAATTTACCATAATTTGACTATTTTTCTACCGCTGGATAACTAAGTTGTTTCTTCTGATTTTCCACAGGATAAATTATGCTGTAATGAACATCTTTGTGCTAAACCATACCAGAGTATTTTTGTATACTAAACCTTTATCTGATTTTGTGATTCCTTAAGACAAAGTCTTAAAAGAGGAATTACAAGCTAAAAAGTTACAAACATGTTTAAATCTTGACATATATTGCCAAACGGTTTCCCAGACAGGAAAGGAACTATTTGCCTCATACGGCATCCCAGTCCCAGGCACACAGCGGCAGTCCATGAGCAGTACTGCCAAGACTCCCCTCCCTTTGTTTGCCTGTTCAGAATGACTGCTTTTTAGAACAGTAAACAACACAATTATCTTAATACCATTAAACCCGATTTCTTCTGCCTCAAGTTAGTGATCATTTTCTATATACAGGGCAAAATAAGACTTCAGTTTCCTCATCTAGGAAATGAGGAGAGTTAGACTAAATGGTCTGTAAGGCACTTGTGAGTAATAACATTTTACAATTCTTATCTGTCCTTGTGCAGACACCGTATGTGTAGGTTCACAGGACACCGACAGGAGAATAAAACGTAACCTATTCACTTAAAGCTGTTCAGCTGTTATTCAATCTTGTTTCTCTTGGAGCAAATCATGAACAATAACTGCAAATTAGAAATACTTAAATACAATTGCCATACTGTTTTATAAAAAGAAAGATAATATTCACTTCTGGTATTTAAGTACATAAACTAGTTTTTGATTTTCAATTCAGGCTCCATAAAACTAGATGCAACAGCTGGAAATTCTGATTCAGAATTTTGACTTCACAGAAAACCAGATGCTATATTGAAGATAAGGTTTCCTGGAGAAGTGCAGCATTTTAAGAGGCAACAGAAAATCTGTATTAGATTTTCTGCAGAAAAACAGAAACCTCCAGGATATTAAGCATTAAGAATCTGCACATTAACAGAAAGATGAAGCTGCCAATCTGCAGTTCATATTTCTTAGCAGCAATATAACCTATTTACGTGATGCACGCACACAGACCTTTATTACCCTATAGGTGTAATATGCCTAAAAGTACCTGCCAGATACCTCAAAACCACTTGCAGGTAAAAGGAAAACAAATGACAACTATTTTTTTAAATCTTTGAAAATTACATTAGGATAAAAAGTACCAAGAAAACATTATTTCAGTGGAGAATTCAAGCGGAACCTTATTACTTGAAAAACAGTAAAAGTTACCTTAAACACTGTAATTGGAAAAACAAAGAAAAAGGATTTAGGGAAAGTGGCATTATTATTAAGATAGCAAGACAGCTACTGACTTAAAAACTTTACTTGTAAAAGAACATTTTATTCTTGAAAATTAAAAATGAACTTCATAGCATACAACACTACTCCGGAATAAAAACATTTTCCCTTTTATATCTTTTCAAAGAAAACTGAAAGGGTTAATAGATTTGGAGTCAAATTTTACATGAAAAATTTTTTTCCTGCATCAGTGAAAAAATATTTATTGAGTTCTTACTAGATGTCCTGAGTTGAGGAAATTGTGGTTGGAAAAAAAAAAAAAAAAAATCACAGCTCTTTGCCCTTGTGTGTCCTGAAGCAGTAGTCCACACAACGGAGGGATGGGTATCCCTGGAAGCACAGGAGGGACTGCTGTGGTGTATCTGGCACACATAGTTTTAAGGAAGTCTATTTCTAGAGCCTCAACATCTATGTATACTCTTTTCTGAAGCAGATCTGCCTGTGAATCTGCTGTGACCCACATCCTGCTGGTTCTACTTTCTTACAAAACCTTCACAAGCACCCCTCTCCCACTTCTTAAAGAAAGTCAGAGCTCCACCATACCTGAACTTCCTATGGTGCACTGTCCTGGACATAAAAACCTCTAACAAAGGGACAATTATAAATTCTGGGAATGACTCTAATGACTGGACAAGAAACCCTTTCACAAGTCTGGTGGGGGGCAGGTTCCAATTTTTTCCACTCAACACAATTAATGGAGGATCTGAGTTGTCAGCTGACAGATCATTTTAAAAAGTTTTGATGACAGTTTGGGCATGTAACTCAGAGGAAGTTCAAAGAACAGAGTGGAGCGCCAGCGCTATAACAAAACTCCTTCCACTCTTGTCCGCTTATGTATGCAAACAAGGTTTCCAATGTTTCTTGGCTCTTACGTAATAGGAAATGAAAATTAAGAATGCAGTTGATACTGAACACTGTCATAGTCTAGAAAAAAAGTAGCATTCATCCACTTGCACATGATCTAGTTAAAAAAATCTGTTGCCTTAAGAGACTTTTCACGTCAAATAACGTATTTTTTGTTTTAATCCATGTATATTGGTAATAATTGCAAAGGTAGCTCAACACAGAATAATTCAACACAATAGTTCAACAGAGAACAATTACAGCCTTTTGGTCATCACCGGAAATACCTTAAAAATTAAATTTCTACTTGCGTACCTATTTTTGTTGCAAAGAAGTATAAGAGAATGAGCAATAAAAGATTTTCAACAATAATGAGGGCTAGGATAATATTATGTGGGGGAAGTGAAATGGAGTTTACGGAGAAAAAGAAGGACTGTAAAATTTATGACTATAAAAAAGATTTTTTAAGGTTTTTTCTTTTTCCAACAAATGATGGTATCAAATATAGTATTTAGATTCCATGGGATACATTTAAAAGAATGATCAAAAGTTTAACTTTAAAATGTCAAGTTTTATAGTATGCTGGAAATTATATCCTGTGCAACTATTTAAACTTATAATGAAAAATTATAGATGTCAGCTTGAAATATATATGACGTTACTTAGTTTTTTTCAAAATTCTTTTAAAGGACAAATAAACAAAAATATTTAAAGGTCACTGGTTTATGGGCTGGTAGGGTGAAAAACACTGAACATACATAACTGTAAATAATTAAACAAAGTTCTGTGAAGTAAAAACATAGGGATACTATAAATGCATAAAATAGAGGCACCCAACCTACTCTGGGGTGAGGGGCAGAGAGGGTTTCTGCCATGAAAGGTAAGCCTCAAGAGGATAAGGATTGTGTCTGTCTTATTCATTCTTATATTCCCAGAGTCTAGAATGAATGAGCGAAGGTGATGCTTGAACTAAGAAATAAATAAATTAGCCTGGCAAAGAGAGTGGGAGGAAAAGTGTTTCAGACAGAGGGAACAGCATGTATAAAGACTATGAGGGGCTTCCCTGGTGGCGCAGTGGTTGAGAATCTGCCTGCTAATGCAGGGGACACGGGTTCGAGCCCTGGTCTGGGAGGATCCCACATGCCGCGGAGCAACTGGGCCCGTGAGCCACAACTACTGAGCCTGCGCGTCTGGAGCCTGTGCTCCGCAACAAGAGAGGCCGCGACAGTAAGAGGCCCGCGCACCGCGATGAAGAGTGGCCCCCACTCGCCGCAACTGGAGAAAGCCCTCGCACAGAAACGAAGACCCAACACAGCCAAAAATAAATAATAAATTAATTAATTAATTAAAAAAAAAAAAAAAAAAGACTATGAGGCAGAGGAGAACATGAAATGTTCAAGGAACCAAGCTGTATCATTCCAGGCTTTACAATCTATATTAGAGATTTTTTTTTCCTAAAGAGGTAACTGGAAGGAAATATTTTAATCAGGGAAGTGACCTAATTAGGTTTACTTTTAATATATTATCTCTCAGAAAAAAAACAAAAACAAAAACCTGTTGCTAATCAGTAAGAAGAGGGAACTCATTCATTCATCCATCAAATATTAACTGAATATCTGTTTTATGCCAGGTACTATATTAGGCAGTGAGGGTACAGGAGTAATCAAACAATGAAACCCTGAGAACTTGTAACCCATCAAGAAGTATTTAAGAGAGTGAAAAGACAAACTAACTGGGAGACTAAGAGAAAATACTTGCAAGTCACACATCTGACAAAGGACTTGTATTCAGAATATGTCAAGAACTCTCTCAAACTTCACGCTAAGAAAACAAACAACTCTATTTTAAAATGGGCTAAAGACTTGTACAGACTCCTCACTAAAGAAGGCAAACAGACACATGAAAGCTGTTCTACATCATTAGCCATTAGGGAAATACAAATTAATAATGAAATATCACTACACACACACCCATTAGCTAAAATAGCTAAAATAAAAAATACTGACAATACCAAGTGCTGGTGAGGATGTGGAGCACCTAGACCTCTCACATATTGCTGGTGAGAATACAAAATGTACAGCCACTGTGAAAAACAAGTTAGCCGGTTTTTTTTAAACAGCCTTATTGAGATATAATTCATATAGCATACAAGTCACTCATTTAGAGTGTGCTATTCAGTGGTTTCTAGTATATTCACAAGTTGTGCAACCATCACTTCAATCAATTTTAGAATATTTTCATCACCCCAAAGATCCCATATTCATTGGCAGTCATTTCCTGTATCTCCCCAACCCTCCCAGCCCTAGGCAACCAACCTACTTTCTGTCTCTACGGATTTCTCTCTTCTGGACATTTCATACAAACGGAATCATACAATATGTGGCCCTTTGTGACTGGCTTCTTTCACTTAGCATGTTCTCAAGGCTTATCCATGTTGTAATAAGCATCAGTACTTCATTACTTTTTATTACCAAATAATATCCACTGTATAGATATATCATATTTTATTTACCCATTCCTCAAGTTGATGGACATTTGGATTATTTTCACTTTTTGATCATTATGAATAATGCTGCTAAGAACATTTGTGCACAGGCAGTTTTTTTTTTAATAACATGAAACATATAGTTACCATATGACCTAGCAATCCCACTCCTGGCTATCTGCCCTAGAGAAATGAAAATTTATGCTCACACAAAAACCTGTACACAAATATTTGTAGCAGCTCTTTTCATAATTGTCAAAAACTGGAAATAACCCAAATGTCCTTCAACAAGTGACAGATAACCAGGGTACCTCCATATAATAAAATACTCCTCAGCAACAAAGAAGGAAGGAACTATTAATAAACACACATCTTAAATGAATCTCAAGGGCATTATACTCACTAAAAGAAGTCAGTTTCAAAGGGTTACATACTACATGATTCCATTTACATAAAATTCTCAAAAAACCAAAACTATAGCAAGGAAGAACCAGTTGTGTGGGGGGAGGGGGGTGGGGGTGTCTACAAAGGGGTAACATGAGGGAGATTTTGGAGGTGTTGTAACTGTTCTGTATCCTGACTGTAAAATGGTTATACCAAAAGAGAATATATATATGTATATATACATACATGTTGGTGTATATATATACATATATGTATTACAATTCATAGAACTGTACAGCAGAAAGGTCAGTTTTATTGTATGTTAATTTTAAATTAAAATTAAGAAAAAAAAGAAGCCAACTAGAAAGATACACACTGACTCTCCTAGCACCTTATGCTCCAGCCTGGAAAGTAAGCATTCCGTATTTACTGCGTGCTTATCGTCTATCAGCGACTGTGCCAGAGAGCTGACCACAGAACAAATGACTTTGGCCATCCTAACACAGATGTAAAAGTCCAAATATAGGGTGTCTTTTAATTTAAATACTAGCTGGCCTCCCACGACTGCTTAGGAGAATTATGAATTATCATCAAATAAATGTATCATGGCTGACACTCCTTCTAGAGCGTAAGATGCATTATAGAAATGCCCAGGTGAAAAACACCTGCTTTTAGGACTTTTAACTTGGGGCTCACATCCCAAACCACTGTTGTTTTGTTTTTGTTTTTTGTCTGCTTATGGTGTCTTAGGAGCCTGTCATTTGGGCCTCTCCATTCCCTGTTGAAGCTGCTCCAGAAGAAAACTGCCTCTTTTGACTGCCCTTTCTCATCTCTCATTTATGCTATGTAGCCTATATTTTACTTTAGATCATCCCAAACATAAGCTCTGAATTTGGTGAAAATCCAAGAAGTTTTGGTGTTGCAGTCAGAAACAGAAAGAAACATCACTTTAATTATGTAGGTTATATATATGAAATTTGTTATTTTGAAGCAAAGACTGAGCCCAACACTTCAGGAGACCAGAAGTAGTAGATCCCAAAATACCAGGGCCATTCTGAAGTCAACAAGAAGAAGCTGGTTTGTAACAAAAACTGAATTAAACTTGGGAGTCAAAAGACCCCAATTTGAATGATCCTGGCTCTGCTTACAATCTAGCCAGATTCTAGACAGGTAAACAATAAATATAATAAATATGTTAAAAAACATATAATAATAAACAGTAGTAAGTCTGTTAATAAAGTATATTAGACAGTGATGTTATGGGGGAACAAAAAGAAAAAGAGTAAGGGAAGGGAAATCTAGGTAGAATGTGGGGGAAGAGATGAATTATAATTTTAAATAGAGTGGTCAGGATGGCCTTATTGAGAAGATGACACGTAAGGACATGCTTAAAGGAGTGGAGGTAAGAGTCATCCAGACAGATATCTGGGGGAAAGCATTACAAGTACAGGGAACAAGTACAAAGGCCCTAAGACAGGAGTAGACCTAGCATATGTGATGAAAAGCAAGGACACCAAAGGTCTACTGGACCTCTGAGCACAGATGTCAGGTAGGTAATCCAACGTAGAGTTTGAAAGAGAAGTTGGAGCTGGAAATAAAAATTTAGGAGTTACTGGAGCTCAAATAGAGCTGTACGGTTGGATGAGACAACCATTCATTGTTCTTTGAACAAACACTTAATGAGTGCCTATGTGTCAACTAGGCCAGGGAGAGTGGAAAAGAGACAAGAGAGAGAGAGAAAGAGACAAAACAGAGGAGAGAGAGAAACTTAGCCTCACAAAATGCTCTGCAGTTCATCTGTAGTTTTAACCAGAGCAATGGGGGAGGCCAGGGGGAAAGAAACTGTGAGAGAATTCCCCGTCACGGTTTTTAAAAAACATTAGTCAAAGAAAGTTACAAAAAAAAAAAAAAAAGATTTAGTGAAAAGTGTAAGAAACATTAAATCTGATTCTTAATCTAGGAGATTAACTGCAGGACTGTGCTCAGCACCTCAAATTCTCGTTGTTAAGTCATCACTAACATTCTTTTCATCAATTTTTCATTGAGAAATTCATGTATATCAGTCTGAAGATGAATCAGAGGTACCTTGCTTTCTGATAGTTTCAAAGAGGAATTCTGCTTGCCCAGCCCATGTTAACACAGATGATGGCAGTTCCTTGTGGTAGCCATGCTTGATCAAGGCCATTGTAAGACAGTGTGTTATTCCACATAGTTATTCCTAAAAATGGATATTTCACCCCTTATATATGAGCTGAATGTAAATCTCAAAAGAAATCTTAGGGAGGACAGCATAATTTTGATGCAATCCTAGTAGCAATTTATGAATAGATTTTGCTTCAAAAGTTTTCAAGTTCAGAATATATGTTGCTTAGGTACCTAAGAAAGGCTCCAAAGGTCCATTTGAACAATGTGTGTAGGTGTGGTAGGTGAATCAATAGTCTCTCTAAACCTGAGTGATGGGATATCTGTTCATTAGGTCAGCTTTGTGCTGAAAAATCTTAAATATGGAACTAAAATGTGTACCAATAACGAAGCAACACTCACAATTAGTTCATGTACACCTCTAGATTAGTTAAGGTTCTCTTGAACAGCAACTGCTTCTAGCTAGCATTCCAAAAAAGGGGATACTAAGGTTATCCAACAAGTTTGAAAGAGGGGTTAAAATTCAGGGTTTATCACCCTAAGCCCTACTGAAATTTTGAGCCAGATAACTCTTTGTTGTAGGGGAACTATTCTGGGAACGGGGGCTGTCCTGTACATTGCAGGATGGTTTAGCAGCATCCCTGGCCCCTACCTACTAGATGCCAGAGCAGGCCCCTAGCAGTGACAAACAAAAAGGTCTCCAGACATTGCCAAAATCCCCTGGAGGCAAAATTGCCACCAGTTGAGAGTCATTGGTTTAATGCCAAAACATGTGAAGAGCAAAGATCCAGCTGGACCTCTGAAACAATTGGAAGTGGGTATTTAAAACTCCTCTTTGAGTCTGCCTAAAGGTTTATCAATTTTGTTTATCTTTTCAGAAAACCAGCTCATAGTTTCATCCATCTTTTCTATTGTTTGTTTTCGTCTCTATTTCATTTATTTCCTCTCTGATCTTTATTGTTTCCTTCCTACTACTGACTCGGGGCTTGTTCTGTTCTTTTTCTAGTTCCTTTAGGTGTAAAGTTAGGTTGTTCATTTGAAATTTTTCTTGTTTCTTGAAGTAGGCCTGTATCGTTATAAACTTCCCTCTTAGAACTGCTTTTGCTGCATCCCATAGATTTTGGAAAGCTGTGTTTCTACTTTCATTTGTCTCAAGCTGTTCTTTGATTTCCTCTTTGATTTCTTCATTGCCTCATTGGTTTTTTAGTAGCACGTTGTTTAGTCTCCATGTATTTGTGTTTATTCCAATTTTCTTCCTGTAATTGATTTCTAGTTTTATATCGTTGTGGTCAGAAACATGCTTGATATGATTTCAATCTTCTTAAATTTGTTAAGACTTGTTTTTTGTGGCCTAACATGTGATCTATCCTGGGGAATGTTTCACATGCACTTGAAAAGAATGGGTATTCTTCTGTTTGGGGATGGAATGATGCTCACCATCAGGGAAATGCAAATCAAAACCCCAATCAGACGTCACCTCATACCTGTCAGAATGACTATCATCAAAAAGACAAGAAATAACAAGTGTCTATAAGGATGTGGAGAAAAGGGAGCCCTCGTGCACTATTGGTGGGGATGTAAACTGGTGCAGCCATTGTGGAAAACAGTATGGAGGTTCCTCAAAAAATTAAAAATAGAACTACCATATGATCCAGCAATTTCACTTCTGGGTATTTATCCAAAAAACCAAAAACACTAATTCAAAAAGATATATGCAAAAAAAAAAGATACATGCACCCCAATGTTCACTGCAGCATTATTTATAATAGCTAAGACATGGAAGCAACCTAAGTACCCATTGACAGATGAATGGATAAAGATGTGATACACACACACACACACACACACACACACACACACACTCACACACAACGGAATGTTACTCAGCTGTAAAAGAGAAAGAAATCTTGCCATCTGCGACAACATAGATGGACCTAAAGGGTATCTCATGCTAAGTGAAATAAGTCAAACAGAGAAAAACAAATACTGTATGTTTTCACTTACACGTGGAATCTAAAAAACAAAACAAATGAACAAATATAACAAAACAGAAACAAACTCACAGATACAGAGAACAAACTGGTGGCTGCCAGAGGGGAGGAAGGTGGGGGGAGGGGTGAAATAGGTGAAGGGAATTAAGAGGTACAAACCACTGGTTATAAAATAAAGAAGTCACGGGGATATAATGTACAACACAGGGAATACAGTCAATAATATTATAATAACTTTGTATGGTGTGAAATCTCTAATGATATCAAATCACTGTGTTGTATACCTGAAACTAATATTATAAGTAAACTATACTTGGATTAAAAATAAATTAATTAATTTTTAAATTATAGAGCTCCCTTGATTTCTAATCCCTTTTCTTCTCTGATTTTCAGCTTTAATTCTCTCACTGCATCTCAGCAATGGGAACACGGCCACCAACAGCTCCTTTTATTTGATAAAATCCAGGCCTCTGGACAAAGAATGACTCTTTTCTCAAATTGCAATTTTTAAGAAATCTTAGGGAAGGATTCTTATTGTCCTGATTTGAGTCTGATACCTACCCTTTGTGTGTGACCTGGAGGATGTTACATGGAAACACAGCAGCTTCTGCTGAAAATACCAGTTTGAAGTCAGAGACGGTATCAGTTCCCAAAAGGAGGAAGGTGCTTATTGTTGATAGAAGGGTGGTTTGGGACAAAAAAATATAATAGGCATCCACCACAACCATTTAATACGGAATAATAAGCATAACACAGAGCAAATAGTCAGGAAAATAATATTTCTTCATAATATTGAACTTGCTTTTCTACATTTGAGGCACGTCTGTGAGTTAGGTATTCTGGGCAGCATCAGAGTCCACTGAGAGACCATTATAATTTTTAGGTAAGTGGGCAGGCAGAGTACATAACATCTATGCTTGGCTGTTTTGTCACTGATGTATTTTAAAGTGAATTTCTGGATGATACATTTAAGTAATCCACAGATGAAATTTTGGAATATTACTATTACTGTAATATTACTGTCCACAGGCAGACATGACAAAGGACTGACAGTTGGTATGCTTTGTGGGCTACTAGCAAAATATACTTTTAACATGTGACTCTGCCTAAGTCAGCGGAAGACCATAATTGAACAACCATTGCCCAATTTGTGGGCTAACAGAAAACCAAATGTTTGCCTTGAAACTTTCCAACTGGGTTCAAGAATAAAATCCAGGAATATGATAATATACACATCAAATGGGCATGAATGCATTCAATTCAAAATTTAAGGAAGGAAGCAGTCTAAGTTTAAAATTTTTAAAAATTTTCCCTAAGACTAAGAGGAGACAGGAGACAGGAAATCTTTCCCTGGTTCTCCCATTAGCAAATCCCAGAAATTATATTCCATGTTAATTTAGAAGCACCTGCACCTTGAGAGTAAGATCAGAAAGAGCCTAGCTCCCAAATCTCAGCTTTAGGCACGCCAGAGCTCTCAGGATTTCCATTCATCTGTTATCTCACAGAAGTAGGCTCAAACACCTGACTGCAACTTATCCCAGAAGAAGCACCCCTTTACAGAGCCAGGAGCCAGTCATAATCAAAGGAAGGACAGAGAGAAAGGCTTGAAGCAGTAGAGGAAAGTGTAGGGGGTTTCAACCTGCAGAGTCATCTCCGTCAGCGTCACGGGAGTTGGGGCCTCTCCCCTCTGTTCTTGAATCTTACCGTGTTAGAGTCAGTTATAGGGGCTACATTCACCAGCAACACACAGGAATACTAGTATTTTCAAAGTTCATCAGTAGATTACTTAAATATGACACCTTGGAAATCTCCAAAATTCCAAGCTTAGTAAAAATCACATTTCTACATTTTAAACAGACACCCAACAAAAAGGAATAACCAATGAGATTCTTAATCCTCTGATGAGGAAAAAGTAACCCAGCACTCACATCCTCACTGCAAAGCCAGAGGTCTGCGGTGTCTCTGTGCTAATGCAGTAATAACGTGCTAGTTGGCTGCGATTAGACAACCATAAACTTCTATCTTTTCTTATAAAAGACTGATGTTCAATCACTGCTTTTATAAATGCCATAATTTATTTTCATTTCAACCTGAGGGCAGGGCTGTGATAAAGACACTGAGGATCTGGGAGAAACCCATGCATGAGTCACTACTGGAGGAAGAACTGCACGATTCCAGCTTCCACTGAGGGAGAGAATCCAGCCTAAAGGAGACATGATGATCAACCCTCAGCCTTCAAATTCCACGAGGCCAGGACTTGTATGTTATGATGTCTCCGCATCAAGCAGCACCTTGAAAGTGCTCAAAAACTGTTTACTGAGTGGTCATTGCTGCAAGGCTTCTCTATAAATCAGGAAGACTTGTAGATACACAAATCAAAGAAATGTTTCTCAATCTTTTCACTGCAGATGGGGAAAGCAGTTGCATAAATATTATCGTAAGTAAAGCAATCAATTTGTCAAGCACAGCAACAGACAGTGCAGCGTGAATGGAAAACAGAGACCTCATGAATGAAATTCATTCTATCATTGTTCTCATTTAAAAAAATTTAGAGTGAGAAATAAAGTTCTTTCAGCTATTTGGTTATGGCAGAAAGAGAGAGTTTCAGTGTTATTTAGATGTGATTTCTACTACCTTTTAAAGATCTTTCACTCTTGTCGTTCAATACTAAGAACCCTGAATGGATGGTCCACTTTGTCCCGATTTTTCAAGACATTCATATATTTAATCTTAAGCCCTTCCAACCTGGCTTCTCTTAACTAACTCTTCAATGAAATTCTTCTCTACATGATAACCAATTTAACATGGTCAAACCTCCTGGTTTTCCTCTGTTGCATGATACTTAACCAATTATTTATTTAATCAAAATTCTCTCTTCCTTGGGATCCAGGATATTCCGATCTGTATCCTCTACTCTCTGAGGGCACGTCTCAGGAATTATCCTTAGCTCCCGACTAAAGGAGCACCTCGTAGCACCTTTCTCCTCTGAACTTGACCTGTGGAATATACATACATCATATACGGCAGAGTACGCAGGAAATGTTGCATGTGTTTTGCAGAGTGAATGTTCTTCTCCCACACTCAATGCTCAGTGTTCCCTCCTCCATTTGGCGTTCTCATGCTGCCCTCACACAACGTGAGCCACCCAAATCACTCCAGCAACTCCTTAATACTTTCCATTATTTTAACTGATACACACAATCAAGTATATTTATATTTGATTACGAATGCCTATCTTTATGGCCCAGTGGCCCTATGTGGTCTATCTAATAAAAGCTAATATTTAGTGAGCATTATTATGAGCCAGACGCTATTCTAAGTTTTTATATACACACACACACACACACACATACACACACACACATAGACAACCCTATGAGGCAGGTACGATTATAATTCCCCATTTCAGATGAGAAAACTGATTCACACAGAGGTAAAGTAACTTGCCTGGCCACACAGCTAGAAAGTGCCACAGCTGGGGCTTAAAACCTGGGCAGACTGGATTCCAGCCTCTCTGGTCTAAACCACCACACCGTACTGCCTTTATATCAGCCCAATATTTTAGAACTCTTTTTTTTTTTTTTTTTTATTTATTTATTATTTTGGCTGTGTTGGGTCTTTGTTTCTGTGCGAGGGCTTTCTCTAGTTGCGGCGAGCGGGGGCCACTCTTCATCGCGGTGCGCGGGCCTCTCACTATCGCGGCCTCTCTTGTTGCGGAGCACAGGCTCCAGATGCGCAGGCTCAGTAGTTGTGGCTCACGGGCCCAGTTGCCCCGCAGCATGTGGGATCTTCCCAGACCAGGGCTCGAACCCGTGTCCCCTGCATTGGCAGGCAGATTCTCAACCACTGCGCCACCAGGGAAGCCCAGCCCAATGTTTTAGATATTATCTATGTCAGTTAAGGATTTATCTTTGATTGCATTTCTTTTATATCTTTCATTTGATTCACTATATTCACTCAACAAACGTTTTTTGCATTTCTACTATGACCACACACTGTGGACTGAAAATCAAACAGGATGTGGCCAGTGCCTTTAAGAAGCAAAAATGGGGAAGACAAACAGTCAACAGCTGCAGTGAGTTCAATAAGTGACATAACAAAACTATGGGCTGCATCGTTTTAATCAATGAACAAACCAATAGTTTTCTATGTGTCCAGAATGTCTATAAAGATAAAACTTATATTTTCAAACAATCTTGATGTGCCAGAAAGAACATAAGAGTTGAGAGTGACAAAACCCTGATCTGAATTCTTGTCCTGCTGCTTTGGGGTTCATGACTCAGTCAAGTCAGCTTGGGTTCTCTGAAGTTCACTATCTCTTACTTACTCTTATCTCTAAAACAGGGAGGCCTTCCTAAAAGGATTGTGAGAATTGAGCGAAAACGACTGGCAGACTGGAACGCTTTAAAGAAATACTAGCTATTATTCACACACTTAGACCTCATGTGAGCCCTATAACAACACAGCCCAAAAGACTAACTGCTCTATATCAACAGATCATAAAGCAACGTCCTCAACCATAAAAACAACTTCTCCAAGGTTATGTTCAATTAAGTGCAAACATCGGTTAAGTACAAGTATACAAGAGGAGATGTAGCTTAGAGCAACAGTGTTTCTGAGGAGTGGATCACTTTGTAAAGAGAAGAGTAATTGGCTGGCTGAAAGGAAAATAGTGGGGGGTATTCAGGGCAGGGTACCAGCATGGCCAGAGTCATTTGGTGAGAGAAATAAGATCTATATGAGGAAATGGCACAAAAAGAAAAGGAGAGAAAGACTAGCGTTGGGTTAAGAGGGGCTTGGATGATCTGAGAAAGAATATGGATATGGTGACTGAGCCAGGGAGAATGGGATGAAAGTAAGGCAGACAGTGCATTCATCCATCATTCAGCCAACAAGGAGCGAATGCCTGCCACAAGCAACATTGTGTTTGATGGTGGAATACAATAGAACATAGCACACATCCAGCCTTTGATCTGAAAGAACTTACAGTCCAGTGGGAGTGGCATTAAACAGGTTAATAAACAAATATAAAAATCCAAACCAGGCTAAGTGCCATGAAGGAGGTAGCTTCAGTGGCCCAAACACCACATAATGAAGTAGGAACTAGGGGGGAGTGCTGGTCTAGGAAAAACTGGGTGGAGATAGAAACAAGAACATTTTAAATGGATTAGATAAGGGAGGGAATGAGACAGGATCCGAAGGGTCTCTCAAGTTCCTACTTAGAAGGACTCATCTTTCACCTTCTCTGTGAAGATCCTAAGAAGCATGGGGACAGGAAAGAGGTAAAGATATCGTACTATTCTAGTCTAACTGAGCAAATGTCTCATGGAAATATTAAGCATAAGGTATTTGTAACACTCTTTAGGTTTCATTTTCCCCATATAACTCTCAGAAAGTTCATTCATGCAACCAAATACAACTACTTCCCTCCCCTATGACAGAAACTTCAAAACTTCCCTAGAACGGTGAGACCTAAATGAACTTAAAACAAAACAAAAAACCAAAACACCATTCTGGGAATGGTCATAAAGTTTCTAGAAAAATTCATGGTCCAATATGCAATGATGACATCCAATAAATACCTCAAAACATTGGTTTCCAACACTAATTAGAATGTGAATGACTTGAATACTAAATAATGGGGAAAAAAGAGCTTTAACTATTGCATAAGCATTCTAAAAACTGTAGTCATCTTTCGTTTGTCTTGTGTTTTAAGAAAAACTTGAAGTTCCAAGATTCCTGGATAAAATTTAAATATTTTGAACCGCCAGAGCGGTGGTTAATTCTCACACGAAGATTCATCAAATCATAAACTGACTTGAAGAGAAATGGTTTGAAGTGGATTTTGAACACTATACACTGTATCTTATAATGGATACCAGCCTGATGAGCAAATGCAATAAAAAATGTGTAAAGAGAAAAACAACTGTAAAATATATTTGATAAAAGAGACAGATTTGTTTTGGCAGTTTACATGTATTTTTAAAAACATCTTATTAAGTGTACAAAGCAACTGAAAATTACCTTAACTATAGTTTTCTAAGTTTAAGGGCAAATAAATTATGTTTTCCTAGCACATAAAAAAGAGTTATAGTCAGCAGCAACATTTTAAAGGCTACTTTAAAAAAATACTACTCACAGGTATAATCCCCTCCCCCACCCCATGCAGTCTTTTCTCCAGTGCAAATTATTGATTTGCAGACAAAATTATTCAGAAAACACACATCTGATTATAGCATAAGCTATCAATGACACAAAAGCTTTTGTGATGAGAAAAGGCAATATCTCAAATCTAAGAAGGTAAAACACCAAGTAGCAAAAATGAATCCTTTAAGAACTATCAAACCAAACAAAAAATAAAATTAGATATAAATTCAAGTTTTAGACTGTGGTCAATTGAGGTCTAGACAAAACCCTATGTTTGTTCACTGCCTAGTCTCCAGTCTGCTCCAAGTTTGAAAAGGTAATTGAACACAGTCTATAATTACTGGATTAGACACAGATGGGCTCTGTACATTTCAGGGGGAAAAAAGCACTGTTTTGATTCATTTTATGATTGCCTGTAAGGTCAGACTTTTCAAAATGTACTTTCATCTGTTAAATGGTTTCTCAAATTCCCTGGGGTAGATCTTCAATAACTGTGATGTTTTAAGCAATTTGGGTCTATCAGATCCTGTCTTTGAATGTAACTAGCTGCCCATTTTCTAGTATTATAAATGTGCATGTAGGTTAATTGCTACATCTCTTACATATTTTCCGAAGTTGCAGTTTTGGGGGGAAAAATTGAAAAATTGTGCCCCTTCTCCGACAGGAATTGGTCATGTTGATGAGGATTTTCACATAAGAGAAAAAATTTAGCTATTTAATAACAAATGATTTACTGTCATCTAAAGTCCATGAAAAATATTTTCTGACTCAAGTGAAAAACAGAAACAAGGGAACATCAACATTTGGGACAAAAGCTGTAAGCAAAGTAAGTTTAGATTCCTTCCAACTAATTTATAAAACAAGGTAACACACACTTGACTCACCTTATGCATTTTTATTTAATAACTGTAAATGACTAGGAAGTATGTTGTCTGTGTAAACACAAAAAATGAAAAATTATTTCCTAATCTAAAAAAAGAAAACCCCTAAACACAGCATTCTATATCACTTACAATAATAATGATGTCATTATATAGCAGTGTATTATAAATTCATGGTGGAAAATAATATCTAACTTGGAGAATTTGGTATTTGGTCCCTTCAGTATCCTGCCTATCCTATTTCCAAACATCTCATGTTAAAACAATTTAGTCAATAGAGCTAGACACAAAATTTTTAATTATAGAATTTGTGGCATAACCAATAGCTTCAGCTAAAATACCACAAAAAGTCTTCTCTGCTTAGTACACTTAACCACAGAAAGTAGATTCTCAGGCTAAAGACTTGGTCAAAGGGGTTCCCGACTCCACCAAACGAGCCCCGAGAAAAGCTGGTTCAGGCCAAGGGCGGTTCTGTACCAGCGGCACAGAGGCTCCAGGCCCAGCAGGACAGCCTTCACCTCGTTCCCACCTTTCACAATGTCACATTAGACTCGCCTGTTTCTTTTTAAAATCTCCTTCATTTTCTATTCCCCAAGTTCACTTCAGTTGGCTACTCTGTGATCCTGATAGTATAGAAACACCTCAACAGGAGAAAAAAATATAATAGAGTGTAGAGTAAGAAATAATTCTAAAAAGTTTTGATATGTTTTAGGAAGTTGGTTTTGTGTGCTTGTGTGTGTTTTAACACACATGGAAAAGGAGAATTTACAGTCACCTAATAAAACCTAAGTTGATATTCTTCATGAAATTATACATGCAAATAGGAAGTATTTATAGACAAAGATTTATAGCCATGTTCAAGAAAATTTAGCAATTTTACTGACACTCTCTTCAAGATGCATAAATATAATCTACTTATAACCTCCTCTTGTCACAAAACCAAGGAGTTTCTAAACCACACAGATAATCTTGGGTTTTTTAAAACACACTAATTTGAATAGAAGAGAAAATTTTTGCAGAGACAAATGTTTATATCACTATTTACATGAACAGAGCTATCATCATTTCATATGTAAGTGTTCCCATAAATGTTGTTCCAACTATAATAGCCTCACGTGTACTAAGGAAGTGGTTTTTTAAATTAAATCTATTATATATTTGTTGTATCTTTATGCAAAACGAACATAGGCCTCTATTTTATATTTTGCATATGTATGGATTTTCTTATTAAAATTTCCTAAGCATAAGATATATCTGTATTAAGTGACTAGAAGCTCAGAGTACCACGTAAATGCTGTAGAAAATTATTAACAATTTCCGTCCTTGCTCTCCATCGAGCTCATGCACAAAACCAAGATAATATCGGAATAAAGTATTTGTACAGAAAACCATGACAGAACTTTGGCCTTATTACTGTGCTATTCTATGCTTTCTTCGTAAGGGTGTATATAAACTGAGTGCCACAAGCCAACCGAAATGGTAAAACGGCCAAGGAGGGAAGTTTCTCTAGGTAAATCTGTTCGTGAAATTAAATATGCGTTTCACAAGACTGGTTACCAAAAATTGTGCCTTAATGTCGACTACAGACACACAACAACTACTTAAGAGAACACAAGGGTTTTCTTAAAAAGATATACATGCTATGAATTAATTCCATCCTTCCTTCCCTCCTTCCGTCCTTCCTTCCTCCCTCTCTCTCTTCCTTTCTTCCTTAATTTCATTTCCAAAGTCACAGGAAACACATTTAAAAATATTATAATGAATTTGATACATATTATTCTGCATCAATACCCGGTTTTACCCCAGCTCTGGCTCACAACAATCTTTACTCACATACACGTGCACTTTATTTCTTTAACATTAGTACTTTAAATAAATTGAGCTTAAAATCATGAAACTAACTATAAGAAACAAAAGAAAGCCTGGAAAGATTTCTTCTTAGCCTTTCTCAAAGAAGGCCTTTCCCTTTTTAAACAATTTACATGATGTTTTATGGTCCTTTTAGAAGAGAATTATGGTAAATGGCACTCCAAGTGGGTTGTGTGAACCCACAAACCACTCCTCATAAAAACTGCTATAATTTTCCAGGACAGGGACAATAAAATATCATACACAAGCCAAAGCTAAATCATGGTGTGACCACAGTAACAAACACATTATTTTCATGAAAATTAAGCATGATAAAGCTAACAAAGAAATGACAAAGAGAAAACTTCTGACAGATTTTCCTCAGTCTACTTAGCACTTACACAGCATTTACAGAATTTTCCTTCATTTCCTAAGTGGCTTGAAATACAGGGGCTAATCTAGTTCCCAAGTTTTTATATGTAGTTCATCTACTTTCAATAAGAGATTAAGAAAATAAGTAACTACAACTGTAGCTCAAAGAACACTATAAATAAGCCAATCAACCTACCTAAAATTATTAACATTTTTGTTTCTAATCAAATGTTAAACTTTATGGAAAGTTCAAATGAAATTTTCCGGAGATGCATTTCCCATTTCAGACCACTAGGGACCAACGAGTGTCTTCCATTCCCAAATCAGTAACTTCGTGGTTAAGAGAATGAACGTTGCAAACACTAGCAATGTACTCCCTTCTCCCGAACAGAACCAAATTCATTATCTGTGAAACAGCTGAGAAGATCCAAACACTGTACAGAGAAAAAAGGATGATCAAATGAAATTTTTAAAAGATGAAAGTAATTCAAATGGTATAACTCTTTAATCATCATCTACTTTGAAAAACTTCCCACTTTCCCTTTCCCCAAGACAGAGTTATTAAACATTAAAACTGAAAAACAATACTAAGACCATGGTTTTCTACCTCAGGGGTGGGAGAAACTACAATACCACACTGCCACAGAAAATAAAGCCTGCCTAATACAATTTACTGTTGCTGATCACAGCAGCTTATTGCTAAGTCAGGCATAATACTGAAATTAGGATCAGTGAGCCAGGCCAAAATATCTATACAAGAATATCATTTACAGAGAGTTAGCTTATGATGCAGTAAGAATGGTAAAATGAAACAGCATTTTCTACTTATATCTGGTATTATTAATTCTGGTCAGAGAGAACTATTTAAAATATTTACAACACTCCTTCACAGCAAAATATTGGAAGAGAATTGGAATGAAATAATACAAAGCTCTGAAACAAGCTAACTGATAGAAACCTTAACAGACATGTTCTACTGCTTTTCAGATTCTTATGCTAAAATGGATGGCTCTTTCTAGAGTAAAAAATTATGCTAAATTTATATAGTATTTTTGCACGTAGCTCAAAGTTCCCAACTCCTTCTGAAAGAGTACTGTTAATTAGCATTGAAAACTTCTAGGAGAATATGGCAATGATTCAATTAAATCTGCTAAGACATCGAACACAGAAATTTGCTCTCCTTCCTCCCGCACACAAAATTTAATATAATAATTCTAAAACAGCGAGCTGGAGAACAAAAGTTGAACACCTGAAATGCATACTTGTCAAATCCTTTCATATAAAAATGCACTTTTTTATAAGAAGAAAATTTTTGGCTTCTAAATCAAACTTTAAGAAAGAGGACATTTAAAAATGATTTACAATATTAGATATAAAGAACAAATAGTAATGTTTAAATAGTTTGCTATTAAAACTAAATTCGTTACTCTTGAGGTTAAATAAAGCTTTGTATGCTAAAGTATGTCATTGTATTTGTTCAGACAGTCTAGCGGGTCTTTGTTTGTGTTTATTGGAAATGCCTTCCAAATACTAGGCCCCAAATCAGAGCTTCCCAAATGGACTCTGCAGAGAAAAAACACTGATTCCAAAAAGAAGACTGTGCAAACAATATAGTTCCAAGATAAATAAATCTACCCAAACCAACTAAACTGTTCTTCCAGGTTAATCAGAGACTCCTGCCTCATAAAATATATCTTTCAGAAAACTTAAGATGTCCACATGTCAGACTTACA
This sequence comes from Balaenoptera musculus, assembly GCF_009873245.2. Classification (NCBI taxonomy): domain Eukaryota; kingdom Metazoa; phylum Chordata; class Mammalia; order Artiodactyla; family Balaenopteridae; genus Balaenoptera; species Balaenoptera musculus. Next base: position 102,997,796 of record NC_045789.1, read on the forward strand.
ATTAAAATGATCTTCAGAACTAAAAAATTTCATCAGCCCAAACGCAATGAACAATTTATCTAGTCTTGCGAACAGATACGAAGAATCTTTGAAGATGCAAAATATCTTCACCTCATCCTACAAAATCTGACCTGACTCCTCCTCCATTTACCAAAGGCTACCCACCCACCCCTTCCACTGCCCTTACTGGACTCTACATTATTTGCCTAATACGGCAAACCCTGTAAGCAAAAAGAAGAGTTTACTGAATCTCTTTCCTTTAGGTCCCTCACTGACGTTTCCTTGGGCCCGCGGCATGGGGGCATGGGCCGATCTGCATGGCTGGCTCTACACACGTATCGTGAAGCCTTTACAATTGACCACACAAACACAATACCACAATGTAGGTCAACTTGTGCACTGAGATGGCAACGTGAAACTTATATAGAAGCAAACTACAGACATAAATCTAAAAGGGTAGAATTCCACTCAGTGATCCTAAAATTATTTCAAGGAATCAATCTCCAAGAATGCATCATGAAATCAGAAGAGCCCAGTTAAGCTTTAAGACGGGGGGGGGGGGGGGGAGATGAAGAAAGAAAGAAAATGAAAGACTTTAGAAGAGGCAGCAAAGGTTTCACCAATCATTATATCATTGAGAGGGCTCAAACTACAGATGAAGTTAGAATACAGAAGATTGTAGAAAGGGCATTTAAAATTATTAACTGATCAAAAATTTGTAGTTGTCATTTAAAAAAATACAACTTAGCAATTCAGTTCAGAAAGAAGAATATCCCCAGAAACATACACATCTGTTTAATATTACAAGCCAACTGTCAACATCCTAAGTGAAGTTTTAATTTAATATTTTTTCTTTCTTGATGTTTTACCTTTAATCAATGCCTCATGAGAGTATCAGCTTTCTATAAGAAACTGTTAAATATAAAGAAATGTTATTGTAGCATGTTTATAAAATCATAGTTCGAGAACTTTTTATTTTTCCAAAGCCTGACCACAACTTAATTATCTGCAGGACATTCCAGGCTCACAATTGCAAGCTCCAGTTCCCAAGCAATTTTAAACAATATCTACTGTACAGGACAGAGGGTACACAACAGACCGCAACATGGTTATATTTCCAAAAGTCAGCATTAGGCCCTTTAGACATGGTTTTTATTTTCATTAAACAATATTTGTTTCCTCACTAATCATTAAATGGTTTTCATCACTATTCCCTGTTTTCCTTTCACATGTCAGTTGTTAGCATCAGTGTTTGTGTTCATAATAAATAAAAAAGTGACCCACCCGGTTATTTAAAAACGAACACACACGATGTCTCATTCAACGAGTGTTAGAGATTCCATGACAAACTCACACCCTGAATACTGTTCTATTTTAATCTAGACTTTAATGGAGTAACAAACTGTACAATACTCCTTTAAATCAGATTTAAGCTTTGTGCCTGCTTATGTTATTGTGGGCACGTAGATCTAATCAGTGGTTCAAGACATATACTTGGGAAAATGCAAAAGGAAGAAGAAAAGACAGCAAGTTCATATTCCTGACCATAATGGAGAGGAATTGAAAATATTGCCAATTCCTACAGATGGATGAAAAAAGTAGCCTGATTAAAAGTAACATGCCAGAAACTGACCAAAATGCGGGGGAGCAACTGACAGAGCATTCCAGAACCTTAAGAATGATTCTGGGGAAGAAAATCTTAAAAAAAAAAAAAAGAGAGAGAGAGAAGAGAAAGTTGTATGCTGTGAGGTTATTAAGAACAATTTTAAAATATATGAAGTATGGAAGAAACAAAGAAAAATACATCAAAGTCAGAGGTAAAATTAATAGCCAGTAGAAAAAATAATCCAATAAATAATCCAGAAAATCTTCAGGAAGTCAGATACTTAAACTGTTACACTGGAATCACCAGAGTTTTCAGAAGAATAAATTATTTAAGTCCAAACAGACTAATTTTGGATTTCAGATTAACTGGCCAGTGGATATGTAAGCTCAGAGAGACAGATGCATAAATGCAGGGCACATGCATTTATTGGTTTCCATGTTTATTTATCAAACACTTTATAACATTTCCTGTGTGCCAAGCACTTTCAAAGCGCTTTGCTCATTTAATCCTCCAAAATTAGGTACTACTTAATTCCCATCCTATAGATCAGGAAATGAAGTTAAGTAATTTGCCCACAAGTCACACACCAGTAGGTAGTAAAGCCCAGAGTCCATGCTCTTAACTAACCACCATGCCACCAACCTCCCAGGTGACACTGCCTTTATCTAGATAAGAAGAGGTCTATTACTTGGAGGGACCCAGATGCCTAACTCCTCCACAGCCTCCTTCTCCTTCTCCTCTACCAGCCTCTCAGATGTTGCCATTCCCCATTCCCAGGCCCTCTTTTCTTCGCATTTGAAATTCCCCTTGGGTAACCTCACTCCTTCCTCAAGGCTTCAACCTCCACCTATACTCCGATGTCTCCCTGTCTATGTCTCTGGCTCAGACACCTTTCCTGAGGTCCACTTCTGTATCTACCATGGCCTGATAAACATGAATCCCTTGGGTGGGTGTTCAACAGGCACCTCAAATAACCACAAAGATGAACTCATCTTGAACTGAACCAGACTCATCTAGTCACCCACAACTGAAACCTTGAATTCATCTAGAACCATTGATTTTCATCTCCTACATCTAACAAGTCCCAAATCCTGTCAATATATCTTAAATCTGTCCTCTGTCCCTATGGTCCCTGGCTCAGTTCAGGTCTTCACTGGGTGTTGCTCAGACTGCACTACTGCAGCAGTCAATGGGTCCTCCTCCTCACTGCCAGCCCTTCTCACCTCCACTGAGCTTACCAACGGCCAGCAGAACGATCTTTCTAAAATCCATACCTGATCCTGCCAGTCCCCTGCTGAAAACGTTTTATGGTTCACCATGGCTTTGAGGATAATGACCTTCCTTCCCCAATCTAGGGAAATCCCTTCTACTCTTCAAGGGTTAGCTCTCCTGTGAAGCCCTCCCTGCTTCGAGCCCCTCCCACTGAGTTCTTCACTTCTACCTCTGTGTCCATATATACTTTGATAACAGCACTTATTACAACATGCTTTAACTATCTGCCTATTAGTCTGTCTTTTCACTAGACTATGAGTTTCTTCTGGTCAGGGATATTGCCTCACTCATGTTTGTACACCCAATACCTAGTTGCATGCCTGGCATACTCTATCCAGAGTGTTCAATGAAGAATGAGTGAGTAAGTGAGTGAGTGAGTGGGTGAAGAATTCATTCGCAGAGATACCCTCAGTCCAAAGCAATATCAATAATCTGTCTAAGGCAGAATGAAGAAGCACAATTTTGAGTGTAACGTACATCTATTGTTGGCCACCCACATCCATTGCCCTCCTCCTGGGAATAGCTCCCCAAATTTCTTTTGGAAATCATTCTTTCCCTATTCTCAGCCATGTGTGACACTCCTCTATTTGCAGAGCTGGGTCCTAAGCAGACCTCTGGAGACGGGATTAAGGAGAGGCATCTGCCTCAGTTCCAAGATGCTGGTGGGTACTCCGAGGAAAGCACCTCTCTCTTCCTCTGGATGGGGTAGTATGGCAAGTAAGGTCTGCACGTGCTGCAGCTCTACAGCTATCACGAAGCAGAGTTTGGGGGTACCTTAAGGGAGATGTTAATACCACGAAGGCAGATCATAGGGAGTGAGGTAAAAGGCTTTTGGTGACACTGCTTTGTCCCCTGGGTCCAGCCGAGCTGGAGGTTAAGTCCTATTACTAGACTTTTCAGTGACATAAATCAATAAATTCCCTTAATCATTTAAGCTAATTTACATTGGGTCTCTGTAACTTGTAATTGTAAGACTCCTGATACAGCAAGTTAGTGTTTTGTGGGAAGAAAATCAAGCTACTCATTTGAAGAAAGGCACAGAAAAAGGAAACAAAACAAGGAGAGGGTGAGAGTAGACCACAAGTTAAATCTGACAGGCAACAGGGAAAAAGGTTAACAGGATACTCCAAAACACAAATGAGAAGGAGATTCAAGATGCCTTCCTTTCCAGACAGCATTAATCAGGCCTTTATAGGGTATTCTATGGTACCTTTATGAAAAGAATAAAGTTTTATAAAGAGCTAGAAGAAGAAATAAAAAAAATAACTAACGCTTCTTCCTGAAAAGGCCTTTATGAGCAAAAGAAAGGGCTTTGGGATAATTTAATCTGGAGAAAGCAAGTCCTAGAGGCAATTTAACTTGTTGAAGGGTTATTTATAAGGAGGTGACTAAACAGCTGTTCTCCAATTTCACAGGGAAAAGAATTAGAGGAAATTGATTTATATTTCAGTATGAAGCTGAAGGCAGGCAAAAGGAAGAAGTGCTCGAGGGAGAACTGTTAATGGTGAAAAAAAGCTAAATGAGAAACTGGATTTTTATGGCTTTTAGAAGATGGAAAATCACCCATGTTGATTCTTTTAGCTTTGGGTCAAACTAGTAAACAAATATTTGAGAACGCCTTCTATTTATTTAGTCACATACCATGTACCGAATCACCACTACGGACCAGGAGCAGGGCTGGGCATTGGGAAGAAAAACGTGAGTAAGACGTGGTGACTGTCCTGTCTAACGGCTGCAGCACTAGCTACCAAAGCCAGTGAGGGAAATATTTAAAAAACATCAAATCACTCTCACCCTTTCCTTTTCCATCTCCCACGCTCAAAGATAAATAATATAGTTTAGACAACAGCACTTGGAAAGCTAAGCAACAATGCAATCATTAAATAACAACATGTGAGTGCCTATCTCTTTGCTAGATGGGATACTGCTTGATTCATAAATCACTGAATAAAGCCAATCAGATCTTCAAAAAGTAATAATAATAACACCACCAAACAATAATGCAAAGGCTGTCATAAGCCACACATAGTTGCTGGCTTAACGAGTAATACAGGCAGCAAATGCTTTGAATTCAGAAGAGATTAAACTACCCTTTAAGGATGGGTAGAATATGAGTAAGTGAAGGGGAGCGAGCCGTCCGGGCAAGAGAAATAGCAAGAGCCAAACAAGGAGACAAGAAAGCAGAGGAGTTTGTGAAAAGAGCAGCTTGGTTAAAGCTGGTAGGATGATCCAGGGAAGTGTGGGATGTAACGCTGGAAAAGTGGGTAGGGCTAGCTTTATAAAGACCTTTGAAGACCAGCCAAATAACACAATTCACTGTGTGAGGAATGGGCAGTACTGAACACTTCTGAGCACAGGAACATAAGGAAAGCAGCATTTTCGGCCCAGTGGCTTGGCTCTGGGCGGGGGCGGGGAGTGCTCAGTGCTGTTCCATCAGCTCAGGCTCAAGATGGTGAGGGATGAGCCCACATGGTAGCAGTGGGCCGGATGAGAAAGAGAGGAAGCACAAGGCACAGATTAATTTCACAAATACGTGCCGAACTCTGCACTTCGTCTCTGCTGTGATGGGGAGTGGGACACAGTCCCTGCCCTCTTGGGCCTGAGAACTCACTGGACAGGGGAGGCCAGCAAAAGGGAAACTGAGACAAGTGCAGAAACGGCGGTCAGCATGGCTGAGTGGCCGGTAGGCTCTGATTCCCAGAATTGTATTTACATGAGCTGGACAAAATCAAATAGTCAAAATATAAACACAAAAACCAATCCTCCCAAAATATCACCTGATGTGTATCATGGGAGATGCTGATTTTTATTGCCAGTTGAGTCATGGAAAAGCATAGCAGCAAATATGCCTGTACTGACTGAATTGTACCAAGCAATGAATACAAAAAAAGACTTCATAAAAGAAAGAAGGTCTTTTTTAGGACTGAAATGTTCCCAGATTTCATCCTTTGACATAACTGAGATATATTCACAGATTTCCCACTTACCTACAGATAAGTATTTAGACGCCTTCAGAAAATTCATCACCTTTCCTTGATATCTCTTTTTTTTTTTTCTTCCTTCCCTTAATTTAATTTTGATTTAACTTCGTCTTGTCACTGCTTGCTTGCAAATCACGGCCTCTATGTCTGGAGTCAATTAGGGCTATAAAGTACCCCACCACGCCTTCATCTGGGGACCCATTTATATATATTTTCTTATTTCAAGAGGTAGAGCTAAAAGCCCGTAACTCCAAAAGTTTCCAATCAACCATCACATTCTATTCTTTGGAAAAGTATGCTTTTCTCCGCAGTTAAGAAGACAACATCAAACTATATTTTTCAAGAATATTTCCTCTCCACCTGTATAAAGATGAATTGTGCTTTGGGAATTCATTTGCAAAAAATGGCTTGAGTGTGTGTAATACATGCTTAATAGCAATAACATTAAAAAAATCTTTCTACCATTTAAAATTAAATGTAATTTCCTTATTACTTTAATGGAATCCTTTGGAGTTGAAGTATTTAACTGGTCCCTTTCACATCAAGTATTCATTATATAATTCCCTTTTAATATTAGGTATATTAGGTATGTAAACCATCCACTGACAGAATAAAAACACACATTTTCACTGAAACAAAAACAGGAGAAAGACAAGGCAGCTTGATTCAGAATCTGATAATGGGTTACAGATTCCAGTCCAGTTCAGATTTATAGTCAAAATGCCACAAGACCATTTACCACCTCTAACCCTTCAGGTCATATTTGGAAGAAAAGTATGAACTGCCACATCACTAAGAGAAATCTGTTTGAGCCTAAAATTCTTGACATTTCCCTATTGTAAAGTTGAGGGAGAGACAGAGAGAAACATATCGCCTTTAAAAGCCACCTTAAATAAAAAGGCAAAGATGAATTGTCCAAAGTTCTATCCACGGGGAGGAATTCCCTTTGTCACTATCTTTCAGGGTCACCCCTGAGTGGGGCTACAGTACAATCCTGTCTATTGATGGCTCTACCAGCCTATTGGCTAAATCCATCCTAACCCATGGGATGCCTGACATACACAGGTAAAAAATTCTAGGGCTGGTGGGCAGACACATAATCTGAGCAATAGATTGTGGATGCAAAGCCTTTACCCAGTTCCCAAACCAACTCCTGCCTCTTCCAGCCCTCCAGTCTCCTGCTAGAGCCTCGAACTGGCTGCACCCAATCAGAAGCCAGAGAACAAGGACACCCAGCCACGCACTCCTTAAAGATCGGCCTCCTGATGCAGGAGCAGAGTGGAAAGGATAGAGAGTAGATCTGTAGGGGCCGAGGGGTAATACCTGGCACACCCCATTACCTACTTTTCACACTCCTTCCAGTTAAACTGAGCTTTCCTCAGATTTTACCATCCTGTGCTTTCCCACTCCTAGAGCCTTTGTCATGTGTTCAGTCCTGCATCTCCTCTCTCCATTCCACATGTGGAAAATCTGGGAGGCGCACCTAAATGTCACCTCTTCCATGAAGCCTCCCCACAACCTTACCCTGAAGTAATTCTCTGCTATCTAAATTATCAAAGTTCCTCTTGTGAAAACTTCTATGAGTATGTCTTATGAGTTTACTTATCACTACCTGACGCAAGTATTTTTTAATCTGTTTACTTGTTTAGTATAAGTTTCCCATTAGAATATACTCTCCATGAAAGCAGAGATTTTGGTCTGTCTTACCTTTGCTCTATCCCCAGGGTCAAAAACAGTGCATAGCGTATAGCAGATGCTCAATAAATATTTGTTGAATGAATGAATGCCTTCTTCTAGATTGTTAGCATATTAATGACCAAAATGAAAGTCTCTTTCATCTTTCCAGCCCAAAGAGCAATCTAAGTGCCTTCCTTATACTTATGGGCAGATACTCAAAAAATATAAGCTGATAATGAAGTAGTTGCCATTTAATGAGTATCTCTAATGTACCAGATACAATGCTGGCAGCTTCACATGAAATATCTCATTCAGTCCTCACAACAACCCTAAAAGGTAGTATGGCAGAGCTGTGCCTTCAGGATGAAGGCCCTCATTCCCCCAACATCCAGAAGAATTGCCTGCTGATGGCTCACAGCTGAGTCTCTCTCAGGCACTGTCCTCAGAAGAAGGAAGCTGTGTCACCCAGCTCGAAGGACTTTCCCTGGTGAAGCCCTCATCTGATGACTGACCGATGGTTTTTAAAGGCCTGGCCCCTTGCCTCACCTGAGCAATTCTGAAAAATCATCTCAGCTCGAGTTCTCCATGGGACTGACTGTTGAATGAACAAATAAATAACAAACTAGTGTCCCAGTGACAGAAAAGGGAATTATACTTTTTCATATGGATATAATATATAAGTTGGGTCTACTTCTTTCTCAATGATTTTACTAACTAAAACTACAACCCTTTTTCCATTTTCCCAAAAACATACCTCAACACTACTTCTAAAAAATACACAGTTACTAGTAATTGTTGACTAAAAAAGAGTTTGATTGGAGGCAGCTGTACTTCCCCAAAAGCTAGTCAGGCATTTTCAAATACCTGTGATTTATGTAGCAAAATATGCTCCTAAAGACAGCAGATGATATGACAACACGCCAAGGAGAGAATCACCAGAGATCTGACCTGTGCCATACAAAGTGATGTCCAGCTCCAAAGTCCCAGGACAGCGCTCAGCATGCACATACCCCCTGCATTCACAGAGCCTGGAGATGGGTGGCAGGCGATCCCAGGAATACGGCACAAGCTCATCAATGTTACATCATCTTGGGCAGGGCACCTCGGTTCTTCATGAGTAAAGGAACCTAACTCGCAAGGATAGTCAACCAAATTACAAAGCTTTTTAGCATAGGTCCAGGTAGAGTAGGTGCTCTACGAGTGGTAGCTATTATTATTGTTTATTATTTTTTAGAATGACAACCAGAAAGCTAAGACATCAATGAAACATTTGTGGATGATTTTTCTTGTACAGGTTAAGAAAGTCTGAATTGAAAATCCAGCTGAGTTACAGGAAATTACTCCCTTTACAAAAGATTTACCACAGACTTCCTTTAAAGAGGGGCCCCCTCCGTTGTACATTTAATATATAATTAGATACTGCTTATTCATGACATTTTTTCCAATCAAAAGATATTAATTCTTTTCCATTTCTTCCAATGCAAATAAAAACTCATCTGCTAGAGTTTTACTTATTCTGTTTGCTTCTCATTTCAAGAGGTAATACGTGTTCATTAGAGAAAGTCAGGAAGATAGAAGCAAAAAAATAAATCACCCATAGTCTCATCAGCCAGAAATAGCCATTGTTAACATTATTAGTGTATTCCCTTCTATCATTATGTCCATGCCTAGAGTTTTTTAGATTTTGTATATAATAGTTTTAATTGTATCTGTTGTTTTGTACTATTTTTAATATGAGCAATTCTTCTCATGTCATGACAAACTCTTCAGTATGCCATATCACTCTAATAATTCTTGTACTTGGAAATAATGCTATAGTGGTCCTCTATGTAACTAAGTACTTGTGATAGCTGCTATCATCAAAATCAACACCATTATAAGATTACTGCTGCTAATTTTTAAACTCAGAAAGACCTCCCACTTCTAGAAGATAGGTCATATTTCATACACAGTTTACATTTTCTTCAGTTTTGCTTTTACAATTAAATCTTTAGTCCATGTAAATTTACTTTAATGTGTGTACAGTAAAAGACAAGGACATAAAAAAAAACAAAAAGCCTTTTTTTCAAAGTGCTAACAATTATCCCCATCATCACTGAATAAACCTTCTTTTTTCTTACTGATTTACAATACCATCCCCTAAAACAAGCGTTACACACACACTACACACCTGGCCTAGCAGGCTTCACTGATTGATCCATATATGCATATATTATTTTTTGGCTTTAAAATGTTTTAATATTTGGTAAGGCTAGTACACCCACCCCAACACACACACCCTTCCACTTTCCTTCAAAATTAATTAGCTTTTCACTCACCTTCTTTTCTAGATAAATTTCAGAACTACTTTCTGCTGGAATTTGGAATAAAGCTGCACTAAATCTACAAATTAATTTAGGAATAACTGATGTCTTTCTAGCACTTCTTCCCTTCCACATACACAATATGTGTTTCTACTTATTCAAGTTTTCTATATCTCTCTACAAAACTGGGAAGTTTTCTTCAAATGGGGCATTTACTTTTCTTATTAAGGTTATTTCTAGAAATGCTTTTTGTTACTACTGTAAATGATTTAATTAGATTTTAAATGGTCATTAATTAGATTTGGATGGCCACTGATTTTTGTACACTTATTTTGTACAAAAGCTCAGGAGGCCTTCTATAATCTGCAGACTATAAAGTACCTCCCCAAGTTTGTTTCACGCCACTGACAAAGAAGAACCCACTGGCCTAGTCAGCCAATTTCCTTACTGTCACTGAAATACATCCTGCTCAGGCTCACCACCTACCCAATTTTACTTGCTCTTCAAGGCTCTGCTCCCACGTAAAAGTTTTCCTGACTAGCCTGCTCCCAATTATCACCTACCCCTTTCCATTCTCCTCCAGCACCGAAATAAGTTCTCATACATTTAACACTTTCCCCAAAGTTAGGAATAATTTTCTTTTTATCAAATCAGGGCATCCAATTTTTATATTGAGAGAAAGATTCACAGAAAACAAGTAAAGTGAATTTATATACTTTTGCCTTTATCTTAAGAGATTATAAATTTGAAACATATTTGGTAAAAAAATGTACTGTTTGTTTAAAATAGTGATAAACTGAAAGCAGCCTAAATATCTTTCAATAGAGGTTCAGGTGAATAAGTTATGTAATATTTTTTTTTTTTAGGTAAGAGATTTTTATTCTGCAATATTATTTTTAATGGTTATGCAGCCAAATAAACTGATGACAAGAACAACACGTATTGACATAGAAAAATGTTCACAATATGTTATTAAGTGAAAAAGCCAAGACAAGACAAACAAAAGGAGGGGCTAGAAAACGGCATTGTAGAAAAATTGTTTTTGTTTAATAGGAAAAATGTCTGAAAAAATATATATGAAAATTAAAACAGTGGCTATTTCTGGCCAGTAGTACTATATGTGAGTTTCACTTTCTTTTTTATTCTGTTTAATGAGCACTTACTGTTTTTATAATCAGATTTTAAAATCAGTCAACTTCAAAAACATGCCTCACTGATAACAGCCCATTATAAGAGTCCATAATCACTATTAAATCAAATATACTTGTGGAAACATACCGAACAACAACTTTGAAAAACAAAATCATTTTTTTTTATCTAGGTGAAAAATTCTGAGTACACAGGAGCTCGGGGGGAAGTATCATAAGGCGCTGGGCAGTTACTACTGCAAAAAGCATTTTAAAATATATTCTGAAACTTTCAGAAAAAAGAGTACTGAATCATGGAACCACCCTGTTGAAAAGGTCCTTAACGATTATCTAGTCAAAGCTCCTCATTAAACAAGAAAAATGAAAAAAACAAAAAGGAAACGAAAAACAAAAATAGAGGTTAGGTGAGTTCTCCAAGATCACACAGTTAATTATTGGCATAGTCCAAAAGTATTTATAATTCAAAACTTATGCTTTTTAATTCCTTTCTTAACTTCTCCCAGTCAAGATATGCTGCAGTCTGTCATTTCTACTTAGACTATAAAAGACAAATGTTGATTTTACTAGGGTTTTCTTATCATCTGTCCAAAAAGTGAACAGGAATGTATACAATATTGTGAAATGAAAAGACTCACTTCTCTTGGTTAAATATAGCTTATGAGCTCCATAAGAAAGTTTTGACAAATAGGCATTAGGTTAGACTGTGACAAGTAGGAGAAGGCAAATTCTAGTATTTACAGACTTTGAGAACCTGAAAGTCAGGAAGAAAAAAGTACTACCGAGTGCAAAACTACAACTGTGCTGCAAACTTTTCATATGTGAGTTATGTGATATATGAGTTCATTCAACACATCATACTTTTCACTTCTCTGGTTTATTCACTTTCTCTTAGAGGGTTCGGAAGGGGCCTCTTTTTAAGTCAATTTTAAACTCAATATGTTTTAAGCACAACAAGTTTTTCATAACACAAGCCATAATTAACCATTGTAAACGTCACTGATACTTTGCCCACCAGAGGGAGCCCATATAGATTTTCACATAACAAGAAACCTCAAACATCAAGTTTGTATGAATTCTAGAATCATATTATTCATAATATGATTAATATTGTAAAATCACTTGATAATATTATATTTCTATTCCCTCAAATAGAGAAAAATTAATTGAGATCACATATGTAAAGCCCTCAACCGAGTTCCTGACCTATAGCAGAAGCTCAAAAATAATTGACTTTCCAAAATTTGGATCCTCCTGAGTATTAGTTATGGCACTCAAAGAAAATAATCTGGTATTCTAACTTGTACACAAGTTGGTGTGAGCTCAGTTGATATCTGCCCTGATAGATGGTTCTATCCTTGGTATGTTGACAAACCTGGTTCTCAAGCCTGCAAGATAGTATCAGACCGTGGACAGGAAGAGTTCATTAACAATGTCATCCTGAGAGGACCTGTTTTGGCAGCCCTATCCTAGTAGGTGATACACTGAACTACTGGCTACCTGCCAACTAGAAACTGAGAAAAGAGGGAACTCTTTGACCCATTCCAGATTTTTCTTGGAATGAAGGAGAAAGTCAATTGACTATCCCTGAGAACCATGCTTCTACAGTATGTGATACAGTCATTACCACCAAGATGAATTTCTTTCAAGAATAAAGAATGCACAATTGAGCACAAAAGTCTGTGTAAGAACCTGGTGTCTAAATGGCCCTACTGAGCATCCCCATCTGCAGTCTGGTGTGGTTGACTTGCCTTGTAGCTCTCATCATAGTAAGGCCCAGCCCAGTGTTCACTGGATTTGTGATGTGGTTGGCTGGGTATATGAACTACGTGTCTTTTTAAAGACTCAATCATCTCCAAGATCTAAATATGACAAACCTAGAGGACCCCAGGGGGTTCCAGCTATGCTCTCCAATCCAGATTTACCAAGAAGCACTGCCATTGGGGAGTTACCCACCACTTGTTGTCTTAATAAAACTCTAATGTCTGTTGGGCCCCGTGAATCTATTCTCCACTGTTTAGAACTGAGAACGGGAAGGCATGATTAATGGCATCCTACTCTAACTTTGAAAAAAATGTTATTGTGATATCTACCGCCATGAAACTTGCCAACTAGAAAGCTGGGAATTATTCTACCTCTCCCTCTTTCTAACCCCACCAATGGCTACATGTTTTTAAATCCACCTCCTAAATATCTACTTCATCCCTCCACTCCTCTGTCACTAGCTCATCAGCTCTCACCTGGATTACTGCAATAGCCTCCCAATTAGCTCCTCTATGTCAGTCGTGTTACACTCCAAACCCATCTGCAATATTGCTGATTATTTTAAAAGACAAATATGAACTTTTCAGGCCTCTTCTCACATAGCTTAGAGCATAAAGTCCAAACTCCTCAGCACTGCTGACAATGCTCTCACCCAAGGTCTGGCCAACTTTTCCTCTAAAGAGCCAAATAGGAAATACTTCAGACTTTGCCAGCTACAACTCTACCACTATAGCACAAAAGCATCCATAGCCTACGTGGAAACAAATGACCGTGGTTGCATCCCACTGAAACCTCATTTACAAAAATTGGCAGTGGCTGGATTTGGCCTACGGGCCAGAGTTGGCTGACCCCTGCTCTAACCTAATCCAGCACAGCCCCATCCCCTGCCTTTCTGCCCCTCACCCAGGCCTACTCCAAAAAAGGGTTCCCATCACTCCAGCCTTGCCTCTGCTCCCCCCAGTCACCCTGCTGTTGTACACCGGTGCCTTTGCTAACACTCCTCCCTCTGCCAGGAATGTGATTTAACTCCCTTCCTTTGTCTGGTAGAATGGTTCTCATCCTTCAAGGTTCAGTTTGATTGTCTACCGATTCTCCCTCAAGGGGCTTTAGTTATCCTTTATTTCTATTTTCAAAGAGCCAGGACATATGTCTCATAGTTTTTTGTGTCCTCACAATGACTGACACCTATCAACAGTCCAATGCTTACAGGAGGTGGAATAAATCAATTAGTATTGAATAAATATAATTTCAAAAGGTAGTCTTCATAAATCCTGGAAAATTTCAGGAGTGCAGTCCATACAAAGGGCTCACTATTTATATCATGGAAAGTCACTAGCACTGAGTTCTGCTTACAGTACACACTCAGTTATTATGATCCATAAACACACAGCATCATGAAGTTAAAAGAAGACTTGGAGAACATTAATGCAGTGAGAAACTGTGTCTCTCTGAGCCCTATGGCTGGTTCCAAAGGGGCTCCTCAAGGAGAAGGGGGAATGGCGGTAGAGGGGCAAGCTGGCTAATGAACCTCTCTCTTCCCCGCCCCCTCATCCCAGCCTTAGCAAAAGCTGCTCCTTATTTCATTTGCAAAAAGAACTCTCCATTAATTTTTTTTAAAATCTATATGATTCAACAGACCCACGTTCTGTTTGAATCCTACATCCTAAACCTACACTGTTTCCTGATCTATTCCTGTCTTGTGTGGGCCTATCTCCAGCTTCTCACTGACCCTTGGCACTTGTTGCCTGATACTGCTTCTTTGAACCATGCTCCCTCAACTGAAACCCAGTTTAAGTAGAATTATACTCAATCTATTGAGTATCTATCTATGGATAAAGTCTATTTCCAGCTACTATGGATAATAATCCAGGTGGTCCCAGCTTAACCTTCGGCTCCAAACATTGGCACACAAGTTCAACACTACATCTCAGAAGAAAATCGAGGAGGACCTGGGGAATCAATGTGAACATTACGGTTGTCACTTCTACCTGAGTTATTGTATTATATATGGGTCTGCTTCTCCACTTGACTATAAACTCTTTGAGGTAGGAACTAAATCTTACTAATAAAATAAAAGCTACAATTTATTCAAGGTTTGTTCCAGATACTGGATTAAGTGTACATATATACTGTATAATATTAAGGAATCATGTTAGGATCACACATTTCTAGAATTGGAAGGAGCCTTGGACAGAGATCAACCAGCTCCAAAATTAAAAGCAAAGTGACACAGTAGATAACACTCATTCTTTAATTCAAGAAACATTTACTGAGAACCTATCCTGCACTATTCTAGAACCTAAAGAGTCTTTGTTTCAATGAAGTATATAGTCTAGTGGATAAACAAGTCAATAGATACATGATATGTTAGATAATGACAGGAATAAAGCGGAGTAAAGAACAGAAAAAGGATGCTACTTTATACAGGGCAGTGGAGGAAGGGCTCACTGAAACAACGAATGAGCAGAGGCCTAAAGATCAAACCACATGGAATCTGGGAGAAAAGTGTTCCAGGTCGAGGGAACAACAAGCGCAAAGGTCCTGAGGTAGGAATGTGCCTGGTGCATGTGAGGAAAGCAAGGAGGCTAGGGCAGCTGGAGTAGACTAAGAGGAAGGTGAGAGGAGGGGAGGCTCAAGGAAGGTAGACCATTTGGCTTTGGGTTGCTGTAAGAAGTCTGAATTTAAGCCAGGAACTAAAGGTAATTAACTCATAAAAAAAATAAAAATAAATGACACTTAGCTTTCACAAAAGCAATGTGTAATAAA
The DNA here is from genome assembly GCF_009873245.2 of Balaenoptera musculus. Taxonomy (NCBI): domain Eukaryota; kingdom Metazoa; phylum Chordata; class Mammalia; order Artiodactyla; family Balaenopteridae; genus Balaenoptera; species Balaenoptera musculus. The sequence goes on from NC_045789.1 coordinate 103,013,310, forward strand.
CAAAGAAAAATTCATTTGCATGCCTAATCTGAAAATAGAATTCCCAACAACACAGAGTCGCTGTTTATCTTATAAACAAGACATCTTTGTTTTACAAGAAATCGCTACAGTTATAGTCTAAGCTGGCGGTTTTACCAATGTGGACACTGAGGTGCAGAAAGATTAGGTGGTCTGTCCACTTCATGGCTGAACTTGGTCTAGAACACAGGTTCCCTGATGTTCTGTTCACTGGCTCCTGTTGCCCCTGCATACTCAGTTTGGCTACTTAGAGGGGTCTTGGTTTACTGTGTATTGCTTCCCCTGGACTCTGTAACCTTTATAAATTGTAAGAAAATGAAAGAGCTGCCCCTACGAGGCACCTCCAGACACATTCCCACACCAAAGCCTGTCATACAAACTCCCACAATTCTAGTTTTTTATTCCCCACAGAGTTGAAGACCACCAGGCAGGTAAAGTGAAGACAGGTCAGGCACTGTGCTAGGGACTAGAAGGAACATTTTTGTCGGTTTTGCCTGCCCAGCATCCCTTACTCCCTAGTGTCAGACATAGCACTCCCTTTTCCAAGGTTCTGGTGAGGCAGCAATCACAGCACCCAACCCACCTCTTGGAGTGGACATCTGACCTGGCCATGTGAAGAACCTTATCCCTCTGAGGACGTAACGAGGGCTCAGGACCCAAGCAGAACCAACTAGAGTCCTTTCCTGGGGTTTTATGGATACGACCTAGAGAAAGAAGCTCCTTCCTGTGTTTCCCAGTTATACAAGCCAACATATTCCTATTTTGCTCAGGTTAGTTTAAATTAGGTTACCCTTACTAGCAATCAAAAGAATTCACACTGATGCAAGCACTTGCACACCTTTTCTCATTTCATCTGCATAACCACCTTATAAGGTTGCTATTATTCACTCTATTCTAGGAGTGAGGAAACTGAGGTTAAGTAACTTGCCCAAGTTCATGCAGTAAGTAAAAGGCATTCAAATTCAGGTCTTTCTGCTCCAAATCTTATTCAGTATGCAGTTATGAATTCAGTATTAACTCAGGAAGAAGAAACTCAGCTGAAGAATTTTTGGTTTAAAATTATAGTGGAAATGTATGTATGGGGCAGGGTGGGAAATAAGCAACATTAAACTGGAGTCAAAGGACGTGGCTTCTTCCTCTGGCTCTGTCCTTTGACCTCATCTATTATGACTCTGGGCAAGACATTTCACTTACCTGAGTGTTAGTTTTCCCACCTATAAAATGAAAAGACTGAACAACATGAACTTAAGATCCTTTTAAGTACTAAAAGAAAAAAGTCCATGGTTCTGCTTCAGGCATACAGACTCTATTTTTACTATATGTTATGTAGGATGTCAGCAAATATCAACTTGAATGTCAGGTCCAACAATAGGTAATGGTTGCCTGGGGCACAAAGGATTCTGAGCAACACAGATGTACTGTGAAATTAACACTGGCTTTCATGGTCCCAGGGAGGGAGAAAGAGGAATAGCTGCATGCTTGTCACACATATGCCATCGCGGATAGCTTCACCTTGACAGAGGAGTGTCACTGCCTCCACTATCGATGCTGTTTAGTACCTACACAGGATTTTCAGATTCCCTCATGAACTTACTTGGTTCCCCTTTGCAAGTAAAGAATGAAAGTACAAGAAAGCAAAGTGGTGTAGGGAATAAAGTTTTGTGCCACTGATGAAAATACATCTAAATGGCCTACACGGGGTTAGGGTAGGAGGGTGAAGAGGAACAATAATAATCATTATGGCTCTTTACAATATATACAAAGTCTCATAAGATCCTAATAATCAGCTTACCAGTCAAGTAGGGTATTATATGCCCATTTTATAGAAAAGGGAAATGAGACTCGGGTAACAGGACTTACCCAAGTCACCCACATCTAAGTAGCAGAACCCAGATTGGAATCTAAGTCTTCTAAATCCAAGACCCAGTTTCTACTCCCAAGGTCCCCATTAATCCCACAGCCCAAACGAGTTAACTAATCAAGCTCCCATTGCAAAGTGGCACAGTTACCACTGTTAGGAGTTGTTCAGCTATGAAAAGTTCCTCCCCCCCCAAATCTGAAATGCCATTACTAATTTGTAATTTAATGGGTAGACACGCATTGAGTATAAATAAACTGAGCATAAAGTTACCCATCTCCACACCTTTGTGCATACTCTTCTCTTAGCCTGAGATGCCCTTCTCCACCCTATCTGCACTGGACCCAACTACTCTTCTTTCAAGATTTGTTTCAGGCATCAGCGCCTCTGTAAAGCCTTTCTTGGCCCTGACGCATAATTGAACACACTCTCCTTTGTGTCCTACACAACGTCTTCAAGGCGTTGTGGCACTTCTTTTGGTAATGTGTCTGTCTCTCCCACCATTCCTTTTAAATCGTGTTATTCTAACACAATGCTGGTCAGAAGGTAGGCGCTTAATGTATGCTTATTGATGGATTGAATATATTCATCTGGACCAATTTCCCTTCCGAGGCTTGAATATCCTCTAGAAACTGCCAGTCACTAATTCATGCATACATATATTCATTAAAAAATATCTGAGTGTCTACAAAGTACCAGGCACTGCACTGTGTATCAAACAGAAGTAGAATTACCATGAAGTTTAAGCATCAGGGCCCCTCCCTTGCACCCCCCCAATGCTCTGAACCTTTTTTTTTGTGACTCTGTATTTTTATTTCTTAAAGAGGACAGACAGAACTGTATAAGCTTCAAGCTCCACAAAAACTAGATCCACCCTTGGTGCCAAGGCTACAAAAGTGAACCTGGCAAACTTTATCTCTCCGCTTACAGAGTTTCCTGTTTAGTGGGGAAGGAGACAACCATTTGTTCATTCACTGATTCAACAAACATTTACTAAGCAATGCTATGAGTCAGGCTTCGGGGATTCTGAAGTGAAGCCAACACTGTTACTGCCTTGAAGGAGTAGGTCCCTGCTCTCCCGAACGAAAGCCTGCTGTGTTCAGGGAACAGAAAGTAGTTTAGATGGCTGTAATAGAGAGTGTTTGTGAAAGATTATCCTAAACCAGTCTCAAGACAGACCGGTCCCTGGCATGAACCCTAACCTATTGCAAGAAGCAAGGAGAAGGGACAGGGCGGCCGAATGCGATCTTGGATCTCAGTGCGGGGCGGGGGAGCGGAGGGGGCTGAGACAAGTAAACAGAAGAGATAAATACACTGTGACTGTAGTCAGTGCTGCGACAGGAAAGCAAAGGGCGGTGGGGGAAGCTTCGCCGGCGTTCAGGTCTGCACGCTCATTACCTCACAAAGCAGCCCATGTACGTTGCAGACAGAGTTCCGAGTTCCCCAACATGCGTCCCCATTCCTCGACCTAAGGCTGTTCCTTTCCAAAGACAGCCGTCGACTCTCTAGGACCAACTCTCCTGCCCCCCCTTGACATCACCTTCTCCAGGCGCTTCCCTCACCCACTGCTTACGGGACAGAGTCCGGTTTGGGGTCTGGGGTCCCTGCCGCGGGTCCGCCCCCCTCTCCAGCCCGCCGTTTCCATAGCAACCAGCTCACCACTTCGCGCGCCCGGCTGGAGAAGTCGCCCTTAGGCCGGGGGCTCCGGCGGAACAGCTCGTCGCGGCTGCCCTCAACCCCGCCGCCCACCGCCACTCCCAGCGCTTTGTTGCGCGTCTTCACGGTCTTGACGCTGGCCCGGAACAGCAGTGTGATGTCCACTGCCATGGCGACCCGCACCCACGGACCCCACCAGGTCCGCCCACGTCAGCAGCCGGCGACCGCGGCGCGAGCCGGGCAGCTGGAGGACCGTTCCGTCTCCTCACGCCTCCGCCCGCCAACGGCGACACGAGAAGAAAGGTTCCGGCCCGCCCGGGGCTACCGCGGCGAGAGGAGAAAGGTTCCGGCCTCGGCCCGCGCGCGTGCCCATCCCCTCGGCGGCCCGGGCCCCGCGACACTCACATCCGCGCCCGTTTCTCCTCGCGGCAAACTTTGGCGGGCTTGGCAGCGCGGGGAGGTCCCGGAGTCCCGAGCCCTCGCGAGCTCGCTTAGGGCGTGTAGGCCCCGGGACCGAGGGGATCGGGAAGCCGGAAGGCTGGCTCCATTCTCTTGGCTCCCTGTTGCGCGGGTTGCGAGGGGACAGGAAACGACCCAGCCTGACCCAGACCTCATGAACCCATCTTGTGCGGGACCGAAGCACGTGGGCGGTGACCACCTGGGTGCAGTAAGTGCTAGGGCAGAGCAGGTGTGCACGGCACAGAGCTAGAGGCCAGAGGCCTTTCTTTTCCAACCGTCACCCACCTGATCTGTAAAATGAAGCCAGCACCTTCCTCAGTGTTACTGTGATAGTTAAGCGAGATAACAAGTGCGAAGTGTTTTGGCGTTGCTTGGCTCCTAGAGACCAATGAAAGTTAGTTACCGTTGTTAATAATAACATTATTGTTAACATTCTTGTTATTAATTATGGTGGGTGAAGCTCTATAGAGAAGGCATCACACTGTAGAGAAGGCAGATTTGAAGAATGACTAGGAATTTATCAGATCGAGACAAGGACGGAAGAGTTTCACTGGTTTCTGTTCTTGGTCATGTATGGTTTTTAAATATACCATCTTAAGTCATAGTTATTTAAGTCGACTGAAAGTTAGCCAGTGAATTCTTTCTCCATTTTGGTTCGAGGTTCAGATCTAATTCAAGATCTCTTTGATTTCATCATTTGTTTTCTTTTTTTCTAAAGAGGATGTACAACTAGAATATGTATTAAAATGTGGTTGTCAAAGAGTGGTAGGCAAAATAAAAAATTATTTTCATATCAAGATGTTATTTATCTTTTCACTCTTATTCTCTTATAAGTTGTGCACAATTGGGTTTCCCAGAGACTGGGTGACTTGTGATATTGCAACACTGAATGCAAAACAGCTGTCTTCTATTAGGTCAAACTTTAAAAAGATTTGCAAAAATGTAAAACAGTGCCATTCTCACTAAGTTGTTTTGGAAATGCTTTTTTTTTTTCACAGAAAGATACCATTTATGTTAATATGTAATGGATTTATCTTTACTTTGAATATTTAAAATTTTTGTTTTAATTTCTAATACAGTAAATATCCATAGCTAAAACCCATATAAACAAAAGCTGTTTTAGGGCCCTCAATAATTTTTAACAGTGTAAAGGAGTTCTGAGACCAAAAGTTTGACGCCCGCTGTGTTAAATATGTTATCAGACATCTATTTTATCAGAAATACATGTCAAGAAAGTACATAGGCACCTGGAAGGAAGAAGGAAAATGGTATTTAAAACCTACACTGTAGCCAGTTCAGCCTTCCCTTATGAGGAAAATAAAATTTCATACAGCTTTCTTCCACCAACAGAGTAAGGGAGAGAAAATGAGACAGAAATTACAAAATCTCTGCCAATGATTCTGCCTTGCATACGTGGCCCTTTGTCTTATCGAGACATTAATGAGTCTTTGGCTTATGCAAAGGTAAGTCTGGGGCAGAGTAGAAGGAGAGTTAAATCACCCTGCATAATAAAATGAACGGGACTGAATTAAGGGTAAGAGGGAGGAACCAGAACCCAGGGAAGGGGCCAGGAAAGGAGATAGTAGCTCACTGGGTAGGGTTTTTGAGTGGGAGGGGGCTGAGCTACACCAAAGCTTCAGTGAGTAGTGTGTGTTTGGTGCGGTTGGGTTTTTTGGGTAAAAAGTTTGGGAGAAGGTCTAAATTTTTTGTCTGCCTCTGCAAAGAGCAAAGAAGATTATGGAGATGAGACCCATGTGAGCTCAAAACATCAGGCTCTAAAACCACAAGTGACCACAAGCACCTAAAACCACTAGAAAAGTTACAAAGACCTTGAGGAGGCCCTTGGATGTCCCACAGACCATGAGATATGAGCTGTTGCATTTTTATTATTTTATTTTACTCTTCTAACCTCAAAGAGCAAGGTCACTTCAGTTGACCATGGACTAACGGAAACCCCATAAAACTGAGAGGGGATGTGGATAGAAAGGAAGAACAGAAGCAGGGTGGGAGTGTATTACAAACTTCCAAGTTTGAAGTGGTACATAAATTATATTTCATTAGTAACAGTGTTTCATTCATTAGGCTAGGCTCTCTACTCTTGAAAAACAGTAGGGCATATTGGAATTACCGGATAGAGTTCCCTATAACAGCACCCCCCTTACAATCAGGATAGATGTAGGCAGCTTAGAATCATCTGGGGAGTCTCATGGAAGTCATTAAATGCAGCCTCCACCAAAAAGAGGGTGTATTGCCCAACCGAGCGCCCAAGCCATGACAGAACTGTGCTGTCAGTTAGAAGGAGACATGTAGTTGTCAGCCACCGAGGTTTTGTCATCGTTGCATCCTTTAGAGACGTTTGTCTTCTAGCCCTACTACCTGGGGAAAGTTGGTGTAAGCTGGCATTTGCTGTATGGAGGAGGGTGCCCAATGCCTGGAAGTGTGAATTCCTGCAGGGCAGCATGGGGAGACCAGTTTTCTGTGTTCATGAAATCATGGACTTGCCACAATAATGTAGTAACTGGAGACCCTCCTTGGTGGTCTGTTTCATTGTTTACTCATATTCGTGGCTTCTCCTAGGGGAGGATTATAGTTCCTTGACCTATTGACAGCTACTTGACCAGGTGATTCCTTTTAGCCGTGAAAAGTGACGTGTTGGTTCTGGGCAGCAAATTTAAGAGCTAACATGTGGTTCACAGTGCTCTCTTCTCCCTCTGCCATGGCAACCTGTAATGTTCCATTGGGTCATCAACCTGGGTCCCTGAGTAAAGATGACACAGAGCACAGCCAACTAAGGACGTCTGCTGGCAGTGAGAAGTAAACCTTTGCTCTACTTGTCCATGGAGATTTGGGGTTGTTTGTTACTGCAGCATAATTATCCTATCCTGACTGATACACCCCATATCCAAAAATCTGCCAAAACAGACTATTGGGTACATTCATCAATTACCAACATTGCAGTGTTATCTCTCAGTAGGTAAAGAACAGAGAGGAAGGAACTACTAGATTACACCTAGATCTAACCAATAGAAAAGACCTGGTTAGGAGCGTTAGAGTGACAGAAACCCTGGAAGGCTGGCCGTGCCATGGTAGAATTCACAATGCAAGAGGAGAGGACTTGGAGAACATGTGTTTTCACTTTAGAAAGTGGACCTAAAGAAATTCATCAAAAAATTTTTTTTCTCAGGGGTTCTAAAAAGGACCATGACTCTAGGGATGGGAAGCTCAAAGAATAAACTTGTTCCTAAGGAGGAACCTAGCTAAAGAAATCAAGGTGATGGAGAAATTGAAACACTTGTACACTGTTGGTCAGCATGCAGAATGGTGCAGTCACTATGGAAAACAATATGGAGTTTCCTCACAAAATTAGAGATAGAACTACCACATAAGCCAACAATTTTGCTTCTGGGTATTTATCCAAAAGAATCAAAATTGGGATCTCAAACAGACAGTTACACTTCCATGTTCATAATAGCAGTATTCATAAGAGTTCAGACATAGAAACATCCTAAATGTCCATTGATGGATGAACAGATCAAAAAAAAGAAAAGAAAAGTAGCACATACATACAGTGGAATATTATTCAGCCTTCTTTTTTTTTTTGAAGGAAATCCTGCAATATACAACAACACAGATTAAACATGAGGACATTATGCTAAGTGAAAGAGGCCATTCACAGAAGGATAAATACTTCATGATTCCACTTATATGAAGTATCTAAAATAGTCAAACTCATAGAAGGAGAGAAAAGAATAGTGGTTCCCAGGGGCTGGGGGAGGGGGAAGTGGGGAGTTGCTAATTAAAGGTATATAATTTCAGTTACACAAGATAAATAGTTTTTTGAGACCAGCTGTACAGCATTCTGCCTACAGATAACAATCTTCTTACAACCTATCACTCTGACATCAACTCTGCTCCTCCCTCTGCCACATTTAAGGACCCTTGTGATTATACTGGGCTCACCTGGGTAGTCTGGAATAATCTCTGGAGGACAGCTGATTAACCTCAATTTCATCTGCAACCTCAGTTCCCCCTTGCCAAGTAACATATTCACACTTTCCAGAGATTAAGGCTTGGACATCTCTGGGGGGCTATTATTCTGCCTACCCTAGCGGGGTAGCTCCAACAGAAAGGAGGACTGATTATGAGCTGGGCAGACACCTCTTGCCTTGTCTTCCTGGATGAACAGAGAGATCCACCTATTCTTTTTCCATTTCTCAAACAATGTTTCCAGTCCTGCTCCTTGAAACATTCCTAGGGTCTAGAGAAAATAGGAAAACAGAATCTCTGCCCTTAAAGTATTTAATCTAGCAGGAGGCTTTCAGATATCCAAAGTACCAAGATTTCCTCTGAAATCTTCTAGCCCCTTCCACCTCTCTTAAGGAAAGTATCCTACTTTGTTGAACCCATTTCAGAGGACTCAACTTGCAACAAGTAATCACAGTTACCAAAGTTCAAGTCCTCTCCCTCCCCTCACCCCCACAGCTTTGCAGGTTGGTGCCACTTCCTCCCAGCACTCACGCCCTCCACCCCAGGCGTTTCGTAAATCACTTCAGAAAACTCATTTACTGGTGCTCCCAATGTAATGGTAGAAATAAACTGCTGGGTACACACTTGGAAGCTTCCTCCAGAAAACTCGTGCTTCATTTTGTTGGCATGGCATCTTGGTTTCCAACCTGAATTTCCACCACCTTTGCTTTTCTGACAGTATCTTCTGTAATTCACGTGGCCGAATCCTCCACTTTTTATTGAGTTGGACAGCAAATCACAGAATAAATGCTTTCCCTTGCACTTTAAAAGGATTTAATAGGAAAATATTTTTCTTACATCCTGTTTCAAGGGGAAAGTGTGATTTTAGGGGACATTTTATAGTTCACAACAGGATATTGAAGGGTATTTGGTTTTGCTTAGTTTCTTATGACTGTTTCTCCAGCATGAAGTGGTGTTTTTTGTGATTATTTAGATAAGTCTGATTAAGGTAGGTAAATAGTCATAGAATTATGGAAATTTAGGACGGGAAAGGTCCTCAAATATCATCCAGGTCATTCCCCTCGTACTTCAGGTGAGAAAACAAGTAACTCATCCAAGATCACACACTGAGTTAGTGGGAAAAAATGAGATTTTATTCTTTATCCCTAAACTGTTCAGTGCCCCCCCAGACCAGCTTTTTGGTGGGAGTGGAGGTGGAGGCGGGAGTGGAGGTGGAGGTGGGAGTGGAGGTGAAGGCGGGAGTGGGGGAGAAGCATTTATACAAAGGGACACATGTGTTTCTATACTTATATGTATCATATAATAACTTTTGATTAGAGAATTGGGCTGACTAGTAAGTGTGGATTCGTGTGTGTTATATCCATCCATCCATCCATCCATCCAGGCAGGTAGATTCCAAACACATTTTCAGTGTCTACTCAATAAGCGGCACTGTGCTAGGTGCTGAAAAGATGAAAACAAAGTGAAGTCCCCACCTTGGAAAAGGTCAAAAACTAATGGGGCAGTTAAGTGTATATATAGACACATGTGGCATCTTCCCAGACCGGGGCTCGAACCCGTGTTGTGCTCTGTTAAGCACAATAACAGAGTTTGTTTTTTTTAAATGACATCTCTGAAGAGTGAAATTTTTAAAAGCTTTATGTATCACTAGCCCACTCTCCAGGGATAGGAAAAGATCAGCATGAATGAGAAAGGGGACACAACTGCAGGAATAGAACTGTAGAGAATATGTTCTGGTGGCCCTTTCTCGCCATTTCAGTCATCCCAGTCTTGATGGGACTGTACAAAGCTGGAATGAGGTCTTAGCCTGTTATTGTGGCAACAGCCTGGGCTCTGAGTCTGACAGTCTCACGTTCAAATCCCAGTGTGAATTAAACATAAAAAATATCTATCCAACAGGGCTTTGGAAGTGTGAGTTGAGCTGATCTACATAAAGTGTATAAGGTAGCATCTGGCATAGAGCTAATAATGAAAGTACAGCCATTGTGGCAATAGGTCGTTGAGGATTAACTTCATGGCTGGTGGTGTCGGGGCAACTGGAGGTCGTGGAGAGTCTTCTTCAAGTATTGGAAGGAGACTTGGTTCACTTTCTGGTCTCTGCATCACCCAGCTAATGTGTGCTGTGCAAGTATGAATAAAGGCTGAGACGGTACCTTGGATCAGTGTAGGGGTTAAAGGAAGCACTTAGAAAGTAATTGGACACCGTGGTTTGGGTCAGTCTCAGAGAATGTTTCTGGGAGTTGGAGTATTTATTCTGGAAAAGAGAAGACTTAGGGGATGGATGAAATAAAGGTCCTCGAATGTATGAACAAGTGGATGGAGACCAGCTGTTCCCTATTTCTGTTTTGGACAGAATGAGAGGAAATGAGCTTACAGTGAAGCAGGAGGGATTGAGGCTAAACATCAAGAAGTATTTCCTGGATGTGGGTGTTATTGGACTTGGGAATGATTTACCAAAAGGTGTTTAATATCAGGACAATGTCTCTTTGGGCCACAGACCTTTAAGTGTGGGAGCATTGGCTACACGTAGGGATGGCTACACTCTCAAACTCTTTCCAAACTGAGGAGCCCATGTCACTCACAGAATCCTTTAACGGGAGAACACGAGTCTCAGCCAACCCCAAACCACTGTCCTAGACCTTGGCCTGTTGTAAGAAACAATTGTGCTACTAACCTCCAGCAATCTGCCGTTCGACATTCCACAAATACCACGATTGCTTATGTAGGCTACTCCAGTGACCAAACACCTCCCCTCTCTGAAATTTATTAAGAAATTCTCTGTAGGGCTTCTTTCAACAAAAGTACGTTTAATAAAGCTTGGAATTTCCTCACAACACATTTATTCCTGTTGATGTATTTTTAGGTCTCCATTATCACTTGTCTTCACCTTTCTTTGCCTTGTAGGCTTAAGGCAGGCCAGCCCAGCAGGATTCCAAAAGTTATCAATAACCAGGAATTGACCACACTGCTGGAGTTCTCCCCAACCCTCCCATGAAAGCCAAGTTTCTCACTGTTAATTTAGGAAGACTTTAAGCCAGCCACCGGTTTTAATAATAGTTCATCAAAAAGGCAGGCAAATTACAGCTCTAAGTTAAAATTTGAACATAAAAGTCTCACTGTGAGCTTCAGTGTTGGAATAGTTTTGAGTTATTTCCCCCCAAAAGTAGGCTTGATGGGTTAGGTTTGTGTTTTAAGTGATTTAAAGTTGAGTGGCTATAATCTGGAAGAGGTTTTTAAGAAAGAACCTGTATCATTCAATCATTCAGTAGTTAACGCTCCCCCAAAGTGTTTTGTTGGAAATGTCAAATTCATTATAACAATCCACTAATTTAATTTACGAAGTCCCTAATTGTAACCAAAGGACTTTCACGTGTTGGATGCCTCCTGTCAGACCCACAGGACTCTGTTGGTTACGAAGGAGCCCAGGCTGGCCCCCCCTCCCCTGTTGTCGAAGGAGGAGTCATGGTTTCCGTAACTCAACAGACTAGAAAAATATTCTCATCGTCCTCTACTTCAGGTTCTTACCCACACATGGCCGACAAAGGGAGGAAAGGCAGAGGCAGCTGCTTTACCCATCGTCGGCCCAGCCCCCGTAGCCAGCCGGACCTTAGCTCTCGTTTCTATGGCACCCCGATGGCCACCCTCCTGGGTCTGCAGAGAGACCTCCTCCCCTCAGACCTTCTTTCTGTCCTTCCCTCCCTGACTGCTTGGTCTATTGAAGCCCTGGAGGTCCCCTTGGCTCCTCCCTTTTCTTGGGCTGTCATTCATCTTTGCTAGTGGGGCTCATGCAAGGACTTAAGGGAGGTCTCCTCTGCCCCACTGGGGGGATGGTGTAAACAATGGTCAGATGTTTCATTCGTGCTTCCGGTGTGAGCTCTGCCACCTCTTTCTCTACGTCATGTCTTCCTCCTCCTCCACCTTGAGCTGTAGTCCTTTCATTTGTCTTAGCCTTGGGGAGTGTAGGTTCCAGGAAATGCAGGATGGGCGTGAAGATGGACATCCATTCCCCACAAGCAGATGAATGGAAATTTCTGGCTTGGGTGACTCATTGCCATTAATAGAGATAGAGGAGGATGATGATGGCGGCGGTGATAGTAAATCCTTACGTACCACTTACTAGCTTACTTACTTACAAGCACTATTTTAAGTGTTTTATGGGCAATAAGTCACACAATCCTATGAGGGAGGTCATCTTATCATTCCATTTTATATATATGAAAAACCAAGGTACAGAGTGGTTAAGACACTTGCCTAAAGTCACACAGCTAGTAAGTAAAGAGCAGAAGTGGAACCCAAGCAGCCCAGCTCCAAAGTCTGAAATGCCTCCCATGGAGAGATCAGTCATGCCAGAAGTGCTTGTGGGCCAGACAGGCGGAAGTGCAGAGTAGCTGCAGGAACTCTGGCTTTGAGACCAGAGGTGGACTCAAACAGATTTAGGGGCCATCTCTACCCCCGGGCTCCTGGCCTGGCCAGACCTCCCCACTGGGCCGCCCTTCCAGCTCTGCCTTGCTGGCTGGACCAACATCCTCTCTTTTCTCCATTTCACTGACTCTCGCCCATGCATCCTTCTTATTAAGCCACCCAATCCCACCCCAGGCATCTCCAGGCTTAGCGTATACTTCCTGCCCTTGGAGTTACTACGGCTGCCAAGCGTTCTGCTGCACCGTTACTCTGTTGCCTGCACATCAAACTTCTGGCTCCCTTTCACATCGGCATCCCCAAAGTTCACATTTACATACAGCATCCCTAAGAGGAATTTGATTCAGAGTTAAAAGGCAGATGTAGTGACAATAGCCATCTCCTTGGGAAGGAGCGTTTTCACCAGGCGGTTGTTTTCCTCTATCCCGCTCTGTTCCATCTCTGCTCCAGCTCATGGAGCTGGAAAGCATGAGGACCCCATTCAAAGAATATAATTTACATGAAATAGTTTCCAAATTTATTAAGGAAGCAGACAGCAAAAGGAAACCCACAATTAAGGAGTTTTTGCACGCATTCAATGTCTTTCCACTGACTGAAGTATCATCTTCCTGAATTAACGAGGTCTGGCAAAAACTGTAGTGCAGAAGTATGCTCCACTTTCAAGACTTCAGGGTTTACCATCCCGGGTGGGGCAGGCAGCTGATATGGAACTGGCAAGGAAGAGTTATAGAGACCAATTTGTTTTGTTAGGATGTGTTGCCAGACTGAAATTGCCAGGCTGATACTGTAGGTACAGACAGAGAAGGAGCCTATGTGTGCAACTAACTATCGACCCATCAGTTTCACTCACTATCCGTCATTTAGCTCACTCTCTAACCATCCACCCACTTAATACTTATATCCTACCTTGTTTTCAAAAGCATTTGAAAAAGGTAGCCAGAGATCTGGACCCAAGAACAACTAGGGGAAGAAGGGGTTGGGCAGGTAGCAGGTAAAGCCCAAGATGAGCTTTACTCGGACCAAAGGCCACTGTCCCCTGAGTAGCTTGTGACACAAGAGATCGGTGGCTTTGGAGTCAGGCACGGCTGGTTTTGAATCCTAACTCATTCAGTTACCACCATTGACTAGTCCCTTCATCTTATTTCTTTGTTTTTGAACATCAGAATCATACTTAACCATTGGGATGTTGGTAGATTAACTAGTACTGTTAACAATGTGCTCCTTATGTGATATCTGTCATTGAGGCAGCAACTATTTTACTCATTCTCTGAGTATTTACTGAGCACCTACTATGGGTCAGGCACTGCTTTAGCTGCAGGAACTATGATAGGGGATGGATAGCCCAGCTCTCATTGAAATTTCTTCAAGTACTTTTTTGCCTTTTGCTCATTAAAAACCCTTACACAAGGCATAAGATCAATACATAATTTTTCTAAACCTTGGAGACCAAAGCAAGTAAAAGAAAGAGTACCAAGACCCAGAATCTGAGAGACACATGCTCACATGATTTCTTTACAAAAAAGTAGCAAGAGGTTTTCCTATTTGTTGTTTGTTTTTTAGGAAACTTACAGCTGTTTATAGAACAGCAAAAGTAAATACAACCTGATGTTTCAGCTTCAGGCATAATATCCCAGACATTTCTGAAACCCACAGAGGGTAGTTTTTACTTCTCCAGAATGTCTCCCTACCCCCCAACCCCGCCTGCCTTCCTTTTTCCTCCAGTGGAATGATATACACAAACTTTACCTAAGAATATTGTATGAAAGACAGGCCAGCGCAGAAAACACATACCTAACAAAGTCTAAAGAGTGCAGGATTCATTCACTCATTCCTTGGACAAATGTTTATTAACAGGTACTGTTCAACCAATACTGTGTAAGTGTTAGGGGCAAAATGGTACAAAACAAATGATGCCAGGCTTCAGGGAAGAGAGGCTGTTACACATGCACCAGGCAGAGACAGGAAAAACACCGCACAATGAATGCTCTTAATGAAGTGGTGCACGGGGAGAGGGGGCAGGGGGGTGGGGTGGTGTTTCTCCTTGGGCGTCGGGAGAGGGGAGTACAGCTTCCGGGAGCAAACAGCCCTTACACTGGCCACTCTTCCCTTCTCTTGGGGAATCACTGATGAAAGAGAAATAAAGTCTGAGAGGTGGAGATGGTGAGGGCTTTACTACCTAGACTTAGAGAATAAGATTCTCAGGACGTCGATCTTAGCATCTATTCCCAAGCCTTCATTGGATGCTTGGATGTCTCCCGGAAAACTCCAGCAAGGGGCCATCTATTTTGTATCAAAATACTCTCATGGATGGGGAACTCAACGGGAAAGCTCTTTCTGTTTTGCTCCAATTTGTTCATTCGGCAAATATTTACAGAGCCGCAAACGTATCCCTGGCTCGGCAACAGGCACTGGGAACATCAAAGTGAATCAGACACAATCCCTGCTCTCCAGCCGCCCCCATCCTTCCTGCTTTTTTTTTTTTTTTTAATTTAATTTTTATTTTTGGCTGTGTTGGGTCTTCGTTGCTGTGTGCGGGCTTTCTCTAGTTGCGGCGAGCGGGGGCCTATTGTTCGTTGCGGTGCGCGGGCTTCTCATTGCGGTGGCTTTTCTTGTTGCAGGGCACGGGCTCTAGGCCCACGGGCTTCAGTAGTTGTGGCACGTGGGCTCAGTAGTTGTGGCTCGCGGGCTCTAGAGCGCAGGCTAAGTAGCTCAGTAGCTCAGTAGCTGTGGCGCACGGGCTTAGTTGCTCCGCGGCATGTGGGATCTTCCCAGACCAGGACTCGAACCCGTGTCCCCTGCATTGGCAGGCGGATTCTTAACCACTGCGCCACCAGGGAAGCCCCCTTCCTGCTTTTTGGAGGCCACTTCTTCTGCCCTGCTTTCCCCGTTCCCTCTCCTGTCATGTGGCTTTTCCTTCGGTCACCATTTGCCCGTGTTTCTTCCCAGAATTGAGCCCTAGACTTCAGGTGTGGTCTGACTCTCATGCCTCTGTTGTCTCCCGTTCTGAAAACTGTGCTTGTATTAGAGTGGCTCAGAAGCTCATTAATATTTTGGCAGCCAGCTCCTACTCCTGATTCACAGGAGCTAGTGGCTACCAGCACTCCCCACTCGCTCTCCCTCCCCCATCCCCCATCCCCCATCCCCACCCCCATCCTCATGTTTGTCCTCTAGGCTATTAAGCCTTGCCTTCCGCATCTCCCCCCTGTGTGGGGCAACTCTGGACACCTGCCCTTGTTAAACTTAGTCTTGTTACATTAGTACCCTTGTTGTAGCTTCTAGAACTTTCGAATCTTGTTCCTGTTACCCAAGAAGACCTCAAAAGCTCTGCATCTCCTGTTAGAGTGTGTGTGTATGTGTGCATATACACACTAGGGTTCAGCTCTGAGGAGCCCACCTGTGAGTTTCTGAACACTCCTTTATGAATGCAGCTCATTCATACACAGATTTTTTCATTCTGCCACATTTATTCAACATCCCCTAATGAAACTTCTGTTCTTTGAGAACTTTTTGCCTAGGTATTACAGAGAAAATGGAAGCAAAGTAATACATACTAAGGAGTAAATGGTTGATAGTTTGCCCTCTTCTTCACTACCCAGGGTGTTTTCTTGTTAACCCAAATGCAAATCTTATTGGTGAAAAAGCAGACGGTAATATCAGGAGCAAGTGGAGGTTTGTTTTAAATTGTATCATTCGGCTAACTGTGATGGGGGACTTTCAGTGTACCACTCAACCCTCTCCTCTGTTGGAGCTTCTAGAAAAGGAGGCTGGCTACCCCCAGGATCCAGAAATGTTCAGAGAATCCTCAGCGTGCGTTCTGTTCATCCCCACTGTCCGCCAGTAAACTGCATTGAGTTCAGAAACGCTGTGGTGACCCCAGAGCCCTAAGATTCTCATATCTTTTTCCAGCCTCAACTCACAAATTTCTCTGTTGTTATTGGATGGGGGTGGCAGACCTTGGCTCAAATCTCTGTTTCTCAAAGCAATTTCTTGCCAAGACCACACCTGGGTAAGTAAAACTCCAACTTACTGTGTTGGGGTAAGTGCAGATGGACTGGGGTCTGCTTCTCAGGAGTCTGGGTAGAATTGGAGAAGCAGAGCCTTAGCAGAGCCAGCTTTGGAAAAAATTCTTATGTGGTAATAGTACCACTTTCTCATAGGATTAGTGCAAAGATTAAATGGCATAATGGCTATAAAAGGCTTAGCACAGTGCCAGGCCTGTAGTAAGTGTTTGTAGGTATTGTATTACTTTGGAAAGCTAATACAGAACACAATCCCCAAATCCTCCTAATAGCAGTTTAAATAGGAAGGGGAGCTATTTTCCTCACATAGTAATCAATTATAAAAAATGTATCACAGGGCTTTCCTGGTGGCGCAGTGGTTGAGAATCTGCCTGCCAATGCAGGGGACACAGGTTTGAGCCCTGGTCTGGGAAGATCCCACATGCCGCGGAGCAACTAGGCCCGTGAGCCGCAATTACTGAGCCTGCACGTCTGGAGCCTGTGCTCTGCAACAAGAGAGGCCGCGATAATGAGAGGCCCGCACACCGCGATGAAGAGTGGCCCCCACTTGCTGCAACTAGAGAAAGCCCTCGCACAGAAATGAAGACCCAACACAGCCATAAATAAATAAATAAATAAATAAACCCAAAGTTTAAAAAAAAAAAAAAAAGGAAAACATTGGTGTCTGGGTCCCAGCCCCAGAGATTAAAAAAAAAAAAAAAAGTATCACACTAATGCAAGATGTACTAATAGGGGAAAATCAGTGGGGGCAGGTATGATGGAGGGAGTATACGGGAACTCTCTGTACTTTCTGCTCAATTTTTCTGTAAACCCAAAACTACCCCCCCAATAATACCTATTTAGAAAAAAAAAAGATAATAAAGTGGTATAAGAGAGGTCTGAACAAAGTATTGTGATAGTATAGAGAAAGCAGTAATTAACTTTCCCAGGGCACACTGAGAAACCTTTCCAGAGGAGGTGGATTTGGTTTGAACAGAATCTTGAACGGTAAGTAAAAATTCACCAGGTAAAGCGAGAAGAAATGTGTGTATCAGGTGCATCACACCTGTACAAAGGTGTCTTTGTCAGGATCATTGTCTGATGTGTCCACTGATGTATGTCCCAAGTATCTAGAGTTCTGCCTGCCATAGAGGAAGAGCTCAATGAATATTTGTTGAATGAATGAGTGGTAACTTGGCAGGACCTGGCAAAATAGAATTCTATTTCCTAGCAAGGCGCAAAGATTATCAAAAGTGTGATAGGTACTTATTTTATAAACTTCCCATCCTATCCATCCTTAATGGCTAAAAGGATATTCAATGTTTCCAGTTGCTCTGGGGCTGGGGAAAGGGCATCCTCTTGATGTTGATGTTAGTGCTCTGAAGGTAATTCAGTGCCAAAGGAGGGATTGGATTGTCAGGGACAGAAACTTGCTTACAGTATACATTTATAAACGAGCAAAAGCAAATCTGGAAATGTCGCATTTCAAGACTGTTTCTCAGCCTTGAGCAAACGGCCTGTGGACTGGATCATACTCAAGTGGCACTGGCCGCCTTGGCCAAATGAGAAACCTGTCTCCAGGAAGGCGTCTGAAGCAAAGGCTGAGCCCAAGCCGGAGAGAGAAGTCCCACCCCTGTGGGCGTGGCCCAGTCCCCAGAGGCGGACAGAAATCCTAGATACAAAGCACTAAAGCGACCTGTACCCAGAGCAAAGAGGAAACGATTTGGAATCCAGCCTCTGTCCTCAGGGGCTTACCTCTCCAGGCTTCAGGCAGAGCCTGTGTTCTTTCTTCCTGATCTTTCACCTCTTGAAGTCTCCAGTTCCAAGACTTGAGTGAACAACTTCATAACTTGGTCAGTGTTGTATTTTTTGTTTATCTTCCCGGGTACTAACTAAGTACTAACTGTGGCCACACACCGTGCTAGGGACTTACAGAGCTCTCCACACTGACCAACCACATTGTACCAGGACTTTTCTAGGCCTTGGGGGTAGAAGGAAAAACAAAAGAGTCCCCGCCCACAGGGAGCTTATGTGCTAGTGAGGAAATGAGCCATAGACAGGGAAACCCATGTTAAAATGTCAAGTAGTGAAAAGTACTGTGAAAAAAGATAACCAGGTTAAGGGACACAGGTGACTGACCTGAATGAGGAGCTATTTTCATAGGTCTCTCGGATGGGGCACCTGTGAGCAGAGACCTTGGACACAGTGAGGAGAGGGCTGTGTGGAAATCTGGAGAGCCACACTCCGAGCAAAGGGAACAGCTAGTGCAAAGGCCCAGAGGCAGGAGAGTCCTCGGCACACTGTAGAAACATCCAGGAAGCCAGTGTGGCTGAAACACAGTGAGGCATGAGGACATGGGTAAAGGTTGTGTAGGACTCACAGACCAGGGTCAGGACTTTGTTTATTCCAAAGGTGATATGGAAGCAATAAATGGTCTGAGCAGTGAAGTGATACGACCTGATATACTACACACACACATGGTCACACACACACATACACATGTATATATACATGCACACACAAAAATTCTCAAGTTTACAGAAAAGTTGAAAGTATAGTACAAAGAATTTTTTTTCCTCAGCCATCTGAAAGTTGTCAGTATGATGCCTGGTCACCCCTGAATACTTCAGTGTGTATTTCCAGAGACCAACCACCAGATTCATGAAGTTCATATCATGCATTTCTGCATCTAGTCCTCAGACCACACTCAAGTTTCACCCTTTGTCCCAATAATGTCCTTTATGGCAAAAGGATCCCATTTAGAGTCACACCTTGCCTTTAGATGTCAAGCGCCTTTTCGTCTCTTTCAGTCTGGATTGTTCTTCAGTCTTCCCTTGATCTTCATGACCTTTACTGTTTTGAAGATTACAGGCCAGACATTTTATAGAACATACCTCATCTGGGTTTGTTGTTGCCCTAAGGAGCTGGTTGTTTACTGGGTGGGGCAGACACATAAGTGAGAAGAACAATAGAGTGTCTTCTGGGCCAGGACGTGGCACCCCACTGCGAGCTACTGTAGCCAATGCTGTCAGTGCTCTTCCCAGAGACCCCCTACACCTTGAGCCCCCAGACAACTCAGATGCCCTTTCCTGGCTCTGCCTGCCCATCCCCCAAGCTTCTGTGTGCTCTGCTCTTAAAGACTGACACCTGCAGCCTTCTTCAGGGAACTACCCTGGGATGCTAGAAGTGTCTTCTGCACTGGCAGCGATGGCCAACAAACAGTTCCTGTAAGTGTGTCTCTCCGAGCCCTGCCTCCCCCCAGCCCCCAGTAGCCAAAGACTGACAGGTAGGAGAGTCCATGTTCCTTGCTTTGCAGGTAGTATAAATTGGGAGGTGTAATTTGTTTATTTATTTAACTAATTTTTTACGAGCTTCGTTTATTTATTTATTTTAGATGTCACATATAAGTGAGACCACAGAGTATTTGTCTGTCTCTGTCTGACTTATTTCACTTAGCATAATGCTCTGGAGGTCCATCCATGTTGTCATAAATGCCATATTTCATTCTTTTTATGGCTGAATAATGTTCCATTGTTATGTATGTACTGTATCTTCTTTATCCATGCATTCATTAATGGACATTTAGGTTGTCTTGGCTACTGTGAATTGTGCTGCAATGAACATGGGAGTGCATATATCTTTTCGAATTAGTGTTTTCATTTTCTTCAGATAAATACCCAGGAATGGAATTGCTGGATTGTATAATAATCCTATTTTTCATATTTTGAGAAATCTCCCTACTGTTTTCCACAGTGGCTGCACCAATTTACATCTCCACCAATAATGCATGAGTGCTCCCTTTTCCCGCATCCTCACCAACACTTGTGACTGCTTGTCTTTTTGATAGTAACCGTTCTGACAGGTGTGAGGTGACATCTTATTGTGGTTTTGATTTGCGTGTCCCTAATGATTAGTGATGTGGAGCATCTTTTCATGTACCTGTTGGCCATCTGTCTGTCTTCTTCGGAAAAGTGTCTATTCAGAACATCTACCCATTTTTTAATTGGATTGTTTGATTTTTTGCTATTGAGTTGTATGAGTTCTTTGTATATTTTGAATATTAATCCATTTTCAGATATGATTTGCAAACATTTCTCTCATTCAGCTTTTTGTTGTGCAAACGCTTTTTAGTTTGATGTAGTCCCAATTGTTTACTTTTGCTTTTGTCGCTTTTGGTGTCAGATTCAAAAAATCATCACCAAAACCGATGTCAAGGAGTTTATGGAGGTGGAATTAACCCTCAGGAGCTCCCGGTGAGATTAAGTAAGACTGGGACTTTGCCTAACCTGGCATCCTTGCTTGCCCTCTTTCCCTGCCCTGTTCTGCTTCCCCCACCCCCCTACTGCTTTTTCCTAGGAGCACTTCCTTAATAAATCCCTTGACCACTAATTCTCACCTCAAGGTCAGCATCTGGGAAACCTGGTCCAGGATTCACCTACCCAATACTTATCCTCCCTCCTGCCTCTCTCACAGGGGGAGATATGTGGTCCAGTCAGGATTCCAAGCAGCCACGCTCTCGTTCCAGAGCTCCTGCGCTAAACCAAGAAAACTCTGAAGGCAAGGGAAAAGACTTCTCATGAGGGTGAGCTGAGCAGGGCCTCGGGGGTGGGGGTGGGAGTTCATTAAGTAGAAAATGGAGAGAAGAGCCTTCCAAGGACAAGGAACAGCACGTGGGTTGATGGAAAAGACCAAGGAGCCGAGAGAAGGTCAGTGGGTGGGAAAAGATTGAAGTAGGTGAAGTGTGTGAGTGCTGGCTTGGTCTCCCCGCCACCACACGTCTCCGTTTGAGAGTGACCACCTCCCCAGGCCCCCAACACACACAAGAACACACACACACACCAGCTGTCCTGAAACTGTGCGCATCCCTGCCCATCCAGCGAGGCCCAGTGCGCTAATTTACTCCCAGCGTGTAATTCTTCTGGGCAGCCTCAAGGATTCCTTTGGTCTCAGAAATGGCCAAAGGGTGTGTGTGTCGCGGGGGGGAGGGGGCTGTTTTATTTACAAAAAGAAAATCTTGAAGATAATTACGCACTCTACTTGACTCTGAAATGGACAAAAAGCGCTTCATTATTGGCCCCCTTGGGGTAAGGCGTCCTCCCACCTCCCACCGAAGGAGCTGATGTTCACTGCGAGCCCCGACACCCGCGCCCCCTCGGTGTCCCGGGCGCGGCGGGGCAGGGATGGCCACCGCGCCCCGTCGGACAGTCTGGCCCTGTAGCTCTACGGGCGCAGCCCCGCGGGGATCGTCTTCGGAGCTGGACGGTTGCGCACACTTTGAAGTGCGGCCGGGCCTAATGAAAGGCTTGCTGGGCTGCGGGATCAAGTGTCAGCGCCGCCGCGAGACGCAGCTGGGCGGACAAAGGGCGCTCGGCTGCCTCGCGGCGCGGAGCGGGACAAAGGCGGAGACGAGCACGCGGCAGGGGCCAGCGGGTGGCCGCGCCTGCCCCGCGCGCCCCCGCCCGGCTCCCCGGCGCCCGTTCGCCGTCCCCGAGTTCCCCCAAGCGCCTCCCGGGGGCGGGAGCTGCAGCGCCGGCCGCTCCAACCGCAGCCAGGACTCGCCTCTACCCAGACCTGGCCCGAACCAAATTTTGGTGACAGTGTGACCTTCGGTTTCTCTTATGGCGTGTGAAATTCCCACTGACTGCAGTGCTTTCTTTGCACCGTAATAGTAAAGACTTAAAGCGCCTACCTTCCAGGCACTCTTCTAAATCCTTTAGCGTTTATTAACCCATTTCCGCCTCCCCCAAACTCCTCGAATTGGGAGGATGGTTAGCTCCGTTCTACAGTTAAAGGAAACGAGGCACGAAGGAACTGCGCCACCAGTCTGCAGAACTAGAAGTGGTGCTGCCAGACTGGCTGGCCTCAGAGTCCCCGACAGATCGTATTTTCATATTTGGTATTTTGCTCATCTGCCTTTTTTGGTGTGTGCATTAATTTTGCTTTTAAAAAATATACTGCATTAAAATGTTATCTTGGATACCCAGTTTTTTTGGCGCCCATTTAAATTTTGCCTCGCAGACAAGTGAGGGAAGTACTACCCAGCTGGTATCCACTCCCCTCTACTGCCTGGCATGGATTCTCACAGCAAGCTCCCGCAGTTGGGGTTACTGACTCCCCTGGATATTTCAGAAGGGGAAAAACCGAAGCTCAGAGTTGGTAAGTGACTTGCCCAAGGATTTCTGGCAGGCTAGTATGCCACCAGCCCTGAGCTAGTTAGTATGCCAAGTTATGGTGACTTGCAGGCCCTTAGGTACCTCTGTTTTGGAGGTCCCAGCTGTCATCATAGCAAACTCTTAAAAAGAGCAACATCCCACACATTACATAGAACTTTATGATAAAATTTTTGAACGGATTTTTAAATGATTTTAATTTTGCTTTACTTGGTTACAAGGCCCTAATTTATAATGGCTGCAATTTCTTAGGATTGACTAGGCGAACTGGGAAGTTCTTGCAAAGTGAGAAAATCTAAATCGTTTTCACATGTAATGAAACTTTTAGGAATAATTAATTTAGCAACTTAATGATGTTGACACGGTGCTACCTTCTGTAGACCTTTAATTAAACATTTATTCGTTTTGACTTTGCAGCTTGCTTTTATCGTGGTGGAGCCAAAAATTACTTATCCAGGTCTCCAACATTGCTGTTGGAAAGCCCTCCTCACAGCTTGTGAGTTGCAGGCTCTTCCCTAGGGTACCCACCCCCTAGAATGGCCCCGCCCATGCCAGTCCCGCCCCCGCACTCTGGGGGACACTTGCCATCCTTCCAGTGTTGCGACTTCTAAGTAGGCAGGATCTCCTCTGGCTAACCAACTGCTAAGCAATGAGTTTACCCAGGGCAGGAACTAACTGTAACCAAGTGTCAACAACCCTCCTACCACCGATAGAGGGAGGACGCTTGTCAATACTGAATGAATTGTGACTTTATCATGGAAGTGGGGGGAAGGATGTGAGATAGAAAGTGTTCCAGAAAAGGGGCGGAGAGTCCTGGTGCTGCCACTAATGCTTGGTGTCCCCAGGGATGCCTCTGCCCCTCGCTGGGTCTCAGTTTCCCCTTCTGGGAAATGAAGATGGACCAGGAGATTTCTAATATGATGCCTCTTTCAGTGCTACCATTCTTCAACTGACATGGTTCGTGGAGGGGCAGTTTGGTTTCACCCAAATGAGCATTATGGGAAGGGATGACGCCAAGGTTGGCTTTGGCAAGTGGGGTCAAATAAATGTTTCCAGCAGTGGTGGCTTGTGATTCTCTGCATTTTTTCTGGGTGCAATCTCCCCGCTGCCTCCCACTTTTCCTTGTATCCTTAGCAGATACCGAATGTTCTTCCTGTGTCTGTGACCACCAGGCTGTAAGCATGCGTGCATCTTTACCGAGGGCCCGGCACCAGGCCTGATGCATTCAGGTGCCTAATCATAGTTGTCAGCGAAGAGCACCTTTTCCAGATGAGGAAACCAAGGTACAAAGAGAAGAAGTGGTCTACCTTGAAAACAATCCAGCTCCTGTGATGTTTCTGCACAACCTTCCCTGGAAGAGGAGGATTTTATATGTTTGCAAACTGGTGGACTTTGTTACCTGTACCCAAAGCACAAGCTGAGTGAGCTCACCGAGGGGCATTGTTTTCCTACCGGGACAGCTTTCAGGAGAGAAGACAGAGAACTTTCCTCCTTACTTAGGAAGCTCAGCCCCATTTCTCCTCTAACCATCTTAACCAGAGGCTTCTGGCTAAAGGCAGCTGTCTGGGAGCCCCGGAGCCCGGGTTCCGGCGCTGACTCTGGCTCTGGTGCAAACATGCTTTGGGATTCAGAGCAGTCCCTCACCCTCTCTACACCTTTGTTTCCTTGGCAGTAAACCAGTAGGCTGGACTAGAGCCGTGCTGCTCAAGTGCATCATCTGAGGATGTTGTTAAAATGCAGTCTGATTCCGGCGGTCTGGGGTGGGGCTTTTCTAACAAACTTCCTGGTGATGATGCCGTTGCTCCTGCCAGTCTTTGGACCAGCTTTGAGTGGCA
This sequence comes from Balaenoptera musculus, assembly GCF_009873245.2. Classification (NCBI taxonomy): domain Eukaryota; kingdom Metazoa; phylum Chordata; class Mammalia; order Artiodactyla; family Balaenopteridae; genus Balaenoptera; species Balaenoptera musculus. The sequence goes on from NC_045789.1 coordinate 103,037,710, forward strand.
AGGACCTAGAGGGCTTCTGGGGTCACTTCTGGCTCTGACTTTGAGCCCTGGCATCAGGCACGTGGAGACTGACAAACAGTTGCCCGGATTTGGGCCAGCGAGGGCAGTAAAAAATGTGAAATGATGCCAAGGGTCCTTTCAACCAACAGTTACAAAAATCATCATTGTCATTATCATCATCATCATCATCATCAACAACAACAAACATTTGTGCAGTGCATTTCGCTGTCCAGAGCAGCTGTCACATCCTTGAACCCAGTTGACCTCTGCATGCACCCTGGTGGGAGAGGAGGACATGGCCGGGGACTCTATTCAGACCTAGCCAGAGGATCTGGGCAAGAGCACAATAGCCCCCTAAACTATTGTTTCCCCTCGGCCCTTTGATTTTCTTAGCATTTTTTTTGGTGTCTGCTCTCTGACCCCTTCTTCCTTTGTCTCCTAATGCACCTCTTCCCGGTTCCTAATTCTCCCCTCCCCCAACATACTCATACACAATGTCAGAGGGAGAAAATCAGTGCATCCACCCCCAGATTTCCCACTTTTGATCCTCTCTCCCCTCTGAGCAAATAGACCCCAGACTCAGGGATTGGAATCTTGGCTCATTTCAGGGCAACCTGGGGCAAATCACTTCACCTCCTTAATGTCCCTCTTCTTATTTGTAACAATGGTAATTTTCCTTAAAGTGGCATTTGTTGACACTATGCTCAGTGACTCCAACCTTACCATAACCCTAGGGAGTAGGAACTATGACTATCTCCATTTAGTGGATGGGGAAACTGAGGATTTAGGGAGTTTACCGGCCCAAAGTCACCAGCTGGTCAGTGGTGGAGTCAGGACATCAAACCATGGCTGATTGACATCAAAGATCACTGTAGATTCACATTCAGTTGTAAGAAATCATACTGAGAGAGCTAGTGCAACCTCTGTGCAGTCTTCCGTAGTGAAAATGTCTTGCCAAGCTATCCTAAGATATCAATCAATATATTGATATTGATGGAATCCACCAAACTTAGATTTCCTCACTTTTACATGTACTTATGTGTGTGTGTCTATATACACACACATATATATTTAGTTCTGTGCAATTTTAGCGTATTTGTAGGTCCACGCATTTACCACTACAGTCAAGACACCAAACAACCCCGTCACCACAAGGACCCTTCGTGGTGCCCATATATAACCATACCTACTTCTCTTCCCTAACTCTGAATCCCTAACCCTGCAACCACTAAATCTGTTCTCCAGATCTATAATTTTGTGATTTCAAGAATGTTTTATAAATGGAAGCATACATTTATATGATTTTAGGGTTGACTTTTTTCACCCAGCATCATTCCCTTGAGACCCACCCAAGTTGTTTCATGGACTAATGGTTCATTCCTCCTCCCTGCTGAGTGGTGTTCCATGGTATGGAACCATTCATCTGCTGAAGGACGTTTGAGTTTCCAGTTTCTGTCTATTGTGAATAAAGCTGCAATGAACGTTTGTGTACAGATGTTGGTGTGAACACAAGTTTTCATTTTTCTGGGATGAATGCCTGAGAGTGTAAGGTCTTTACTTTTTACCCCAACTTTTGTGGCCCTCCAGGTTGAATGCAAAGATAATAACACCAACCAAAAAAAAAAAAAAAAAACGAAACAATTAGTGAGATTTTACTACATATTTGGCACTACTGTAAAAAAAATTGCATGAATCAACTTATGAGTCCTCAAAACAACCTTAGACTTAGGTACTAGTATGATCCCTATTTTACAGATGAGGAAACTGAGGTGCAGAGAAGCTAAATAGTCTAAGGACACACAGGTTGTAAGTGAACATTCAGGTTGCTTCCCTGTCCTGGCTATTGTAAATAGTGCTGCAGTGAACATTGGGGTGCATGTATCTTTTCAAATTATGGTTTTCTCCATATATATGCCCAGGAGTGGGATTGCTGGACCATATGGTAGCTCTATTTGTAGTTTTTAAAGGAAGCTCCATACTGTTCTCCATAGTGGTTGTACCAATTGACATTCCCACCAGCAGCGTAGGAGGGTTCCTTTTTCTCCTCACCCTCTGCAGCATTTATATACTGGCCATTTGGATGACTTCTTAAATGCCTATTCAAGTGTTTTCCCAATTTAAAAGAAATGGAGATATCTGTCTTTTCCTTAACGATTTATAAGAGCTCTTTATATATTTTGAAGATGGATATTTTGTGGGTATATGTAAAAAATATGTTTTACCATTCTGTGGTTAGCCTTGTACTCTTATAATGGTGTCTTTTGATTAATAGAAGTTTTTGATGATGTTTAATTTATCAATCTCTTCCTGTATGGTTAGTGTTTTCTGTGTACTATTGATAAATTATTACCTATCTCAAGTTCATAAAAATCCTTTTCTTTTTATGTTCTAAAAGCTTTATTGTTTTGGTTTTCCTGTTTTGGTCTATGATCCATCTGGAATGAAATTTTGCATATGATGTGAGGTAGGGGTCAAAGTTCATTTTTTTTCCTATGGCTTTTCAGTTGATCAGTACCATTATTGAAAGACTTTTTTATTTTTGCCAGCTGCATTATATTGGCCCCGATATATGTGGGTCGATTTCTGGACTCTGTTCTGTTTATTTCTTTATCGTCACATAATTACCAAAATGTTTTAATTACAGTAACAAAAAGACTTGCTATCTGGTAGTGTAAATCACCCAATTTTGTACTTACTTTTCAAGATTATCTTCACTGTTATCGGTTGATTGCAGTTCCATATGAGTTTTAGAACTTGTCAGTTTCCACAACAATCCTGTCAGAAGTTTATCAATATTATTATTTTTTTAAAAAAAATTAATTAATTTATTTTTGGCCGTGTTGGGTCTTTGCTGCTGCGTGCAGACTTTCTCTAGTGGCGTCGAACAGGGGCTACTCTTGGTTGTGGTGCGTGGGCTTCTCATTGCGGTGGCTTCTCTTGTTGCGGAGCACAGGCTCTAGGCACGCGGGCTTCAGTAGTTGTGGCTTGTGGGCTGTAGAGCACAGGCTCAGTAGTTGTGGTGCACGGGCTTAGCTGTTCCACAGCATGTGCGATCTTCCCGGACCAGGTATCGAACCCGTGTCCCCTGCATTGGCAGGCGGATTCTTAACCACTGTGCCACCAGGGAAGTCCCTATCAGTATTATTAATCTTAAAAAAATTGCCTTTGGGCTTTGTTGATTTCTTCTGCTAGTTTATTTTTTATTTCACTGGTTTCTACTCCTATCTTTATTGTTTTCTTTCTTTTACTTTCTTTGGGTTTAGTTTTCTGTTCCTTTTCCAGGTTTTGAGACTGAAAACTTAGATCAGAGGTCAATGAAATATTTACCAGATAGTAAATCTTTTAGGCTTTACAGGCTCTACAATCTCTGTTACAATTATTCAATTCTTGTGTTATAGTAAAAAGCAGCCATGGTTAATATAGTAACAAATTGCAGTGGCTCTGTGCCAATAAAACTTTATTTATAAAACCAGATGGTGGGTTAGATTTGGCTGATGGACTGTAGTTTGCTAACTCCTGGTTTACATAAGTGATTGTTTTTTCTTTTTAATATGTATATTTAAGTTTATATTTTCCTATAAACTCTGTGTTCATTGCAGTTCATTGCATCCTACAAGTTTTTAATGTCATTTTTTAATTATCATTCAGCTAAAAATATTTTAAAATTTCCTTTTTTGTCCCATGAATTATTTAGAAAGCTATATCTTTTTTTTTTTTTTTTTTTGAAATTAGGTCCTATCTTACACCACTCACAAAAATTAACTTGAAGTGGATTAAAGACTTAAACATAACACCTGATACCAGGAGCACTCCTAAACACTCCTGGTTTGGTACTACCTGATTCAAATCGATTTTTGCTCCAATAACCTCTTAAAATGTTTACTATGTCTCAGTTTATCTATTAACAGTTCTGGTATCACAAGAGGGAACCAAAGGAGGCCCCAAATGATCTCCCAGGAGCAATGATTAGTAACCAAGCATAGTTTTAGAAAGCTATATCTTAATTTCTAAACATTTAGCTGATTTCTTAGTTATGTTGTTATTGATTTCTAGCTTATTTCATCATGGTCAAAGAATATATCTGTACCATGATAGTCCTTTCAAATTTGTTGAGACTTGCTTTATTGCACAGCATGTGGTTTATTTCTGTAATCATTCCTTGTGCTCTTGAAAAGAATATGTACCGGGAAGTTGTTGGTTACAGTGCTCTATATATTTTTGTTGGCTCAAGTTCATTAATTATGTTGTTCAGGTCTTTTATATCTACTGAATTTTTGCCTGTTTTTTCTTTCAGTAACTGAAAGAGGTATGTTAAATTTTCCACTGTGAGTATGGATTTGATTATTTCTCTTTTTTTTCTCAGTTTATGTTTTATTATCTTGAGGCTATGTTATTAACTGCGTACAGATATAAAATTTTTATATTGTTTTGTTAAATTGGCTCTTTAATATTATGAAATATCTCTAGTAATAAATCTTGCTTTAAAGAATATATTATCTTTCTAACTATATGTTGTTAAAGACATGTAGCTATCTCTATGTCTATATGTTACTATGGTTAATAGCAGTAACTATACTGTTAACATAATCAGCTTTTCCTATCCTTCTAATTTTAACTTTTCAGACTCCTTATATTTAAGGTACCTTTTTCTTATAGTCACAATACAATTGAGTTGTGCTTTTTTAGATATCTGAAAATTTTTGCATTAATATAAAAATTTTTAAGTTTATTCCATTTTCTCTGCTCTGCTAACTTGTTAGTTATACATTCTGTTATTATTCCTGTTACCCTAGAGAATAAAACACCCACCCTTGACCTATTGCATCTACTTTTGGATGTTACCATTTTCTAGATAATACTTTTGTATTTGTATTTCCTACATAAGGCAAGGGCCTGACAATACTTTCAGCTTATTTATCCTTTCTGCCTTTTGTGCTATACTGTCATGTATTTAGTTCTACATATATATTAGTTCCCCAAATACATTGTTATTTTTTGTTTTAAGTAGTCAGTATTTACTTATATTTACCAATATATTTACCATTCCCATTGTTCCTCATTTCTTTCTACCTTATTTGTGCTTCTATTTCAGATTATTTTCCTTTAATATATTCTTTTAGTGCTGCTTTTCTGACAGTGAACTTTCTAAGTTTTTATTTGTCTAAAATATCTTTATTTTACCTCCATTTAAAAAGTGATATTTTCACTGGGTATGGAATTCTACTTGGCTGCTCAGAAGATGCCATTCCATTGGCTGTCTTCCATCATTTCTGTTGAGAAGTCTATTGTCAGTCTTATTGTTGCTCTTTTTAAGATAAAGTATCTTTTAAAGATTATTCTCTTTGCTGTTAGTTTTCAGTAGTTTGACTATGATTTGCTGTCAGAAAGCCTGACTCTTTCATTTGATGTTTGACAGTGACAGCCTTCAAGCCCACCTCTCCCTCTTCCCCCATTGTCCCACATCTGGGCAAGCTCAGAAAGCCTGGGTGCATCTTCCCTTTGTGCCAGTGGGAAATTTGAACCACACAAGTCTGAACCTTGTGTGGGAAGCCAAATCCCAGCTCTGTCCTCTAATCACCATAAAAACTAAAGCCAGTCTTTTTTTCTGGGCTCTCTTGATCTCTTTTCTTTGTGTTTATCCTGCTTGGCATTTGTAAAGTTTCTTGAATCTGTGGGTTGATATCTCTAATAAAACTTGGAAAAATGCTGAGCCATTTTCTCTTCAATGATTGATCTTGCCTGCACTAGGGTTCTACAGAGAAACAGAACCAATAAGATATGTACATTATATATATACATTCTCTCTATATAGATATATATCTATGGATATCTATAGATACAGATTTATTTAGAGGGATTTTTTAAAGGAATTAACTCACGTGATTGTGAGGGTTGGCATGTCCAAAACTTGTAGGGCAAACTAGCAGGCTTTGAGTCTTTTTTAATAGATGCCAGTTTCTGGTGATTTTCTACATCATTTCTTCTATTTTCTTAGGCGTATTAACCATACTTATTTTAAAGTTTATGTCTGAAAACTCCAATATCTGGTTCCTCTGTAATCTGTTTTCACTCTGTTTTTCTCTTTACTGTTGGTATTCAACCCTGTTTCTATCCCACCTGGTAATTTTTTATTGCGTGCTGGAAATTGTGTATGAAAAATTGTAGAGCTTTTGGATGATACCATATTCTTCCAGAAAAGGTTTAATTTTCTTCTCATTGATGGATAAAGTATGGCTACGTCATCCTCATCCAGTCACGTCTGGCCTGTGTCCCATTTATCATATTCTTAGAGTGTAGCCCTTTAGGGTTTCAACTGAAAGCCTGAGGTGTTTATTAGGAACGCTTACTCTTGATTTACCCTGAACTCCAAATTTTGTTTCCCCAAGCCCACGAGACTGCCAAATTCTGTGCTTAGCCTCCTAGCAGATACTTTCTAGTTGGGTTCTCTGTGTCTCTCTCCCTGTGACTGCATAGTTTAGAATTTGGTACCTGTCTTGTAGAGGAATTGAGGGCAGATTATAGCACTCACTTGTTCATGGCTCTCCATCCTCTGGTATCTTGTCCCCTCCACCAGGTGCTTGTTACCCCTGGTATCTAATTTTTTCTTTATCCTTCTAATCTCAGTAAGATGCTGCCTTATGTTCTGGATCGCTGCTTTTTATTCGGCCTCTATGACCCACATTGTGAAAAATACCCCAAGAGCTAATCAGCAGAGGATGTAACACTTATTTCAGTGTGTTTTTGTGGGGTCTTGATCCCTCTAGTCTGACCTGACTAGGATATTTTTGGATGCCTTCAAACAACTCTTTCTTTAAAACAATTCAGCCTTTATAGTTGTTCTCAGTGAGAAGTTGACTCCGAATACTTTTGTATAGCTACTTGTGTATAGCCAGAAGCAGAGGAAGTTTGAATTAAGTTTTGTATAGGATTTGCATAAAGAAAGTTGCTAACTCAGTGTGGGTTCTCTTCCCTAATGAAAAAAAGGTTAATGGTTTGTCTGGATAGTGAGGGAGAAACCCCAGTGTTCTTTGCTTATTCAAGACATGCGGTTGTTCTAATGGCACTGAAAGGAGGTCCACATTTGAGAGTGAAGAAGGGACAGTCTCTCTGTCCTATGTCAGTGCATAAGACCAGGTGGGGAAGCTTGAGACTGGCAGGAACTACAGAGACCAGCTGGGGTTCAAGGCCCTCTCGTGGATGTTCTTTAGTGGGCAGGAGAGACCTCTGAAATGGTGTTTTCCAGCATTTGTGCTTTCATCAGGCTCCTAAAGGGTCCCGGGGATAAAAAAGGCGAAGATCCAGTAACCTAATTGGAGGACTGAGGCGGCCTGAGAAGAGGTGTATTAGTCCGCTCCGGCTACCATAACAAAATACTATGGACTGGGTGCCTTACGGGACAGAAATATATTTTCTCAAAATTCTGGAAGCTGGAAATCCAAGATCAAGGTGCCGTTAAGGTTGATTTCTGGTGAGGCCTCTCTTCCCAGCTTGCAGATGGCTGCCTTCTCACTGTGTCCTCACGTGGCCTTCCCTCTAAGGGCTTGGAGAGAGAGAGCAAACTCCGGTATCTCTCCTGCTTCTTATAAGGACATGATTTCTATCAGATTAGGGCCTCACCCTTAGAACCTCATTTAACCTTAATTATCTCCTTAAAGACCCTATCTCCACATACAGTCACATTCTGAGGTTCTGGGTGTTAGGACTTCAACATATAAATTTGCGGGGGGCAGATACTTCAGTCTGTAAGATCAGGGCTATCCAAATTACGGTTAGTGGTAGAACTGAGGCTGAAGATCGGACATCCCCTGGTACCTCCCTGATCCCCAGTGATGAGCTTCTTCTCATCAGAAGGATGCGTCTTCTCATATTTATGGCTTCTGTGCCTCACATGATAGCTGCTCAGCGAGTATTTTATGGAACTGAGTGAACCTAGGGGTTCTAAGTGGGATCTCTTCTTGGTACAAGATATCATTTTTCCCTTTCCTAATGTAAAAACTAGCCCAGAGAGAGTAGATGGTTGACCCACAACCGCACAGTGAGTTAGTAGCAGAGGATGGGCTAGCACCCCGGTGTCCTGCCTCCAAACTCAGTGCCTACCCGCGGTAGGCCTCTTCCACTTCTGCAGTCCTTGCTAAAATCAGAGAAAAGGGAGCAAATCTGTGAGTCAGGGAGTTGGCACCGACTCTTTCCTCTCACAGGATATTTGTGTTTAAATCTCTATGCCAGGCCGAGGAAGAGAAATCTAAGCCATGTGTGTGCACGGGCTCTGAAAGGGCTGGGTAGGTAGTGGGCTGAGGCCTTGAGACAGGTCACACGGGGGAGGACTGGTTTGCTTGGCCTCCTGATTTTCCTACCTCCAACCCCGACTTCATTTTGTGATACTGGTGTGTGCATCTCTGTGTGTGTCTGTGTGTGTGCAGAAATCTTGAAAGAGTTGGACTGGGTCTGTATATCTAACACTAAAGTGTTCCAGCCCCAAATCCCAATTGCAAAGCAGGCCAAACTAGGTCATGTCTTCATATCCAAGTTATAATTTAAAATAGTAAATGAAAGTGAAATGTTCCTTAAAATGTTAAGAAAAAACGATTTCAGTTTCCAGGATAGAATTTAAAACAATACCGCCACGGAGCTAAGAACTTTCCGTGGAAAGGAGCAGATTTCTTACTGCTGGTGAAAGTTGCTGAGAAAGCTTCCGGAAACTTCCGGGTCTGGCTAAGAATGCCTTTTCTGATCTTGCCACCCACTGACTGGCTGGCATTTGGCATGTCACTTGTCCTCTCTGGGCTGTGGTTTTCTCACCTGCACTGGTTTGTTCATGTGGAAAGATTACCATTTGTTGGGAGGCCCCTCTTTTCATTCCAGCACATCCTCTCTGTGCCCATCTGTCATGTGAGTATTGTGACCCCCATTTAATAGGAAAGGAAGCAGGTACAGAAAGGCACTCAGCTGTGAGTGACAAAGCCGGAAAACAATACCAGCGCTTTAGACTGCATGGTGATCTTTGCACTCTTTGAGTAAGCAGGGCTGTGTGACCTTGGGCGAGTCAGCCAACCTCTCTGTACCTGTTTCCTCTCTGTAAAGGGAACCATAATAGTGTCCACTCTAGAGGGTTGCCATGAGGAGTGAGTAAATGAAGCTCTGATGGTGCTCGGTGTGTTCTCAGCCCGACCCAGAAGTCTCAGGAAACTTGCTCAGCAACTTGAACCACCATTTAGAGGTCTGCTCCCTTCCATGGAAAGTTGTTAGCTTTGTGGCAGTGTTGTTTTAAACTCTATCCTATAAACAGAAATAGATTTTTCTTAACATTCTAAGCGCTGAATTCAGTGTAAGCTATGGGCACTACTTCTACTGTCGTTCAAATCTGCGCTTTGGAGACAAGACCCTATGGTTATAAGCAGCAAGCACCAACTCTGGTTCACTTAAGCAGAAAGGCCACCTCTAGGATGATCGATCATCATAGCTCTTGGAATCCACAGAAAGGCCAAGGCAGGCTCTGGAAGGACAGGAATCAGGGCACCTGTGAGGGTGCAGGGCATGTGAGCAACAGAAGGCCAAGCCAATGCTGGGCAACCGGCCCCAGCCCTCTTCCGAGTTACCTCACTCTGTTCCAGACCAAAGTCCGGGAGAGGGAGAAAGTAGCTGCTGTAACAAATTATCACAAACAAGTGGCTTAAACCAGAGCACATGGAGGGATGAATAGGTGGAGCACAGAGGATTTTAGGGCAGAGAAACTCTTCTGTATGATACTGTAATGGTGGATACATGTCATTATACACTTGTCAAAACCCATAGAATGTGCAACACGGAGAGGGACCCTAATGTAAACTATGGACTTATGGCCAACAGAGTAATTTGGCTCACGTGCCTGCCTCTGGCAATGGCATACGATGGAGCCACTGCGGGGGCTTACAGCTTCCTGGGCCCCAGTCCCAGACTTTCTGACTCAGCAGGCGTGGGGAGGGCCCTGAGAATGTGCATTTGTTACAAATTCCCAGGTGATGCTGACGCTGCTCGTCCCAGAATCACGCTTCAAGCTGAGAGGAGGCAGAACTCCTTGACTGACGTTCTCACCCAGCCTATATATGGTGGGAAGAGAAACTTCCGGAAAGATCATTAGGATGCAGAAGCTGGGAGCAATGGCCGCCAGGTGGCAGGGACACGAATGTCCAGGTTGTTAGGGGCTCCCGCTTTGGAGAAAGTATGCGATGCAGTCATGAGGAAGGCGTGCTCAGAAATGATGGAGGAGGATAAAGAGAGGCTGGCAGAGATCATGCTGGCCACTGAGACCCACGGGGTGCTGGGTCCTAAGTCCTGGCTGAGTGTTCAGTTGCTTGGTCACAAATGGTCCCATGGGAGAATGAAGGCTCAGTGGGCCCCTGTTACATATGTCCCAGTGATGCCCTTGTAGGGACAATTTTACCTGGATCTTGGAGCCAGAGAACAAGCTGGAGGGAGAATCTGCTTTTAATTCTTAGAAACAAGGAGCCTGGATCAAATGACCTGTGGGACCAGCTGACTGGCCCCGTCTGCCATTCTCTGTGCTCGCATCCCAAAGCTAATGATGTCATAGCCCTGGGCTGCGTCCGATCTGTGTAGTTAGGTTGATGGGATTAATCAGCTCATGTTAACATGCTGATGATCATGAAATAAAGACGACCATTTCAATAGGATACTCGGGGCTGGGAGACTAAAGTGAAATCATTTGGACTTTTACAGAGGTCACGGTTGAATTATCACAAAACTTCCTTTACTCAAAGCAGATGCTTATTAAGATTAATTTAGTGTGAAAAGTGAACCAGACTGAGTCTAAAAGACATTGTCTCCTCAATTATGTAACAGGACACCTCCTTATTGTCCTCCGCTCACTGAAGATGATTGTGTATTCCTCCAGGGACGGTTCAGCGCGTCGAGTGCAGTCCCTCTTTTGGGGATGCTCAATGACATCTCAGTGTTCACACAGAGACAGGGTGAGCAGAAACAAAAGAGAACAGCAACTGGGAAAATAGGGGCTGAAGACAGAGCCCATCTTTCTGCTAAAACTGTGCATTCAGCAATTTCTAGAGTTGTGCCTTGTCTGAAGACGAGAAACAGACATGGGGAAATGACGTCACCTTCTTGAAAGGTAGTAGATGCTTGTGTGATGATGGGTCATGGTGACTGTCCGGGTCATTTGGGTCCAGAGGAGGAACTCTGAGAAGCATGACTGGCAAGGATCACATTTATTGGATCCTTGAAGCCTCTAACCTTCCTTCCGGACTACTGCAGAGCTGTCATCATCTCAAGCCTTTTTCCTTTCTTTTTTAAGCAAATAAGATCCATTCCTCTTGTTTGTCTGTTTGTTACAGAAATGTCCCTTTTTAAAGATCTTTTCCCTTTGCTTCCAAGACCCTCTGGAGCCCTAACTCTGATCCTACCTCTCATCCTCTCCTATTCCCTTCCCTGCCTCCTCTTCCAAAGGTAATTCCTTGAATGTTGCTTTTCCCCAGGGCTCAGGTCTCTGCTTCTACTCACTGGAAACACTCTCTTCCCAGAGTTAGTTCATCCAGCCCCATGTTTTAAATGGTTACTTTAAGCCTAGAGATACCAGAAAGGCAATGCTACCTGCCTTAATAAAGTAAAACCCAGAGTCTCCCAGATTAGCCCTGAGAGGAGAATTCTCTTTCTTTTTAAACGTCTTTATTGGAGTATAATTGCTTTACAATGTTGTGTTAGTTTCTGCTGTATAACAAAGTGAATCAGCTATATGTATACATATATCCCCATATGTCCTCCCTCTTGCATCTCCCTTCCACCCTCCCTATCCCACCCCCTAGGTGGTCACAAAGCACAGAGCTGATCTCCTTGTGCTATGCAGCTGCTTCCCACTAGCTATCTATTTTACATTTGGTAGTGTATATATGTCAATGCCACTCTCTCACTTCATCCCAGCTTCTCCTTCCCCCTCCCCATGTCCTCAAGTCCATTCTCTACGTCTTCGTCTTTATTCCTGTCCTGCCCCTAGGTTCTTCAGAATCATTTTTTTTTTTAGATTCCATATATATGTGTTAGCATACGGTATTTGTTTTTCTCTTTCTGACTTATTTCACTCTGTATGACAGACTCTAGGTCCATCCACCTTACTACAAGTAACTCAATTTTGTTTCTTTTTATGGCTGAGTAATATTGCATTGTATCTATGTGCCACATCTTCTTTATCCATTCATCTGTCGTTGGACACTTAGGTTACTTCCATGTCCTGGCTATTGTAAAGAGTGCTGCAATAAACATTGTGGTACCTGACCCTTTTTGAATGATGCTTTTCTCAGAGTATATGCCCAGTAGTAGGATTGCTGGGTCATATGGTAGTTCTATTTTTAGTTTTTTAAGGAACCTCCATTCTGTTCTCCATAGTGGCTATATTAATTTACATTCCCACCAACAGTGCAAGAGGATTCCCTTTTCTCCACACCCTCTCCAGCATTTACTGTTTGTAGATTTTTTGATGATGGCCATTGTGACTGGTGTGAGGTGATACCTCATTGTAGTTTTGATTTGCATTTCTCTAATGATTAGTGATGTTGAGCATCCTTTCATGTGTTTGTTGGCAATCTGTATATCTTCTTTGGAGAAATGTCTATTTAGGTCTTCTGCCCATTTTTGGATTGGGTTGTTTATTTTTTTGATATTGAGCTGCGTGGGCTGTTTGTATATTTTGGAGATTAATCCTTTGTCATTTGCTTTGTTTGCAAATATTTTCTCCCATTCTGAGTGTTGTCTTTTCATCTTGTTTATGGTTTCCTTTGCTGTGCAAAAGCTTGTAAGTTTCATTAGGTCCCATTTGTTTATTTTTGTTGTTATTCCCATTTCTCTAGGAGGTGGGTCAAAAAGGATCTTGCTGTGATTTATGTCACATAGAATGTTGTGCCTATGTTTTCCTCTAAGAGTTTTATAGTGTCTGGCCTTACATTTAGGTCTTTAATCCATTTTGAGTTTATTTTTGTGTATGGTGTTAGGGTGTGTTCTAATTTCATTCTTTTACATGTAGCTGTCCAGTTTTCCCAGCACCACTTATTGAAGAGGCTGTCTTTTCTCCATTGTATATTCTTGCCTCCTTTATCAAAGATAAGGTGACCATATGTGCGTGGGTTTATCTCTGGGCTTTCTATCCTGTTCCATTGATATATATTTGTTTTTGTGTCAGTACCATACTATCTTGATTACTGTAGTTTTGTAGTATACTCTGAAGTCAGGGAGCCTGATTCCTCCAGGTCCGTTTTTCTTTCTCATGATTGCTTTGGCTATTGGGGATCTTTTGTGTTTCCGTACAAATTGTGAATTTTTTTGTTCTAGTTCTGTGAAAAATGCCATTGGTAGTTTGACAGGGATTGCATTGAATCTGTAGATTCCTTCGGGTAGTATAGTCATTTTCACAATGTTGATTCTTCCAATCCAAGAACATGGTATATCTCTCCATCTGTTTGTATCATCTTTAATTTCTTTCATCAGTGTCTTATAGTTTTCTGCATACAAGTCTTTTGTCGAGAGGAGAATTTTCTGACGGGAAGGGGTATCTAGCCACCTGGTCTCTGTCTGAGTTTTCTTTTCTTTGGAATTCTTGTTCACCCCTCCTCTGGGGCATGTCAGGAAGGGCCTGCTTTCCTGCAAATCTCTGACCTAAGAGTGAACAATCCCTTCCCCTTGGCTTTCCTAAAGCACAGTTGACAAGAGAAGCTTTCTTAATATGGGGCTACATACAAAGGAAAAACTCAAGGGTAATAAGCAGAACAAGACCAAAGAAGTTAAACAGCTTGGCTTACAAGGTCTGAACCAACAGAGCTGTGTGAGTTATCTAATGCTAGGTAACAAATCAACTCAAGATGTAGTGATGTGACACCATCATTTATTATATTCCTGGTTTCCATTGGGTGGGAATAGAGAAAGGCATCTCATGGACAGTCTCACTTGAGAGCTCTCCTGTGGTTGCACTCACATATCAGCTGGGGCTACATCATCTGAAGGCTTGGCTGGGGCTGGAGGATCCACTTCCAAAGTGGATCACTCACATGGCTGGCAAGCTCTTTCTGGCTATTGGTTGGGGGACCTCGGCTTCTCTGCCGGTGAACCTCTCCATAGAGCTGCCTGAGTGTCCTCATGGCATGGTGGCTGGCTTTCCCTAGAGCAAGTGGTCATTGCAGGAGCTGTAATGCCTCTTATCTAACCTCAGAAGTCACACACGTCCAATTCCTTAATATTCTATTGGTCACAGAGGGCCAGCCCTGATTCAGTATGGGGGATGAATACACAGGGACATGAATGCCAGGAGGCATGGATCACTGGGGACCATCTTGGAAGCTGGATACCACAAGAACCAACTTGTTCTCCAGGATCTGTGGGACTGTCCCATGCCATAAGGATTCCTATGAAGAGAGGGTTTTAGGTGCCTTCACTTTTTGGCTTCACCCGTTGTCACAGATCAAGCACCAATTGGACAAGAGCATGCAGGGCCACCCCTCTTCCAGTTTTATCTTTAGACATCAAAAGTGGAGAATTTAATTAATCCTACTCCACAATTCATGATATACTTTCATCATTGTTCTATGGGAGGCTGCTTTTTTGCTTTATTTATTTATTCTCTTTTTATCTCCACTTCACACTTGCACTCTCTCCTCTACGCCCCTTCCTCATGACCACCACAGGCAATCACTTTAAAATGTTTGATGAATGTCTTAGTCTGGTTGGGCTGCTATCACAAAATGCCATGGACTAGTGGCTTAAACAACAGACATTTCTTTCTTACAGTTCTGGAGGTTGGGAAGTCCAAGACCAAGTTTTAGTCCTTGGTGAGGGCCTTCTTCCTGGCTTAAAAATGGCTACCTTTTCACTGTGTCCGCACATGGTGGAGAGTGAGAGAGGCTGGTTTCTCTTCCTCATCTTGTAAGGATGCTAATCCCATCATGGGACCTCACCCTCAGGACCTCATCTAAACCTAGTTACTTCCCAAAGGACCCACCTCCAAATACCATCACATTGGGAGTTAGGATTTCAACATATGAATTTGGGGAGCACATAAACATTTAGTCTATAACAATGGGTATCCTTGTATTTTTATGCATTCTTGGAAAATAGGTAGTGTTGTTTTGTCTGTTCATGGATTTTTAATCTCCATGGGTGTTATTAGATTGAAGAATTTACTCTGTATGTCATTTGGTTCACTTAGCACCTATGTCCTCAGAGGTGGGTTTCTGCCCCATTTCATTTATCCATCCTCCTGGTGATGGATGGACACCCAGATCACCTCCAACCCCTCCACCACAAATGATGCTTCAAAGAAACCCTTTTCCCTTCAGTCCTGAGTGAGAATTTCCCTGGGCCTCTACCCAGGTGAAGGTCCCTGGTTCATAGATATATATATATATTTAATGTGACTACATGTGAGCAGGGAGCTCTCCAGGGCACCCTTTACTCTCCCAGACTCTAGACCAGAGAGAAAGGGTGTCTTCTTATCTCCCTTCTTCAGGCATTCCTGCCCAGGTCCAAGGTTTTGATTGAGAAATGTACCGCTTCTCCAGGAAACCAGATGAGTTGTGGCCCACACAAGGGTAAGAGTACACCCTTACAGGTCCATCTGCAGAACATAGCCTAATGTGGCATCCCAACATCCTAAAAAGAAAAAGGCTATCATTGCATGGTCTGAAAGGTCTTGTCCTCACACGCCAAGTTCATGTCTCTATCCCTCAACTCTTTGCTGAGCATCAGACCTGCCTATCCTGTTACCTGCAACACATCACCCCTTGGCTATTCCAAAGGCCGCTCCGACTCTGCTTGTCCATATGCCATATTCTTTATCTTCGTGACCACTGCCCCCTTCCTGGAATGGTATCAGCGGCTCCTCCTCAGTCACCCGGTCACCATCATTATCATCACTGCCCCTTGGTGAGGTTCTGCCAGGGTCGTCTCCTAGACATTTCTGGGGTCTGTTGTTTCTTTACTGTCCAGACCACATCACTCTCGCTCAGATTATTTCTCCAGTCTCCTGACCCCCACTTTTCCAGGTACAAAGCCAGGTTGCTCACGTACAGAAAGCTCTGAGAGGAGAAGCCATGCACGACCTAGTCTCCAGCGCAGGTTCCCGACTCTGACACACAACTGGATCCCTGCACCAGGAGAGGAAGGTCGGATCAGCTGAATCAGAATCTGAGAGCGGAGTGTGAGGGGAAGAGAGACTGGCATTTCTAGTTTTAAAAGTTGCACAAACTTACGGTTACCAAAGGGGAAAGGTGGGGGGAGGGATAAATTAGGAGGTTGGGATTAACATATACACACTACTTTCAATATATTTAAAATAGATAATCAACAAGGACCTACTGTATAGCACATGGAACTCTGCTCAATATTCTGTAATAACTTATAAGGGAAAAGAATCTGAAAAATAATGGATATATGTATATGTATAACTGAATCACCTTGCTGTACACCCGAGACTAACACAACATTGTAAATCCACTATACTCCAATATAAAATAAAAATTAAATTAAAAAAATAAAAAATAAAAATTGTACAAGTGATTTGGATGGGCAGCCTGGGTTGAGACCCACTGCTGTCATGAAGTGCTTTTCAAACTTAAGTGAGCAGATGAATTACCTTGAGACCTTGGCAAAATGCAGGTTCTGATTCAGGAGGGAGGATGCTGTGTTTCTAACAAGTGTCCTGATGCTGCTGATACTGCTGGTCTGCAGACCACACTTTGAGGAATACATTTCTAGTTTACACAGTGCCCAACACACCACCTGCCTCATAGCAGATGCTCAAGAAATGCTTGTTGGATGCATAATGCATGAGTGAGTGAGGGAACGCCAGGCACTTACACATATTATTTCATCCCATTTTCACATCACACTGAGTGGCTATTCTTTATTATACCCATTTTACAGCTGGTAACTGGGAGGCAGACAGCTGTAGCAATTGACCTGCGTGCTTAAGATGAGTGATCATGGACACACCTGTTCACTCTCTCAGTCTTAGTATTTGTTGTAAAAGAGGGAGAATAAAAGTAATTGCTTCACAGAACTGTTGAAAGGGACAAATGTCACGGTGCATGGAAAATTCCTGGCAGAGTCACTGGTGTTTTCTAAGTGTTCGGTAAAGGGTAATTTAAAAAATGGTGCAATTTCCCACCCACTAGGATGAGTAGAATCAAAAAGACAGATAATGACAAGGGTTGGTGAGGATGTAGAGAAGTTGGAACCCTCCTACACGGCTGCTGGCAATGCAAAATGGTGCGGCCACTTTGGAAAGCAGTCCAAAAGCTCCTCAAAAAGTGAAACATAGAATTATCACAGGACCCAACAATTCCACTCCTATCTACCCAAAAGGGTGGAAAAAAGATGTCTACACAAAAACTTACACATGAATGCTCATAGCAGCATTTTTCATAATAGCAAAAAGTGGAAACAACCCAAACATCCATGGCTGATGAATGGATAAACAAAATGTGGTCCATCCATACAATGGAATATTATTCAGCTATAAAAAGGAGTGAAGCACTGATTTATGCTACAACATGGGTGAACCATGAAAACATGCTGAGTGAAAGAAGCCAATCACAAAGGGCCACCTATTTTATGATTCTATCTATGGGAAATCTATAGTTACAGAAAGTAGATTAGTGGTTGCCTTGGGTTGGGAAAGGTGGGGAATTAGGGGTAATAGGCAAAAGGTACTGGGTTTCTTTGCAGGGAGGATAGGAATGTTCTAAAATTGATCGTGGTGAAAATACTAAAAACCATTGGATTGTACACTTTATTTTTTTTTAAATTTTACTGAAGTATAGTTGATTTACAATGTTGTGTTAATTTCTACTGTTAATTTCTACAACAAAGTGATTCAGTTATACATATATATATACACACTCTTTTTCATTATGGTTTATCACAGGATACTGAATATATTTCCCTGTGCTATACAGTGGGACATTGTTATCTATTCTATATATGATAGCTTACATCTGCTAATCCCAAACTTCCAATCCATCCCTCTGCCACCTGCCCCCTTGGCAACCATAAATCTGTTCTCTACGTCTGTGAGTCTGTTTTTGTTTTGTAGATAAGTTAATTTGTGTCATATTTTAGATTCCACATATAAGTGATATCATATGATATTTGTCTTTCTCTGTGACTTACTTCACTTTGTATGATAATCTGTAGGTCCATCCATGTTGCTGCAAATGGCATTATTTCATTCTTTTTTATGGCTGAGTAACATTCCACTGTATATATGTACCACATCTTCTTTATCTGTTCCTCTGTCGATGGACATTTAGGTTGTTTCCATGTCTTGGCTATTCTGAATAGTGGTGCTATGAACATAGGGGTGCATGTATCTTTTAGAATTATAGTTTTGGCTGAGTATATGCCCAGGAGTGAGATTGCTGGATCATATGGCAACTCTATTTTTAGTTTTTTGGGGACCCTCCATACTGTTTCCATTGTGGCTGCACCAATTTACATTCCCACCAACTCTCACTGCGGTTTTGATTTGCATTTCCCTGATGACATATTTTCATGTGCTTCTTGGCCATTTCTATATCTTCTTTGGAGAAATATCTACTCAAGTCATTTGCTTATTTTTAAATTAGCTTGTGTGTCTTTTTGTTATTGAGTTGTAAGAATTCTTTATATATCCTGGATGCTGCCTAACTTTTATTCTTCTAAGTCAAAGGCGCTTTAGCCTGAGTTCTGTCACTTGAAAGAAAAAGGAATACTCAATGTAAATACCATCCCTTTCCCTCTTACTCTTGCAAACGTCAACAACTTACTGAGTGCCTCTGAGCCTCAGTTTCCTTATCTATGAAATGGGGATAATAATAGTACCTGCTTCCCAGTGTGGTTTTGAAGATCAGATGAGCTCATATATGCAAAGTGCTTAGAATAATACCAAGCATGCAAGGTAAGGGCCCCATAAAGACTGGCTATTGCTATTGTTATCATTACTATGATAAACTAGTACAACCCTGTTCATTATCACCTTCATTTCAGGTCCTAAAGCCAGGTGCAGGTGAGGGAAATGACCCCATTGGCGAGGTCCTATTATGTTCTAGTCACTTTCTTTATATTTTTTAGATTTCTCCTCCCCACACCCTTTTCAGGTAGGAAAACAATGTTGTTTGAGGAGACTGGGCTCAGAGCGGTGGGGTAACCTGCCCGTGATCCACAGCTCTTAAAGCAGGATGGAATGTGCCATCCAGACCCTCCTCCAACTCAGCAGAGGCCTGTGGCCCCAGCTGCTGTCAGCCCACTGTCAGCCCCTCCAGAGAAGGGGGCCACCTCGCCTACGGTGACAGCCCTTCTGAGGGCAGCCTGCCTCTGACTGATCAGGGTGTCCATGCTGAAGGGCCAGCCCAGCTCCAGAAGCAGCCCTTGGGGGTTGTATTGCCTTTAACTTCTCATTCCCCTCCTCCCACAATCTGACCCTGAGTCCCTCCCCTTCCTCTGTCATAAGCCTGGACTGACAGCTTTTCTGTCTGACAGCTTTCCTGGGGACACAGGACTTTCAGTGTTAAAGCCGGGGATGTCTAGCTGGGATGAGCTGGTGACCTTTGTGTGCTAGACCCCACCTGAGGCTGCATCTAGGGAACCCTCCTAAGACTGGGGTTCAAAGCCAGCTCAGGCTGGTGCCGGAGGCCAGGCTGTTCTGCATCAAAGAAAGTGCGGAAGGAGAATGTCAGGGATGAGGGCTGAGTCTCCTTCACTCCTTATGCTAACTTGGGACACGACTCAATTCTTTAAGTGGTAAAGGTGAGAGTCATTAAGACATGAGAAAATTAAAGCGCACTGAGGCCGGGGCTGTGCTGTGTTGCTTGTCCCGGTATCTGATCTCGTGGCCTGTCGTGGAGTGAGGCTGGGACACGTGCCCATGGGAAGTGGAAGGAAGGATCAGGAAGCCTCACGCAGGACAGTCTGTCTCCTGTGCTTCACAGCCCAATTGCCAAGGTTTTCTGGAGGATCCACAAAACTGCTGAACCGGTTTTCTGTGTACCCCTAGTCTGTCTGCTTAGGCCCAGGTTGCCAGCACTGACTTCTTGGTTAGAAACCAGCCTATTAGTTTATGCTAAAAGTGTATAAACAAGACTGCCCATTCTCAGAGTTTCATAGGTTTTTTTTTTCCCCCTTCTCTTCTATTTTTTTTTAAAATAATTCTTTTATTGTAAATTGAATTGTTTCTTCCTTTGTATTTCTAATTGGTCATTGGTTTTTTTTTTAAATTAATTAATTAATTATTTATTTATTTTTGGCTGTGTTGGGTCTTCGTTTCTGTGCAAGGGCTTTCTCTAGTTGCGGCGAGCGGGGGCCACTCTACATCGCGGTGCGCGGGCCTCTCACTATCGTGGCCTCTCTTGTTGCGGAGCACAGGCTCCAGACGCGCAGGCTCAGCAGTTGTGGCTCACGGGCCCAGTTGCTCCGCGGCATGTGGGATCTTCCCAGACCAGAGCTCGAACCTGTGTCCCCTGCATTGGCAGGCAGATTCTCAACCACTGCGCCACCAGGGAAGCCCCCCTTCTATTTTAAATCCTCCTTACACTGTTGTTCCTTGACGATGGTCTGTGGCTATCTGCCTCATGTTGGAGTGTATTAGTCTGGGTTTTCCAGAGGAATAAAACCAATATGATTGATTGGTTATAAGGAGTTGGCTCACGTGATTATGGAGGCTAAGTCCAGACCCAAAAGAGCCGATGGTGTCATTCCAGTCCAAGTCTGAAGGTATGAGAAGCAGGAGAGCCATTGGTTCCAGTTCAAGTCTGAAGGCAAGAGAAAACTGATGTCCCAGCATGAAGACAGACAGAGAGAAAGAATTTTTTGTTACTCAGCCTTTTAGTCTAGTTAGGCCTTCAGCTGATCGGACGAGGCCCACCCACATTGGGGAGGGAATGCGCTTTACTTGGTCTACATTTGAGTTTAAGCTCATCCAGAAACACCACCCCCCTGACCCGATACACCCAGAAATAATGTTTAACTGGGCTCCTGTGACCCAGTCAAGTTGACACGCAAAATCAACCATCACAGCGAGCAAATATGCATGCAAATGTCTAACCCTAATGTGTCTGGGTCCTTCTTCTGTTGCTGAGTAAATAGTTGTTGACTGTTGGATGGATGACCAGTTGCTCCGAGGGGCAGTTGTGTCAGTCACCAGATACTGTTAGGATGTGGGATTTGGGACAGACAACCTCGGGGTAGGCTGGAAGTAGACCTGGTCCCAGGAGCTGGTCTGTCTCTGTACTGATTTGAATAGTGTACCCTAAAAATTCATGTCCTCCCAGACCTAAGGATGTGGCCTTATTTGGAAATAGGATCTTGGCAGAGGTAATTAAATTAAGATCATACTGGGTTAGGGTGGGTCTAAATCCAACAACAGTCCTTGTAAGAAGAAGATGCACAGATATGCAGAAAGAAGAAGGCCATGTGAATCCGGAGACAGAGGCTGGAGCAATGCAGCCACTGGAATGCCAGGAGCCACCAGAAGTTGGAAGAGGCAGGGAAGGATTCTCGCCTTGAGCCTTTGAAGGGAGCATGGCTCTGAGACGCCTTGATTTTGTACTTCTGGCCTTCTGAACTGTGAGATAATAAATGTCTGTTGTTTTAGTCCACCTGGTTTATGGTAATTTGTTTTGGCAGCCACAGGAAACTAACAGTCTCTGTCTTGAATAAGCAGCCACTGGGTCTTTCTGCCTCTCAAGGCTGATTGCCTGGCACTGCTTCTCTTTCTGGAACACTCGAATCCCCTCTGATGGACCTGTCCCCTTAACTGTAAATGCTCAGGCCCCTTTGGGCTTTGGTAGGCCCTCTTAGTTTTTCATTTCCCTGTTGCTTACTGGGCCAGGAGGTTCAGATTAGCTCTGAGGAATTCATTTGCATTTTAGATAAGAAAGGCCGGCTTACATGGGATGGCTGCAGGGGGAGCTGACAGGGGAGCTGAAATCCAATCCTTCTGGGCTGCTGACTCAACGAAGCCTTTCTTCCACTGGGG
The DNA here is from genome assembly GCF_009873245.2 of Balaenoptera musculus. Lineage (NCBI taxonomy): Eukaryota > Metazoa > Chordata > Mammalia > Artiodactyla > Balaenopteridae > Balaenoptera > Balaenoptera musculus. The sequence goes on from NC_045789.1 coordinate 103,059,710, forward strand.
CACTGCTGGGCGAGACCCTGTGACCTGGGGGGTTTCTGGTGCCCGTCCTGCAGGAGAGGTCGCACACAATTCACTGCAGTTTGCAGGCTTCCTGGCCCTCCCTGAGTGTAAAGAGTTTTGTTATCTTTTTCTAATTTTAAAATAAATGCATATTCATTGAAAACAATTCAGACAATAAGTAAAAGTATAACGTGGCAAAAATGACCCTTAATATCTTCCTACTGAACCATTATTAACATTGTGTCAACTCTTCTCCATTCTTACTTATGTGTTTATGGACAGATACACACCCTTTTTCTTTGTTTATATGTTTCATTTACATTTTATTTTATTTATTTATTTGTTTGGCTGTGCCACTCGGCTTGAGGGATCTCAGTTCTCTGACCAGGAATTGAACACAGGTCATGGCAGTGAAAGCCCGGAATCCTAACCACTAGGCCACCAGGGAACTCCCTGCATTTACATTTTTTAAGAATGATGTGCACTGTACATACCATTTTATAAGCTGTTTCTTCACTTCATAACACTGCGCACATCTTTCCACACCTATCATTATGAGCTGATATGGACATTTGGGTGGGGTTCCTGCCCCAACCCAGACACTATTAAATTGCTTTTCCTTGTGACTTTGTTTTTCTAGACATTGAATGTGTGTAAAGATCTATGTTGTTGCCCTAATCAGATCTCACCACGGTGTAGAAATCAATGAGAGGTAGCTTTTAGGCTATTAGGTAGAGCCCTAAATTATGAATTAAAATCCTGAAATGAAAACAAGATTTTCGGGGTGCCTGTTCCTTTTTTCCTGTGGGACCTTGGGGAAGGATTAAGAGATGCAGTCTTCTACAGGTGTGTTGTTTACTGTTGAGCTGGCTCGAAAGGTTTGTTTATGTATGTGCTGGTGAGCAGGTACGGAGTGGGTACACCTCTGGACCCTGGAGCCTACCGCCTGTGTTTCCAACCTCAGCTCTGCCTACTCACTGAGTAAGCAGGTAAGTTACCTGGCCTTGCTTTGCTTTAGTTTCCTGGGGCTGCTGTGACATATGACCACAAACTGGGTGGCTTAAAACAACAGAAATGTATTCTCATAGTTCTGGAGGACAGAAGTCCAAATCAATGTGTCAGCGGATGTGCTCCCTCTGAAGTCTCCAGGGCAGAATCCTTTCCTGCTTTCTCCAGCTTCCGGTGGCAATAAGCAGTCCCTGCCTTTCCTTGGCCATCGCTGTGTCACTCTAATTTCTGCCTCTGTCACCACAGGGCCTTCTCACCTCTGTGTGTCTGCGTCCAAATCTCCTTCCTTTTTCTCTTATCAGCCACCAGTCTTTGGACTGAGGGCACACCCTTGTCTAGGAAGCCTTATCTTACCTTGATTACATCTACCAAGACTCTATTTCCAACTAAGGTCACATTCTGAGGTTCCAGGTGGGCATAAATTTTGGGGGGGACACGATTCAACCCACTATACCCATCCTTTAGGAGGACATGTAATTTGTAATTTGAGGAATTTGTTAATACATATATATCACTTAGAACAGCAGCTGGCCCGATGAAGCCCTCACAATGGTGGTCATTATGATGCAAGAAACCTTTGAAAAGGCTCCGAGGAAAGATTATGTATAAATGCCCAGTGAAGCACACTTTCCAGCCAAGCAAGCCCCCTTCCCTTGCCCCCGCCCCTCTTTTTGAGTCTTTCTGTCTCCTATGCCAAAATATCAAGTTTTCCGCTTGCAATCCTTCCATTCAAGAATGGTTTATCTAGCCATTTGTTTATGTGTGGAAAATGCATAAAAATTTATAAAATAAACCCATTTACTTCCAGACGAAAGTTAGCGTTTTTGCCCGGAGTGAATTTTTGTGGCCGAGTTATAAAATTCCGAAAATAAGGGTTTCTAATGAAACGGCGCTACCCTTTAATGAATCTCACTGCCCTCACTGTAATAAAGAATGTACAATGTTTGGCATGATATACTCTGGAAAAATCGCCTAATGTGTAATATGAGTGATCGCCCTCTTTGTGAGCCAAGCTCTGTTTCCATTTTGTCGGGTAATTCAGCTCAACAAATATTTACGGAGCAACTACTGAGTCTCCGGCGCTGGGCCGGGCGGTGGGGATGTACAGACAGCATTAGTGAGGGGTACGGTTTTGTAAGTAGCAATGGCCTCTTGACCGGGTACGTGTTGAACACTGTTCTAAGGGCCTTATGTACCCTTATATCCTAACAGGGCCCTGTGAGGGAGGCGCATGTCTGTAACCCCATTGACAAAGGGCACACTAGAGGTACAGGGAGGCCCAAGTGATTTGCCCATCATCATGCAGACGGCAAGTGCAAAGTCCGGGTTCACATCCAGGCAGTTGGGGTCCAGAGTTCATGCTTTTAACCACTGTCCTGGGCAACCTCCTCCAACAGGTGCCGTGCAGTGGGTAAGTTCAGTGCCCAGGGGTTATGGAAGCCCATGGGAGGGAGGGCACAGTCTGGGAGGGCCAGAGAATGCTTCTTGGAGGGGCGTCCTTGCAGAAACTTGGAGCTAGGGCTGACGAAGGAGAGAGGGGACGAGCAGGCACAGTCCCTGAGCTTGGAAACAGCCTGGTGTGTCCACACGTGTGTCAGGTGTTGCTGGAGCCGCATCACAGGAGACAGAGCATCAAGAGATGAATCCAGAGATGTGGAGCAGGGATCAGCTTGAGGAATAGCATGGACGCTGCCCTGAGGACGTGGAGGTTCTCCTGCATGTGGAGGAAGAAAGGCCTGGGCCAGGGTTTTAGGGAGAATGGCACACAATTCTACCTATTATGTTTCTTTGTTATAACTGGAGTGTTCCAGGACATGTCACCTGGCTGTTCATTTCAGAATTGGGAAGAAAAAAGGAATATAGAGGGGGAAAATACAGGCTATCATCTCAAAATTCCATCTAACCTGTTATCCTTCTGTCTCATTAGATATATTTGTATCCATTTCATCTTTCAGCTCCAAAGGTCTGAATCTTACCAGTTTTTTGCTGAGAACAAGATATTCCTGCTGACACAGTAATATCAACGAACACTTCTGAATGCTTCTTATGCACCAAGCACTGTTGCAAATGTTTTACATGTTTCAGTTCATTTAAGCCTTACCAGGAGTCTAGGAGATAGGTCCTATTGGTGTTCTCATTCTTAGATGAGGAAATCTGAAGCACAGGGAGTTTCCTCAGTATCATGACCTTGTAAGGGGTTGAGCCAGGATTTGAACCCAGCAAATGGCTCTGTCATCCGGCTCCATCATTCTGACATGAATGGGATTTCCCCTTAGCATAGCATAGCCCACACCATCAGTGGGCTTCAGGTGTGCTATGGATGAATTGTGCCCCCCCAAATTCATGCGTTAAGCCCTAATCCCCCAATGTGATGGGGCCTTTGGGAGGTGCTTAGGGTTAATGAGGTCATGAGGTGGGGCCCCATGATGGGGTAAGTGCCCTTCTAAGTAGAACACCAGAGAGCTTGTTCCTTTCTCTCTGTGCCATGTGAGGACACAAAGAATAGTAAGCCATCTACAAGCCAGGAAGAAGACCCTCACCAAGAACCTGATCAGATTTCCAGCCTCCAGAACTGGGAGAAGTAAAGGTCTGTTGTTTAAGCCTCCAAGTCTGTGGTATCTGTTATGGCAGCCTGAGCTGACTGAGACCAAGTGTGCCAAGATATTGAATCTAATTGTCCTCAGATGGGGTGGAAACATACACCTGCTGTTTTGTTTCTGGGTCAATGGTGGACCCCAACAAGTCAGCTGATATGATCTGTGTGTGTGAGCCATGGCAAGATAACGGCAGTGCTATATTGTGTCCTGCTTTGGCATGAAGAGTGCTCTTAAAAGCCCATGAAAACTGGTACCCTTGGAAGTGTGCATCTTGGGACAGACACTCAGAGACTGGGATCCAGCTCTGCCACTCACAGGCTCTGCAAAACCTCAGGCACATTTGATGTCTCTGGACCTTGATCTTCTCACCTGTAAAATGGGGGTAATAATACTTACCTCTCAGCATTGATATGACATTTACGTGAGATAACGTAGTAAAGTGCCCGGCACCTGCTGAGTGGTTAGTAATGGGTGGAATGTTAATATAGAATTGGCTCTTCGGTACCTAGCTCAGGCATCCCCTCATCTTGAAAGCTCTCCCCTCTCGGTCCCCTCTGTGCCTCATACGTGCTGATGGTGGCTCCTTATGTTACGTTCGTGTTACTCACTGACTTTGTCCACCTGCCTCTCGGATACACAGAAGATCCTTTTGGTACAAACTGCTTAGGGTAGCAGCAGAGGGATGGGAGAAGGGCTGTGGATGAGTGTGAGGCGACAGAAGGAAGGTCATGTCAGAATGACGCAGAAGGTCACACAAGGGTGCCCCGGGTGTCTGGGAGAAGAGGAGAAGAATGGGCAGGGTTGCTGGTTGTGTAGAAGGAAGGTTCAGGCAGGTGGTTTTGGGGTGTAGAGAGCTGGGACACAAGTGCACCCCTGCAGGGTTTTAAGCAGGGAGTGGCTTGTTCAGATTTGCTAAAGTCTAGATGGGACCCCTGACTGCAGCGTGGAGATGCCGCAGCGTGAGTGAGCCTGCAGAGAAATGGGGAGCCTGGCAGGGCAGGGGCTGGCCGTGACCTGTGGGCCTCGGGGTCTGAGCCGAACCGCCTGGCTGGCTCAGAAGTTTCAGCTAGAGGATCAGGGTTGTTAATAACCTCACAGGCAGACAACGTGGTCCCTGGACCCTCTCCAGAGACCTGACCCTTCTCCCCTGTCCCCAAGGGTGCGATGGGGAAGCTGGTGCTGGAGTTGGGAGGCTTTCTTCCATTTTTTGTCCCATGATCATTAGGTCTGCTGATAAGCGAGGATTATTAATTAAAGGGATAAAGCATGTGCTTCCAAGGGTGATTACCCTTACTGTAAATCAGACTTAATGGTGGCAGAAATTCATTAGGGATTCATTTCCTAATGATAACGAATTGGTTCGAGCAGATGTCAGACGCAGCCGTGACTGTAATTCTAATTCCGGGCTCTGGGAATGGAAAGTCCAGGACCAAGGAATCTGGGCCCCCTTCTCAGAACTTTGGGCCTTAGCAGTGCATCCAGTGCTGGTCTTCCTTGATGACCTCCGAGACCTTGCTCTTTCTGTGCCTTCTTCCAGGAACGGTGGTCCTGATACCTCTTCGCTGGAACTTTACTTCCCTTGGAAGTCTTCCCTGATTGCTCCCGGGCAGGGTGGGGGCCCCTCTGGGCTCATGAAACTCTCACCACATTGTGGTCCCCTTGGGGGCAGGCACTGGCTTAAATCCATCTCTGCTTCCCCAGCGCCTGGCACATAGTCGGTGCTCCAGGTGAGGGCGGAATTAATGATGAGTGAGCATGGCGGGGGAGACAGGTGTACCTCTCTTAGACATCTTCATCGCTGTTTGAAAACGAATCCCTCCATAGTAGGGTTGGGGTGAGGATAGCAATTGTAGCGGGAGAAACACTGTGCTGTGTGTTTTCGCTGCGATCTTGTTGAACACTCCTGACATCTCTGCTGGATCAGTATTACTATCTCCTTTTTTTTTTTTTTAAAAGGAGACCGTTTTTTGTTGTTTTTTTAAAAAAAAATTTATTTATTTATTTATTTTTGGCTGTGTTCTTCATGTTGATGAAGGCATCTGATGTGGCTGAACCTGCCGCAGACATTTTACTTGGAACTTGGGCGCCAGAGAGGAACCCCTGGGACAGACACAGTAGGGCCCTTGGTTGCCTGGAACATTGGGCCTCCCCATGAGGACCAAGGTGAGTCCAGGTTCCTCCCCAAGGCACACAGATGCCCGGACTAGGTGGGTCCTGGTCCTGTGGAATTCACAGAAGATTACAAGGCAGCAGGAGGTCAAGGTCCCATGTGCCTGCTGCTAAGCCTGTATTTCCTCACCTGTAAGATGGGATAACAGTGGTTGCTGTGAAGAGTAAATGAACTAATACGCCTCAAGTTCAAGTGCTTAGTGCCAAGCATTCAGCAAATGTTAGCCATTATTATTATTATTTTGCTGAACTGATGAGGTTGAATCGCCAATCTTGTGACCAGGAGGAGAGCAGTTGTTATTTGTCAATGAAGACCCACTCCCAGCATGGCAGACCAGGCCTCAGAAGGATGTGGCGAGGTGTGGATGGGAAGGAAAAGAAGGAAGAAAGAACAAGTGGAGGTCTAGAAAGGCCTGTCCTGAGGAAGGGCAGTGTATACTGAGTGAGCAGAGAGGAAGGACAGAAGGGGCTTGGGCCGCACTGCCCTCCAGAGTAGTGTGGTCAGGAAGTCAGCTCAGGGGATGGAACAATCGTCCCCAATGTACCACGTGGCCCTCTGTGTCTGCTCTCTCCAGCCAAGTGCTTGCAAGGTGAGTTGGGCCAGGTTTGGGTCCTCTTCTGGTCCGAGGTTGAGCCACCTCCCTCTGGACATTCAGCCAAGACCCAGGCCCGGCTGTCAGCTTGCTTCCCTGCCACCTGGAAACCTGGCCAGCTGGCCTCTAAGGAGGCAGACTCTCTGCAGACAGGGGGCTGAACTCCCAGGGGAAAGAGAGTCTTTTCTCATACCGTATTTTGTTGGCGGGAACAGGAGTTGCTGTTTGGGTCCTTGGGAACTGGCAAGGCCTCTTAGGACTGTCATCTGTAAGAATCTATTAACATTTAGAAACACACATTTCCTTTGGTCCTGCCATCCCACACTGGGAATCTCCCCTGCAGAAACGAAAGCCCTAGAATGTAAGGCCATAGGAACAGGATGTTTATTGTCGCTTGTTTATGGTGGAAAAGCCTGGAAGCAATTGGAAAGTCCATTGGGACTAGAAAGGTTGAAGAAGTTAATGATATACATTTTTTTGGAATATCAACCTTTTAAAAATTAGATTTCTATGTAGTGATCTGGGGTGCCGTCCTTGATATATTGTTAAGTAAAAAACAAACAAAAACTCCAATTTGACCAGTAATGTGACTTGGGCAATGGCACAAAAAGTTAATTTAAAAGTCCTATGTGTGTATCTGTATGAGTCTGCCTGAGTTTGCTTAACAAAGCACCACGGACTGGGGGCTTAAACAAGAGACATTTATTTTCTCATAGTTCTGGAGGCTGGATGTCCAAGATCAAGGTGTTGGCAAGATTGGAGGCTGGGAGTGGCTTGGTGTCTCTAGGTTTTGGGTGAGTACATGGCAGGAAAATACTAGGGAATGAGACCGTAAGGGGATTGGGGCCAGGTAGCATAGATCCTTTCATAAAAAAGTAGGACTCAGAGAGAGGACATGCAGATAACCCTTCCAACAGCCTTCCCCATTTTACCTCAATGAGCTCTTACAATTGAGTGAACTAGTATTATTGCCATTGTGCAGATGAGGAAACTGAGGTATGCAAAGGTTAAGTGACTTCCTAAAAGTGGCTCAGCTAGTTAGCTGTAGAATGGGAATTCCACCCAGGCAGCTGTGTTCCAGAGGCTCTTTGCTTGACTGCCTCTGTACCGAGGGGTCTGTGCTATTCTCAGGGATGACCTTAACCAGTGTTTTTAAGCCCCACAGAGGCAGAGGCTACATCTGCTGTGTTTTGGTGGCACTCCTAGTATGCAGTCTGAGCCTGATACCTGGAAGAGACTGGTTCCATTCTTCAGACTTGGGAGAACAAATGAACTTTGGGAGACAGGCAGGGGGTGCTATGCCCACATAACAGATGAGGAAACTGAGGTTTGGGTTGATTATCCCCCAAGGTCATCCACGTGACTCCACACCTGGGATTTCTCCTCTTCACCTATGCATGCTTCCTCATAGGCCTCACAGCAACCCTGTAACAGCAGGGGTATTTATTCCCCTTCGAGGTGGGGAAACTGAGGGCCTGAGAAGTGAGGAGCCTTCCTGACCTCTCACAGTAAACAGAAGCAGAGAATACTCTAGTTCAGGATGCTGGGTCTCACCTAATCCCTCAGAGGCACGCGGTTCTCACGACACATCTGGATGTGGTTGGCAAAGGCCCCTCGTGCGGAGGGTTTCTTTTCCTAGTGCCTCTTTATAGACTTGTAATGAAATTCTCTTGTGCTTTGCGGATCCCGGCTTGTCGCTGTAAAGATAATTCCTTCTCCAAGTGGAAGACAGAGGCTTTTTGTGTGCTTTCCTAACAGCAGTAGAGACAGGTGTACCTCTCTTAGACATCTTCATTGCTGTTTGAAAACGAATCCTTCCATAGTGGGGTTGGGGTGAGGATAGCAATTGTAGCGGGAGAAACACTGTGCTGTGTGTTTTCGCTGTGATCTCGTTGAACACTCCTGACATCTCTGCTGGATCAGTATTACTATCTCCTTTTCTTTTCTTTTTTTTTTAAAGGAGACCTTTTTTTAAAAAATTTATTAATTTATTAATTTATTTATGGCTGTGTTGGGTCTTCGTTTCTGTGCGAGGGCTTTCTCTAGTTGCGGCAAGCGGGGGCCACTCTTCATCGCGGTGCGTGGGCCTCTCACTGTCGCGGCCTCTCCCGTTGTGGAGCACAGGTTCCAGATGCGCAGGCTCAGTAGTTGTGGCTCACGGGCTTAGTTGCTCCGCGGCATGCGTGATCTTCCCAGACCAGGGCTCGAACGCGTGTCCCCTGCATTGGCAGGCAGATTCCCAACCACTGCGCCACCAGGGAAGCCCTACTATCTCCTTTTAATGGAAGAAAAGACTGAGGTTCAGAGAGGAGGTCGTTCCTGCCCAAGGGCAGGCGCTAAACAAATGACAGCGGCAAGACTTGCTGTTTGAATATATCTTGAATCTTGCCCTCCTTAGCTGTTTTCTCTGTGGCCCCTGCCTGAGTCCAGGATCCTCGCCATCTTTCTTTTGGACCAGTTCACATCCGAGGCTCTGGGCCTCGAATCTTGTCCCTTCTCCTCACTGCCTCCAGCTTTTCCTAAACCAGTAACTTCTTCAGCCGTTTCCCTGCTTAAAACACCACCGAGTCCCGACTGGCCTCGGGAGAAAATTCGGTTCATCAGCTCCACTTGGAACACTTTCTAAAATGAGTTTTCATAGGAGTCGTCCTTTGCGAGAGAGGACTTATGACAGAGACAATATGGTGGACCAATAACAATAACAGGTAGAGTGGGATCGCAGATTTACACAGCACCCCTCACGCAGGCAAAGGAAATGCGGCTTCTGTATTTTCTAGAAATGACCTAACCTGTGCTGTTGGGTAGCAGCAGAAAGGGGAGAGGGACCCACAGTTTGATAGTCCTGGGATCTCAGTCTCTTCCACAGTTACAAGTCTCCTTAGTAACAGATCTCTTTCAGGTGCGCGCTCAGACTTTCCGTGTCTCCTCCTTTCTTGGCATCTGCAAGGGTTGAGGGTGACGCTTCCATGACCCTATGGAGGCGGGTTGGTTGGGGTGGCATGTCCAGTTTGGGCTGATCTGGTCCTTGGGCCCCTGTGTGGGATCTCATGAGGGCCAGCTGGGCCCAACTGGCCTCTGGGGCAGCCTCTGAGCACTCATTGCTAACAGTCTTGGCTATGTACTTATTTCTGCTCTCAAAGTCTCTGCATTCTGTGGCTCCTTCCTTCCGACTTTAGCCTCTCCTGGTCCCCTCATCCTTTTTGCCTCTCGCCAAGGCATTTGGGAACCTCTGGGTGCTCTGTTGATCATGGAGAATGAGCAGTGCCTCCTTAGGGTCATGTATCCAGACATGTCCTCTGTCAATGCTTCCCTATTGCCCTGGACCGCCATGTTGGCTGTTGGACCACATGCAATGTGCAGCTTCTCCTAGAGGCTTCCAGCCTCCTCTGGCTGTGCCTGGGCGAGCAGGTCGTGAAGCTGAGGCTCTCTGGTTCCTCCACATTATGTGGACATTTCTACCTCAAGGTCATGGGCATATCACTTCTCTGTCCCACCTCCTTCTCTCTCCTCTTCGAGAGCCAGATGGATTTATTTCATTCTCCTTCCTGTCTGGTAGGGACTTCCCTCTGTCCATCCCTCTTCATTCCAAGGTGGCATTCTTGTTCTCCTATTTCCTGGGACCCTAAAGTAGAATGGCTAACAGAAAATGAGGTAGAGGAGATGAAAATATATATCTGTATAATATATCCAAATATTATTCATGTCACAGTAAATGAAATGAACACTTGGGCTTCTCAGTAGCCCTGTAAGGCTTTTTTTTGGGGGGGGGGGGGGCGGTGCCGTGCCGCGTGGCTTGTGGGATCTTAGTTCCCCTACCAGGGATGGAACCCGGACACTCAGCAGTAAAATTGCCGAGTCCTAACCACTGAACCTCCAGAGAATTCCCCCCGTAAGGCTTAAAGATAAGGGAACGGGCTCTTAGAGGTGAGGTGATTTCTCAAAGCCATACGGAGAATTAGTGAAGAGTCTGAAATTGACCCGGGGACCCTGACTCCCGGGTCAATGCTTGTTCCACTAGACAGTGACAAAGAGATACGGGGTGTCATGGAGGGCACAGACTTTGTAGTCAGACAGACCTAGGTGTGAATTCTGTTCCCCCAATTCTGGTAAATGACCTTGGGGGAGCTACTTAACTTAACTAAGTCTGTTTCTTCAGCCCAAAATTGATGGTATTAATACTTAACTTTCAGTTTTGTTGTCACAAATAAATAGAATGATGCAAAGGATAGGCTACATGTTTAGTTAGGATGCATTTGGCTACGAGTAAAAGAACACCCCTCCTCAACTGGCTTAATCAATAATTAACTTATTATCTCACTTAAAAGGGAGTCTGAGGATAGGGTTGTTCCAGGGTTGGCTAAACAATGTCAGCAAAGACTGGGTTCTCTCCATCTTGCCTCTTCGCTTTCCATCCTCAGCGTTTTCACTAGTTCCTCTCATAGTTGCAAGATAGCTGCTACAGCTCCAGACATCAGATTCTCACATACCCATGTCCAGAGGCAGAAGTAGGACATTTTTTCTTCCCTTGTGCATGTCTTCTGAAGAGTAAAGAAATCTTTCCCAGATGACCCCCATCAGTCTTCCACTTACATTTTATTTGTCAGAACAGATCATATATTATTCTTGGTACCTACAGCTGCATAAGAAAGCATCCCAAAATTTAGTGACATAACTACAACGATCATTTATTTGGCTTACAAATCTGCATTTGGGGAAGGGCAACTTGACTTTGCTCCGTGCCTAAGCTGGGGTGGCTCCACTGGAAGCTAGAGAATCCAGTTTCAAGATGGCTCCTTCACACAGCTGGCAAGTTGGTGCTGGCTCTTGGCTCGGAGCTCAGCTGGGGCTGTGGGCCTGGGACCTTGATTCCTCTCCATTGTGGACCTCTCCATGGGCTGCTTGAGTGTCCTCACAGTATGGTAGCTGTGTTCCAAGAACAAGCCTCCCAAGAGAACCGGGTGGAAACTATATTACCTACGACGTAGCCTTAGACGTCACATAGCATTTTTCTGCCGCAGACGCAATCCCACCCAAATTCAGAGGGAGGGTACCTAGACCCCTGCCTGTCAACGGGAGGAGTGTCAAAGTCATATATTCAGAAGAGCACATAGGATGGATTATATATGGATGCAGCCATTTTCGGAAAATACAATTTGCCAAAATACACATGCTTACCTATTAACTAATCAATAACAAGGAGGATGAGACCGCCATGTTTGGCTCAGACCTATCTGGATTTGTGAGAGTGGTGATGGGGCAGGGCATTGGCCAATATGGAAAAAACAGGAAACTGCAGTTAGCTAGGCAACCCAAAGTATTGCATTGGGGGCAGCTCAACAAATGATAAATGTTACTATCATCGGTCATCTAGTTCTAAGACTAGGTGGATATATATTGAGAATCCTCTGTGCAGCTAGTCAGAGCGGAAATGTCCTCCAGAAAGAGTTTCTTGAGGGCAGCTGTACAAGCTGAGCTGACTTTTCTCCCTAAGCTCCCTGCCCCATTATGAGCTACCTTCATGGCTTGACTTTCCCTCATGCTGGAAGGGCTAACATTTTATTGGTACGGAACATTCCAGCAGGGCAAGTTAGTGATGAGTTGAGCCTTTTCTGAGGCCATTGTTCCTTCATGCCTGTCTATTTCCTTGTAGCTGTTTTTGGGTGTTAGAAAATTGGATTAAGCTTCAATCGCATTTTCCGCTAAACACAAAAGTCCAAAATTAGTAGCACATTTCTAACAGACCTCACTTCAAGCCACATCAAATTAACTAGAGTCGTTTTAAAATGGTCCTGTATATATTGCGCAGCATGGATTGGAAAGGTTTATGAAGTGAGGTATGTTTGTAAATACTGGAAAGCTCAAAATTGTTTTGACCTTGTGATATTTGAACCATTTTCTTGTAAATTGTATTCAACTTGGAATTGACATCCTGTGGATTTATAGCCCTTTTCCCCTCTACATACTGCTTTGGAATTTTATTACAAGCTCGTTTGATGATACTTTGTTTTTATAAACCTTGATGTTATCCAAAGTTGCATAAGATCAAAGGATATTGAAGATAGAAACCTCCTTTGAGAGCTCCTATTCAGCCCTCAGAACTCGCTCATTTTAGGGTTGAGGAAATTGAGACTCAGGAGGTGAAATAAGTTATTTAAGCCACATAGAATGTGGGTGTCTGGGCTAAGAGTTGAATTCAAGACTCCTGGATGCAGATCGGGTGCATTCTGGACTAGAATGAACACATACATTGAAGGGACATAGGCAGCCTGAACTCTGCACTGAGCTACCTCTCTTAGTAGCTGTGTGACCTTGGTTATGTCGCTAACCTCTCTGAGCCTCGGTTCCCCCTGCCCCTATGAAGTGGGGATATGTGTCCTTATCAGGGTGGTTGCAAGAATTAAACAAGATGATAACAAGCATGAAACAGAGCCCAAGACCTGGTTCACAGAAGGTGCCTGGTTCCCTGTTCTTTCCCTTTTCTAAATGGCTCCTTGTCTAGTGCTTAATCCTGCTGAAACAGTCTTGGGGGTGGGGAGATGCAGGGGGCCTGGGCCTGGTGGCAGTGGGGGAGAAGGAGGTCTCAGGGGGCCGAGAAGAAGTGAGGGATACTAGGAGATGGTGTTTGTTACCCAGGGGCTGCAACTCAGGTGCAGGATCCGTGGCTGGCAGGGAGAGTAGATGGTGCCCCTCTGCACGTTTGCTACAGGAAAGCTTTTGCCATCTACTCACCTCTCAAGCCTTGACTCCAACATCACTTCCCTATGAAGTCTTCTCATCCTTCTCTCCTCTGTGCTCCTCCAGCTCTGAGCTCTGGCTTAAGGACGGTGTTTGTCCGCCTGTCACTAGAGGGGCTGAACCAAGGAGCAGTTCGTGTCCTTTCATTTCACAAGGAGTCTCGATATGGGCAGTCCGGGCGGGGGCAGCAGCTCATGATGTTCCCAGGGACCCCGGCTCCTCCCCCCACACCATCTCCAGTGTGTGGCAATCATTAACGTGGTTACTTCCTGGTTAGAGGATGGGCATTCCACCCCAAGTCTCCCACTGGAGTTCCAGGAAAAGGAAGTAGGAAGCGACAGTAGAGAAGGATGTTCAAGCTTTCCTAGGAATCCTTAGCAAGCTCTGCTTACAGGTACTGGTAGATTAAAGATATCCATGAATTCTTTGCTACTCTCCTCGGTGAGGGATAGGGTCTCTGTGTTCTCGCCTTGGATATGAGCAGCCTCAGGGGCTGCTTGAGCAATAGAGTACAGCAGAAGGGGTGCTGAGCTAGTTTCCAGGTCGAGGCTTTAAGGAAGTGGCAGCTTCTGTTCCCTAGCTCTTGGAATCCTCTCTCTCGGTACCAGGCCACCATGCTGTGAGGAAGCCCAAGTCACCCCATGGGGAAGCCCATGTGAAGAGGAACTGAAGCCCCCAGCCCACAACCAGCACCAACTTGCCAGCCATGTGAACGAACCGTCTTGGAAATGGATCCTCCAGCCCCAGCTGAGCTGCCCCTGCTGATACCACTGGAGCAAAGATGATACACATTCAGATCATAAAGGAAATAGATAACGGTTGCTGTGTTAAGTCACCAGGTTTCGGGTTGGTAGCCCAGCTGAGCTGCCCCTGCTGATACCACTGGAACAAAGATGATACACATTCAGATCATAAAGGAAATAGACAACGGTTGCTGTGTTAAGTCACCAGGTTTGGGGTTGGTAGCCCAGCTGAGCTGCCCCTGCTGATACCACTGGAACAAAGATGATACACATTCAGATCATAAAGGAAATAGACAACGGTTGCTGTGTTAAGTCACCAGGTTTGGGGTTGGTAGCCCAGCTGAGCTGCCCCTGCTGATACCACTGGAACAAAGATGATACACATTCAGATCATAAAGGAAATAGACAACGGTTGCTGTGTTAAGTCACCAGGTTTGGGGTTGGTTTTTCTGCACTGCAATCGATAATCAGAACACGTGCCATTGGCCAGAAGGCTGTCACGTGGGGACCTCTAACTGCAAAAGAGTCTGGGAAATGTGCAGGCACGTTGACACCTAGAGAGAAAAATCAGGGTTCTCTTAGTAAAGAAGAGAGCAGACAGAGAGTAGGCAGTTGGCGTTGCTAAACTGGCATCTGTAATGTTTTATCAACTTCATGGTTGACATGCCTGTCATCTCTATCACTCTTGTCTCCACTTAAAAAATTTGTTTACCCCATAAATCATGCAGTCCACATGCAAAGAGCAGGCACTCCATATATATTTCTAAATTATATATGTATAATAACTGTAAATGTATAATGAATGTTATAAACCTTACAGTAAAATTTCACAATGGATTTTTAAAAAATACTAAACAAGATTTCTTAAAAGTCTATTTTTATTCTCTTCATTCCCAGTGCTAAAACAGAAATTATTAATAATGTTTTGGATGCTTTTTAAAAAACATCCCTTGCTCTGTGAAATCTGTAGTTAATATCTCCAGGCACAACATATAATCATTCAGAGAAGTTTGTTGCTAATGATAGCAGTTGTAGATCCATGTTTAGCTTGTCTTCCTGATGAATTTCTCTCAATCTCTCTCTCTCCCATTTCCTTGGCCTCTGATTAGATGTCAGGGTTTTTACCTATGAGATGACAGAGAGCTCATACTTGGAGGAGGAGCAGTGTCAGATCTGCTGTTTTCTGGCCCACTCAGGCTTACCTGTTGAGTGTTGTCTGCAATCTGTGGATTCTCTGCAGGAATTTTGTTCAGCTATGTGTGCTTGTTAAAGTTCATGTAATTAGCAAGATAATATGAAGTTGCAAACCTACTTTACCGGGTGCAGGTAACTACACTGTTCCGGACAGGCCAGTGGAAGAGCCGGGATCACCACGAATCCTCCCCATCCGCACCCTCCACCCCCGGCATATTCCACCACGTGATGACTAGTTCTCCCTCTTTCTGCGGGATGCTCACGTGGACCCACCAGACACAGGTGGGCTCCTGGGCACCAGCATCAATCCACGTATTAAATGCAGCAGAGCTTAATTTCCTAAGTCCTGCTAACTATTAGATAAGAAGAAATAGAAGTAGCAATTCTTACCCATTTTCTTACATCCCAGTGCCATTGTGCACAGCCCCAGGTGTGCATTTTCCCCCACTTTTGGAGAACATCAGCCTCTTAGGATGTGAGCTTCTTGTGGGCAAAACTTATGTCTTGCACATCTCTGAATCCCCAGTGTCTGGAGCTCTTCCGGCACCAAGAAGTTGCTAGCTCAGTGTTTGCTGAATGAATGAACGAATGAACAGGATCGGCCTATGAGTAACAGGGCCCCGAGCTCTAGGACAGGGCTCAGGGGTGAAATTCCGGAGCCTGGGCAGGCTGTCAGATTCAGGGACGTACTAGTCCGAAACCCTCTTCATTAGTTCCTGCCTAGTCTTTCCATCTGTAAACAGAGAATTGGAATAATAACACGTTCATACCCATTGTCCACAGGAGTTCACGAGATGATGCGTGAAAGAATGAGTGAGACTCTTCCAGGGCCTGACACCATAGTTGTTCACCCAGGGTACGTTCCTTCTCCTGGAAAAAGAAAGTAAGACAGAGCGGCAAGGCCATTGCCTGGAGGCAGCTGGAGTGTCTGTGTTGGTTTCCCACTGCCGCTATAACAACATAAATTTATTGTTTTACAGTTCTGGAAGTCAGAAGTCCCATGTGGGTCTTCTGGGGCTAAAGTCAAGATTTGGGCAGGGCTGGTTCCTTTTGGAGGCTCCAGGGGAGAATCAGTCCCTTGCTTTTTCCAGCTTCTAGAGGTCACCTGACTTCCTCGCCTCGTAGCCCCCCTCCTTGCCTTCAAAGCCAGCAATTGCATCACTCCAACCTCTGCTTCTGTTGTTACATCGCCTTTTTTTAAATTCATGCTCTTGCCTCCCACTTATAAGGACTCTTTATAAGTGGACCCACCCTGGTAATCCAGGATAATTCCCCATCTCAAGATCCTCAATTTAATCACATCTGCAAAGTTCTCTTTGCCATTCATAGTTTCCGGGGCTTAGAATGAGAACATCTTTGGCTGGGAGATGCTGTGATTCAGCCTGTCCCAGTAAACTACCATCACAGTTTGCCTGGGGCAACCAGTTTTAGCCCTGAAAGTCTGGTGCTCTGGAAATTTCCTTAGTCCCATGCAAACTGGCACTGCAGGCTTACTGACAGGCAGCATGATATTAATGGTTAATACGTGCGCTATAGAATTAGACAGACCTGGATTAGAATCTCCTTTCAGCCACTTACTAGGTGTAGTACATTGTGCAAGTTGCCTCAGTTTCTTCATCTGAAAAGTGGGAATAATAACAGCTAACTTTGAGGGTTGATGTGAGGATTAAATAAGAAAATGTGTGTAATGGTGACACACACAAAACTGGTAGCTGTCACCGTTATTGGTATTCTGTGGAGAGGTCTGCCTGGAGTGCAATGGGGCCGGAGGAACTGTCCCCACTCCCTAACTCATCAGTCCTGAGCCTGCCCCACCCAAGCCCAGCGTGATCCCAGCTCCTCCACGGGCACTTTCCCAAAGATACCTGTGCAGGAGGGGAAGGGCTGGAGCAGGTCAACGTGCTCTGATCTGCTGAGCTAAGCCCAGCTCCTGGGGGCTTCCTGAGTTGGGAGCCCACCAGGCCCCTCAGTCAGAAGTTCAGGGGGTGGACAGCGACCTTGGCAAAGCATCGGCAAGGCGGGATCTTCCTGGGCTTCTCTCCTCCTCCCTCCGGAAAGAAACAGCGCAGGGAGAGCCCCCCATCCACAAGTCCAAACTCAACAGCTTATTTAAGTTTATCGAGAGGTCAGTGTATTTAACTCTGGGCTGTTTTGCTGATTGGTATTTGTTTAGGAGACAAATTTGTTCTGCATGAACAAGTCATGGGTATTTCGTTCCCTGACTGGCTCAACAGGAGATGGCTACAGAGTCTGGGTACAGTGGGATTTTGACCTTGGAGGAGCGGTTGGCCTGAATTAGAGAATTCTGCATCTGCCTTGTGATTGCATCTCAGTTGAATTTTACTTCCTGCCTCGACTTTTGGAAGCGCTGGGCATCTGAGGCTGGGATCCTGCATTAGAGTCCCCATGCCGGCAGGCCTTAGGAATGAGAGTCTGCCTTGATGGACCCCATGGCTTCAGAGATGCACGGTCTGACATATCCGGACCTGTGGAGCAGGGTGACAAGGGAGGCAGGGCAGCTAGCAGAGCCCAAAGATGGCTAGCTAGGTGGACAACGAGAATAAGTTCCAGAAGTTTCCTCTCAGTATGCACTGGGCTGGCCGCTGGGCCAGTGGTTGAGAACAAGACATACACATAGGCTGTCCTCGTGGAGCCAACAGTCAAGCAGGGAGACCCCTGATTGCAGTTACACAAATAATTTAATAGAAATATTGGCCCGGGGCCCTCTCCAGCTTCACTCCTGGCTCTCCCAATGCCCGTCCCCACTCCGGCCATGCTGGGCAGCTGGCCATGTCTTTGCTTGGGCTGCTCCCACTGTGTGATAAACTCCTACTCATCTTTCAAAATTCACCCCAGGCAGCCCCGATCAGGAAGTGTTCCCTGCCTTCTTGATGCCCCTATACTTTATTGTCCCTTCCCCTGTGTGACCTGCCATGCTCTTATCACACTCTATTGTAATTCATGTGTTTACTCAATGTCTCTCATATTAGTTTAGAGTAACTTTTATTGGGATGTAATTCACATAACATAAACTTCACTATTTGAAAGTGTACCATCAGTATTTTCAGTAGATTCACCCTGTTGTATAACCATCACCACTGTCTAATTCAGAACATTTCCATCACCGGCCAAAGATCTTCCATACCTGTTAGTAGACCCTCCCAAAGTTGCCCCTCCCCCAGCCTCTAGCAACCACTAACCTGCTTTCTATCTCTATAGTTTTGCTTATTCTGGACATTTCATATAAATGGAGTCATACAATATGTCACCTTTTGTGACTGGTTTCTTTCACTCAGCATATGTTTTCAAGGTTCATCCAGGCTGTAGAATCAGAATTGCATCCCTTTTTTGGCTGAAAAATATTCCATTGTATGGATATATCACATTTTGTTTATCCATTTATCCATTGATGGACATTTGGGTTGTTTCCACTTGTTGGCTACTATGAGTAATGGTACAATGAACATTCACGTACAAGTTTTTGTGTGGACGTATGTTTTCAGTTCCCTTGGGTATGGGCCTAGGAGTGGAATTGCTGGGTCACATGGTTACTTTTTGAAGAAGTGCCGAATTGTCTTCCAAAATGGCACCGTTGACATTCCCAGCAGCTGTGTGCAGGGTTCTGATTTCTCCACATCCTCACCAACACTTGTTATTATCTGTCTTTTTGGTTATTTATACCCATTCTAGTGGGTATAAGGTGGTATCTCATTATGGTTTTGATTTGCATTTCCCTAGTGATTAGTGATGTTGAGCACCTTTTCTTGTGCTTATTGGCCATTTGTATATTGGCCATTCTCTGTTGAAGAACTGTTTATTCAGATCCTTGGCCCATTTTTAAACTGAGGCTTTTTGTTGTTGTTAAGTTGAAAGAGTTCTTTATGTATTCTGGACACTAGACCCTTGCCAGATATATGATTTGCAAATATTTTCCCATTTGCTCTTTTCGCTTTCTTGTTAGTGTCCTTTGATGCACAAAAGTTTTTAAGTATGGTGAAGTCAATTTATGTACTTCTTTTCTTTGGCTTTTTGTGCTTTGGGTGACATATTAGGAAACTATTGCCTAATCCAAAGTCATGATTTATACCTATGTTACCTTCTAAGAATTTTATCTTTAGCTCTTACATTAGGTCCTTGATTTGATTTATTTTGAGTTAGTTTTTGTATCTGGTATGAGGTAGGGATCCAACTTTATTCGTTTGCCTGTGGATATCCAGTTATTCCAGTGCCATTTGTTTAAAAGACTCTTTTCTTTCCCTCATTGAATGGTTTTGGCACCTTTGTTGAAAAATAAATTGATCATAAATGTGACAGTTTACTTCTGGACTGTCAATTCTATTCCTTTGATCTACATGTCTGTCCTTATGCCAGTACAATAGTGTTTTGATTACTCTAGTTTTATAGTCATCTTTAAAATTAAGAAGTGTGAATCCTCCAACTTTGTGCTTTTAAAGTTTGTTCTGGCTCTTCTGGGTCCCTTGCATTTCCATATGAATTTTTGTAATAGCTTGTTCATTTCTGCAAAAATGGCCGTTGGGCTTTTGATAGCGATGGCATTGAATCTGTAGATTAATTTGGGGAGTATCGCCATTTTAAACAATATAAGTTCTTCTAATCCACCAATACAGGACCTCTTTTTATTTATTTAGGTTTTCTTTCATTTCTTTCAACTATGTTTTGTAGTTTCAGCATACAAGTGTTACACTTCTTTGCTTAAGTTTGTTCCTAAGTATTCTATTCTTTTTGGTGGTATTGAAAATGGAATTGTTTCCTTAATTGAATTTTCAGGTAATATTATGAGCCACTGGAGGGCAGAGTCAGTTGGCCTAGACAGCCAGCTGTGCACCAAACCTGGTTTCCTTTTCCCCAGGCACTGGGGTGGGGCCCTGAGCCTGCATCACTGGAATGTGAATGGGAGTGATGTGGCCACCCTCCACATCTGGCCTGCAAACCTCCTGGCATGGTCCTCACACCATCTTTTCCCATCTCTCGCCCAGAGGTCAAAGCCCAGGATGACTATGGTAGCCACTGTGGGAGATGGCAGTTTCCCCCTGAATAATCCTGCAGAATGGATCCTGCCCCCAGCAGACAGGTACCTCTGCGTGGGACTCTTATGGGAGTGAGAAACATTTCGTGAAGTCACTGCAGTCGGGGAGTATATTTGTTACAGGAGCTAATATTATTTCCACCTATATGGTCGCTGTTATTTCTGAAAATGTATCATAGATAATAGGTGCTCCATAAATTTTTTTGGAATGAGTCCATTTTAAGCCTCCCTAGCTTGACACTTCCAAGATGTCTTTTTTTTTTAATTTTGGATTTTTTTTTTTCTTGGGGGGGTGCTGTGCCACACGGCATGCAGGATCTTAGTTCCTCACCAGGGATCAAACCCATGCCCCCACAATGGAAGCTTGGCATCTTAACCACTGGACTGCCAGGGAAGTACCCTTCCAAGATGTCTTGGATTTTCATCTTTACCCTTTGCTCCTAGCAAATATCTGTTGAGTGAATGAATTCATTCCAACTTTGCCTGGAGTACAACAAAATAATATTTGGGGAAAACATGAAAAAGTAGAAAATTGGAGATAATAACAAGAGCCCTTTCATTTGTAAAAACGTTTTTGGTGGGACTTCCCTGGTGGCGCAGTGGTTAAGAATCCGCCTGCCAATGCAGGGGACACAGGTTCAAGCCCTGGTCCGGGAAGATCCCACATGCCACGGAGCAACTAAACCCGTACGCCACAACTACTGAAGCCCGCGTACCTAGAGCCTGTGCTCCGCAACGAGAAGCCACCGCAATGAGAAGCCTGCGCGAAGCAAAGAGGACCCAACGCAGCAAAATAAATAAATAAATAAATAAATTAAAAAAACCCAACCCTTTTTGGTGGAGGTTAAAAATTGCTTTTACCCATGTTTTATCACTTGATCCCGTCATATCCCTGTGAGATAGGTACACCAGCTACCCCATTTGACTAATGAGGAAACTGAGGTCCAGGAATACCAAGTAATGAACCCAAAGTTCTATCACTAGGAGAGCTGAGACGAGGACTCGAACGGACAGACACAGGCCCTACTCTCATCCCACCAGCTGCCTCTGCCTCTGAGCATCAGGGGTTGCACCAGAAGGGGTGACGACTTGAGGGGGCCCCCAGGTGCCCAGATTAAACATTGTTTCCGGCTGTGTCTGTGAGGCTGTTTCCAGGTGAGATTAACATTTGAATGGGTGGATTCAGTAAAGCAGACCCCCCACCCCCCAGTGTGGACGCAGGGGAATCATCCAGTCCACTGAGGGCCTGAACAGAACAAAAGGTGGAGGAAGGGGGCTTCCCTGGTGGCGCAGTGGTTGAGAATCTGCCTGCTAATGCAGGGGACACGGGTTCGAGCCCTGGTCTGGGAAGATCCCACATGCCACGGAGCAACTGGGCCCGTGAGCCACAGTTACTGAGCCTGCGCGTCTGGAGCCTGTGCCCCGCAACGGGAGGGGCCGCGACAGTGAAAGGCCCGCGCACCGCGATGAAGAGCGGTCCCCGCACCGCGATGAAGAGTGGCCCCCACTTGCCGCAACTAGAGAAAGCCCTCGCACGAACCGAAGACCCAGCACAGCCAAAAATAAATAAATAAAAAAAAATAAAAGTAGCTATAAAAAAAAAAAAAAAAAAAAAAAGGTGGAGGAAGGAGGAATTTGCCCCTTTATTCGGCCTCACTGAGCTGGGACATCTCATGTCATCTTCCGTCCTTGGGCTGGGATTTACATCATCGTGTCCCCTGTTCTCAAGCCTTCGGACTCGGACTGAATTACACCACTGGCTTTCCTGGGGCGCCAGCTTGTAGATGGGAGACAGTGGGACTTCTCGGCCTCCGAAGCCAATTTCTCATTCCCTCTCTCTCTCTCCCCCCTATAAATAAATAAATAAATAAACAAATAAATAAATAGGAAAATAGGAAAATTCATATTTGTTCTATTTCTCTGGAGAACCCTAATACAGATGTCTTCCTCTCTGTTATTATATAGGCTGTTCCCTTAGCCCGGAACATCTTCTTACACTTACCTAACTCCTACTCTGTCCACACCATTCTGCACAGCCCTCCCACCTCCAGGAAGCCTTTCTGGGATGGGGTAGCTGCTTTCTCAGAGACCATATCACCCAAGCTTCCGGCGTCAGAGACGTGGCTACAGTCTGTAAGAGTGTGGGCTCCAGCTCTGACCTCCAGGATTTGAATAGTGACTCCAAGTGACTTCACTGTGTCTTGTTCTCAGCTGCCAAATGGGGATGGTCCTGGCAGGATCCAGCTTGCGAATCTGTCCTGAGGGTTAAATGAGATGACACGTGTACAGAATTGGAGCAGTGCCTACTTGAGCAAGAACTGAGCTACTGGCTCTTCTCTATGGCACTATGTTGCCAACACTGTCCATGCGTCTCCTCCCGACGAGACCCTGGGTGAACTCCTTGAGCGACCTGACAATACAGTAGGTGCCCAGTAAGTATGAGTGGAATTGAATTAATTGCACATGGGCAGAGCTCCCTCCTACCTGGTTTACCTCTCAGCCTGTTTGGATTAAATGCAGCTCCGCAGCAGAGAGCTCTGTGCCATTGGTCAAGTCCCTCAAAAATGGAGGTGATTTTATAATTAGATCATTAAAGAATGTTTATATCAATACACCATTGCTAACAGAACCTTTATTTAAAGGCTTATTGAGTTTATTTAAGCACCAACTTTTTTGTACTGTCTAACACTCATGAAAATGATCTTCCCAAAGGCAGAAATAGAAATTAAGAACAAACATTTTGATTCAGCTTTGGTTAAAATGAAAAAAACAAAAACAAACAAACAAAAAAACGATGTCACAATTTAATTGGACAAACCTGGGACAGAAGAATTTGATTTTTAAAAAAAATTTTATTGGAGT
Source organism: Balaenoptera musculus (assembly GCF_009873245.2). NCBI lineage: Eukaryota > Metazoa > Chordata > Mammalia > Artiodactyla > Balaenopteridae > Balaenoptera > Balaenoptera musculus. The sequence continues at coordinate 103,082,658 of NC_045789.1, forward strand.
ACAGTTGATTTACAATATTGTGTTAGCTTCAGGTGTACAATAAAGAATCAGTTATACATATATATATATATCTCCACTCTTTTTAAGATTCTTTTCCCATATAGGTCATTATAGAGTATTAAGTAGAGCTCCCTGTGCTATACAGTAGGTCCTTATTAGTTATCTATTTTATATACAGTAGTGTGTACATATCAATCCCAATCTCCCAATTTATCCCTCCCCTCCCTCTCCTCCCTGGTAACCATAAGTTTGTTTTCTACATCTGTGACTCTATTTCTGTTTTGTAAATAAGATCATTTGTACCATTTATTTTAGATTCCACATATAAGCGATATCATATGATATTTGTCTTTCTCTGTCTGACTTACTTCACTCAGTATGACAATTTCTAGGTCCATCCATGTTGCTGCAAAGAAGAATTTGATTTTGATGAGCACTTTGTAATTTCAGAATGTCTTGCTGGTAAGGTGAGGCTGTTTACATTCCATGACCAAGGGAACCCCGAAAATAGAGGAAGTTTCCCCAGACAGGAAGGGAAAAGTCAGTTTAAATTTAATTTTATAGAAGCCCTTTTGTCCATGTTTTTTGAGATGAAGCAAAAACTTCTTGGAAAAACAATAGCTACAACTCCACTCTGGATTTTTATCACTGTTAAATACAGAATTCCTGCTAAACATCTTCAGAATATGTCACCCATCCATCTCGAAGCATGTGCATCATTGCACATTAAGTTATTAAATATTTTATTTGCACATTAAATACTACTTTATGGTAGGATATAGAACTTGTTCACTTACATTGTAAGTAGACTCACCAGCCTCCAGTCACTTGCTGCATCTATGGTATAAGTTCTCTGAAAATGTGGGATCCCTGCATCTAGTTTTTCTCCTTCTGTGCTGCAGATAACATAACATAATGCCCTTAGCATATTCAAAAGTCCAAACACAATGGCCACCGAGGTTCTTGGACATGGGATTTCAGGGCACTTTGGAGGAGTTATTTTCCTGCTGTAAGAGATGTGAATTAAGCAGCTCAGTTGGACATGAGCCATCAGATGAACCTAGGACCAAGCTCACCAGCCAGAGGTAGTCAGGAGGTCCAACACGCTTGTAACACAGAGAGGAGGAATTTCCGGTTTTCTTTCAGACATAGGCTAGTTTTGATTCTGTCTCATTATTCACCTGGGAAAGCAACTCAGAACCTGCCCAGTGACAAGTGTTTTTCTCCAGTGGCCCATTCATTCTTTATTTTATTCATTTATTCATCCAAAAAATATTTACTGCATGTCTACCACACATGTCAGGCATTATGATGGAAATAGCAGGGAATATAACGGACCAAAAATCTGTATTCCGAAGGTGCTTGTATCAAAATGGAGGAAAAGGAAACAGACAGTAAACCGAAACCAGCATATAATGTACAAGGTAGTGATTAAGTGTTACAGAGATAAATAAAACAGGTGAGGGGTAGAGAGCCCCCTTCCCCACGTGAGGACCAGGGAGAGGACGGCCGTCTATGAGCCAGGAAGCAGGCCTCACCAGACACTGAATCTGTCAGCGCCTTGATCTTGGAATTCCCAGCCTCCGGAACCATGGGAAATAAATATTTGTCGTTTATAAGCCACCAGTCTATGGTATTCTGTTATAGCAACCCAAACAGACTAAGATGATTATATATAGAACTTGAAAATTTACAAAGCTTTTTTTATAATAGTGGTCATAATAGTAGCAGTTTGCTCTGTGCCCACTGTGTGGGAGATTTGGGTTCATTCAATTCTTCCAGCAAATAATTTGTTTGTTTATTCATCCATCCATCCATTCATTCATTCATTCATTTTGTGTTGGTAATTATTGTTTTACAAATGAGAAAACTGAGGCCCAGTGAGTTGAAATGATTTCTCAGGTAGCCAAAGGAAGAACTGAACCCAGATTTGTCAGACTCCAGAACCCAAGATTTTTCACGATTTTTTTTCTCTCATGGTTTGTCACTTGTAACTTACTTTTCCTGTAGAGACAGTGGGTCCCGCTAATCCCCTGGCATTGTAACACATGGAGCTGTGACTCTGACTTCTGGCTCCCCGGGGTCCCCTGCCTGAACCTTGGCTTTGCTTGTCAGCCTCCCCCGTTGGACTAGGATGTGCCTGGGGACCAGGGGAGACGTCACTGGTCTCTGAGTCCCATCAAATCAATGAGATAAAACTGAGAGAGGTCACTTGTCACAAGAGCACTGGGCTGGGAGAACCCCACCAGCACATGAGGCACCTTTGTAATCAGTGTTCGTGGGTTTACTCATCTGCAGAGCAGACACGTTAGTTGGGAGAGGGTGGGCAGTGCCAGGTGCCAAGATAACCAGGAATCTCAGGGGCTTGACACAGTGAAGGTATATTTTAGTTGGGTCACACTCCAGTGCTCTCCTGCAAGTGGTGATTGGGGGATCCAGGCTTCTTCCGTCTCAGCACGTCATTATCTTAAACACGTGGCTGCCAAGGCCACCTTGGAAGGAGAAGGGAAAGGGTGCATTTAGGACCAGAGCTGAGAGCGGCTTCCATCCTCCCTGCCCATATTCCATTGGGCATAACTCAGTCCTATGGTCTTTAGCTGAACTGCAGGGAAGGCTGGGAAATGTAGACCAGGATGTGTCTGGGAAGAAGAAATGAGGTGGTGGACCCACCGCCTTGTCTATGCCACGGCCACCAGATTTTCCCAAATCCTATATCTGGACCAGAGTCCAACAAACGTAGGCATCTTTTGGTGAGAACAGGGCAGGATTTTGCAGTTGGTATTTTAGGACAAATCATTGCTGGAATCACTGGGGCAATTCTCTTTCACCTTTTGAGACTTAATTTTCCCATCAATAACATAGATGGTTGTTCCCAATCTGTGGGCTGTGGATCCCAGGAAGGGGAGACTGAGTAGTTACTCTGAGTCTTGGAATCTTCAAGCAAACCTAGCATGGTGGCAGATGGAATGACTTTTGATGCTATTGGGACTAAGAAGAAACATTTATTTGAAAACCTCACTGTTTCTGTCACGGATATTCTCAATGAACATAAACATGGAAATATAATTTCTATCAGGGGAGGATTTATGAAACTTTCTTATGTAAGAGGTTTTATAATGAAAAATATCTGGAGCCACAGAATAGCTTATTTCTGTCAACGAATTTGATTGAGAACCTTCCCTATGCCAAGCACTGCACTTGGTTAATGAACTAGAAAATAGAACCCCATCCTGAAGGAACTCGAAGTTCAGGGGCATGTGTGTATATTGGTGGGAAGGCCAATTATAAAATAATTGGATAAGTATTCTGATTGAAGGAAGCCCCTCATCCCTGGGAACACAAGAGGAAGTGCACCTATTCCATGCTGGGGCTATCAGAGAAGATTTCCTGGAGGACGTGGCATTTCAATTGAGACTTGACAGTTACAAGGAGTTAGCCCTGCTAAGAGATGAAGGAAGCTCATTCCAGGTGGAGAGAACTGGTAAAGAATTAGAGGCAAGAATGATTAAGGAGCACAGGCAACCAAGGAAAAAATAGATACATTGAACTACATCAAAATGAAAACCTTTTGTGTGTCAAAGGACACTATCACCAGAGTGAAAAGGCAACCTATGAATGCAAGAAAGTATTTGCAAGTCATATATCTGGTAATGGGTTAATAACCAGAGTATATAAAGAACTATGACTCAACAACAAAAAAACCCAAACAACCCAATAAAAAATGGGCAAAGGACGTGAGTAGACATTTCTCCAGAAAAGATACAAATTGTCAATAAGCACAGGAAAAGATGTTCAATATCACTACTCGTCAGAGGAATGCAAATCAAAACCAAAATGAGATACCGCTTCACACCCATTATCAAACAAACTGGAAATAACAAGTGGTGGGGAGGATGTGGAGGAATTGGAACTCTCGTGCGCTATTGGTGGGGATGTAAAATGGTTCAGCTGCTATGGAAAACAGTCTGGCAGTTCCTCAAAAAACTAAAAACAGAATTACTATATGATCCAGCAATTCTACTTCCGGGTATATACCTCCCAAGAATTGAAAGCAGGGACTCGAACAGATATTTGCACACCCAGCTCACAGCAGCATTGTTCACAATTAGCAAAAGGTGGAAGCAACACACATATCCAATGATAGACGAACAGATAAACAAAATGTGGTCTATGCACACAATGGAATATGATTCAGTCTTTAAAAGGAGCGAAACTCTGATACAGGCTACAATACGGATGGACCTTGAGGACATTATGCAGAGTGAAATAAACCAGTCCAAAAAAAGACAAATAGTGTTTGATTCCACTCTTATACGAGGTGCCTAGAGTCGTCAAATTCACAGAGACAGAAAGTAGAATGGCGGGTGCCAGGGGCTGGGGAGGGGAGAATGGGGTGTTAAGTGTTTAAGGGGGCTATCAGAGAAGACTTCCTGGAGGAGGTGGCATTTCAATTGAGACTTGACAGTTACTAGGAGTTAACCCAGCTATGAGGTGAAAGAAGAGCATTCCAGGTGGAGGGAACAGGTAAAGACTTAGTTCTGGAGATGGATGTTGGTGACGGCTATACAACAATGTGAATGTACTTAACGTCACTTAATTATGTTAAAATGATAAATTTTATGTTATGTATATTTTACCACAGTAAAAAACATTAGCGGGGGAGGAGTGATTAAGGGCCTTCTGGGTGGTGTCTGAGGAGCTTTGGGACTCCATCTCCCATTTTGCCCCTGCTGAGAGCTCACTAAGGCCTTGCTGGCCTGGCCTGTTGTCTCAAAGGCATTTCTGAAATACCTGGCTGGGGGGCACCGTTCCTGCCCAGTGATTGGGGAGGAGGAGGGAGAGGGATGGGAGGATGGGGGGGATCCTCCCGGGAAGCTGGCCCAGAGCGTTGACCTCTCTGGCTGGCTTCCTTCTGTCCGGTGCCAGGAGTCATCTGGAATCTCTAAAAAGTTCATTTAGCACAAAGGCAGAGGCTGTGGCATTCAGGGTCTGCCCCTTATTGGGAGACCAAACTGCCCTTTAAAAGAGGAATTAATTCAAAATAAGTCCTTAGGATCACAAATCATTAACAGACATGTTCCAAAAATGTCCAAATAATTGCAACTTCAGGGGGTTCTGAAACCCTCTGCGTCGTAAATGGGAGAATTGTTCAGGATGAAAGGAGGGGAAAAGCTCCGACGAAGATTCCAACTTCAAATGTGAACTGGCTCTTTTTTTCTTTTCTTTTCTTTATTTCAGCTAGAAGAGGTATCTATTGAAGGAATTAAATTTTGTTTCATTTTTCTTTTTGGATCTTCTGGCTTCAGAGGGGGTGGCAAGAAGTTAAAACCCAATGGGAGCTGCTGCCCTTGTGATGTTTCAGCTGTTGCAGACAGAAGGGTACCAGGAATCTATGGAGGTGGAGGTAGCACGTCTCGACTGGAATTCAAATTCGGATCAGAGAGTCATGTCATGCGTGTCAGGATGCCATGGTCAGCACTTGACAGCTTAGGATAGTGGCGATTTGCCTCCAAATAAACTGTCTTTAATGTCCTCATTTCCTGGCAAGAAAGACGGGTGGCGACTGAAGGTACATGGGGTCCCCCTTGAGCTAGAATGGCCTGGATTGCAACCCTGGAGGCCCCCCAGGAGGAGGAGCTCATTTGATCCCCAAATTTGTAGGGGAGCAGCAAGAGTCCTTGGCCCACGCCTGCCTCGGGTTAAGGAGCCGGGTTCTCTGGGAGGTTTGGTTATTCCTCCCCACCCCCACCAAGCCCTTCCTCTTCAGTTTCCATTCACCTTTAGCCCGTTTCTTTAAGAGGCACAGATGAGGTTTCAACTTCAGAGGGGGTGGCAGAGCGGGGGAGCCTTTATGAAACTGTGACCCCTGGGGGCTGCGCGAACCAGCACCCCTCCCCGTCCTGCCCTGCTCCACCCCCTCCTGAGGACCGCTGGGTGCCACGCAGCAATTTCCGCCCCTGATCTGACAGTGACAGTTCGCGGGCCTTTCCCCCTCTCTGTTCCCCTTGGTGCCGGGCCTTCTCAACTTTAAGGCCGATAGGGTCTTGTCATAAAGTCTGGCTGGAATAGGCTGAAGGGAGACAGAAACTGATAAACTTCCTTTTGATCTCTGATCTGCAAAGCCACTCCGAAAAAATAAATCACAACCGTGTGCCCACCGGGGTGGGTCAGAGCCGGTGGAAGCCAAGAAATATTCCCTCTGGAGCTCAGGGTCTGTTGATCCGCCCCTCCACCCCCCGCCCCCGGCACGTTACATTTCCGAAGGAGGGGGGCAGCAGGGAGGGATACCCCACACTCAGAACAAGGCAGGGAACCTAATTAGGTGAAAATCATTTAAATGGTTTTCAAGGCATCGCTTGATTTAAAGCATTTATCACCACCTAACGCATAATTAACAGCAGGACAAACGATTGAACAAAAGCTCTCTTCTATTCAGAGGGATTATGTTAATTTTCATTAATCTTATATATTACCATCTCTCTCCAAATGAATGTTATCTTAAAGGCCCAAATGCCTCCTTTGATCTTGGGGAAAAGAAGAGAGAGAGAGAGAGAGAGAGAGAGAGAGAGAGGAGATTGTAACCTGTGTTTTTTGGAAATGACATTTTAACAGCAGGCTCCAAGTACAGTATCAGAAGTTTTCTGTATTCAAGAGTTAATCCACTCACAGAAAAGAAGGAAATTCTGTTGGGAGGAATGAGAAACTGTGCTTTCCCTGTAAACTGGAGAGGATCTGCTGGCTCAGTTATTTAAGGTTCTAACAGAACATACTTGGATTCTGTGATAACGTTCCATGATTCCCTTATTCGACCTTCCCTCGGTATCCATCGGGGAGTGGTTCCAGAACCCCCTCAGATATCAAAATCCACGGATGTTCAAGTCCCTTGAATAAAATGGTGCAGTACAGTAGGCCCTTGGTATCCACAGGTTCCGAATCCACAGGTACGGAGGACCGCCTGTACAATTTTGTGATTTGACATGTTTGCTCGCCTTACCTTTCCAAGCCCACAAGGTTCCTCATGATAATTTTAGTTTAAAGAAATCAGTGAAGACCATGCCACTAACTAGTAACAGCAACTGGCTTAACATTAATAATAACCACACACATACTGCCCTTAGTTTGTTAATTGCTTTACAATGGACATCATCAAATCTTTACTGCAGCCCAACTGCCGTTCCCATTTTGCAGATGCGGCAGTTGAGGCATGGGGAAATTTAGGCCACTTGTTTCAGTCAGATGCCAGTAGCGGGGATACTTGCCCAGGCTGGCAGCCTCCAGCGCCTGTGTGGTCAACCACGGAAAGAGGTCTGGTTTGTCTGTGGCCAATGCGTGCTGGCCTGTCAAGTAGAATATTACTGCAGGCCATCTTCTTGAGCTCCCACCTCAGCTGTGCCTCCAGCTTGCTGTGTGATTTTGATCAAGTATCTTTTCTTCCGGGGCCTCAGTTTCTTCATCACTAACTTCTGGAAGCTGTACTAACAGCTTGCATTTATGGGATTCTTTGTTGAGTGCTGGGAGCTGTTATTTTCTCATTTTACAGATGAGGAAACAAAAGACTAAAGAGGCACTTGCCCAGGGTCACACAGCTGTAATTGCAGTGCAGGGATCCGAACCCAGGTGGGCAGGTCACTGAACCCCTCTTAATCTATATCCTATGTTGACACGTAAAATCAAACTAGGGTGCCTTTCTGGTTTTAAAATGATAGGATCCCAACACAAAGGGCTTTCGTGGTGTTATCTTGACTGTGGTGGATACACAAATCTGCACAGGTGATAAAATTGTTCAGAACTTCACACACACACGCAAATGAGAACAGATAAAACTGGAAAATCTGAATAAGCTTGGTGGATTGTATCAGTCAGTATCCTGGTCTTGAATACAAAAAATATTTTGTAAAATGTTACACACTATTGTTTTGTAAAATGTTACCATGGGGAAGTGTACAAGGGGTCTCTCTGTGTAATTTCTTACAACTGCACATGAATCAGGAATTCCCTGGTTGTCCAGTGGTTAAGACTCTGTGCTTTCATTGCCAAGGGCCCAGGTTCAATCCCTGGTTGGGGAACTAAGATCCTACAAGCTGTGCGGTGCGGCGAAAAAAAAAAAAAAGAAAAAAAACTGCACATGAATCTACAGTGACCTTAATAAAAAATTGTATTAAAAAATATAAATGAACTAAAATTGTAAGATTCTACCCACAGTCACATTGAGGAGCTCCATTTTGTGTATGCAAAGTGTTGGGATTAAATAAATTATCAGTTCTTGCCTAAAGGAATGTAATGAATTAATAATAATGATAATAATAATAAACTACCATTAATGAACTGCCTATGCATTAGGTGCAATGCTCAAGCACTGTATTAACTTTTGTAGCAATGTTATTATCACAAGATTATTTACAAGCTGAACCTGAGAGAGGTTAATGAATTTGCCCAAAGTCACCCAGCACATAAACAGCATGTTTTGAGCCAAGCCGGACCCTGGATCCCACCCGGCCATATTCTCTTCAGACCAAGCTAGGGCTCCCTGAGCACCTGCTATGCCAGTGCTTCCCGTTAAAATAATCTGGCACGGTCTGGTGAGGCAACATCACCCCACTTTGTAGATGAGGACACTGAGGCTTAGGGTAGGAAGAGGCTTGAATCCAGCCGCCTCTTTCTCCTACAAGGAGGAGATGGAGAGGAATGCGGGTCTCCCATCCCATGGGGTGTTATGGGGCTCAGGGCACACCTCCAAAAAGAGGGCGCCTGGGCAGCCCCGGGGTGAAAGGCAGGGCCTAGATAAGCCCAAATGGGTTTCAAGAGCTAAGAGCAGGGTGTGAGTGGAGCCCGGGCTGTTTATTCAGCTTTAGGGGGAGAGATTTCATCCAGGGCTCTGGTTGGTGATAAAGCCATTCTGTTTTCAAACCAAACACGTCCTTTCCTTGGAGGACTGGGAAGTTTGGGAAGAAAGATATTGCATGTCTCTCCTGTGGACCTTTCCAGCCATATCACCAACCAAATATCTCACTGGGGGAAAGTCAAGGGGATCCCAAAGAGGCTCAAACCACCGAGGGTAACTTCAAAGGATAGTCATCCAGGAAGCTGAAGTTTAAAAGGCCTATGATGAGTCCATTAGAAAAGATGGTCTGGACACATCGCTGGCCTGGCCCCCATGGTCCCTGACCCTGACCGAATGCCCTGCAGGGCTGTAGAAGTATTTGCGGAGAAGGCTGGCTCTAATTCAGCCCTGAACAGAAAACTTGCATCTCACCGTGGAGGGAGCCAGCACCAGGCCCTAGGAATTTTCTGTATGTTCTGTATGTGTTTAAGATTTACCACAGTCCTGGGAGGGAAGAATTCTGATACCCATGTTATAAATTCAGAACATAAGGCACAGAGAAGGGTCTTATTCAAGGTCACAAGGCTGGTAAGTGGTAGATCTCAGATTGTCCATTTCCAAAGCCGGTTCCATCACACTGAGTGGCATCGGCCTGGGTAGTTACAGATGATGACAGTGATGACAGTGACCCCTTCTCCCTCTCCTCCTCCACGTGCTCCTCCTCCTCCTCCACGTGCTCCTCCTCCTCCTCCATGTGCTCCTCCTCCACGTGCTCCTCCTCCTCCTCCACGTGCTCCTCCTCCTCCTCTATTATTATTATTATATTGTGGCAGACAGTACTTTCTAAACATGACTGCCACAATAGCTCCCATTCCACATGTCCTTCTGAAAATGTGACATTGACACTGCTCCCACTGAGTGGTGGGGTCTATGTTCTCTCCCTTTGAACCTGGGCAGACTTCTGATTATGGCGGAAGTGACACTATGTGACTACCAAGGCTAGTTCATTAGATCATAAGAATGCCACGTGTGCCTGCCTTGCTCTCTTGGGTCACTGTCTCTTGGAACCCAGCCGCCATGCTGTCAGGAAGCCCAAGCTAGCGCACAGAGAGAGGCCACATGTGTCCCAACCAACAGCCCAGCTGACGGGCGGCATGAACCGCCAAACGTGGGAGTGAAGATGCATAAAGATGATTCCAGCCTTCAAGCCGCCATCCATTTGAGTCTCCTGGCTGAGGGCCAGAGTTTGGGGAACAGAGACAAAGCCTGCCCAAGTTCCTGACCCACAGAACCATGAGTATAACAAAATGGTTGTTTGGTGCCGCTACGGTTTAGGGTTTGTTTATAACTCAGCAGCAGTAGTAGAGCAAAGGCAACCACCATGGTGATAGGAGCTGACATTTACTGAGCACGCGCTGCCTGCTCTGTATTCTGTAAGAGCTTATAGAGTCAGAGGTGGAAGGGGCTTTATGTCTGGACCAGTGATTCTCAACCCTGGGGAGATGAAAAATTTAGGTTTCCAGGCTCCATCCCAAACCTGCTGAGTCAGCTTCATGCCCAGCATCCGAGTGGCCACAAGTTCAATGGCTAAGGCAGGGTCAGAACGAGCCCAGGAGAAGGGATAGGCCAACCGGGGTCAATTGAATGCAGCAAATATTACTGATAACCCCTACCATGTGCCAGGTGCCTGGGCTCGACCACCCTCACAGTCTTGTAGAAGATGGAATACATGGGTGCAGATGACATAATGCAAAAGGGTGTGGCAGCCAATAATTATTTACTGGGCTCTTCCGTGACACTTTCCTGGGTACTTTATATACATAAGATGATGTTATGACCCCACAACTGCTTCTTCTTTTTTTTTTAAGACACAGAGATTGAGAAAGTTTAAGTAACTTTCCTAAATTGTCTAGCTAGAAAGCAGCTGGCCAGGATCTAAATAAACCCAGGTCTGTTGGATTCCAAAGCCTCTGTCCTTCCTTAGCCCCTGCTGCCTCCTGGAGTAGGAGCCCAGTGTTATGGGAGATGCATTGTGAGCTCAGAGGAAGGGGCTGTTATTGCTAGTTGTGGGATGCTGGGCTCTCTCTCAGTACCCATTCTCCCTTCTTAGTAATGCGCACATTACTACATTCCCCAGTCTCTTTTGCACCTGGGTGACCAAGTGAACAAGTTCTGGCTAATAAGATGCAAACGGAAGTCCTGTGTGGTATTGCTGGAAAGCCTCCTGAAAGAGAGAGCATACATTCTTCTTTCCATCTTCTTTAAAACTCTTCTCTCAGGAATGTGGATGCAATGTCTGGAGCTCTAGTAACCATCTTAGACCATGAGGGTGAGTATTCATCCCAGGAATGGCAGAGGAGTGCCAGAAGAAGTCTGGATGCCAGATGATTGAAGAGCTACCATACTAGTCCCTGGATCATCTACCTCAGGTCATTCTCATGCAAGAGAGAATGAGTTTTTACCTTGTTTAGGTCACTCTTATATTGAGTCTTGTTTCTTCCCAGCTGAATCTGATCCTGAGTGATACAATGGGCAGCACAAAATATTTTGAGGAAGAAAATGAACTGGGTTGGGTTTTGAAAGATGGGTAGGACCAAGATGTGGGGATGGGGGAAGAAGTTCCTTAAGGGTGCTGGGAACAGCAAGAGTGAGGAGTGTCCTTGGGGCGGTGTGTGGAGTATGACAGGGGGATTTAGGAGCTAACAGGGTTGGAGCAGCATTTTGGAGAGAGCGCCAGGGGGAGAAGATACAATTTCAGTTGTTAAGCACTGGGGCGCCACTGAAGGTGTCTGAGTAGAAGAGTGAGGTGTTTGGAACTGTGTCTTACTTCATGGAGATCTGTAGGAAGACGTGGAGAGAGGTGAGCCTGCACCAGAAATGGGGCATGGAAACTGGTTGGAAAGGAGGTATGGAGACAGCTTTTGCAACAGTCCATGGAACAGCTAGTTGATTAAACAATGGTGTGATAATACTACAGATAATTTGGCATCCATTAGAATAACAATGTACAAGAAAGTGAGATAACATAAAGTTGCTTATGATAGGTTGTTATATGACAAAAATAGTCCCCCAAACAGTGTGTAAGAATCTGATCAGTTCCTGAAAATTAAAAACAATTAACTCTATGCATTTTAAAAAAAGCCAACGAGGTTATTCTCCAAATGTTAACGATAGTTCCTGCTAGGTGGGGGAAGCTGGGGGTGCTTTTGTTTCTTCTTTTTGCTCTCTGTTTTCTAGATTGTTAGTGATAATAATAATAGCTGAGCTCTCCTGCAGGCCCACAGAGGTCTGGGCCCAGCTTAATCCTCACATTTTTTCATGCATTAGCTCTTTCAATCCTTACAATACCCTGTGAGGGAGAGACTTTAATTTTCTTCTTATTATATTTGAGGAAACTGAGGAGCAGAGAGTAGGGGCCTTGGTCCAGGGGAGGGAACAAGAGGAGAGAGGGGTGCTGATGTGGAGAGGGAGCGGAAGGAAGTCCCAGCTGGAGGGAGTTCCCAGGGAGGGAGAAGAGATGGGACAAAGGGGTCAGAGGATGGATGGCCCTTTCTCAGTAATCCCAGCGGACATCTGTATGGGCCTTGATAGTTTCTAAGGCACATCGTGTGCATCTTTCCCTAACAATGCGCTTGTTAGGAACGATTGTTATGCTCTTATGGAAAAGGAAACAGAGTTCTCAGAGAGCTTAGCAAAGTGCTCAAGATAACAAGGTGCGTGAGTCAGGATCTGAACCCAGAGCTCTCCGCCTGATGCAAAATTTCTTTCTTATTTCTCTACCACACTCTGCCCCCAAAGGTGCTAGTTGCAGTCTATACTGGAAATCTGTCTATTTGGCCTTCCTGGCTCCCTTCAGCCGTGAGACTCTGTACCTGCAGCTGGAACCATTGAAGAAGAGACCTTTGATGGCCTGCCTTTTGGCCAGAGTCTCAGTCTTGACCTGTCTGCATTTCTTGGCCCAACTGGACCCTGATTTCACCTGCTTCCGTTCGTGGTCCAGCTTCATTCCTCAGTCCCGATCATTCACCCTGTTTCCTTGGCCACCTTCTTGTCCAAAGTCGAAGCTGCCTTTGACCTCCTGGGATAAGGGCTCTACTCCTCTCCACCCGGTCCCTGGGCTCCACCCTCTCCCCGCAGGTAACCCTGCCCCAGCTGGGCCTCTCCAGCCTGGGATCTGGCCCTCCCCATCCTCCACCCTCCCCTCCTTTGCCAGCCACCTCCTGCACCTGCCAAGGCCACCCCTCCAGGGGAAAAGCCCCTGAGAACACTCTGTCCCTCGTGTCAGACACTTCCCTAATTCCCCTGATCTTTCGCTGTTTCAGTTTATCGCAAATGATTTTCCAAGCCAGTGGATTTAATTACATTACACTTAGGGAAATTGGTGCCATTTCTTAATTACTTTTATAGTTGAAAAGCAATTACTTAGCAATCACATGAAGGTCTTCTTGTGTTTCCTGGGGCTCTGCAGCCTTAAAAAATGTCTGCAGGGAAGCAGACAGACTTTAAGAGATTGGGTGTGCTCTTTTTGGGAACTGGGGTAATTGGTTCTGGGGAGAAGGGTAAGTTTATTTCTTTTTAATTTTTAATTTAATTTTTATTTTACATCGGCGTATAGTTGATTTACAATGTTGTGTGAGAAGGGTAAGTTGTGTGGTATAGAATTGGATGAAATAAAGTTTTGTTTTGTTTATTTTGTTTGAATCATGATCCACCTAGTTGTTTAAGCCAAAACCTGACAGTCATCCTTAACTGTGCCCTCTTCCTCAATTCTCTGTACCTGGTCATGCATGACATCCTTTGGATTCCATCTCCTGATAACCTCTTAAACCTGCCGAGTCTCAGCTTTCCCCTGTCTGGTCCAGGCCACCGTCATCACTCACTGAGTGATAGCAGTAGCCTCTTAACTGGTCTCCCTGTGTCCACCCTGGACCCCATGGTGGGTTGAACGCTGGCCCTCAAAAGATATGTTTACCCAGAACCTGCGAGTGTGACCTTACTTGCAAAAAGGGCAGCAAGTGAAGGATCTTGAAATGAAATCATCCTGGATGACCCAGATGGGCTCCAAAGCCAATGACAAGTATCCGTAGAAAAGAAGGGAAGGGAGAAGATACACAGAAAGGCCATGTGAAGATGGTGGCTGAGATTGGAATGATGCGTCTATAAGCCAAGGGGTGCCAAGGATTGCAGGAAACCACCAGAAGCCAGGAGAGAGGCCTGGAATGGATCCTCCCTGGAGCCTCCAGAGGGAACCAACCTTGCTGACATCTTGATTTTGGACTCCTGGCCTTCAGAACTGGAGAGGATGAATATCTGTTGTTTAAAGCCGCCCAGTTTGGGGTAATTTGTTATGGCAGCCCGAGGAGACTAATACATTCCCCTTCAGCCAATGTTCAGTGCTTGTCACTTTTGTGCTCAAAACCCAACGGCTCACATCTCATGTGGATAAAATCCAGGATCCCGACCATGACCTCAGGGTGATGGGTTTAGACCCCAGCTCCCTCTCTTTTCCAGCTCTGCTCTGGCTGCTTTGGCTTCTTTGCTCTTCATCAAACACACCAAACCCATTCTTGCCTCAGGGCCTTTGCACATGCTCATCTATCTGCCTGGAATGATCATTCCCAGAGACCCACGTTGCTCCCCGCCATGGTGGCCTCTGCTCCAGGTCACGGCTACAGAGGAGCTTTCCCCGGCCATCAGACATAGACATAGCCCCACTCATCCCTCCTGACCTTGCTCCATTTCCCATTAGAGCCCGTCTCCCTTGCTCCATGTTTTCCTTGCTCCCCTGTGCACTGTTCATCCCCCTCCACTAGAATGACAGCCTCCCGAGGGCAGGGCAATATCGTATCCCCAGCACCTACAACAGCACCTAGAACAGATGCTAAAAAAATATTTGCTGAATGAAAAACATTTGTCATTGGGTGAGGAGCACATGGAGGCTCCTGGCTCTGTACCCTCTGAATGGGTGATGCATCCTTTAATGAGAAGACTTGTGTGACCCCCAGAAGTTGCATCCCCTTCTCTATATGCCTTGCACAGAATAGGGGAGCATGTGATGGGCCGAGCTGGATGGAATGGGCTAGATGTGGATTAGAGGAGCACACACCAACCCAGGACTGCCCCCAGACCTCGGTTTGAATCCTGACAGCTCCACTTACCTGCTATGTAACTTGGGTAAATTATTTTCTTTCTCTGAATCTTTGCCCTCATAACCCTGTGGGAGAGGAGGTGGCCAGTTCCTCCCTGCTCCTCATCCTTCTGGCTTAGTTACTTCTTAAATACTGAAGAAGGGAAGAGGAAATGAATGATATAAAAGGATGTTAAAGGAAAACAGTGCATCCATGACATCATTACCCTGTAATATCCATTTCCTTTTCCTCCTCTTCTCCTGGTCCATACTTAGGTTTCAAGCACTTGTAAGCATGTTATATGTGCAGGTTTTATTTTATTTTTAGAAAATTTTTAATTACAATAAACACTGAAAGGTGCACATGTGTGTAGTGTGCTGCATTTTCACTAACTGAGCACACCTAACACCCAGAACCCCCTTGAACTTTCTTGCACTGACTGCCTGTCTGTTTCAGCTGCTGGCACCCTGATCTTGGACTGTGAAAACTATCTGTTGCTTATCTGTCACCCAGCCAATGGTAATTTATTATAGCATCCCCAACGGGCTAAGACAGTGGTGGGGTAAATTCCCAGATATAGAATTGCCGGTCAAAGGCTCTATGAATTTGCCCCTTTGATAGCTATTTGTAAAGTGTCACCGTAGGGTTGGACCCGATGGACTCAGATATGGCGGAGAGATGGGGGAGCAGGGTGGCAGGGCCAGAGATGGCAGGAGACCACTGCGGGGTCCAGCTAAGGGATGAAGGTGGCTGCTCTGAGGCCACAGTAGTGAGGGGAGGCTGGGGCAGAGCCCAAGTACATTTTTGAGGTAAAAATCAAAGGACAAGGAAATGGTGATCGGTTAGAGAAATGTTTGGGAAGAGAGGAGAGTGAGAGTGCTTCAGAATGATTCCAGGGGGAGGCAGAGTAGGCCTACTGTCCCCTAATATCCATTCTGTCCTTTTTCTACAGTAACTGAGTTCTTAGCTGGGCATGTGACTGCCCAGCCAATGCCTACTTGCCCAGACTCCCTTGCAGCCAAATGTGGCCATGTGATCGAGCTCTGGCCAGTGGCATGCAAGCAGGAGTGAGGCATACAACCTGCAGGGCACATCCTTAAATGCAGGAGCCTACCTTCCTTGGTCCCCTTTCATTTCACTGGCTGGAGTGTGGATGAGAGGGCAGGAGCTTGAGGTGTCATTTTGGTCATGAGGTAGAAGTTTCCTATTAAGGCAAAGGGAGAAGATAGAGGGAGTTTGGATCCCTGATAAGAAAGAAATGGGTCTCTATCTTGTTAAACTGCTGTTTTTCTGGGTCTCTGTTAGAGCCGCCAAACCTGAATGGCTGGCTACGCTGATTTGTATCTTTCACTGAAACAGGGCTGCAGGGAGGCGACTGAGCAGTTCATCTTTCCGGACACTGAGGGTCCCCTCTGTGCCAGGTGCTGGGTGCTGGGGCACAGTGTGGCCGGGGCAGAGACAGTTACCTCACCAGGGACCCCGAGACACATGGGGCCTGCAGGAGGGGCCGAGCTGGATGGGATTGAAGGCTTCCCTGAGGACACGGGACGTTTAAGCCGATCCCTGCAGGGAGAGTAGGCGTTAGGGCTAAGGCACGTCGGGGGTGGAGTTTCTGGCGGAGGGAACAACAGAAAGCAGCACATTTGAGCCTCAGCAAGAAGTGCGGTGTAAAAATGAGACTTTTATACAAGAGAACACGGCCTGTCCCAACTCTCCTTCTGGTGGGTTGTGGCCATTGGGGAAATATTAAGTTATTGGCTGTTGAACTTTTAGAAAGGGTCTTCCTTGATTCAGGGCTCAAAGACATTTTTCCATAAATGAAACACTGACTTGCCTCTGGAACTTTCTTCCCAGAATCAACGTGAGGACGTTCTCTGGTGGGTTCCCTCTGGGTCCTTCCAAGCTAATTGCCTTCAGGGAATTCATTGGATCTCCGTCCTTGCCAGCAACACTATTCCCTCAGGAGAAAGCAAACGGGCAAAGACACAGGCTGATAAGGTGGGTTTGGAAACCCATCAAGGGAGGAAATGTTCTCCAGCTAGACAAAATACAATTCTCTTACACAAACACACCAAAAGCAAGGGTTCAGACAGCGTGTTTCAGGTCTGACTTAAATGGGTCAACTTAGGGAATTCAGAGGGTTTTTCTCTTTATTTCTCTTTGCCCTTCTAGGGGACAGCAGGTCCTGCTGGGGTGTTCCTTCCTATTTCTGTTCCTATGGGGGAGGCCATGACCCTTGAGGGGACGTAGAGTTTCGTGTGGAGGACACATCTGGGGAGGGCATTGGGATCCACCCACTTACTTATTAGTTGCTTTTTCATTCCACACACGTCGGAGCATGGCAGGCCCGCGTGTGCGCTCGAGGTGGGCCATCTGTGACGCCTGCCTCACGGTAGTGAATCCGGCAAGTGACAATGACAGTAGAAGGTGACAAGTGCTGTGTGAGGGGCTCTGGGGTCACAGAGGGAGGCCCCGAGTCAGGCTGGATGGGAGTCAGGGAAGCGCTCTTGGAGCCTGGATGAGGCACTCTGGTGTTGGGTCCTGAGAGCTGGGTGAGTTGGCCAGGCATAAAGGAAAGGTGGGCTCTGGGAGGGAGGACAGCCTGGGGGAAGGGCTGGGGGCCGGCTGGGCAGTCCTAGTTCCAGTCAGGGAGCTGCAAAGCCCCAGGGTAGCTGAGGCACGGAGGAGGGGGCCTGGGCAGCCAGGGATGGAATCCTAGAGGCTGGCAGGGTGGCCCCGGGCTTGGCCGTGGCCCACAAGTCAGCTGAGCATTTGCAGACTTCAGTGCTGTGTGCCAGCCAAGAGGACAGGCACAGCCGTGGAAGTCGCTGCCCCACCATCCGGTTCAGATGCTTGGGTCCAGGTGGGAAAACACAGGTGGTTAGTGCTGAGGTTTTAGGAGGTGTATCCGTTTCCTGGGGCTTCGAAGCAAAGTACCATGAACTGGTTTAAAACAACAGACATTTATTCTCTACAGCTCTGGAGGCTGGAAGTCTGAAATCTCCCCTCTGAAGGCTCAGGAGGAGGCTCGTTCTGCGTCTCCCAGCTCCTGGCGGCTGCTGGCCATCCTCGGCTCCTTGCTTACAGGCGTCACTCTAGTTTCTGCCTCTGTCTTCGCATGACTGTCTCTCTCCTCTCTGTCTCTCTGTGTCCAAATTTTTGTCTTCTTCTAGGCATACCAGCCATCAGATTCTGGTCCACCCGAGCCAGTATGCTCTCGTTTTACCTGGATTACATCTGCAAAGACCCGATTTCCAAGTAATAATAACAGGTAATGTTGCATCCACAGCCACTGGGGGTTAGGACTTGAACTTATATTTGGGCGACGGGGGGGCGGGGCACAATTTCACCTACAACAGGAAGCTAATCCAGCACGCTCCTCTGCTCTCCACCTGAGCTCTGAGTCACCAAAGTCATGTGGGCAGAGTCAGAATTCCAGCTCTGTGGCTTGATGAACGTGGTCTTAGTTATGCTGCTCCAGTGGGCTTCCTCTGGCCACCCCCGGAATCCGGCAGCTTCACCACCCAGTCCAAGCCACCCTGCAGAGAAGGGGCTGGAGAGGGCCGCACATGTTGCTCTGATGGCACGTGGAGCACAAAGTCAGGGAGGAAGATTGCCCAACAACGCAGGTCCCGGGGGCGACAGAGAGCAGGGACCGGATATCCCCGGAGAGGGTCCAGGCAAAGGCACTGTGCCCACTGGGACAGATCGGAGGGAACCAGAGAGTGGAGCGCAGAAGTGAACCTAGAAGGAAGTCTGCAGGGGGTCAGTGGGGTGGGAGCAGCCCCCGTGCCTCCCCTCCCCCGGCCCTGCATTCCCGCTCCTAGGATGGATTCCTAAATCATCAGAACGCCTTGGGCTGGATTAAAGGAGGCAGCCAGTCATTTTGATCGGTAACCCGTCCAAAATAAAACAAACCCATCCGACGCCTGGGAAACAGCTAGGCCCTTGACCACGCGCGCTTTTTTAATGGTTTCTGGTCTGCACTTCTGGCCTCCACCCCGCAGGCCCAGCGTCCCAGAAGGAGGCCCACTCACTGAAGTAGCCTATGCGGCAATGTTTGGCTGTTTGCATTTCTTGACAAAGGAAATTTGTTGGGCTTAAGCTGCCGAGGGTTTGCATCTGGATCCTATGATGTTTGGCTTCGGGAGGGCTGTGTGCAGAACCGGCTCCGGGGGCCTCCACCGGCCTCCATGTAATTAACTTAAGTGCTCCGAAGATGAAAGCTTATTTGCCTGATCCCGGATTAGGGCATCGGCAGAGAAGGTAGGCAGCAGACTGTATGAGTTATCTCCCACTATTGAAGTTTCTAGAGATACCAGCGGTGGACAGTGGAAGTCAGGAAGTTTGGGCATGTTGGAATTTATTAAATTTGCAATTAAAAAAAAACCCCGCCCCCAAGTTCTGGATGCCAGCGCAAGGAGGTTAAGTGGAAACATAACTTTACATAATAAAGTGGTTAATCATATTCCACTTTAGAAACACTAATATCATAAATTGGCCTCATGCTTTCGTGCTTCCAGCTTCGACAATAGAGCTGAGACATTAATTTCCTGGTTTGGTATAACTTCTGGGGTTTTCCTCCTGTGCCTCGTCCGTCCTTCTCTCCTCCCTCCTCCTCCCTCCTTCACCCCCTCAGCTGGAGTGGGGGAGATAACTTTGATCCTTGATGCTCTGGGGGCCTGGGGAGGTGGAACGGGGAGGGGGTGGGGATTCCTACAGGTGATTTTTAGGCCTGAATTCCATTGTGACAGCAATGATTTATTTTAACTACTAACTCAGGAAAGCAGGCGCCACCAGGATGAATACCTCCACTAGCCCCTAGCAGACTAATTTTACTGTTTATGAATCACTAATATGTTTAAGAACCAAAAAAAAAAAAAAAAAGAAAGAAAAAAAAGAAAAGAAAGGGAGTACCATTTTAGATAACTAAAAATAAGACTTCCAGCCAAGACCCCATGGTGCCCAAACAGTCCTACATGGGAAAGATGACTTTGGATTACAAGATAGAGAACACATGGGGTCCAGATAGCTGCCCCCCACCTCTGCAGCGGGCAGAGGCTACTGGCAGATGAAACACTTTCATCTCTCCCAGGGAGATAAACTGGCTGGTCTGGATGGGCCTCTTTATTTACAAAAGAAAATTAAATCCGTTTTAACACTTGCACCGTTCATAGGAAACACATGTCGGCTGGTAATTGTTTTGAACTCAATTTCGAGCCGGCCACACCACATTGGGTAGCTCTTGCGATTTCGCACTGGCTTGGGATGGCCGTGGAATTTGCACGGAGTTTCTTCCCAATTCCAGAGGGTCTGTAAGGGGACATTCCTTGGCCGAACTGGCAGAAGACTGCTGTTCAGTTTCCTGACTCCTGCAGGAAAGCACTTTCTCCTTATTGCCAGAAGGTTCCTCCCAGTGCCCCTCGCCCCACTTCTTATCAGAGATTGGAACGGATCAAAGGGACTCAGAGCCCTGATTGAACCCAAAGGGCTTCCCTCCTGCCTGGGAGTCTTCACAGAAGGAGAAATAAAAGGTTGGGTGATTTTCCCAAGAGAGCCTGATAGGGCTTTACAGCTGCCAGGAGGTGTCACTCAGAATCCAGGTGTCACCCAGCTATCAGACTTCGCTTTGCAAGAGTCAATATGCAGGCAACCCCTTGCGGATCTTGTGGAAAGGAAGATTCTGATTCTGTAGGCCCCAGCTGGGGCCTGAGACTCTGCATTTCTACCACGCTCCCCAGTGATGCCAGTGTGGCCGGTCCCAGGGCCACGCTTGGGGTAGCAGACCTCTCCCAGGCATCAGCATCCCTGGAGGGTTTGTTAAGACACAGTTGGCTGACCTCACCCTCAGGGTTACTGATTCCACAGGTCGGGGGGTGAGAATGTGTTTCTGATAAGCTCCCAGGTGAGGCTGATGCTGCCAGGTTAGGGACCACACTTTGAAAATCACTGTCCAAGAAATGCCCTCTCTGGGGAAACTGAGACTCAGAACGATTTTCCCAAGGTCATGTTGCCCAAGGTGGCAGACCTGGAGCCCGTATCCTGGTCCAGTGCTCGTTCTTTTATCCACGAAAAAAAGGAGCCCATCCTTCCAAGGGGACCCCTCACTGCCAAGGCACTAGCAATGAACCTGCTTGAGAACAGAGAACAGATTCGAAGCACCTGGGCTGCAGCAAGGCAGTCCCTTGCTCTGAAACGCCCTTCTTCCTCTCCTTCTGAAGTCCTCATTTTCAAAGCTCAGTGTCGGAAACACCAGAGAAACACCAGAGAACAGGACAGAGGAAGCAGGAACAGGTATTTCGTAAATGAATGAGTGAATAAATTACTTCTCAGTGGCATCCTCTCCTGCTGTGTGTCCTTGGACAGGTTACTTAACCTCTCTGAGGCTTATTTTCCCCATCTGTAAAACAAAGATGCTAATGTCTACCCCACAGGGTCACCGCTAATAGCGGTAAAGCACCAGGCAAAGATGAGTGGTAAATGAAAGGTTACTTCTGTTGTTTTTTGCCATTATTATTATTTATTACTATTTTTGCCTTTGGGGACGGAGCAATATTTTCATCCTTACTGCCACTCTTTTGACTCAGGTTTTGCCTTTCAAGAAGTTCCCCGTCGACACGCAAGTGTTCTTTGGGAAAGTTAATATCTTAAACTGTTGTTAAGAGACATGATGATGACTCAGAGTGACGATGACTCATAATTATTCAGCGCTTTACGGTTGACCTGACAGTTTCCCCACAAGTTGAGTCATTTAATTCTCCCACAACTCCAGTGCAGGAAGTGCTATCAAGTTGAGGCTTGGGGAGGTTGAGGCACTTGCCCTCATTCCCACAGGCATTTTTTCCCACCTCACTGCCTCTCAGGGCAGCGGCTGGGGAAGGCAGGGGGATGCACCTACCTGAGGATGGGGTCTGTTTTCCCAGGATCACATCTCGAGGGGTTGAGGCCACATGTTCCCTTCCAGCTCAGAAAACAGCCCCTGCAGAAAATCACTCTCCATAGTTCCAACATGTTTTCTGAGGAATGTTTATCCTGGAGATGCTTTTTGGGGTCAGATACACTTGGGGGCACCATGTGCGCTCTCCCACACCTGGGCCTTCAGAAGGTGCACTGGCCCGTCAAAGCCCCCAAAGGCCCCTGGGTGAAGAAACCTTCTCACTTTGTCAGAGTGCAGCATTTTCTAGACCTCGTTCCTGTGGCCTTCTCTTTCCCCTGCACCACTGGGCATCACTGGGAATTGGCTCTGGCCTCTTCTCCATCCTTCAGCAGCCAGCATTTGCTCCATCTTTAAATGCTTCTTTCACTCAGCCTTTAGGACTGCTGTTCTCTGCCTGGAATTCCCCATTTCCCCTGACCTCTCACTTCTTTCAAGTCTCTGCTCAGGCACACTCTGACCAGAGGCCTTTCCTGACCACCTGATATGAAACAGTGAGCCCCACCCCTGTATCTATCGCCCCAGCTGCTTTCTTTCTCTTCACAGAACTCAAGACCATCCAGCTGACACTGCTGTCTTTTTTTTTTTTTTTTTTGGTGTCTGACTGCCCAGTAGAATACAAGCTTCATGAGGGCAGGAACATTTCTGTTTTGTTCTCTACTGTTTTCCCAGTGACTAGAACAGTGCCTGGCCTATTGCGGGCGTTCATTAACATTTGTCGATGGAATGAATGACGGAAGGAAGAAAGGAAGCTGGACTAGCCGTGTGACTGGTGCTCGGCATCTTCCCAGTCGGCGCCCTTGCCATAGGCATCTGGTACCCAGGTCCTCAGTGCTGGCTCCGTCCAGGCCTGGGGTTGGCTCCTGGCATCAGGGATGTGTCAGGCATGAGCCCCACCCCAGAGGCAGAGCTGCAGGTCAGTGTGACAAGTGACGGCTGCTGAGTTTGAAAGGCAGGCAGCATATAACAGTGGACACCCAGGAGTTCTGGAGTCAGGAGGACCTGAGTTCAAATCCTGCCTTAGCACTGATCGGCAATGCAGCCTTGTCAAGTTACTTAAATGTCTTGAGCCTCAGGACCCCATCGTTAAATGGCAGTGAACAATGGCCACCTTGCACGCTTGTTGGGGGTGAGCAACCATCAGGGATTAAGTGCCTGGTGTGTGGGCATGGATGCATGGGGACTACAGAAGTGGCACGAAGAGGGTGGAGTCCCATTTTGCCATGGTTAGCAGGTGGCCAGGAGAGGCCTCTGAGAGGAGATGGGGCTTGGACTTGAGCTTAAGGAGTCCCCAGGCAGATGAGGCAGAAGGCAGTGCTATAGTCAGAGTCCCAGTGCAGACGCTGGAGCCAGAGTGTCTGGGTTCAAATCCTGGCCCTGTCTCTGACCAGCTGTGTGACCTTGGGCACATCGCTTAAGCTTGCTGTGCTTCCGTGTCCTGATTTGTAAAATGGGGGTTCAGTCTGGTAAGTGCTCAATAAATGTTAGTGGTCTCCATCTTTATTATCAGGGGTGAGCCAGCAGTGGCAGGTTCTGGGAACTTTAGGAAGGCAGTCGGGGTAGAGCTCATGCTGGGTCTGGATGAACATGAGACAGGTGTCCTCCAGACCATGGAGCGACCCTCCCTCTTAGAAAGGCGAGGAAGGTACTCTCCATTCCCTGTGGGAACCCTGCTCATTGACCAGGAGTGGATGCTGTATCCAGCACCTGGTCACCCACGAGCTTCCAATGAGCCCCCCCTACCTTGTGGCCCTTTGAATCCTCAGGAAAAGCACAGCATCTTGGCTCAGAATGGGCCTCAGAGCTTGCAGAATTAGAAGGAATCTTCTCCCACCAGGCGAGACACAAGCCCCTAGCTCCATTTTACAGATGAGGAAGCTGAGGCTCAGAGAGGCGCACACCTGGGTCACACTGGGGCTCCGGTATTCTGCCCCTCCCCCACCCCTTCGGCTAGAGTTTGCATATATTTGCAGAGGCTAGTTGATGACATACTGAGGAAGGCGGGAGCCTGGCTTGTGATGTGGAGACAGAAACCCCAACGTAAAGAGTCTGAACATTCCCAGATTTTTTGTATTAAAAACTAACATTAAAAGCTTGTTTTTCCTTTTGATTTTGGTTTGCTTGTTTGGGGGCTGTAGAATTACATCTCCTTCCCTAGTAAGCTTTTCCCTCTGGAAAGGCATTTCCTTTTGGAAATATCTGATTGTATCTGACCCTCCTAATCAACACGTAAGGGGAAGCCCAAGGTTATAGTAGTGTGCACTTATGGGGGGGGATGGGGAGATGGCGTGCAGGGCAGCGAGTACCTTGTGAGCACCTGTGTTAACTCCAGGCTGGGGCTTCCCTGAAATGAGGGTTCCTGACTCCTGCCTCTGGTCTCTTTCTCCCACCCAGACCACTTCCTTAGAAAGAAGGCACTTCTTCTTTACAAATTAGAACATGGTGGAAAAGTCAAGCAGAAATGACCTTGAATGACTGTCCTCCCACTTCATAGCTGTGTGACTGGGCATGTCACTTATTGGGTCTGGGCCTCAGTTTCCTCATCTGCAAAATGGGGATAATATTCAGCTTTCATTGGGTTGTTGTGAACATTAAATAAGACAACACAGGTGGAGATATAACAAATGGTCAGTTAATAGCAACAATAAGAGAAATTATTATCATCAAGGATAACAATTCCCTTGGATCTATAGGAAAAGGTGGCTTTACATCCCATGTCTTTCTAGCCAAACAGCTGTGGGCCTCTATGTTTAATGACATCTCTGTCCCAAGGCTGTGTCTGGGATTAGCAGATTTGAATTCAGGAACTGAAGACACAAATGCCAACTGGGGCCAGAAAACAAGGGTCCGGGAGTGAGGCCAGGTGGGGCTGATGCCTCTCCGAAGTGAACAGCTACTGCCAGCTTCAGCCAGGAGGGAATGAGCCCACGGAGGCCACGACTCACAGTTTTTAAAGAGAAAATAGAAATTTGGATTTCTGCTTGAAATCTCCCAATTTTTAAAAATTAACCACTATATGAGTGGCTTAAACAACAGAAATTTATTCTCTCACAGTTCCAGGGGCTGGAAGTCCAAGATCAAGGCGTCGGCAGGGTTGATTTCTTCTGAGGCCCCTCTCCTTGTATAGACGGCTTCTTCTCCCTGTGTCCTCACGTGGTCTGCCCTCTGTGCGTGTCTGTGTCATAACGGTCTATTATACAGACACAAGTCATATTGGATCAGGGCCCACCCTAGTGACCTCATTTAACCTTGAATGCTTCTTTAAACACCCTATCTCCAAATATTGTCACATATCGAGGTATTGAGGGTGAGGACATCCACATATGAATTTTTGGGGGACACAATTCAGCCCATAACTTGCATGTTTTTGGAAACCCTGCCCGAGCCACACACCAGGATCTGTGGCTCCTGTCTGAGATGTCTTCCAGGGAACGTGTTTGTCTGGGTCCTGAGGTCCAGACACAGAAAATCAGTTCTTATGAGCTTATCCTCCTGTCAATTTCCCACTTTCTCCTAAAAGTCGAATTCTGGTGGGCTGAGGGTGCTGTTTGCCGGTTCCTGCTCTGGGTGTGGTTAGTGAGGAGGGCTGTCAGGAGGGCTGCCTTCCCTCTCGCCAGGTCCTTATCTGATGCTTGTGGGGCCTTGATTGAGGCCACCTCTTGCCTCCTGCACTGGGCTGCTTCATGTCAGGGCCTGGGAATCTAATCACCAGTATTATTCTACAGCCTCAGGTCACCTGAAAAAGTTCTGCTGGGGATCTTAGGGACCTTGTAGCTGGAAAAGTTGCTGTAAATTAGCAGTTTACTGACCACTCATCCCTGGAAGCATCTGGAGAATGGAGTCTGCTTATCTGTTTGCAGAGGATCAGCTGTGGAGTTGGGGGTGGGGTGTATCTGGGCTTCCAAGGCTCTGGAATCCATAAGCAGAGAGCAGGCCCGAGGGCAACATATTCCTTGGTATCCTCCACCCCAGATGCCTGCCCTTGTGGTTTGGCGAGCATCCTTCCTTACCTTTTGTTCTATGCACAGGGATGTACATACGTCCACCTTTCTAAAGCAAGAATGAGATCATACATATGAAGCTTCACAGCATGAAGTCTGCCTGAGGTTACACAACAAGCAGCAGCATTGGGATTCAAACCCTGCAACCTGCTTCCAGAACCCCAACATTTAACCACTTATTTTACTTCTTCCCACCTGTGGTTTTGTGGCTTTTTTTTTTTTTCCCAGTAAACTATTTATCAGGATTCTCTGTGTTAATCCACACCAATACCACCACTCTTAAGGGTTGATACTATTTGATATTGGGAGAGATCTGAAACGCTGGTGTTCTAGCTGTGAAATTGGCCCCTGGCTTCCCCAGGAGTGGGTCAGAGACCTGACATTGACTGCAGTTACCTCTCAGCGATTTGCCAGCACCTGGTCTGGGTCATGGGGAATCTCTTGACACGGTTTTTCATCCCATTTGTTTTTCTGAATTCGCTGACTCTGATTCTTCCTCTCATTAATTCTCATCCTCCAATAATTTCCATTTCCCTGAGGAAAAAGGCAAAGGCCTTCCGAGCCTGACCTGATGTGGACCTCATTGCCACCTGACCTCTCCTCCCTTGACTCCCCTTTGCTGACTTTGTCCAGCTCCACTGGCCTCCTTTCTGTTGTTTGTATCACACCAGCCACAGGACCTTTGTACTGGCTGTTCCCTGTGCCAGGAATATGTTTCTTTGAACATCTGCATGACTAGCTCCCTTCCCTCCTTCAAATCCTTGCTCAGCCTCTGTCAGGACTACCCTATATTGAAAGTATAGGCACACCCCCCCCCAGCCCCCTTGGAGGCCCCTCTGTTTCCCCCTTGGCACCTGCTCCCCTAACATATTACACGACTCACTGTGTCTACTGATGATCTGTCTCCCTCCACTAGAATGCAATCTCCACGGGGACAGAGATTTTTTTATGTTGTTTGCCTAAAACAATGCCTGGCCATATAGGAACTCAGTTTAAATTTATTGGATGAATGGATAAATGTAAACAAACCCCAGTTTTCCAGAACTCTAGGGGCCTTAGAGCTCATATAAACCACTACTCCATGGTAGAATTTCTGCTCCCCACTCCCAGAAGGAAATAAAATACACACACACACATACACACACACAAGATCCCTTAACACACTGGGTTCCACTCAAAGATATGTACATGAAGCACGCAGCACAGTGTCTGACATGTGGTGGGTGCTCAACAAATCTGGGTCCTCTTTCCCTTTCCTGGGAAATGTGTCTTTAGAGCATCTGGTGGGTGCAGCTTCTCAGAAAGGACTACCCAAGACCCTGGAGACGAGTCAACTCTGTGAGCACTGCTATGGGCTGAACCGTGTCCCCCGCAAATCCATATGTTAAAGCTCTAACCCCCAGGACCCCAGAATGTGACTGCATTTCAAGACAGAGTCTTTAAAGAGCTAAGTGAGGTAAAATGAGGTCATTAGAGTGGCCCTGATCCACCAGGACTGGTGTCCTTATCCGAAAAGAAGAGTAGGATACAGACATGCACAGAGGGATGACCATGTGAGGACACAGGAAGAAGATACTTTCTACACGCCAAGGAGAGAGGTCTCAGAAGAGACCAACCCTGCTGACACCTTGATCTTGGACTTCCAGCCTCCAGAACTCTGAGAACGTAAGTTTCTGTGGTCTATGTTGCTCAGTCTGGTAGTTTGTTAG